>NW_028167588.1:0-600000 GCF_963513975.1 Fringilla coelebs | reverse complement strand
CTACTTTAACACTCTGCAAGCCTTTCCACTCCCAAAAACATGCACATGGAAGGAGCTGCTGCAAAACCGATGCTGTGCTCGCTGCTGCTCCTCCTGAAGCTCTGGCTGCTAAATCTGAGGCTTTCCTTCCAATTTCAAGCTGCAAAGCACTTGCTGAATTGCAGGGAAAGTCCGGGAGGCATTTGCTGTGCTGGCACACTTTCTCCTTCCTAGACAGAGTGGAAAAGCTTTTCCCTGCCGTGTAGGCGACAAGAGACGCATTAGACGGCGATCCGGAGCTGTCCGAAGGTAAGCGCCTGTTGCCGGCCTCTTTCGGCACAAGCCCCCGCTCCGGAGCGCACCGCGGCCGGCAGGATGCTCTCTGCCGGCGAAGGTGCCGCTTCTCCGGCAAGGAAGCCTCTGCCGCTTCTCCAGCACACGGAGAGCGAGCTAGCTGCTGAAACGTGAAGAAAGAAGCTGCAGAAGACTGGCACTGAGCGTGCAGCTTTCCAGCGGAGAGAAAAAGCTACTTTAACACTCTGCAAGCCTTTCCACTCCCAAAAACATGCACATGGAAGGAGCTGCTGCAAAACCGATGCTGTGCACGCTGCTGCTCCTCCTGAAGCTCTGGCTGCTAAATCTGAGGCTTTCCTTCCAATTTCAAGCTGCAAAGCACTTGCTGAATTGCAGGGAAAGTCCGGGAGGCATTTGCTGTGCTGGCACACTTTCTCCTGCCTAGACAGAGTGGAAAAGCTTTTCCCTGCCGTGTAGGCGACAAGAGACGCATTAGACGGCGATCCGGAGCTGTCCGAAGGTAAGCGCCTGTTGCCGGCCTCTTTCGGCACAAGCCCCCGCTCCGGAGCGCACCGCGGCCGGCAGGATGCTCTCTGCCGGCGAAGGTGCCGCTTCTCCGGCAAGGAAGCCTCTGCCGCTTCTCCAGCACACGGAGAGCGTGCTAGCTGCTGAAACGTGAAGAAAGAAGCTGCAGAAGACTGGCACTGAGCGTGCAGCTTTCCAGCGGAGAGAAAAAGCTACTTTAACACTCTGCAAGCCTTTCCACTCCCAAAAACATGCACATGGAAGGAGCTGCTGCAAAAGCGATGCTGTGCTCGCTGCTGCTCCTCCTGAAGCTCTGGCTGCTAAATCTGAGGCTTTCCTTCCAATTTCAAGCTGCAAAGCACTTGCTGAATTGCAGGGAAAGTCCGGGAGGCATTTGCTGTGCTGGCACACTTTCTCCTTCCTAGACAGAGTGGAAAAGCTTTTCCCTGCCGTGTAGGCGACAAGAGACGCATTAGACGGCGATCCGGAGCTGTCCGAAGGTAAGCGCCTGTTGCCGGCCTCTTTCGGCACAAGCCCCCGCTCCGGAGCGCACCGCGGCCGGCAGGATGCTCTCTGCCGGCGAAGGTGCCGCTTCTCCGGCAAGGAAGCCTCTGCCGCTTCTCCAGCACACGGAGAGCGTGCTAGCTGCTGAAACGTGAAGAAAGAAGCTGCAGAAGACTGGCACTGAGCGTGCAGCTTTCCAGCGGAGAGAAAAAGCTACTTTAACACTCTGCAAGCCTTTCCACTCCCAAAAACATGCACATGGAAGGAGCTGCTGCAAAACCGATGCTGTGCTCGCTGCTGCTCCTCCTGAAGCTCTGGCTGCTAAATCTGAGGCTTTCCTTCCAATTTCAAGCTGCAAAGCACTTGCTGAATTGCAGGGAAAGTCCGGGAGGCATTTGCTGTGCTGGCACACTTTCTCCTTCCTAGACAGAGTGGAAAAGCTTTTCCCTGCCGTGTAGGCGACAAGAGACGCATTAGACGGCGATCCGGAGCTGTCCGAAGGTAAGCGCCTGTTGCCGGCCTCTTTCGGCACAAGCCCCCGCTCCGGAGCGCACCGCGGCCGGCAGGATGCTCTCTGCCGGCGAAGGTGCCGCTTCTCCGGCAAGGAAGCCTCTGCCGCTTCTCCAGCACACGGAGAGCGTGCTAGCTGCTGAAACGTGAAGAAAGAAGCTGCAGAACACTGGCACTGAGCGTGCAGCTTTCCAGCGGAGAGAAAAAGCTACTTTAACACTCTGCAAGCCTTTCCACTCCCAAAAACATGCACATGGAAGGAGCTGCTGCAAAACCGATGCTGTGCTCGCTGCTGCTCCTCCTGAAGCTCTGGCTGCTAAATCTGAGGCTTTCCTTCCAATTTCAAGCTGCAAAGCACTTGCTGAATTCCAGGGAAAGTCCGGGAGGCATTTGCTGTGCTGGCACACTTTCTCCTTCCTAGACAGAGTGGAAAAGCTTTTCCCTGCCGTGTAGGCGACAAGAGACGCATTAGACGGCGATCCGGAGCTGTCCGAAGGTAAGCGCCTGTTGCCGGCCTCTTTCGGCACAAGCCCCCGCTCCGGAGCGCACCGCGGCCGGCAGGATGCTCTCTGCCGGCGAAGGTGCCGCTTCTCCGGCAAGGAAGCCTCTGCCGCTTCTCCAGCACACGGAGAGCGTGCTAGCTGCTGAAACGTGAAGAAAGAAGCTGCAGAAGACTGGCACTGAGCGTGCAGCTTTCCAGCGGAGAGAAAAAGCTACTTTAACACTCTGCAAGCCTTTCCACTCCCAAAAACATGCACATGGAAGGAGCTGCTGCAAAACCGATGCTGTGCTCGCTGCTGCTCCTCCTGAAGCTCTGGCTGCTAAATCTGAGGCTTTCCTTCCAATTTCAAGCTGCAAAGCACTTGCTGAATTGCAGGGAAAGTCCGGGAGGCATTTGCTGTGCTGGCACACTTTCTCCTTCCTAGACAGAGTGGAAAAGCTTTTCCCTGCCGTGTAGGCGACAAGAGACGCATTAGACGGCGATCCGGAGCTGTCCGAAGGTAAGCGCCTGTTGCCGGCCTCTTTCGGCACAAGCCCCCGCTCCGGAGCGCACCGCGGCCGGCAGGATGCTCTCTGCCGGCGAAGGTGCCGCTTCTCCGGCAAGGAAGCCTCTGCCGCTTCTCCAGCACACGGAGAGCGTGCTAGCTGCTGAAACGTGAAGAAAGAAGCTGCAGAAGACTGGCACTGAGCGTGCAGCTTTCCAGCGGAGAGAAAAAGCTACTTTAACACTCTGCAAGCCTTTCCACTCCCAAAAACATGCACATGGAAGGAGCTGCTGCAAAACCGATGCTGTGCTCGCTGCTGCTCCTCCTGAAGCTCTGGCTGCTAAATCTGAGGCTTTCCTTCCAATTTCAAGCTGCAAAGCACTTGCTGAATTCCAGGGAAAGTCCGGGAGGCATTTGCTGTGCTGGCACACTTTCTCCTTCCTAGACAGAGTGGAAAAGCTTTTCCCTGCCGTGTAGGCGACAAGAGACGCATTAGACGGCGATCCGGAGCTGTCCGAAGGTAAGCGCCTGTTGCCGGCCTCTTTCGGCACAAGCCCCCGCTCCGGAGCGCACCGCGGCCGGCAGGATGCTCTCTGCCGGCGAAGGTGCCGCTTCTCCGGCAAGGAAGCCTCTGCCGCTTCTCCAGCACACGGAGAGCGTGCTAGCTGCTGAAACGTGAAGAAAGAAGCTGCAGAAGACTGGCACTGAGCGTGCAGCTTTCCAGCGGAGAGAAAAAGCTACTTTAACACTCTGCAAGCCTCTCCACTCCCAAAAACATGCACATGGAAGGAGCTGCTGCAAAACCGATGCTGTGCACGCTGCTGCTCCTCCTGAAGCTCTGGCTGCTAAATCTGAGGCTTTCCTTCCAATTTCAAGCTGCAAAGCACTTGCTGAATTGCAGGGAAAGTCCGGGAGGCATTTGCTGTGCTGGCACACTTTCTCCTTCCTAGACAGAGTGGAAAAGCTTTTCCCTGCCGTGTAGGCGACAAGAGACGCATTAGACGGCGATCCGGAGCTGTCCGAAGGTAAGCGCCTGTTGCCGGCCTCTTTCGGCACAAGCCCCCGCTCCGGAGCGCACCGCGGCCGGCAGGATGCTCTCTGCCGGCGAAGGTGCCGCTTCTCCGGCAAGGAAGCCTCGGCCGCTTCTCCAGCACACGGAGAGCGAGCTAGCTGCTGAAACGTGAAGAAAGAAGCTGCAGAACACTGGCACTGAGCGTGCAGCTTTCCAGCGGAGAGAAAAAGCTACTTTAACACTCTGCAAGCCTTTCCACTCCCAAAAACATGCACATGGAAGGAGCTGCTGCAAAACCGATGCTGTGCTCGCTGCTGCTCCTCCTGAAGCTCTGGCTGCTAAATCTGAGGCTTTCCTTCCAATTTCAAGCTGCAAAGCACTTGCTGAATTGCAGGGAAAGTCCGGGAGGCATTTGCTGTGCTGGCACACTTTCTCCTTCCTAGACAGAGTGGAAAAGCTTTTCCCTGCCGTGTAGGCGACAAGAGACGCATTAGACGGCGATCCGGAGCTGTCCGAAGGTAAGCGCCTGTTGCCGGCCTCTTTCGGCACAAGCCCCCGCTCCGGAGCGCACCGCGGCCGGCAGGATGCTCTCTGCCGGCGAAGGTGCCGCTTCTCCGGCAAGGAAGCCTCTGCCGCTTCTCCAGCACACGGAGAGCGTGCTAGCTGCTGAAACGTGAAGAAAGAAGCTGCAGAAGACTGGCACTGAGCGTGCAGCTTTCCAGCGGAGAGAAAAAGCTACTTTAACACTCTGCAAGCCTTTCCACTCCCAAAAACATGCACATGGAAGGAGCTGCTGCAAAACCGATGCTGTGCTCGCTGCTGCTCCTCCTGAAGCTCTGGCTGCTAAATCTGAGGCTTTCCTTCCAATTTCAAGCTGCAAAGCACTTGCTGAATTCCAGGGAAAGTCCGGGAGGCATTTGCTGTGCTGGCACACTTTCTCCTTCCTAGACAGAGTGGAAAAGCTTTTCCCTGCCGTGTAGGCGACAAGAGACGCATTAGACGGCGATCCGGAGCTGTCCGAAGGTAAGCGCCTGTTGCCGGCCTCTTTCGGCACAAGCCCCCGCTCCGGAGCGCACCGCGGCCGGCAGGATGCTCTCTGCCGGCGAAGGTGCCGCTTCTCCGGCAAGGAAGCCTCTGCCGCTTCTCCAGCACACGGAGAGCGTGCTAGCTGCTAAAACGTGAAGAAAGAAGCTGCAGAAGACTGGCACTGAGCGTGCAGCTTTCCAGCGGAGAGAAAAAGCTACTTTAACACTCTGCAAGCCTTTCCACTCCCAAAAACATGCACATGGAAGGAGCTGCTGCAAAACCGATGCTGTGCTCGCTGCTGCTCCTCCTGAAGCTCTGGCTGCTAAATCTGAGGCTTTCCTTCCAATTTCAAGCTGCAAAGCACTTGCTGAATTCCAGGGAAAGTCCGGGAGGCATTTGCTGTGCTGGCACACTTTCTCCTTCCTAGACAGAGTGGAAAAGCTTTTCCCTGCCGTGTAGGCGACAAGAGACGCATTAGACTGCGATCCGGAGCTGTCCGAAGGTAAGCGCCTGTTGCCGGCCTCTTTCGGCACAAGCCTCCGCTCCGGAGCGCACCGCGGCCGGCAGGATGCTCTCTGCCGGCGAAGGTGCCGCTTCTCCGGCAAGGAAGCCTCTGCCGCTTCTCCAGCACACGGAGAGCGTGCTAGCTGCTGAAACGTGAAGAAAGAAGCTGCAGAAGACTGGCACTGAGCGTGCAGCTTTCCAGCGGAGAGAAAAAGCTACTTTAACACTCTGCAAGCCTTTCCACTCCCAAAAACATGCACATGGAAGGAGCTGCTGCAAAACCGATGCTGTGCTCGCTGCTGCTCCTCCTGAAGCTCTGGCTGCTAAATCTGAGGCTTTCCTTCCAATTTCAAGCTGCAAAGCACTTGCTGAATTGCAGGGAAAGTCCGGGAGGCATTTGCTGTGCTGGCACACTTTCTCCTTCCTAGACAGAGTGGAAAAGCTTTTCCCTGCCGTGTAGGCGACAAGAGACGCATTAGACGGCGATCCGGAGCTGTCCGAAGGTAAGCGCCTGTTGCCGGCCTCTTTCGGCACAAGCCCCCGCTCCGGAGCGCACCGCGGCCGGCAGGATGCTCTCTGCCGGCGAAGGTGCCGGAGGCAAGGAAGCCTCTGCCGCTTCTCCAGCACACGGAGAGCGAGCTAGCTGCTGAAACGTGAAGAAAGAAGCTGCAGAAGACTGGCACTGAGCGTGCAGCTTTCCAGCGGAGAGAAAAAGCTACTTTAACACTCTGCAAGCCTTTCCACTCCCAAAAACATGCACATGGAAGGAGCTGCTGCAAAACCGATGCTGTGCACGCTGCTGCTCCTCCTGAAGCTCTGGCTGCTAAATCTGAGGCTTTCCTTCCAATTTCAAGCTGCAAAGCACTTGCTGAATTCCAGGGAAAGTCCGGGAGGCATTTGCTGTGCTGGCACACTTTCTCCTGCCTAGACAGAGTGGAAAAGCTTTTCCCTGCCGTGTAGGCGACAAGAGACGCATTAGACGGCGATCCGGAGCTGTCCGAAGGTAAGCGCCTGTTGCCGGCCTCTTTCGGCACAAGCCCCCGCTCCGGAGCGCACCGCGGCCGGCAGGATGCTCTCTGCCGGCGAAGGTGCCGCTTCTCCGGCAAGGAAGCCTCTGCCGCTTCTCCAGCACACGGAGAGCGTGCTAGCTGCTGAAACGTGAAGAAAGAAGCTGCAGAAGACTGGCACTGAGCGTGCAGCTTTCCAGCGGAGAGAAAAAGCTACTTTAACACTCTGCAAGCCTTTCCACTCCCAAAAACATGCACATGGAAGGAGCTGCTGCAAAACCGATGCTGTGCTCGCTGCTGCTCCTCCTGAAGCTCTGGCTGCTAAATCTGAGGCTTTCCTTCCAATTTCAAGCTGCAAAGCACTTGCTGAATTCCAGGGAAAGTCCGGGAGGCATTTGCTGTGCTGGCACACTTTCTCCTTCCTAGACAGAGTGGAAAAGCTTTTCCCTGCCGTGTAGGCGACAAGAGACGCATTAGACGGCGATCCGGAGCTGTCCGAAGGTAAGCGCCTGTTGCCGGCCTCTTTCGGCACAAGCCCCCGCTCCGGAGCGCACCGCGGCCGGCAGGATGCTCTCTGCCGGCGAAGGTGCCGCTTCTCCGGCAAGGAAGCCTCTGCCGCTTCTCCAGCACACGGAGAGCGAGCTAGCTGCTGAAACGTGAAGAAAGAAGCTGCAGAAGACTGGCACTGAGCGTGCAGCTTTCCAGCGGAGAGAAAAAGCTACTTTAACACTCTGCAAGCCTTTCCACTCCCAAAAACATGCACATGGAAGGAGCTGCTGCAAAACCGATGCTGTGCACGCTGCTGCTCCTCCTGAAGCTCTGGCTGCTAAATCTGAGGCTTTCCTTCCAATTTCAAGCTGCAAAGCACTTGCTGAATTGCAGGGAAAGTCCGGGAGGCATTTGCTGTGCTGGCACACTTTCTCCTGCCTAGACAGAGTGGAAAAGCTTTTCCCTGCCGTGTAGGCGACAAGAGACGCATTAGACGGCGATCCGGAGCTGTCCGAAGGTAAGCGCCTGTTGCCGGCCTCTTTCGGCACAAGCCCCCGCTCCGGAGCGCACCGCGGCCGGCAGGATGCTCTCTGCCGGCGAAGGTGCCGCTTCTCCGGCAAGGAAGCCTCTGCCGCTTCTCCAGCACACGGAGAGCGTGCTAGCTGCTGAAACGTGAAGAAAGAAGCTGCAGAAGACTGGCACTGAGCGTGCAGCTTTCCAGCGGAGAGAAAAAGCTACTTTAACACTCTGCAAGCCTTTCCACTCCCAAAAACATGCACATGGAAGGAGCTGCTGCAAAAGCGATGCTGTGCTCGCTGCTGCTCCTCCTGAAGCTCTGGCTGCTAAATCTGAGGCTTTCCTTCCAATTTCAAGCTGCAAAGCACTTGCTGAATTGCAGGGAAAGTCCGGGAGGCATTTGCTGTGCTGGCACACTTTCTCCTTCCTAGACAGAGTGGAAAAGCTTTTCCCTGCCGTGTAGGCGACAAGAGACGCATTAGACGGCGATCCGGAGCTGTCCGAAGGTAAGCGCCTGTTGCCGGCCTCTTTCGGCACAAGCCCCCGCTCCGGAGCGCACCGCGGCCGGCAGGATGCTCTCTGCCGGCGAAGGTGCCGCTTCTCCGGCAAGGAAGCCTCTGCCGCTTCTCCAGCACACGGAGAGCGTGCTAGCTGCTGAAACGTGAAGAAAGAAGCTGCAGAAGACTGGCACTGAGCGTGCAGCTTTCCAGCGGAGAGAAAAAGCTACTTTAACACTCTGCAAGCCTTTCCACTCCCAAAAACATGCACATGGAAGGAGCTGCTGCAAAAGCGATGCTGTGCTCGCTGCTGCTCCTCCTGAAGCTCTGGCTGCTAAATCTGAGGCTTTCCTTCCAATTTCAAGCTGCAAAGCACTTGCTGAATTGCAGGGAAAGTCCGGGAGGCATTTGCTGTGCTGGCACACTTTCTCCTTCCTAGACAGAGTGGAAAAGCTTTTCCCTGCCGTGTAGGCGACAAGAGACGCATTAGACGGCGATCCGGAGCTGTCCGAAGGTAAGCGCCTGTTGCCGGCCTCTTTCGGCACAAGCCCCCGCTCCGGAGCGCACCGCGGCCGGCAGGATGCTCTCTGCCGGCGAAGGTGCCGCTTCTCCGGCAAGGAAGCCTCTGCCGCTTCTCCAGCACACGGAGAGCGTGCTAGCTGCTGAAACGTGAAGAAAGAAGCTGCAGAACACTGGCACTGAGCGTGCAGCTTTCCAGCGGAGAGAAAAAGCTACTTTAACACTCTGCAAGCCTTTCCACTCCCAAAAACATGCACATGGAAGGAGCTGCTGCAAAACCGATGCTGTGCTCGCTGCTGCTCCTCCTGAAGCTCTGGCTGCTAAATCTGAGGCTTTCCTTCCAATTTCAAGCTGCAAAGCACTTGCTGAATTCCAGGGAAAGTCCGGGAGGCATTTGCTGTGCTGGCACACTTTCTCCTTCCTAGACAGAGTGGAAAAGCTTTTCCCTGCCGTGTAGGCGACAAGAGACGCATTAGACGGCGATCCGGAGCTGTCCGAAGGTAAGCGCCTGTTGCCGGCCTCTTTCGGCACAAGCCCCCGCTCCGGAGCGCACCGCGGCCGGCAGGATGCTCTCTGCCGGCGAAGGTGCCGCTTCTCCGGCAAGGAAGCCTCTGCCGCTTCTCCAGCACACGGAGAGCGTGCTAGCTGCTGAAACGTGAAGAAAGAAGCTGCAGAAGACTGGCACTGAGCGTGCAGCTTTCCAGCGGAGAGAAAAAGCTACTTTAACACTCTGCAAGCCTTTCCACTCCCAAAAACATGCACATGGAAGGAGCTGCTGCAAAACCGATGCTGTGCTCGCTGCTGCTCCTCCTGAAGCTCTGGCTGCTAAATCTGAGGCTTTCCTTCCAATTTCAAGCTGCAAAGCACTTGCTGAATTGCAGGGAAAGTCCGGGAGGCATTTGCTGTGCTGGCACACTTTCTCCTTCCTAGACAGAGTGGAAAAGCTTTTCCCTGCCGTGTAGGCGACAAGAGACGCATTAGACGGCGATCCGGAGCTGTCCGAAGGTAAGCGCCTGTTGCCGGCCTCTTTCGGCACAAGCCCCCGCTCCGGAGCGCACCGCGGCCGGCAGGATGCTCTCTGCCGGCGAAGGTGCCGCTTCTCCGGCAAGGAAGCCTCTGCCGCTTCTCCAGCACACGGAGAGCGTGCTAGCTGCTGAAACGTGAAGAAAGAAGCTGCAGAAGACTGGCACTGAGCGTGCAGCTTTCCAGCGGAGAGAAAAAGCTACTTTAACACTCTGCAAGCCTTTCCACTCCCAAAAACATGCACATGGAAGGAGCTGCTGCAAAACCGATGCTGTGCTCGCTGCTGCTCCTCCTGAAGCTCTGGCTGCTAAATCTGAGGCTTTCCTTCCAATTTCAAGCTGCAAAGCACTTGCTGAATTCCAGGGAAAGTCCGGGAGGCATTTGCTGTGCTGGCACACTTTCTCCTTCCTAGACAGAGTGGAAAAGCTTTTCCCTGCCGTGTAGGCGACAAGAGACGCATTAGACGGCGATCCGGAGCTGTCCGAAGGTAAGCGCCTGTTGCCGGCCTCTTTCGGCACAAGCCCCCGCTCCGGAGCGCACCGCGGCCGGCAGGATGCTCTCTGCCGGCGAAGGTGCCGCTTCTCCGGCAAGGAAGCCTCTGCCGCTTCTCCAGCACACGGAGAGCGTGCTAGCTGCTGAAACGTGAAGAAAGAAGCTGCAGAAGACTGGCACTGAGCGTGCAGCTTTCCAGCGGAGAGAAAAAGCTACTTTAACACTCTGCAAGCCTCTCCACTCCCAAAAACATGCACATGGAAGGAGCTGCTGCAAAACCGATGCTGTGCACGCTGCTGCTCCTCCTGAAGCTCTGGCTGCTAAATCTGAGGCTTTCCTTCCAATTTCAAGCTGCAAAGCACTTGCTGAATTGCAGGGAAAGTCCGGGAGGCATTTGCTGTGCTGGCACACTTTCTCCTTCCTAGACAGAGTGGAAAAGCTTTTCCCTGCCGTGTAGGCGACAAGAGACGCATTAGACGGCGATCCGGAGCTGTCCGAAGGTAAGCGCCTGTTGCCGGCCTCTTTCGGCACAAGCCCCCGCTCCGGAGCGCACCGCGGCCGGCAGGATGCTCTCTGCCGGCGAAGGTGCCGCTTCTCCGGCAAGGAAGCCTCGGCCGCTTCTCCAGCACACGGAGAGCGAGCTAGCTGCTGAAACGTGAAGAAAGAAGCTGCAGAACACTGGCACTGAGCGTGCAGCTTTCCAGCGGAGAGAAAAAGCTACTTTAACACTCTGCAAGCCTTTCCACTCCCAAAAACATGCACATGGAAGGAGCTGCTGCAAAACCGATGCTGTGCTCGCTGCTGCTCCTCCTGAAGCTCTGGCTGCTAAATCTGAGGCTTTCCTTCCAATTTCAAGCTGCAAAGCACTTGCTGAATTGCAGGGAAAGTCCGGGAGGCATTTGCTGTGCTGGCACACTTTCTCCTTCCTAGACAGAGTGGAAAAGCTTTTCCCTGCCGTGTAGGCGACAAGAGACGCATTAGACGGCGATCCGGAGCTGTCCGAAGGTAAGCGCCTGTTGCCGGCCTCTTTCGGCACAAGCCCCCGCTCCGGAGCGCACCGCGGCCGGCAGGATGCTCTCTGCCGGCGAAGGTGCCGCTTCTCCGGCAAGGAAGCCTCTGCCGCTTCTCCAGCACACGGAGAGCGTGCTAGCTGCTGAAACGTGAAGAAAGAAGCTGCAGAAGACTGGCACTGAGCGTGCAGCTTTCCAGCGGAGAGAAAAAGCTACTTTAACACTCTGCAAGCCTTTCCACTCCCAAAAACATGCACATGGAAGGAGCTGCTGCAAAACCGATGCTGTGCTCGCTGCTGCTCCTCCTGAAGCTCTGGCTGCTAAATCTGAGGCTTTCCTTCCAATTTCAAGCTGCAAAGCACTTGCTGAATTCCAGGGAAAGTCCGGGAGGCATTTGCTGTGCTGGCACACTTTCTCCTTCCTAGACAGAGTGGAAAAGCTTTTCCCTGCCGTGTAGGCGACAAGAGACGCATTAGACGGCGATCCGGAGCTGTCCGAAGGTAAGCGCCTGTTGCCGGCCTCTTTCGGCACAAGCCCCCGCTCCGGAGCGCACCGCGGCCGGCAGGATGCTCTCTGCCGGCGAAGGTGCCGCTTCTCCGGCAAGGAAGCCTCTGCCGCTTCTCCAGCACACGGAGAGCGTGCTAGCTGCTAAAACGTGAAGAAAGAAGCTGCAGAAGACTGGCACTGAGCGTGCAGCTTTCCAGCGGAGAGAAAAAGCTACTTTAACACTCTGCAAGCCTTTCCACTCCCAAAAACATGCACATGGAAGGAGCTGCTGCAAAACCGATGCTGTGCTCGCTGCTGCTCCTCCTGAAGCTCTGGCTGCTAAATCTGAGGCTTTCCTTCCAATTTCAAGCTGCAAAGCACTTGCTGAATTCCAGGGAAAGTCCGGGAGGCATTTGCTGTGCTGGCACACTTTCTCCTTCCTAGACAGAGTGGAAAAGCTTTTCCCTGCCGTGTAGGCGACAAGAGACGCATTAGACTGCGATCCGGAGCTGTCCGAAGGTAAGCGCCTGTTGCCGGCCTCTTTCGGCACAAGCCTCCGCTCCGGAGCGCACCGCGGCCGGCAGGATGCTCTCTGCCGGCGAAGGTGCCGCTTCTCCGGCAAGGAAGCCTCTGCCGCTTCTCCAGCACACGGAGAGCGTGCTAGCTGCTGAAACGTGAAGAAAGAAGCTGCAGAAGACTGGCACTGAGCGTGCAGCTTTCCAGCGGAGAGAAAAAGCTACTTTAACACTCTGCAAGCCTTTCCACTCCCAAAAACATGCACATGGAAGGAGCTGCTGCAAAACCGATGCTGTGCTCGCTGCTGCTCCTCCTGAAGCTCTGGCTGCTAAATCTGAGGCTTTCCTTCCAATTTCAAGCTGCAAAGCACTTGCTGAATTGCAGGGAAAGTCCGGGAGGCATTTGCTGTGCTGGCACACTTTCTCCTTCCTAGACAGAGTGGAAAAGCTTTTCCCTGCCGTGTAGGCGACAAGAGACGCATTAGACGGCGATCCGGAGCTGTCCGAAGGTAAGCGCCTGTTGCCGGCCTCTTTCGGCACAAGCCCCCGCTCCGGAGCGCACCGCGGCCGGCAGGATGCTCTCTGCCGGCGAAGGTGCCGCTTCTCCGGCAAGGAAGCCTCTGCCGCTTCTCCAGCACACGGAGAGCGTGCTAGCTGCTGAAACGTGAAGAAAGAAGCTGCAGAAGACTGGCACTGAGCGTGCAGCTTTCCAGCGGAGAGAAAAAGCTACTTTAACACTCTGCAAGCCTTTCCACTCCCAAAAACATGCACATGGAAGGAGCTGCTGCAAAACCGATGCTGTGCTCGCTGCTGCTCCTCCTGAAGCTCTGGCTGCTAAATCTGAGGCTTTCCTTCCAATTTCAAGCTGCAAAGCACTTGCTGAATTGCAGGGAAAGTCCGGGAGGCATTTGCTGTGCTGGCACACTTTCTCCTTCCTAGACAGAGTGGAAAAGCTTTTCCCTGCCGTGTAGGCGACAAGAGACGCATTAGACGGCGATCCGGAGCTGTCCGAAGGTAAGCGCCTGTTGCCGGCCTCTTTCGGCACAAGCCCCCGCTCCGGAGCGCACCGCGGCCGGCAGGATGCTCTCTGCCGGCGAAGGTGCCGGAGGCAAGGAAGCCTCTGCCGCTTCTCCAGCACACGGAGAGCGAGCTAGCTGCTGAAACGTGAAGAAAGAAGCTGCAGAAGACTGGCACTGAGCGTGCAGCTTTCCAGCGGAGAGAAAAAGCTACTTTAACACTCTGCAAGCCTTTCCACTCCCAAAAACATGCACATGGAAGGAGCTGCTGCAAAACCGATGCTGTGCACGCTGCTGCTCCTCCTGAAGCTCTGGCTGCTAAATCTGAGGCTTTCCTTCCAATTTCAAGCTGCAAAGCACTTGCTGAATTCCAGGGAAAGTCCGGGAGGCATTTGCTGTGCTGGCACACTTTCTCCTGCCTAGACAGAGTGGAAAAGCTTTTCCCTGCCGTGTAGGCGACAAGAGACGCATTAGACGGCGATCCGGAGCTGTCCGAAGGTAAGCGCCTGTTGCCGGCCTCTTTCGGCACAAGCCCCCGCTCCGGAGCGCACCGCGGCCGGCAGGATG
This sequence comes from Fringilla coelebs, assembly GCF_963513975.1. Taxonomy (NCBI): domain Eukaryota; kingdom Metazoa; phylum Chordata; class Aves; order Passeriformes; family Fringillidae; genus Fringilla; species Fringilla coelebs. The sequence goes on along the minus strand of NW_028167588.1, from coordinate 586,523 downwards.
CTCTCTGCCGGCGAAGGTGCCGCTTCTCCGGCAAGGAAGCCTCTGCCGCTTCTCCAGCACACGGAGAGCGTGCTAGCTGCTGAAACGTGAAGAAAGAAGCTGCAGAAGACTGGCACTGAGCGTGCAGCTTTCCAGCGGAGAGAAAAAGCTACTTTAACACTCTGCAAGCCTTTCCACTCCCAAAAACATGCACATGGAAGGAGCTGCTGCAAAACCGATGCTGTGCTCGCTGCTGCTCCTCCTGAAGCTCTGGCTGCTAAATCTGAGGCTTTCCTTCCAATTTCAAGCTGCAAAGCACTTGCTGAATTCCAGGGAAAGTCCGGGAGGCATTTGCTGTGCTGGCACACTTTCTCCTTCCTAGACAGAGTGGAAAAGCTTTTCCCTGCCGTGTAGGCGACAAGAGACGCATTAGACGGCGATCCGGAGCTGTCCGAAGGTAAGCGCCTGTTGCCGGCCTCTTTCGGCACAAGCCCCCGCTCCGGAGCGCACCGCGGCCGGCAGGATGCTCTCTGCCGGCGAAGGTGCCGCTTCTCCGGCAAGGAAGCCTCTGCCGCTTCTCCAGCACACGGAGAGCGAGCTAGCTGCTGAAACGTGAAGAAAGAAGCTGCAGAAGACTGGCACTGAGCGTGCAGCTTTCCAGCGGAGAGAAAAAGCTACTTTAACACTCTGCAAGCCTTTCCACTCCCAAAAACATGCACATGGAAGGAGCTGCTGCAAAACCGATGCTGTGCACGCTGCTGCTCCTCCTGAAGCTCTGGCTGCTAAATCTGAGGCTTTCCTTCCAATTTCAAGCTGCAAAGCACTTGCTGAATTGCAGGGAAAGTCCGGGAGGCATTTGCTGTGCTGGCACACTTTCTCCTGCCTAGACAGAGTGGAAAAGCTTTTCCCTGCCGTGTAGGCGACAAGAGACGCATTAGACGGCGATCCGGAGCTGTCCGAAGGTAAGCGCCTGTTGCCGGCCTCTTTCGGCACAAGCCCCCGCTCCGGAGCGCACCGCGGCCGGCAGGATGCTCTCTGCCGGCGAAGGTGCCGCTTCTCCGGCAAGGAAGCCTCTGCCGCTTCTCCAGCACACGGAGAGCGTGCTAGCTGCTGAAACGTGAAGAAAGAAGCTGCAGAAGACTGGCACTGAGCGTGCAGCTTTCCAGCGGAGAGAAAAAGCTACTTTAACACTCTGCAAGCCTTTCCACTCCCAAAAACATGCACATGGAAGGAGCTGCTGCAAAACCGATGCTGTGCTCGCTGCTGCTCCTCCTGAAGCTCTGGCTGCTAAATCTGAGGCTTTCCTTCCAATTTCAAGCTGCAAAGCACTTGCTGAATTGCAGGGAAAGTCCGGGAGGCATTTGCTGTGCTGGCACACTTTCTCCTTCCTAGACAGAGTGGAAAAGCTTTTCCCTGCCGTGTAGGCGACAAGAGACGCATTAGACGGCGATCCGGAGCTGTCCGAAGGTAAGCGCCTGTTGCCGGCCTCTTTCGGCACAAGCCCCCGCTCCGGAGCGCACCGCGGCCGGCAGGATGCTCTCTGCCGGCGAAGGTGCCGCTTCTCCGGCAAGGAAGCCTCTGCCGCTTCTCCAGCACACGGAGAGCGTGCTAGCTGCTGAAACGTGAAGAAAGAAGCTGCAGAAGACTGGCACTGAGCGTGCAGCTTTCCAGCGGAGAGAAAAAGCTACTTTAACACTCTGCAAGCCTTTCCACTCCCAAAAACATGCACATGGAAGGAGCTGCTGCAAAACCGATGCTGTGCTCGCTGCTGCTCCTCCTGAAGCTCTGGCTGCTAAATCTGAGGCTTTCCTTCCAATTTCAAGCTGCAAAGCACTTGCTGAATTGCAGGGAAAGTCCGGGAGGCATTTGCTGTGCTGGCACACTTTCTCCTGCCTAGACAGAGTGGAAAAGCTTTTCCCTGCCGTGTAGGCGACAAGAGACGCATTAGACGGCGATCCGGAGCTGTCCGAAGGTAAGCGCCTGTTGCCGGCCTCTTTCGGCACAAGCCCCCGCTCCGGAGCGCACCGCGGCCGGCAGGATGCTCTCTGCCGGCGAAGGTGCCGCTTCTCCGGCAAGGAAGCCTCTGCCGCTTCTCCAGCACACGGAGAGCGTGCTAGCTGCTGAAACGTGAAGAAAGAAGCTGCAGAAGACTGGCACTGAGCGTGCAGCTTTCCAGCGGAGAGAAAAAGCTACTTTAACACTCTGCAAGCCTTTCCACTCCCAAAAACATGCACATGGAAGGAGCTGCTGCAAAACCGATGCTGTGCTCGCTGCTGCTCCTCCTGAAGCTCTGGCTGCTAAATCTGAGGCTTTCCTTCCAATTTCAAGCTGCAAAGCACTTGCTGAATTGCAGGGAAAGTCCGGGAGGCATTTGCTGTGCTGGCACACTTTCTCCTTCCTAGACAGAGTGGAAAAGCTTTTCCCTGCCGTGTAGGCGACAAGAGACGCATTAGACGGCGATCCGGAGCTGTCCGAAGGTAAGCGCCTGTTGCCGGCCTCTTTCGGCACAAGCCCCCGCTCCGGAGCGCACCGCGGCCGGCAGGATGCTCTCTGCCGGCGAAGGTGCCGCTTCTCCGGCAAGGAAGCCTCTGCCGCTTCTCCAGCACACGGAGAGCGTGCTAGCTGCTGAAACGTGAAGAAAGAAGCTGCAGAAGACTGGCACTGAGCGTGCAGCTTTCCAGCGGAGAGAAAAAGCTACTTTAACACTCTGCAAGCCTTTCCACTCCCAAAAACATGCACATGGAAGGAGCTGCTGCAAAACCGATGCTGTGCTCGCTGCTGCTCCTCCTGAAGCTCTGGCTGCTAAATCTGAGGCTTTCCTTCCAATTTCAAGCTGCAAAGCACTTGCTGAATTGCAGGGAAAGTCCGGGAGGCATTTGCTGTGCTGGCACACTTTCTCCTTCCTAGACAGAGTGGAAAAGCTTTTCCCTGCCGTGTAGGCGACAAGAGACGCATTAGACGGCGATCCGGAGCTGTCCGAAGGTAAGCGCCTGTTGCCGGCCTCTTTCGGCACAAGCCCCCGCTCCGGAGCGCACCGCGGCCGGCAGGATGCTCTCTGCCGGCGAAGGTGCCGCTTCTCCGGCAAGGAAGCCTCTGCCGCTTCTCCAGCACACGGAGAGCGTGCTAGCTGCTGAAACGTGAAGAAAGAAGCTGCAGAAGACTGGCACTGAGCGTGCAGCTTTCCAGCGGAGAGAAAAAGCTACTTTAACACTCTGCAAGCCTTTCCACTCCCAAAAACATGCACATGGAAGGAGCTGCTGCAAAACCGATGCTGTGCTCGCTGCTGCTCCTCCTGAAGCTCTGGCTGCTAAATCTGAGGCTTTCCTTCCAATTTCAAGCTGCAAAGCACTTGCTGAATTCCAGGGAAAGTCCGGGAGGCATTTGCTGTGCTGGCACACTTTCTCCTTCCTAGACAGAGTGGAAAAGCTTTTCCCTGCCGTGTAGGCGACAAGAGACGCATTAGACGGCGATCCGGAGCTGTCCGAAGGTAAGCGCCTGTTGCCGGCCTCTTTCGGCACAAGCCCCCGCTCCGGAGCGCACCGCGGCCGGCAGGATGCTCTCTGCCGGCGAAGGTGCCGCTTCTCCGGCAAGGAAGCCTCTGCCGCTTCTCCAGCACACGGAGAGCGTGCTAGCTGCTGAAACGTGAAGAAAGAAGCTGCAGAAGACTGGCACTGAGCGTGCAGCTTTCCAGCGGAGAGAAAAAGCTACTTTAACACTCTGCAAGCCTCTCCACTCCCAAAAACATGCACATGGAAGGAGCTGCTGCAAAACCGATGCTGTGCTCGCTGCTGCTCCTCCTGAAGCTCTGGCTGCTAAATCTGAGGCTTTCCTTCCAATTTCAAGCTGCAAAGCACTTGCTGAATTGCAGGGAAAGTCCGGGAGGCATTTGCTGTGCTGGCACACTTTCTCCTTCCTAGACAGAGTGGAAAAGCTTTTCCCTGCCGTGTAGGCGACAAGAGACGCATTAGACGGCGATCCGGAGCTGTCCGAAGGTAAGCGCCTGTTGCCGGCCTCTTTCGGCACAAGCCCCCGCTCCGGAGCGCACCGCGGCCGGCAGGATGCTCTCTGCCGGCGAAGGTGCCGCTTCTCCGGCAAGGAAGCCTCGGCCGCTTCTCCAGCACACGGAGAGCGAGCTAGCTGCTGAAACGTGAAGAAAGAAGCTGCAGAAGACTGGCACTGAGCGTGCAGCTTTCCAGCGGAGAGAAAAAGCTACTTTAACACTCTGCAAGCCTTTCCACTCCCAAAAACATGCACATGGAAGGAGCTGCTGCAAAACCGATGCTGTGCTCGCTGCTGCTCCTCCTGAAGCTCTGGCTGCTAAATCTGAGGCTTTCCTTCCAATTTCAAGCTGCAAAGCACTTGCTGAATTGCAGGGAAAGTCCGGGAGGCATTTGCTGTGCTGGCACACTTTCTCCTTCCTAGACAGAGTGGAAAAGCTTTTCCCTGCCGTGTAGGCGACAAGAGACGCATTAGACGGCGATCCGGAGCTGTCCGAAGGTAAGCGCCTGTTGCCGGCCTCTTTCGGCACAAGCCCCCGCTCCGGAGCGCACCGCGGCCGGCAGGATGCTCTCTGCCGGCGAAGGTGCCGCTTCTCCGGCAAGGAAGCCTCTGCCGCTTCTCCAGCACACGGAGAGCGTGCTAGCTGCTGAAACGTGAAGAAAGAAGCTGCAGAAGACTGGCACTGAGCGTGCAGCTTTCCAGCGGAGAGAAAAAGCTACTTTAACACTCTGCAAGCCTTTCCACTCCCAAAAACATGCACATGGAAGGAGCTGCTGCAAAACCGATGCTGTGCTCGCTGCTGCTCCTCCTGAAGCTCTGGCTGCTAAATCTGAGGCTTTCCTTCCAATTTCAAGCTGCAAAGCACTTGCTGAATTGCAGGGAAAGTCCGGGAGGCATTTGCTGTGCTGGCACACTTTCTCCTTCCTAGACAGAGTGGAAAAGCTTTTCCCTGCCGTGTAGGCGACAAGAGACGCATTAGACGGCGATCCGGAGCTGTCCGAAGGTAAGCGCCTGTTGCCGGCCTCTTTCGGCACAAGCCCCCGCTCCGGAGCGCACCGCGGCCGGCAGGATGCTCTCTGCCGGCGAAGGTGCCGCTTCTCCGGCAAGGAAGCCTCTGCCGCTTCTCCAGCACACGGAGAGCGTGCTAGCTGCTGAAACGTGAAGAAAGAAGCTGCAGAAGACTGGCACTGAGCGTGCAGCTTTCCAGCGGAGAGAAAAAGCTACTTTAACACTCTGCAAGCCTTTCCACTCCCAAAAACATGCACATGGAAGGAGCTGCTGCAAAACCGATGCTGTGCTCGCTGCTGCTCCTCCTGAAGCTCTGGCTGCTAAATCTGAGGCTTTCCTTCCAATTTCAAGCTGCAAAGCACTTGCTGAATTGCAGGGAAAGTCCGGGAGGCATTTGCTGTGCTGGCACACTTTCTCCTTCCTAGACAGAGTGGAAAAGCTTTTCCCTGCCGTGTAGGCGACAAGAGACGCATTAGACGGCGATCCGGAGCTGTCCGAAGGTAAGCGCCTGTTGCCGGCCTCTTTCGGCACAAGCCCCCGCTCCGGAGCGCACCGCGGCCGGCAGGATGCTCTCTGCCGGCGAAGGTGCCGCTTCTCCGGCAAGGAAGCCTCGGCCGCTTCTCCAGCACACGGAGAGCGAGCTAGCTGCTGAAACGTGAAGAAAGAAGCTGCAGAAGACTGGCACTGAGCGTGCAGCTTTCCAGCGGAGAGAAAAAGCTACTTTAACACTCTGCAAGCCTTTCCACTCCCAAAAACATGCACATGGAAGGAGCTGCTGCAAAACCGATGCTGTGCACGCTGCTGCTCCTCCTGAAGCTCTGGCTGCTAAATCTGAGGCTTTCCTTCCAATTTCAAGCTGCAAAGCACTTGCTGAATTCCAGGGAAAGTCCGGGAGGCATTTGCTGTGCTGGCACACTTTCTCCTGCCTAGACAGAGTGGAAAAGCTTTTCCCTGCCGTGTAGGCGACAAGAGACGCATTAGACGGCGATCCGGAGCTGTCCGAAGGTAAGCGCCTGTTGCCGGCCTCTTTCGGCACAAGCCCCCGCTCCGGAGCGCACCGCGGCCGGCAGGATGCTCTCTGCCGGCGAAGGTGCCGCTTCTCCGGCAAGGAAGCCTCTGCCGCTTCTCCAGCACACGGAGAGCGTGCTAGCTGCTGAAACGTGAAGAAAGAAGCTGCAGAAGACTGGCACTGAGCGTGCAGCTTTCCAGCGGAGAGAAAAAGCTACTTTAACACTCTGCAAGCCTTTCCACTCCCAAAAACATGCACATGGAAGGAGCTGCTGCAAAACCGATGCTGTGCTCGCTGCTGCTCCTCCTGAAGCTCTGGCTGCTAAATCTGAGGCTTTCCTTCCAATTTCAAGCTGCAAAGCACTTGCTGAATTCCAGGGAAAGTCCGGGAGGCATTTGCTGTGCTGGCACACTTTCTCCTGCCTAGACAGAGTGGAAAAGCTTTTCCCTGCCGTGTAGGCGACAAGAGACGCATTAGACGGCGATCCGGAGCTGTCCGAAGGTAAGCGCCTGTTGCCGGCCTCTTTCGGCACAAGCCCCCGCTCCGGAGCGCACCGCGGCCGGCAGGATGCTCTCTGCCGGCGAAGGTGCCGCTTCTCCGGCAAGGAAGCCTCTGCCGCTTCTCCAGCACACGGAGAGCGTGCTAGCTGCTGAAACGTGAAGAAAGAAGCTGCAGAAGACTGGCACTGAGCGTGCAGCTTTCCAGCGGAGAGAAAAAGCTACTTTAACACTCTGCAAGCCTTTCCACTCCCAAAAACATGCACATGGAAGGAGCTGCTGCAAAACCGATGCTGTGCTCGCTGCTGCTCCTCCTGAAGCTCTGGCTGCTAAATCTGAGGCTTTCCTTCCAATTTCAAGCTGCAAAGCACTTGCTGAATTCCAGGGAAAGTCCGGGAGGCATTTGCTGTGCTGGCACACTTTCTCCTTCCTAGACAGAGTGGAAAAGCTTTTCCCTGCCGTGTAGGCGACAAGAGACGCATTAGACGGCGATCCGGAGCTGTCCGAAGGTAAGCGCCTGTTGCCGGCCTCTTTCGGCACAAGCCCCCGCTCCGGAGCGCACCGCGGCCGGCAGGATGCTCTCTGCCGGCGAAGGTGCCGCTTCTCCGGCAAGGAAGCCTCTGCCGCTTCTCCAGCACACGGAGAGCGAGCTAGCTGCTGAAACGTGAAGAAAGAAGCTGCAGAAGACTGGCACTGAGCGTGCAGCTTTCCAGCGGAGAGAAAAAGCTACTTTAACACTCTGCAAGCCTTTCCACTCCCAAAAACATGCACATGGAAGGAGCTGCTGCAAAACCGATGCTGTGCACGCTGCTGCTCCTCCTGAAGCTCTGGCTGCTAAATCTGAGGCTTTCCTTCCAATTTCAAGCTGCAAAGCACTTGCTGAATTGCAGGGAAAGTCCGGGAGGCATTTGCTGTGCTGGCACACTTTCTCCTGCCTAGACAGAGTGGAAAAGCTTTTCCCTGCCGTGTAGGCGACAAGAGACGCATTAGACGGCGATCCGGAGCTGTCCGAAGGTAAGCGCCTGTTGCCGGCCTCTTTCGGCACAAGCCCCCGCTCCGGAGCGCACCGCGGCCGGCAGGATGCTCTCTGCCGGCGAAGGTGCCGCTTCTCCGGCAAGGAAGCCTCTGCCGCTTCTCCAGCACACGGAGAGCGTGCTAGCTGCTGAAACGTGAAGAAAGAAGCTGCAGAAGACTGGCACTGAGCGTGCAGCTTTCCAGCGGAGAGAAAAAGCTACTTTAACACTCTGCAAGCCTTTCCACTCCCAAAAACATGCACATGGAAGGAGCTGCTGCAAAACCGATGCTGTGCTCGCTGCTGCTCCTCCTGAAGCTCTGGCTGCTAAATCTGAGGCTTTCCTTCCAATTTCAAGCTGCAAAGCACTTGCTGAATTGCAGGGAAAGTCCGGGAGGCATTTGCTGTGCTGGCACACTTTCTCCTTCCTAGACAGAGTGGAAAAGCTTTTCCCTGCCGTGTAGGCGACAAGAGACGCATTAGACGGCGATCCGGAGCTGTCCGAAGGTAAGCGCCTGTTGCCGGCCTCTTTCGGCACAAGCCCCCGCTCCGGAGCGCACCGCGGCCGGCAGGATGCTCTCTGCCGGCGAAGGTGCCGCTTCTCCGGCAAGGAAGCCTCTGCCGCTTCTCCAGCACACGGAGAGCGTGCTAGCTGCTGAAACGTGAAGAAAGAAGCTGCAGAAGACTGGCACTGAGCGTGCAGCTTTCCAGCGGAGAGAAAAAGCTACTTTAACACTCTGCAAGCCTTTCCACTCCCAAAAACATGCACATGGAAGGAGCTGCTGCAAAACCGATGCTGTGCTCGCTGCTGCTCCTCCTGAAGCTCTGGCTGCTAAATCTGAGGCTTTCCTTCCAATTTCAAGCTGCAAAGCACTTGCTGAATTGCAGGGAAAGTCCGGGAGGCATTTGCTGTGCTGGCACACTTTCTCCTGCCTAGACAGAGTGGAAAAGCTTTTCCCTGCCGTGTAGGCGACAAGAGACGCATTAGACGGCGATCCGGAGCTGTCCGAAGGTAAGCGCCTGTTGCCGGCCTCTTTCGGCACAAGCCCCCGCTCCGGAGCGCACCGCGGCCGGCAGGATGCTCTCTGCCGGCGAAGGTGCCGCTTCTCCGGCAAGGAAGCCTCTGCCGCTTCTCCAGCACACGGAGAGCGTGCTAGCTGCTGAAACGTGAAGAAAGAAGCTGCAGAAGACTGGCACTGAGCGTGCAGCTTTCCAGCGGAGAGAAAAAGCTACTTTAACACTCTGCAAGCCTTTCCACTCCCAAAAACATGCACATGGAAGGAGCTGCTGCAAAACCGATGCTGTGCTCGCTGCTGCTCCTCCTGAAGCTCTGGCTGCTAAATCTGAGGCTTTCCTTCCAATTTCAAGCTGCAAAGCACTTGCTGAATTGCAGGGAAAGTCCGGGAGGCATTTGCTGTGCTGGCACACTTTCTCCTTCCTAGACAGAGTGGAAAAGCTTTTCCCTGCCGTGTAGGCGACAAGAGACGCATTAGACGGCGATCCGGAGCTGTCCGAAGGTAAGCGCCTGTTGCCGGCCTCTTTCGGCACAAGCCCCCGCTCCGGAGCGCACCGCGGCCGGCAGGATGCTCTCTGCCGGCGAAGGTGCCGCTTCTCCGGCAAGGAAGCCTCTGCCGCTTCTCCAGCACACGGAGAGCGTGCTAGCTGCTGAAACGTGAAGAAAGAAGCTGCAGAAGACTGGCACTGAGCGTGCAGCTTTCCAGCGGAGAGAAAAAGCTACTTTAACACTCTGCAAGCCTTTCCACTCCCAAAAACATGCACATGGAAGGAGCTGCTGCAAAACCGATGCTGTGCTCGCTGCTGCTCCTCCTGAAGCTCTGGCTGCTAAATCTGAGGCTTTCCTTCCAATTTCAAGCTGCAAAGCACTTGCTGAATTGCAGGGAAAGTCCGGGAGGCATTTGCTGTGCTGGCACACTTTCTCCTTCCTAGACAGAGTGGAAAAGCTTTTCCCTGCCGTGTAGGCGACAAGAGACGCATTAGACGGCGATCCGGAGCTGTCCGAAGGTAAGCGCCTGTTGCCGGCCTCTTTCGGCACAAGCCCCCGCTCCGGAGCGCACCGCGGCCGGCAGGATGCTCTCTGCCGGCGAAGGTGCCGCTTCTCCGGCAAGGAAGCCTCTGCCGCTTCTCCAGCACACGGAGAGCGTGCTAGCTGCTGAAACGTGAAGAAAGAAGCTGCAGAAGACTGGCACTGAGCGTGCAGCTTTCCAGCGGAGAGAAAAAGCTACTTTAACACTCTGCAAGCCTTTCCACTCCCAAAAACATGCACATGGAAGGAGCTGCTGCAAAACCGATGCTGTGCTCGCTGCTGCTCCTCCTGAAGCTCTGGCTGCTAAATCTGAGGCTTTCCTTCCAATTTCAAGCTGCAAAGCACTTGCTGAATTCCAGGGAAAGTCCGGGAGGCATTTGCTGTGCTGGCACACTTTCTCCTTCCTAGACAGAGTGGAAAAGCTTTTCCCTGCCGTGTAGGCGACAAGAGACGCATTAGACGGCGATCCGGAGCTGTCCGAAGGTAAGCGCCTGTTGCCGGCCTCTTTCGGCACAAGCCCCCGCTCCGGAGCGCACCGCGGCCGGCAGGATGCTCTCTGCCGGCGAAGGTGCCGCTTCTCCGGCAAGGAAGCCTCTGCCGCTTCTCCAGCACACGGAGAGCGTGCTAGCGGCTGAAACGTGAAGAAAGAAGCTGCAGAAGACTGGCACTGAGCGTGCAGCTTTCCAGCGGAGAGAAAAAGCTACTTTAACACTCTGCAAGCCTTTCCACTCCCAAAAACATGCACATGGAAGGAGCTGCTGCAAAACCGATGCTGTGCTCGCTGCTGCTCCTCCTGAAGCTCTGGCTGCTAAATCTGAGGCTTTCCTTCCAATTTCAAGCTGCAAAGCACTTGCTGAATTGCAGGGAAAGTCCGGGAGGCATTTGCTGTGCTGGCACACTTTCTCCTTCCTAGACAGAGTGGAAAAGCTTTTCCCTGCCGTGTAGGCGACAAGAGACGCATTAGACGGCGATCCGGAGCTGTCCGAAGGTAAGCGCCTGTTGCCGGCCTCTTTCGGCACAAGCCCCCGCTCCGGAGCGCACCGCGGCCGGCAGGATGCTCTCTGCCGGCGAAGGTGCCGCTTCTCCGGCAAGGAAGCCTCGGCCGCTTCTCCAGCACACGGAGAGCGAGCTAGCTGCTGAAACGTGAAGAAAGAAGCTGCAGAAGACTGGCACTGAGCGTGCAGCTTTCCAGCGGAGAGAAAAAGCTACTTTAACACTCTGCAAGCCTTTCCACTCCCAAAAACATGCACATGGAAGGAGCTGCTGCAAAACCGATGCTGTGCTCGCTGCTGCTCCTCCTGAAGCTCTGGCTGCTAAATCTGAGGCTTTCCTTCCAATTTCAAGCTGCAAAGCACTTGCTGAATTGCAGGGAAAGTCCGGGAGGCATTTGCTGTGCTGGCACACTTTCTCCTTCCTAGACAGAGTGGAAAAGCTTTTCCCTGCCGTGTAGGCGACAAGAGACGCATTAGACGGCGATCCGGAGCTGTCCGAAGGTAAGCGCCTGTTGCCGGCCTCTTTCGGCACAAGCCCCCGCTCCGGAGCGCACCGCGGCCGGCAGGATGCTCTCTGCCGGCGAAGGTGCCGCTTCTCCGGCAAGGAAGCCTCTGCCGCTTCTCCAGCACACGGAGAGCGTGCTAGCTGCTGAAACGTGAAGAAAGAAGCTGCAGAAGACTGGCACTGAGCGTGCAGCTTTCCAGCGGAGAGAAAAAGCTACTTTAACACTCTGCAAGCCTTTCCACTCCCAAAAACATGCACATGGAAGGAGCTGCTGCAAAACCGATGCTGTGCTCGCTGCTGCTCCTCCTGAAGCTCTGGCTGCTAAATCTGAGGCTTTCCTTCCAATTTCAAGCTGCAAAGCACTTGCTGAATTCCAGGGAAAGTCCGGGAGGCATTTGCTGTGCTGGCACACTTTCTCCTTCCTAGACAGAGTGGAAAAGCTTTTCCCTGCCGTGTAGGCGACAAGAGACGCATTAGACGGCGATCCGGAGCTGTCCGAAGGTAAGCGCCTGTTGCCGGCCTCTTTCGGCACAAGCCCCCGCTCCGGAGCGCACCGCGGCCGGCAGGATGCTCTCTGCCGGCGAAGGTGCCGCTTCTCCGGCAAGGAAGCCTCTGCCGCTTCTCCAGCACACGGAGAGCGTGCTAGCTGCTGAAACGTGAAGAAAGAAGCTGCAGAAGACTGGCACTGAGCGTGCAGCTTTCCAGCGGAGAGAAAAAGCTACTTTAACACTCTGCAAGCCTTTCCACTCCCAAAAACATGCACATGGAAGGAGCTGCTGCAAAACCGATGCTGTGCTCGCTGCTGCTCCTCCTGAAGCTCTGGCTGCTAAATCTGAGGCTTTCCTTCCAATTTCAAGCTGCAAAGCACTTGCTGAATTGCAGGGAAAGTCCGGGAGGCATTTGCTGTGCTGGCACACTTTCTCCTTCCTAGACAGAGTGGAAAAGCTTTTCCCTGCCGTGTAGGCGACAAGAGACGCATTAGACGGCGATCCGGAGCTGTCCGAAGGTAAGCGCCTGTTGCCGGCCTCTTTCGGCACAAGCCCCCGCTCCGGAGCGCACCGCGGCCGGCAGGATGCTCTCTGCCGGCGAAGGTGCCGCTTCTCCGGCAAGGAAGCCTCGGCCGCTTCTCCAGCACACGGAGAGCGAGCTAGCTGCTGAAACGTGAAGAAAGAAGCTGCAGAAGACTGGCACTGAGCGTGCAGCTTTCCAGCGGAGAGAAAAAGCTACTTTAACACTCTGCAAGCCTTTCCACTCCCAAAAACATGCACATGGAAGGAGCTGCTGCAAAACCGATGCTGTGCACGCTGCTGCTCCTCCTGAAGCTCTGGCTGCTAAATCTGAGGCTTTCCTTCCAATTTCAAGCTGCAAAGCACTTGCTGAATTCCAGGGAAAGTCCGGGAGGCATTTGCTGTGCTGGCACACTTTCTCCTGCCTAGACAGAGTGGAAAAGCTTTTCCCTGCCGTGTAGGCGACAAGAGACGCATTAGACGGCGATCCGGAGCTGTCCGAAGGTAAGCGCCTGTTGCCGGCCTCTTTCGGCACAAGCCCCCGCTCCGGAGCGCACCGCGGCCGGCAGGATGCTCTCTGCCGGCGAAGGTGCCGCTTCTCCGGCAAGGAAGCCTCTGCCGCTTCTCCAGCACACGGAGAGCGTGCTAGCTGCTGAAACGTGAAGAAAGAAGCTGCAGAAGACTGGCACTGAGCGTGCAGCTTTCCAGCGGAGAGAAAAAGCTACTTTAACACTCTGCAAGCCTTTCCACTCCCAAAAACATGCACATGGAAGGAGCTGCTGCAAAACCGATGCTGTGCTCGCTGCTGCTCCTCCTGAAGCTCTGGCTGCTAAATCTGAGGCTTTCCTTCCAATTTCAAGCTGCAAAGCACTTGCTGAATTCCAGGGAAAGTCCGGGAGGCATTTGCTGTGCTGGCACACTTTCTCCTTCCTAGACAGAGTGGAAAAGCTTTTCCCTGCCGTGTAGGCGACAAGAGACGCATTAGACGGCGATCCGGAGCTGTCCGAAGGTAAGCGCCTGTTGCCGGCCTCTTTCGGCACAAGCCCCCGCTCCGGAGCGCACCGCGGCCGGCAGGATGCTCTCTGCCGGCGAAGGTGCCGCTTCTCCGGCAAGGAAGCCTCTGCCGCTTCTCCAGCACACGGAGAGCGTGCTAGCTGCTGAAACGTGAAGAAAGAAGCTGCAGAACACTGGCACTGAGCGTGCAGCTTTCCAGCGGAGAGAAAAAACTACTTTAACACTCTGCAAGCCTTTCCACTCCCAAAAACATGCACATGGAAGGAGCTGCTGCAAAACCGATGCTGTGCTCGCTGCTGCTCCTCCTGAAGCTCTGGCTGCTAAATCTGAGGCTTTCCTTCCAATTTCAAGCTGCAAAGCACTTGCTGAATTCCAGGGAAAGTCCGGGAGGCATTTGCTGTGCTGGCACACTTTCTCCTTCCTAGACAGAGTGGAAAAGCTTTTCCCTGCCGTGTAGGCGACAAGAGACGCATTAGACGGCGATCCGGAGCTGTCCGAAGGTAAGCGCCTGTTGCCGGCCTCTTTCGGCACAAGCCCCCGCTCCGGAGCGCACCGCGGCCGGCAGGATGCTCTCTGCCGGCGAAGGTGCCGCTTCTCCGGCAAGGAAGCCTCGGCCGCTTCTCCAGCACACGGAGAGCGAGCTAGCTGCTGAAACGTGAAGAAAGAAGCTGCAGAAGACTGGCACTGAGCGTGCAGCTTTCCAGCGGAGAGAAAAAGCTACTTTAACACTCTGCAAGCCTTTCCACTCCCAAAAACATGCACATGGAAGGAGCTGCTGCAAAACCGATGCTGTGCACGCTGCTGCTCCTCCTGAAGCTCTGGCTGCTAAATCTGAGGCTTTCCTTCCAATTTCAAGCTGCAAAGCACTTGCTGAATTGCAGGGAAAGTCCGGGAGGCATTTGCTGTGCTGGCACACTTTCTCCTGCCTAGACAGAGTGGAAAAGCTTTTCCCTGCCGTGTAGGCGACAAGAGACGCATTAGACGGCGATCCGGAGCTGTCCGAAGGTAAGCGCCTGTTGCCGGCCTCTTTCGGCACAAGCCCCCGCTCCGGAGCGCACCGCGGCCGGCAGGATGCTCTCTGCCGGCGAAGGTGCCGCTTCTCCGGCAAGGAAGCCTCTGCCGCTTCTCCAGCACACGGAGAGCGTGCTAGCTGCTGAAACGTGAAGAAAGAAGCTGCAGAAGACTGGCACTGAGCGTGCAGCTTTCCAGCGGAGAGAAAAAGCTACTTTAACACTCTGCAAGCCTTTCCACTCCCAAAAACATGCACATGGAAGGAGCTGCTGCAAAAGCGATGCTGTGCTCGCTGCTGCTCCTCCTGAAGCTCTGGCTGCTAAATCTGAGGCTTTCCTTCCAATTTCAAGCTGCAAAGCACTTGCTGAATTCCAGGGAAAGTCCGGGAGGCATTTGCTGTGCTGGCACACTTTCTCCTTCCTAGACAGAGTGGAAAAGCTTTTCCCTGCCGTGTAGGCGACAAGAGACGCATTAGACTGCGATCCGGAGCTGTCCGAAGGTAAGCGCCTGTTGCCGGCCTCTTTCGGCACAAGCCCCCGCTCCGGAGCGCACCGCGGCCGGCAGGATGCTCTCTGCCGGCGAAGGTGCCGCTTCTCCGGCAAGGAAGCCTCTGCCGCTTCTCCAGCACACGGAGAGCGTGCTAGCTGCTGAAACGTGAAGAAAGAAGCTGCAGAAGACTGGCACTGAGCGTGCAGCTTTCCAGCGGAGAGAAAAAGCTACTTTAACACTCTGCAAGCCTCTCCACTCCCAAAAACATGCACATGGAAGGAGCTGCTGCAAAACCGATGCTGTGCTCGCTGCTGCTCCTCCTGAAGCTCTGGCTGCTAAATCTGAGGCTTTCCTTCCAATTTCAAGCTGCAAAGCACTTGCTGAATTGCAGGGAAAGTCCGGGAGGCATTTGCTGTGCTGGCACACTTTCTCCTTCCTAGACAGAGTGGAAAAGCTTTTCCCTGCCGTGTAGGCGACAAGAGACGCATTAGACGGCGATCCGGAGCTGTCCGAAGGTAAGCGCCTGTTGCCGGCCTCTTTCGGCACAAGCCCCCGCTCCGGAGCGCACCGCGGCCGGCAGGATGCTCTCTGCCGGCGAAGGTGCCGCTTCTCCGGCAAGGAAGCCTCGGCCGCTTCTCCAGCACACGGAGAGCGAGCTAGCTGCTGAAACGTGAAGAAAGAAGCTGCAGAAGACTGGCACTGAGCGTGCAGCTTTCCAGCGGAGAGAAAAAGCTACTTTAACACTCTGCAAGCCTTTCCACTCCCAAAAACATGCACATGGAAGGAGCTGCTGCAAAACCGATGCTGTGCTCGCTGCTGCTCCTCCTGAAGCTCTGGCTGCTAAATCTGAGGCTTTCCTTCCAATTTCAAGCTGCAAAGCACTTGCTGAATTGCAGGGAAAGTCCGGGAGGCATTTGCTGTGCTGGCACACTTTCTCCTTCCTAGACAGAGTGGAAAAGCTTTTCCCTGCCGTGTAGGCGACAAGAGACGCATTAGACGGCGATCCGGAGCTGTCCGAAGGTAAGCGCCTGTTGCCGGCCTCTTTCGGCACAAGCCCCCGCTCCGGAGCGCACCGCGGCCGGCAGGATGCTCTCTGCCGGCGAAGGTGCCGCTTCTCCGGCAAGGAAGCCTCTGCCGCTTCTCCAGCACACGGAGAGCGTGCTAGCTGCTGAAACGTGAAGAAAGAAGCTGCAGAAGACTGGCACTGAGCGTGCAGCTTTCCAGCGGAGAGAAAAAGCTACTTTAACACTCTGCAAGCCTTTCCACTCCCAAAAACATGCACATGGAAGGAGCTGCTGCAAAACCGATGCTGTGCTCGCTGCTGCTCCTCCTGAAGCTCTGGCTGCTAAATCTGAGGCTTTCCTTCCAATTTCAAGCTGCAAAGCACTTGCTGAATTCCAGGGAAAGTCCGGGAGGCATTTGCTGTGCTGGCACACTTTCTCCTTCCTAGACAGAGTGGAAAAGCTTTTCCCTGCCGTGTAGGCGACAAGAGACGCATTAGACGGCGATCCGGAGCTGTCCGAAGGTAAGCGCCTGTTGCCGGCCTCTTTCGGCACAAGCCCCCGCTCCGGAGCGCACCGCGGCCGGCAGGATGCTCTCTGCCGGCGAAGGTGCCGCTTCTCCGGCAAGGAAGCCTCTGCCGCTTCTCCAGCACACGGAGAGCGTGCTAGCTGCTGAAACGTGAAGAAAGAAGCTGCAGAAGACTGGCACTGAGCGTGCAGCTTTCCAGCGGAGAGAAAAAGCTACTTTAACACTCTGCAAGCCTTTCCACTCCCAAAAACATGCACATGGAAGGAGCTGCTGCAAAACCGATGCTGTGCTCGCTGCTGCTCCTCCTGAAGCTCTGGCTGCTAAATCTGAGGCTTTCCTTCCAATTTCAAGCTGCAAAGCACTTGCTGAATTGCAGGGAAAGTCCGGGAGGCATTTGCTGTGCTGGCACACTTTCTCCTTCCTAGACAGAGTGGAAAAGCTTTTCCCTGCCGTGTAGGCGACAAGAGACGCATTAGACGGCGATCCGGAGCTGTCCGAAGGTAAGCGCCTGTTGCCGGCCTCTTTCGGCACAAGCCCCCGCTCCGGAGCGCACCGCGGCCGGCAGGATGCTCTCTGCCGGCGAAGGTGCCGGAGGCAAGGAAGCCTCTGCCGCTTCTCCAGCACACGGAGAGCGAGCTAGCTGCTGAAACGTGAAGAAAGAAGCTGCAGAAGACTGGCACTGAGCGTGCAGCTTTCCAGCGGAGAGAAAAAACTACTTTAACACTCTGCAAGCCTTTCCACTCCCAAAAACATGCACATGGAAGGAGCTGCTGCAAAACCGATGCTGTGCACGCTGCTGCTCCTCCTGAAGCTCTGGCTGCTAAATCTGAGGCTTTCCTTCCAATTTCAAGCTGCAAAGCACTTGCTGAATTCCAGGGAAAGTCCGGGAGGCATTTGCTGTGCTGGCACACTTTCTCCTGCCTAGACAGAGTGGAAAAGCTTTTCCCTGCCGTGTAGGCGACAAGAGACGCATTAGACGGCGATCCGGAGCTGTCCGAAGGTAAGCGCCTGTTGCCGGCCTCTTTCGGCACAAGCCCCCGCTCCGGAGCGCACCGCGGCCGGCAGGATGCTCTCTGCCGGCGAAGGTGCCGCTTCTCCGGCAAGGAAGCCTCTGCCGCTTCTCCAGCACACGGAGAGCGTGCTAGCTGCTGAAACGTGAAGAAAGAAGCTGCAGAAGACTGGCACTGAGCGTGCAGCTTTCCAGCGGAGAGAAAAAGCTACTTTAACACTCTGCAAGCCTTTCCACTCCCAAAAACATGCACATGGAAGGAGCTGCTGCAAAACCGATGCTGTGCTCGCTGCTGCTCCTCCTGAAGCTCTGGCTGCTAAATCTGAGGCTTTCCTTCCAATTTCAAGCTGCAAAGCACTTGCTGAATTGCAGGGAAAGTCCGGGAGGCATTTGCTGTGCTGGCACACTTTCTCCTTCCTAGACAGAGTGGAAAAGCTTTTCCCTGCCGTGTAGGCGACAAGAGACGCATTAGACGGCGATCCGGAGCTGTCCGAAGGTAAGCGCCTGTTGCCGGCCTCTTTCGGCACAAGCCCCCGCTCCGGAGCGCACCGCGGCCGGCAGGATGCTCTCTGCCGGCGAAGGTGCCGCTTCTCCGGCAAGGAAGCCTCTGCCGCTTCTCCAGCACACGGAGAGCGTGCTAGCTGCTGAAACGTGAAGAAAGAAGCTGCAGAAGACTGGCACTGAGCGTGCAGCTTTCCAGCGGAGAGAAAAAACTACTTTAACACTCTGCAAGCCTTTCCACTCCCAAAAACATGCACATGGAAGGAGCTGCTGCAAAAGCGATGCTGTGCTCGCTGCTGCTCCTCCTGAAGCTCTGGCTGCTAAATCTGAGGCTTTCCTTCCAATTTCAAGCTGCAAAGCACTTGCTGAATTCCAGGGAAAGTCCGGGAGGCATTTGCTGTGCTGGCACACTTTCTCCTTCCTAGACAGAGTGGAAAAGCTTTTCCCTGCCGTGTAGGCGACAAGAGACGCATTAGACGGCGATCCGGAGCTGTCCGAAGGTAAGCGCCTGTTGCCGGCCTCTTTCGGCACAAGCCCCCGCTCCGGAGCGCACCGCGGCCGGCAGGATGCTCTCTGCCGGCGAAGGTGCCGCTTCTCCGGCAAGGAAGCCTCGGCCGCTTCTCCAGCACACGGAGAGCGAGCTAGCTGCTGAAACGTGAAGAAAGAAGCTGCAGAACACTGGCACTGAGCGTGCAGCTTTCCAGCGGAGAGAAAAAGCTACTTTAACACTCTGCAAGCCTTTCCACTCCCAAAAACATGCACATGGAAGGAGCTGCTGCAAAACCGATGCTGTGCACGCTGCTGCTCCTCCTGAAGCTCTGGCTGC
Source organism: Fringilla coelebs (assembly GCF_963513975.1). Classification (NCBI taxonomy): domain Eukaryota; kingdom Metazoa; phylum Chordata; class Aves; order Passeriformes; family Fringillidae; genus Fringilla; species Fringilla coelebs. Next base: position 568,091 of record NW_028167588.1, on the reverse strand, counting down.
TAAATCGGAGGCTTTCCTTCCAATTTCAAGCTGCAAAGCACTTGCTGAATTGCAGGGAAAGTCCGGGAGGCATTTGCTGTGCTGGCACACTTTCTCCTGCCTAGACAGAGTGGAAAAGCTTTTCCCTGCCGTGTAGGCGACAAGAGACGCATTAGACGGCGATCCGGAGCTGTCCGAAGGTAAGCGCCTGTTGCCGGCCTCTTTCGGCACAAGCCCCCGCTCCGGAGCGCACCGCGGCCGGCAGGATGCTCTCTGCCGGCGAAGGTGCCGCTTCTCCGGCAAGGAAGCCTCTGCCGCTTCTCCAGCACACGGAGAGCGTGCTAGCTGCTGAAACGTGAAGAAAGAAGCTGCAGAAGACTGGCACTGAGCGTGCAGCTTTCCAGCGGAGAGAAAAAGCTACTTTAACACTCTGCAAGCCTTTCCACTCCCAAAAACATGCACATGGAAGGAGCTGCTGCAAAAGCGATGCTGTGCTCGCTGCTGCTCCTCCTGAAGCTCTGGCTGCTAAATCTGAGGCTTTCCTTCCAATTTCAAGCTGCAAAGCACTTGCTGAATTCCAGGGAAAGTCCGGGAGGCATTTGCTGTGCTGGCACACTTTCTCCTTCCTAGACAGAGTGGAAAAGCTTTTCCCTGCCGTGTAGGCGACAAGAGACGCATTAGACTGCGATCCGGAGCTGTCCGAAGGTAAGCGCCTGTTGCCGGCCTCTTTCGGCACAAGCCCCCGCTCCGGAGCGCACCGCGGCCGGCAGGATGCTCTCTGCCGGCGAAGGTGCCGCTTCTCCGGCAAGGAAGCCTCTGCCGCTTCTCCAGCACACGGAGAGCGTGCTAGCTGCTGAAACGTGAAGAAAGAAGCTGCAGAAGACTGGCACTGAGCGTGCAGCTTTCCAGCGGAGAGAAAAAGCTACTTTAACACTCTGCAAGCCTTTCAACTCCCAAAAACATGCACATGGAAGGAGCTGCTGCAAAACCGATGCTGTGCTCGCTGCTGCTCCTCCTGAAGCTCTGGCTGCTAAATCTGAGGCTTTCCTTCCAATTTCAAGCTGCAAAGCACTTGCTGAATTGCAGGGAAAGTCCGGGAGGCATTTGCTGTGCTGGCACACTTTCTCCTTCCTAGACAGAGTGGAAAAGCTTTTCCCTGCCGTGTAGGCGACAAGAGACGCATTAGACGGCGATCCGGAGCTGTCCGAAGGTAAGCGCCTGTTGCCGGCCTCTTTCGGCACAAGCCCCCGCTCCGGAGCGCACCGCGGCCGGCAGGATGCTCTCTGCCGGCGAAGGTGCCGCTTCTCCGGCAAGGAAGCCTCTGCCGCTTCTCCAGCACACGGAGAGCGTGCTAGCTGCTGAAACGTGAAGAAAGAAGCTGCAGAAGACTGGCACTGAGCGTGCAGCTTTCCAGCGGAGAGAAAAAGCTACTTTAACACTCTGCAAGCCTTTCCACTCCCAAAAACATGCACATGGAAGGAGCTGCTGCAAAACCGATGCTGTGCTCGCTGCTGCTCCTCCTGAAGCTCTGGCTGCTAAATCTGAGGCTTTCCTTCCAATTTCAAGCTGCAAAGCACTTGCTGAATTCTAGGGAAATTCCGGGAGGCGCTTTCCTGAATTTTCCTGAATTCAGGAAAGATTCCCTTTATTGGGACTCTATCTAATGCACTGTAGGCAGTTAGTGCCAACTCCCCTAAAATTCTGGTTTTTTGCATAAACATGGCATTCAACTGCAGGTTTCGTGAGTTGCTCAATTTTTTCGTTTTGTTGTATCCAAGGTTTTGAATATGAGCCTGAATTTAATAAATTTTTTGGAATGAAAATAACAGAGAAGAGGAAATGAGTGAAACAGCTCTTGTGAGGAAGTTTCAGACCATCCATTTACTGTGCAGAAGAGCAAACCTTCCCACAACCTGCGGCAACAATGGATATCCATGCACACATTGTGGGCATGGGGTAGATCCTCTCCAGGAAAGAGAATTACCAAGACCAATTGCAAGGGACTTCTGCACGATTTGATCCAAGGTTTAAACCATTAGTTCCAGATTTATTGTTCTGGCTGCTTTGGAGGCAAGAGAAGGCCTTACTTCAGAGGAGAGCCAGAGTTACAAGCAAAATAGCCTCTAGATGGTAGGATTAGTACCTGCCCATAGCTGTGCAGGAAAGGGCTGTGTGACTGGTCTCCAGTCATGCTCTACATTTTAACATCAAGCTCTGATGAAGTATCCCCAAGTCACTCATAAGATATCCTAAACTGTTCCCAAAGTTACTGACAGTCATGAGATGATGGCAGAGACCTTCCCATAAAAGCAGAGGATGATACCAGAGGCCCCAGGGATATAATCACTATTAGTTAATTACTGTCCCAGATGGAATGTGACCATGAAACTGGCTTAAGAGCCCAGACAAAGAACTGTGCATGAGGTGAGCCTGTGAACCCACAAAGAAAGAAAAATAAAGCGATCCTCATCATTCATGAATATTACAGAGTAGGAGCACTGCTCTGCTCCTTCTTTTTTTGCCTCCCTGTGAAAAGGAGGGGAAAAGGGGTTGACTATGCATGTCTATACATAACCTAAATTATTTCATTACTGTCTCTCTGACACCCTTCCAGTAAAACATCAGCCAGATTTTCTTACATCCTCTCAGATATTTTATTTCTCAGATCAACTGAACCTGAGAGATGGTAAATTTAAATGTGGCCTTTTTGCAATTCAGAATTAAGTGAATAAGCTAATGCCATTCAACAGAATTCAACAAGCCAGCTGCCTAGACAGTAATTAAAGCGGTGATTTACCATGGCTACCAGAAGAGATTTAAAACAACTCTTTGTAATCAATGTACAAAACAGGCCTGGAGAGCAATGGCCTATGCTGGCAATTCACACCCCCTGAAGGCTACAAGAGGTCTCTATTTGGGGCTCTCCATATCCACTGTCCTCATTCCCAGCAGTTGTTGTTGGCAGCTCCCAGGGCAATGCCCCCATCTCAACACTATAAAGATGTCCAGCTCCCTCTGGCAGGCTCAGGCTGATGCTACACCTGTGTGAGAGTCTTTCTGAAATTTCCCTCATCTGCCTCGGGGTCGTCACTGGGGGATCACTGAAGAAAAGATCCCCCTGTCTAAAATCTCTGGCTCTCTAGGAGAAGAGTTACACACTGAAGGCCCCGAGACCTGAGAGAATTGCTAAGCTATTGTTTTCACAGGTGTGTTTACTTTATGCTACACTAATGAGAAGAAAAAGGACATTCTGACAATTTTGCAACAATAGCTCTGGGATTTTTCCCCACCCCTCGGCCTGGCTGGACTTCTCCTGTGTTTTGGGGGTGGTCCCCCACAGGAGACCCCTCTCGCTCATTTGCAACCACTGTGACAGACAAACTGAGATGTAAGAAGCCTCTTTGCCAGAGAAAAAGCCAGACATGAAATCCCTATGTGAAATCCCTCACACAATTTCCAAGGACTGGGACTGGGACCCCCAACCCAGGGAGGTGTGCGGGGGGAGGCGAGCCGACCAAAGCAGACAGATGCTGCAGGTGTGAGCAGTGGACCAAGAAGACAATGGCTCTCACCCACCGCTGAGAACATGGACTGTGTGTACCCTTTTCCAAACACCATTCTCTCCCCCAAAGATACAATACACTACCTTTGACTTGGTTTCAAAATTCATCCCCCTTCCCCCATCAAAGAAGAGCATAATTATGGTCCAGATGAACTGCATCCCTGAGATGTCCCCAGACGTGACCTGGTGAACTCCATCGGCTGGGCACCAAAGGACTTTGCAGTTCCACATTTGGTAGCTATATACCCTTTTCTAATTCCTCCCTCTTTTCCTTATTTTCCCCTTTTCCCCCAATCCTTCCCCAATGCATTTCTGTTGTGGTTATTTCAATAAAAGTGCATTTGTGTTGATTACCACTGCAAACCCCCTGTACCGTGTCGGTTTTTTGCACCCTGAGATCCCCCACGAACCATCACAAAACCCGTTCACAAGGACAGCTCGTGACAGCCTGAAAGGTGCCAACCTTGCACCAACAGCACACTAGGGAAGAGGATACAAAAAAATACTTGGAGATTAAGAAATGCAGTAAGAATTTTAAACTGGTGACAAACATTTGTTTTGAAAAGCTCTCACTTTTATGATGGCATCGCTTTTCCAAGTCCCTTTCAGCTCCCGCTCATCCATGCTGGATTTGGTAACTTTTACAGTTTTCTGCACACTCAATATTCTTTGCTTAACAAACCTTCACAGTTCATCTGTGTAGAAAAATGCATCACTGCAGCTGGTACTAGCTCACCCTTGAATAAATTACTATTTTTTCTCATAAGAATTGTCCTTATTCCAGAGCCAGAGCCAATGCCATTTTTTTATCAGTTATATTACTGCTGATCTCATTCAAAGAACACAAAGAAAATCTGTCTGAATTCCTACACAATTAAGACAGATCAGGGACAACAAGGAAGTATAATCCCTTAAAATGACATTTCCATTCCACTCTTCTACTCTAAACGGAGTCAAAAGCAAAGAGAAACAAAAAGTGTTGAAAAGTGGGGAGCTTTAGATACTCATGAACTCTGAACTCATTTCTACCTGCTGAAGTTAATACATGATGTGGGGGAAAACAATTTCTTCACATGAATGCTGCTTTCTTTTTTTCCTAGGGCTCTTGGAGAGATAAAAACAGGAGGCTGTTTTCAGCCATGATTCACCATCAGTAAGCAAGAATTCCAAGCAAGCCCTAAGTCTACCTTTTAGAGTCATCAATCTCCAGCCAAACAGTAGTATAATTTTCAACCTGCTGGATTTGGCACCCTAAGAAAAAGCAGTTATATTCACATGTCATACCTGAATAGATCTAATCTTCATTTAAGCAATCCAAGAGACTGTTTCCAGTGTGGAACCAACTGTGCAGACTCAAACCATGTCTAATGCTTTTTGGAAAATTTTGCACATCTTCATTGATCGGTTTCTCTCTAGTTCTTAGCCAAGAGTTAATTCCATTACTGGGGAACTGCACTCAATATTCTACCAGAAGGATGACATTTTAATTTTACAGTAATGTGTGCACATGTGAGTTGGGAAAATCTACATCACATGGGAAGCCAAGGAGGGTTGCTGCTGATTCTAGGACTGTGGTCATCTTCTTGTTTTGGAAGAACCTCAGTCCCACAGTGATCTGGCTGAAGACAGTCCTCTCTAGAGCAGTAAATATTATTTCCAGCCTATAGAATCTGGACAGTTTTCCAGAACAAGGAACAATTTCTGCACTATTTTTATTTTATAGGCTCAGCCTCTTTCCATCATAAAAGATTAAACTTTACCATGACATGTACAAGTGCCAAGTGCATTTTCATTGCTCCTTACATGCCCAAAGATCCCAAAGGAGCATTAAATGTGGGTAACTGTTAGAACATACAGGCACACTGCTGGAATACATATATCGAGGAAGATTTACATTTATTAACAAGCAAATGTAAAAAAGGCAGAATTGATGACTACAAGATTAGTCATGGCGGGGGTTCTGGTAAAGTATCTGTCAAGACATGTCATGAACTATAGATTGGATGCAGATGTCATGAACAGCTGCACAGGTTATGGTATGAGGTAATGATGTATATGAATGACCATTAATTTAATATTAAGCTGATATAACTTGACTTCCTGATGTTCAACACAGTATTTTTAGTCTAAGAAAGACCTCTTTTTAGTTACTGAAGCAGCAGAGCTTCAGTTCAGAGTGAAGAACATAAATTTTAGCAGCATTAGGCTGTGGAACTTCTAGCTTTGGTCTTAAGTTTTTAGTTTAAACTGTAACAGTGAGAAGGCCCTAGCAGTGCAATATTTAACTTACCAGTTCTCTGGTATTTTCAAATGTTCATCAAGGCTACCTATGTTCAGTGGCAGCAGGATGCCTCCATAAAACACTTATTTTTCATCAAAAACCTCCATTTATGGTAAGAAAACAAAACTCCCCCATCCCCAGCTTGTAAAGATTATTCTGTTACATGGCCAGCAAAGCACTGATCCCAGGGATGTTGAGAAGAGGAAAAACAAGACATGAAAGTATTGATGATACATTTTGCTAACACTAAACACCATTTCAGTGTTCTCTTCCTACAGTGAACTCCCTTAAGCCAAGATTTATGCAGAATACAGTCTCTTTTTTTTTTTTTTTTTTATTCCTTCAGGCTGTTATTTACTTCCTACCTTAATTTTCCAGTGAACTGTCTACCATCCAATTAAAAATTACAATTTGCTCCTCCTCTGAGAATTACACTCAAATCCAGGTATTGCATTTTTCCAGGAGCTGCGCCTCTTGCAAGGTATTGCTCACATCTCAAGGCACGCAGCCCTCCTGCTACCAGATCCTGAAGCGCCTTCCTTCCCTTCAAACTTTCTTCAAGGGCCTGGGAGCTGTTGAGAACCAGCTGCCTTCCCTAAATAATGTCAAACCACCCAGAATTTCTATCCCTGATCTTCCACACAGGCTCTGCTTCCTTTACAAATCTTATCCTCCCTGGAAGGCTGCTTTCAAAAGCCCTTCTCCAGCTCACAGCTCTGCTAGGCAATCCCTCATTTCCTGCACCAGCAGAAGCAGCTGCAGCAGGCAGAGGTGAATCTGAGCAGCCAATTCCCTTGCAGCCCCACGCAGCTGCAGAAAAAGCACTTTACTGCTAAAAAATTGCTGTGGTTCTAGGCGATATTCAAGGGGGGTAATGGGGGCCCTAACGCTGACAGGAACTGTCGCTGAAATGCTGTATCTGAAATCCCTGCGAGGACAGGGTTCCTCACATGTCCCTATCCATTAATTACAGCTCTAACCAGGGCTTTTAGCAACTCCTGCTGCATTGCTCCCTCACATTCCAGGGAGGCCTTTGGGAGTCAGAAATATGGAATATTTGGATATGGAAATATGGAATATCTGGAAGGGGATGCCGGGGCACTCACTCCTTCCACTTGCTCATATGAACTCCACGGAAGAAAAAATTAAAATAAATGCAGTCTGAAACTTTCTCCAGTTTTCCACTTTCCCATGCCACGGGATTTATGTGTCTGTCCCGGGGGGATGTTTTAGAGGAGTCCTATCACTGTGCTCCCACTACCAGTTACAGCAACCAAGACCTGAAGTACTACACTCATCACAGGGCATTTTTTCATGCTTGGATGTGGCTTTTTAAAGAACTTTTTACTATCATCAAAGAATAAAGCAAGCTTCTGGTTCCACCATACCCCAAGCTCCACTTCCATAGGCAGTAATTTTTGGAAAAGCAATGCAATAAATTTCCCTTGCCTCAAAGAGCCTTGTACCTCCCCCTCTTACCAACCACAACAGCATTGGTTCAAACACAGAGAGGTACAGATGACCTTGCATGTGCAACACCAGTATAATGCCTCTCTTTTACTGACAACCCTTCCCCCAGCTGACAGAACAATAATTTAGAACAATATCATTTTCAAGCAACAAAAGTACTGAAGAAAGTAAAAAAGGTTTTCATTGTATTGAAAAAACTGACAATAACAACAGCTATTAAGTACAAATTTTCTTACTAGAATAGATGTGACTGGATCTAAAGGAATATTTCACTTTGAGTAACTTTTTCTTTTAAGGGAAGTAGTCTAAAATCTATGCATGCTTAGAGAAAGAGAACAAAACCCCACAACGGAACATCTATACAAGGAAAGCTTTTTAAATTATATCCCTGACAGAGCTGCGGAAGGGAACAAGTATAAATGTAGCCAATCTTGTGTTTCTCTTAAATAATGGTGGAACACACCTTTGTGCTTACTGGTAACAAGATTTTTTTCATTTTAGGGACAGATTGATATATACTTCCTCAATATTGTATTGGCATTATTCTTAAAAGCAGTAGTCTGGGAGTCCAAGAATAATTTTTATCAGCCTGGTTTTAATTTCTCAAGTCCAAAATACCTTGGAGAGGTATATAACACTGGAGAGGTAATTCTGAGTCTATTCACCAGCTTGACATATTGCAGAGAAAGAATCTGGATAAATTCCACAGCTGACACAGGTGCAATGAAACACACAAGGCTTCATGGATTTACAGCAAAGGCGAGTTTGATCCAGAGACAGTTATGTGACTTGCCCGCAGAAATAAGGTCAGTCATCAGTGGACATGGCATCAGTTCAAACATCAGTAGACAAAGATCTCAAGGTCTTTAAGGTCCCTTCCAGCCCAAACCATTCCATGATTCTATGATTAAGAATATGCAGAGTTTTGATCCTCACATGTAAGGTAACTGCATTTAAGCAGTAATGTGCAGTGGAAGACAGCTGGGGAAGAGAAAGGCACTGACAGCAGGGCATCCCACCCCAGAACCCACAGAGTGCTCTGAGCTGGAAGGGACTCACAGAGATCATCAAGTCCAACTCTTACGTGGATGGCCCACAGAGGGATTGAACCTGCAACTGGGGCATTTTCACCACCCTGCTCTGACCCACTGAGCTCATCTCTAGCTACTGTCTGCCACCAGTTTTGCAAGACTAGGACTTAAGAGAAGAAAATATTTCTGCCCATAAATGCTCTAGAGTGAGCGTGAGGGAGGGAAAAGCACTGCAGAGAGCAACTCCTCCAAGGACAGGTGTGTGTGAAGGGATCATGCATATATTAGGGCTACTCCAGCAGAGATGTTTTTAGCCCCATTACATTCCTGGGGCACATTTTCAAGAGAGATGGTGGAACATGAAATTCACTTTTATTTACAGTTGTGTAGATTAAGTTCATAAAAGCAACTGCATGATGTTGTCCTGCTGAAGGAGGGGATCATGATGAACCACACAGTATTTTCCAATCCCCCGTTCTTATTTTTTTTTTTTATGATGAGGCAGCAGAGAACATAAGAATGAGAGAATTCATTTAAAAAGCTAAGACAATATGGGGATCCTCATGTCCACCACCAAAGTCCACTTACTGTTCATAATAACATACAAAAAGTATCCCTCATTCCAATCCTGCATCAGCAACAGTACCATGCAGTTTTCCAACCTCAGACAAATATATAATTTTTACACTCAAAACTTTCTGTGAAAAGGAATACTTTAATATATATACCTAAAAAAGAAACTAGTTCAGCAGCATCTGGATAGCATTTAGACAGATGTATGATGAGTGATGTTTTGACAATATCTGAAGATAGATGACTAGTTAAAACAACATTTGAAAAGCAAGTATTTATTTAAAATATAATAACTATGTGGGCTTTCAGGTGTATACTGAATATTCATAGTCAGTCTTAATGAATATTTCCTGCAAAAGTTCTCTGCCCCTTCACAGTGGCATATTTATCACATTTTCCCAAAGACAGAAACATTTTTCCATTAAAATTTGATTGCTTCACTTGCAAGTTATAAAGATTTATATCATCTCTCAGGTGGCCTGAGAAGCATCACTAACTCAGAGGTGTTGCTCTCAGGGACAACTGATAAACTTTCAGATTTTGTTTAGATTAGAAAGCATGTGCAGAGACCAGTTTTGGTTTTAGCCTTTGCTAAATCCCTGGATCTGCCATTGCAATTGGTCTGCACGGGTAGCCCTTGCTTTTCAAGAATCCTGTGTACTGAAGAAAAAAATTGTTCAGCTTGGATACAGCAAAACTGCTGTATAATAATGATCCCACAAAACACCTCAGAGGGTTTGGTCCCTGCCTGCAAACCCAGCTGTTTAGACCAGGGACCTCATTTTCAGAACCAACTGATACTGTGATTTCCATGGGAATCATTAGGAACACTCTGCACTTCCAAACATCAGACACCCTCTGCACTCAGAACATTCCGAGAAAGTTCCCTTAATCCAAACCCATGGAAAGCTGCTGCTGCAGCTGCTACTCAGTACTGAAGAACTCAAAAGTCTCAAGGGGCTTTCTAGCTGTGGAGTGCTGCCAGGGCTGCTTCAGCTCTAGCCAGGAGCTGGCTTCACTGCTCCCTTTGTCTTAGAAAATCCAATATTCCCTGTCCAAGGGGAGCTTCTTACCTGGCCAGTGCTGGGTTTCTCTGGAGATGAGAACAGAATAGCCATGCCAACTTCTCTCCCTAAACCTGGGTCACCGAGAATTGAGGATGAGACAAGGACCAGCAAGATATCATTTAGGAAGGAGAGAAACCCTGGAGGTAGGCTGGTATTGCCTTCCTAGCCTCGTGTAGCCGTCAAGCTGCTGCAGGGCAAGATTTTGCATATAAATAAAAGCTGAAGGGTGATTTTCCCAGAATAATTATGGCTTGCATCCAAATCTCACTTACCTCCTCCCCAAAGAGACAAGAAAGAAGACAGTATCTGGATATGGGGGGGGGGGGGGAATAAAATATCAAATGCAAGGATTTAAACAAATGAAGATAAACTGATAGTAGGATTTGCAGAGTGAATTAACCTGCACACCACCAGAACTTCAATGCCACCAGTGCCTGCGGACAGCACCTCAGGGGAGTCCCCAGGGAATGCAGACACTGTGGTTTGCTTCAGGTAATGCTTCGTGTAGTCAAAATTTGCCAGTTGCTCTGAGCAACTGGGTGTAAAGAGATCATTTCTCTGTCCTAATTTGATGATGTGAATTTCTTAAGGAGGAAAACTAGTTTTCACATTTTGCCATTAGTTTATTGCCAATTTTCCTAATGAATTACAAAGACCAGAAACTATGCTGAAAGCCAATTCTCACATAGTAAGAGTGAAGAAAAAAAGAAAAAGTTCAGTAAAATCTGATTTTCCTCATCATTGGCTCTTTCATATCCCAATAATCCATTTTTGAAACACATTCTAATCTCAGGCACAGTGTGGCCATCCCGGCATACCTAGGAAAAATCTGTTACTGTGCACCATGCGTGATATTAGAATCTGGCCCTTCCACTGTAGATGGAACATTTGCATAAAGTTCTTACAACTTTTTATAATAGCCATATTTTCCAATATTTGCAACTGCGCACATTTTAGCCTGGACTGCCTTTCGTTCCACAGATGGCGATTATGAAAAGCCCTCACATATGGCAACTACAAAAATAAATTTGTCTGAGACTGCAAATGTACAAATTCCCGGCAGAGTGCAGCCCCCTGAACACGGTCCCTTTGCTGAGAACTTGGGCCCTACTCCCACAGTGAAGTCAACCAGCAATGTCAGAAAATCACTCAGACCCAAGAGATGTCAATTCCTGTGACTTTGCACTCATTTATTTCTCCAGCTTGAGAGTGGATGAACTTTCTGGATGCATTCAGGAAACCCTCTAGGCATATATTTAACTTCATACACAGAATTAGCCCCAGGGAGATCAGTCACATCCCTACTTGGACAGATTAGCAACATTTTGTTCAGATTTTTCTTTTCCTCCCCCCAGCCAAGTCTGTAGTTGAGTTCATGAGGAACAATACAGGCTGTGCCCAGTGGCCTTTCTGAGCAGCTTCCACTGCTCTTCAGGACTGCTGAGGAGGGGCCAAGTCTTGCCCTGTCCCTGGGCTGGCACAGGGGGCCCTGGCAGGAAGGGGCTGGTACCCAAACACACACTGGGTATCTAAGGAGGTTGGATGCTCTTCACCTGTGGAGCTCCTTAAATGTCTTTAAAGGGATTTTCAATAGCACAGGTAATTTTCTTCCGAAAGACATTATCTGTTGTTTGCCAGTTCATTCTCTTAAAACATTCCAGTCAGCTCCACTGCAATCTCAAACACCAACTACTCTGTTTTCCAAGGGCTGCTCAGCTTACATCTAAGTATGTGTTACTTTCATTAAACCTAGATAGAAAGGACGCATTCCCTTGCTTTTTTTAGAATTACCTATGATTCCTTCGTCCAAACCCTCCAGTCTAACACCAACTTGTTCAATAGCTACAGAGGCTCTGGAAATATGGCACAGCCTTTCTTTCCATGCATCTGAGATCAGTGCAACTTTCTGCATGATTGAATGGACATACAAGTTGGAAATGTTAAGTGCTAGATAAATGTATATTATTATTTTGCCTCACTGAGATGCTCACAGCACTTTCATTTTTATTTTTCACCTGTTTACTAAACTGTCACCCAATACTGGCCTCAAGATTCACACTAACATTTGCATAATAATTTTCAGAGCTTCAGATCAAGCTCCACAATATCTCTGATTTTTGGTGGGAATCCAGCTCCAGGTTTTTTGGAGCCTGCTGTTTTTTAATAATACAGTAATAACTTCATTTTTTCATTTGCTTCATTTTCCTCCTAAATCTCTCTGAGAGACAAAATACATATCATTCCTACAAGGGCATTAATATCCTGGTGTGTTTTCCTGACTTATCTTGCCAAGTCTGTTGTCTAACTACATACTATTTGACAAAAATATGCAGAGAAAAGGCTGATGATTTCCAGTGGAAGCAGTGACATTCTGCTGATCTCAATTACATCTACAGCAGGTGATGATTTGGTGTGAACATGTTAGCCCTTGTGCCTGCCTTCAGCACACACCTGCATAAAAAGAATAAAAGTCTTTAGTTTAGCAGTAGGTACTTGACCCCTCCAAGTACCCATCAGCAAAGTGCAACCATCTGTGCTGTTTCTGGCTCTAGGAACTCCTGACTTGAGGAATGCCTCGTTTGCTTTCATCCAGCCACTGCAACAGGTCCTCAACAAGGAGCTTTTTGGGCTGCACAATTTCTGTCCTATTGACTCAACATCCCTCTGCACCTTCAAATCACCTCTAGTCCTGCTCAAAGCCAGCAGCCCCTTTTCAGTTGCTGTTCTCCTCAAGGACAACAAAAGCCTTCAAATCTCAAACAAGACTAACTTGTCTCAGTACTATCAGGACATAGTATTTGGTCTAATTTACACCCACTGAAATCCCAGTAAGGCACACAGGATGCAAATCAACCCGCAGCGTAACCCACTGTCAAGTTTTCATTCCATGCCAATGAAATTGACTTTTCCCCATTAACTGAACTGCACAGCTCTTTTTCTTCTGATAGTACTTTTCTTTAAGTCTTCAGATGTTCAATCCCTCTAGCTCCTCAACGTTTTTCCTCTGAAAAGAAATTGTTGGTAACAATGATACTGCAAAGCAGTGTTTCCCAGCACCCTTCTCAACTTCTTTCCCCTTATCTTTCCAATAATTTTCATGCTATTGGAAGCTTTGTTTGCCATCCTCCCTTCTTGTGCTGTTTTACATCAGAGCCTTCACAACAGCTGTTTTGAAACACTGTACATCATCACTGAGCCACTGTGCTTAATAAAGAAACAATAATTAAGAACAGTTTGTTCGTTTTCAGGTAAAGAAGAAATTCAACACTAAAAATTCAACTAAGTGACTCATCTGGCTCTATCCATTCATCTCACCTGGCTTCCTTGAAACAAAATAATCCATATAGAGCAGCTGTTCCAAAGGGATAGGCCTCTCCTATAAACCAGACCCAAAGATAACCTTGCAATAGCTGTGCTTTAAGTACTGCAGGAGTTAACCAGGACAGAGTGCTCAGTCAGAATGGCATTTCCCCAAGGTTTTCCACAAATCCAGGCAGCAGTTCCCAGCTCATGTACACTGGGGAAAACCTAAATCAGGAGCTTTTGCAGATAAGTGTATGCACAGTGGCAGCAGCATTTTACAGCATTGGTCTGTAGAAAGTTTCAATCAGACTGTGAGCACTGGCGGGGAGGAACTGTACTTTACTCTGGTCCTAGGTGACAGGTGAGGAACAACAGAGTTTTGATTCTATCTAGACTGGGTGTATAGAGCAAACAACAGTGATGAATGTTGTTCTAACGCCCTGGTTTAGAATCCTGTCTTCTGAAAGAGTAAAGATCTCCTGTCTAGACGGAAACTCTAATTTTTCTGTCTGGGCAGGAAACCAAATCATACAGCAGTGAAGATTACAAAATAGAAATGAGGGGAAAAGGAAAAAAGCAGAGAGGAGTAGCAAACTTACTAATTTACTTTTTCCCAAGACTGGGGAAAGATAAAGATCTTTCTAAACACATTTCGAGCATCAAGCACAGAAAAATCAGATCCTGTTGTAACCACAAGGCAGTGTCTATTATTGTGTTCATCACTATCCTCATGTGTGAACCAAAATCTGACCATTCCCCAGAGTATCCACTTTCTTCTCACTCCAGAAAAAGAAATTTTCATGACAGGGTCATTGTATTCCTGCAAGATGCAAGTCCATGAGCCCACTCCAGTGAAACACTTCATTCATCTATTCGTAATTAGGAGTGAGCTCACATTTCTATTAGAGGAATTAATGACTGATAAGTGACAAAAAGGCTTTTCTTGTCAAGTGACCTGCTGCAGTTGTTCCAGCAATGCTGACAGTGCTGTGCTTGCACACCTTTCTCTGCACCTGACACCAGGCAGGAGCCTGTCCCGAGTCATTCCCATCATGGGCTGTCCTGTTCGGATTCCTCAGCAGATTCTTCTGGCTGCAACACCTTTTGGGACTGTATGAAGTAACCATTGCTAAAATGGTTCTGTCATTGTGCAGTTCTCAGCTGAAGTTGCCAGGACAGTGCACAGATAGGGCACAATTCTTCCCTAAAGGATGTGTGCTGTGTGTGTAGCTTGCTGCTCCTTCCATCTACCAGTGAAATGAGCAGGGTATTACAGAAGAGCACAGTGGAAACGAGGTCAGGAGGTCAGCGTTCTCCAGGATGCTGCAGGGAAATGGACTGTGAAAAGCTCCTGCTGTGTGTGGGAGCAGGAAGAAAGGATAACAGCCATGCTTAATGCAAGGTAGAACCAGAATTTTAAACACAGGCTGATGATTGCATTTCTCTATTGGAATTCAGTAGAACTGCAACTTAACGTGCATAGCAAAACAACTCCTAGAGCATTTTTCCTGACCTGTAAAGAGTGAACAGGTTGCCAAAGAGACTCCCTCCACAAGTCAAGAAGATGAAGGTGTGCATATACATGCAGCACCCTCAGAACTGTGAGGGGCGAAGGGCGCAGGGTGAAGGTGGCAGCAGCTCAAGTCCCAGCATCTCCATGTCTCCATTTTGCAGTTGTGTGATGCCCTCTCCGTGCAGTTATATCCCAGAGCAGGACAGGCTGCTAGTGCAGCTCTGCACTGTATTGGCCCTTCTGCATGAGCAGGAAAATTGCCTCTCTCCTGTACCTCCATTAACACACACCTGCGTCACACATTTCAGTGTCTGTGCAAAAGCCACAGCAGCAGAGAGTAAATATACAGTGCCTAGGACAGCTGGGATGGGGGAGACAAGGATTGAGGACATCTTTCTGGCTAATTAAGATGATAGATTTCAGGCCTCAGCTTTTTTTTTGGTGATGCTCTCATGCCAGCTAGCTCTCTGTCCTTAAGAAACACAGGGAAAGATCATCCACATCCAACTCTGATATTACCCTTTCATTCCATGTCAGAGGCTTTGTCCCCTGCAAACTCTTGAAGAAGAAATACTTGACCCCAAACAAAAAGTTCCAACAGATTGGGTGGTAGTTTTTTGTGCTAAAAATAGATTTGGAAAAATTCCTGAACTAGGCCCCTTGCCGAACAATTAAGCTCTTTTTCTTTTGAGTGAAGGTATTTTTGTACACAGTGTAACAGCATTCTTCACAGTCCTTCCAAGACAGAACAAGATCGAATAGTTCGGTGGGACAAGGAGTAATACATGGCCAACAGATTAATCATTTGTCCTTTAGAAGTTCTGCTACAAAATAGGAATCTTTGTTTCCTCTTTGGGTGGGAGGGGCACATAGCAGACTTCCAGACAAACAGGAAACATTTGCTTCAACCTTAGGTCTTTGTTCTCTCCTCATTACAGAGTATTCTCTCTCCTGGCTTTTCCAAGACTCCTCTGGCTGGCTGTGCTGGCGAGAGCCCAGCTGCAGTAGCACAGCATTGAGAAGACAGAAATGATGGTATTTAGACAGGGAGGGTGCTTCAAAAGCACTTCCATGACATCTCCATCTGTGTAGGACACCTGCAAGAGAACCAGGATGAGCTGGAGTTCTGGACTCCAGCTGGACTCTTTGAGGCTATTGGATGTCCAGACAGGAAGATCTGTGCAAACAGAAAATCCACTGAACACCTCAATAGCCACACTTGCCTACAGCACCTGGTCACAGTAAACTATCTCTTTGTGAGCTGCAGCCTTAAAGCTGACAGATGAATACTTGGGAATGCAGCCACAGCTGACTGAAGAAGTCCAATTAGTGTGAGGAGCAGCAGCCCATCTGCTCACCAGCAGGGGCCATGGAAACACATCCCTTTGCGCACCTCACTGCTCCCAGGGAAATCAGCAGCTCTGCCCTGAGCGTCAGAGCACCACGACCTGCTGGACTGCTTGGCCAAGGAAAGAAAACAGGCAATGGCAACAAGCCCATTGCAGTATTGCCACAAAACTGAAAGGTGCTCCACGGAGAAGAATAATTTTTTAATTTCCATTCCAGGCAGAAAGGTCTCTGCTAGAGCAGCACAGCTCCTGCCGAGGCAGAGGAGCTGTTTAGCCCCATTGTGCAGGCTGCCAGCTGCAGGTCATGCAGCTTTCTACAGCTCACCAGATTAAGACAGGAGGGAGTCCATTACTCTGTACAGAGGGTCTCCAGGGGAGCCTGAACGGTGGCTGAGCTCACAGGCCACTGGGCTTTAGAGAAAGGCAGTGCTACAATCCGACACCTACACAAGAGAAAGAGACGGCTCAAATGAGTCAGGCAGCTCAGAACAGCACTGCTGCTCCAGTTATGCAAAAGGCTACAGCACAAATATAATTCTGATTTTAATCTGTGTACAGGAGCAGCATTTGGTTTTTTCCAGCCACTGCTGTTGTGTATCATCGACAACATAACTCTGCTGAATCGGTCAGCCCAAAGATCCTTCACCTTAGCACAGTTCCTGACTGTGATGGTTTAGGAGAAGAATATCAACCACTGCAAGACTATTTCATCCTTCCTTTAGCAAACCCTTCAAGCAACCTGAGCCAGATGTGGTATCTTCATATTTTGCAGCCTCTTACAGGATTTCTTTTCATGAACTTGCCTTTATAAGAATGTATTTAATCCAGCTATATTTTTGGTATCCACAACATTTTTGAGCAACACAATTTAATAATAGGCCTGGGGAAAAAAGACTACTTCTGTTTTAGAACCCAGTTCCCAGTATTATCCCCACTACGAAAAACATGTACTAATCCTCCCCTTCTCACTATTTCCTACTTATTATTTTACAGGCTCTCTATTTCATACCACTACAGTTTTCTCTCCTCTAAGATGAAGACTTGCCTTCTTTGTCATTCCTTGTATGGAACAGCTTCAAAAATGCAATAAGCCTCGTTGGGCTCCTCATCTATCTTTCTGAGAGAGGAGAGGTGCCAGAACTGCATCTGAGATGTGGACTCTGAGCACTGGAGTGATGCAGTCGCACAATTATCCAAAACTACCTGGAAGTAACAACTACCACTTCATGTTACATGTACAGATCAGGAGTGGCTTCTACAACGTACAGTAATTTCCATTTCCAACACTTCATTTATCATTTGATCCCTTAATCACCTGTTATTTCGAGATCCCACTGTACCTCTTCACAGCCACTTTAACTTTTATTACCAAAAACAATGCCATGACTTGAGCAAACACCTCATTCCTGATACACGTGCCTGAGACTGTGAGTAGGTGATGAGATCTCCCTGGGACATGCCAGTGATCTCCATCCTCAGTGAAAATTACCTATTTAGTCCTTCTTTTTTGTTGTTTTGTATCTTTTATCAGACTTCAAGTCATGTTTTCTTTGTATCCTTTGACTTTTTCTGTTCTTGTAAAGGCACTCGGCAAAGAGACCTCATTTGAACTTTGTGGAAATCCAAATGCATTTTGGGCATTTCCCAACATTTAAGGCCTTTTCCAACATTTTGGGCATTTAGGCACCAGATTTTCTCTTAGATAATCTCACGTTAGACTTATGTATAAGCTGCAGGTTGAAAAGACTGACTGTGGACATACTTTAAGGAACAAAGAAGTACTAGGCCTAATTTTCATCAATTACAACATGGTAAAATGATACATCTACACAAGGTAGATGTATCATATCACCTTTAGAGAAAATACAGCTTTGGAGAAAATACAGCTCTTTTCACTGAAAAGTAATCTGCAGTGCACCTTAATAATGTCAGGGGTTGCACCTTTTTTTTTCAAAGAGGAACATGACTAGGCTTCCTTAGTGTGACATGTAGCTACCCATAATGTCAATTAAGACCTGATGAGATTCTTGAACAGAAAATAATTTACTTCCTTGAATGCTCAGAGCAAAACACTCTCTCCCTCAAGTAAGATCAGTTTTCTGTCATTTTTGTCCCTCCCTTAACAACAAATTAAAAAAACCCCAAACCTTTAAAACCTCCCACAACAGGAAAGAAAACACAGAAATGAAATGGCAGCCATAGCTTCTGGGAGCTCTTGAGGCAGAACCTTCTTTCACAAAGAAGGAAAATTACAAAGTAATACAGAAAAATATGAGAAAGAAATTTCCTCAAGCTCTCTGGAAAAATGAAGGTTTTTCCACTTAAAAAGCAAGGGAGATGAAATAGGCACAATCTCAAGAGAAAGTAAAAAACCTACAGGAGCAAAATATATAAGACCTGGCAGTATTCAAACGAATCATGAGTAGACAGTAAGACAAGATGGAAATACTATCTAAAACGCTCCCATGGCCAGTGTGAGCCAGTTTCTAGACACAGATGAAAGAGCTGGAGTGTAATTCTGGCAACATTTCCCTGCTTTGTCATGCCTACAGTATAATGGAAAAGGAAACACTGATGGGGGGAGCTGCACATGACTTGCCATGAGGCATGGACGGTATTGCAGGACTGTGAAGGGCTTCTCAGTACCTCTGCTCTGTAAAAAAATCCCCAGTGTCATTTTGAGCCACTCAGAGCCACAGTGTGCAGATGGAAGTGGCTCTGACAGCCCTGCTTTGCTTTGTGCCTCAGACACTGCTGTGCCGGGGCACAATGTCTATCCAAGGTACTGCCAACAATCCAGCGAAATTCCCATGGAATGAGGTCCCTTCAGCTTTAGTTGTGTAAATGCTGTATTCCACTCTGCATGGCAGCCCCCACAGGCTGGCCAATTTAACCAAGCTAAGCTTTCACTGAAGCCAAGTCAGAGCCCAGAAAGATGTTGTAAGGTCCTCACTCAGCTACCATGAGTGGTCTCCTCAAGTGTCCCTCGGAATTACAGGACACTGCTGTCCCTAGACAAAAACTGCAGTCACTTTGACACTTGCTGCCAAGGTTGTAAAAGGCAGCAAGCAATTGCTGCTAAAATGCCCAGATCCTGAGAAGTGTGCAGAGTAACAGTGCTGCTTAAAGCCATTGACTGTGTGCAACTTCCCTGATATTAGCCGAGATTACCAAGTCACTTGGCAGATCCCAGCACATTTTTGATATTAAAGTGATGGGAAACTACTTAAATACCCATGCATTCATTACAAAAACATCTTTTTTGGCATTTACTTCCAATTAAAGCTTGTGCTTTAGCACAGCCAATTTTCCTCGTCATATTCAAATGTTATGGTTGTGTGAACGACCAAACATGATCATGGAGATGTTGGCTCCCATCTCCTGAAATGGGAATTTGTAAGGAGGCTGTCAATTGGAAATATTTGGAAATCTATCAGGAGTTTAAGCACATTTTAAAAGGCCATCTGTGTACGAGAGGCAGTCACACCGACAGCGTGCTCGTGCTGGGCACGGCAGCAGAGGTGCAGTTGGTGACCCTGGGCTGCAATCAGAGCATCTCCTCAGCTGTGCTGTGCCTCTGCCAGGCCTGGCTGAGCCAGCAAAGACATGAACAGCCAGGGACAGCCACAAACTGAAAGCTAAATCATGAGGCTGCAGCACCATCAGCTGCATATCAAGAAGGGAGTAATTTGCTTTCAGAAGCCAAAAGGCTAAATACAAGACCTGTTATTAAAGAGTGCTCACAGTACAAAACCAAAAGCTTTCCTGGCACTGGCACAACTGGAATCACAGCCATGTCTGTTATCCAAGTGGTTTGCTTTAGAAATGAATTCCATAAAGTTTCAAACAGCTGCACAGGACTTAGCTTCAAAAATCTATTAAGGTAAATAAAGCATGAACCCTGCCTGTCTCCTCATCTCGGAGGAATGCTGCCTGTAGGGCTGTGAACAACAGCAACAAGAGAAAAAAACAAACAGGGAGAAGACAAAGCTATTTTAAGTTTGTTGAGTGCTTTTTACGGTGGCTTTTTAAACATTATTTGTAAATATCTCTTCAAAGTCTGCTTAATTACAATGCACAGCAGCATTAGCTTGCAAAAATAACACCTGAAATCTGACTCTCAAAGGTTGGAAGATTTGTGACTACCAGACAAAGAAAAAAGCAACCGCTCAAATTTTAAAGCTATTTTTACAATGTTGAAAACTGCAACTATTTTTAACACTCATTTCAAACAGATCAAGTATTTCCAGTTCCAAGTGTGCAATTAAAGCAGTCAAAACCAAAGCTAAAATCCAAGAAATACTCACAGGGCATGTTATGGGGTCTCATTGCAGCCAGTTTGGTACCCAATGGTTGATACTTTTCATGATTTCTGAATAATTTTACATTCATAACTTAGTTTCAAATGTTAATGTTTATGAGAGCAGACAATTTTCTGAAATGCCTAAAGAAAGCATAAAAAATTTTAAATTCAGCAGAGCAGAAGTGGGAAATCAGACTGATTTGTACATCCAAACAAACTGTAAGACTTGAAACACATGAGGGGAACAGAGGGATTCCTCCCAGACGTTCATCGAGCAGATATTAATTTAGAAACATGAATTTAGAAACATGTATACAGCTGTATGTGACTGTACCTGCCCTGGCCAGCTGCTTCACGCTTAGCAAAAAAAGGAAACACAAAACTCCAGCGTGGTCTAAGACAGATGGGTAGAAACAAGATGTATAAACACAGAGACCACGTTTGTAAGAACTCATTAATGCCAAATCAGAGTGAGGAACATTAAAAGGGCTGTAGCAGCAACAACAGCGAGACTTCACCACTGAACTGTATTTTATGTGAATCCAACTGGTTTCTTTCAACTCACAAACTCCTACTGACCCAACCACCAGGCTGTGCTCGGGTATTTTTGGTTGACTGAGTGCCAGAAATGATTTTTGAATGGGACAGTGACTGATTACAAGAGGCAGATGTTCAACCCTGTGTATTAAAATACGTGTCCCTGTAAGCTGTTTCCTGAGGTACCTGTACCACCCACAATCCACTCAGGCAAGCAGGAGGGCACACAGGTGGCAAACCTCACCAGTAATCCCAGACTGAACTCAATTTTAATGAACCATGTTCTGCAGGATTTTATTATTTCTCATCGAGACCAAAGTTACTTCTTCCGAAAATAGAAAATTGGTGCTTTCCATCTGGTAGTGCAAACCTCCTGTTGCAGACAACGACTTTGGGACTCTGGAGCTAACCCCTCTTCTGTGGTTTCCTTCCAGCAGAGTGACCCTCAATACAGGCAGTAAGCTCTACTCAGCACACCCCAGCGCTGTTCTGTCACATCAGGAAGCCATACCCAGCGCCACACAGCTGATGCAATCTGAAGGGTTTCCCAAAAAAGCTGTTTAACACCACAATATAAGAGAAAACATAGGAGAGCCACTTGCTGAGGTGCCCTTCTGTGCAACAGGCAGATAACCAAAGGCACTGTGAAAGTCAAGAGCACACCAAACCCATCAGTGTGTGTGAAGAGGTCTGCCTGGGGTTCTTCAGCCCCGCTGTTGCCGTAAAAATTAGCATTGTTTTGTGGAAAGGGAATCAAGCAGATACATGCTTTCAGCCTGCAAATCAACTGCTAGAAATAGGGGGGGAAAGTTTGCTGCTTTGGTCAATCTGAACTCCAGGAAGGAGTTCAGCACTGACAGGATGAACTGAGAAAGATTGCCCATCCGACTGGGAAATGAAAAACTCCAAAGTGTGAATGAAGAACACCCTGCACTGCTCAACAGATGCAGCAACAGCAGCTCCCTGGGGGCTGATGCTGTCAGCACAATGCCACCACTTCCAGGCCAGCAGTCCCTCTTGGGTGGAAGGAAGGGCCTGACCCCAGCTGGAAATGGTGTTCCTGAGAAATTCTCCCCAGGAGAGGTAACTACACTCTCGGTTCAGGAACCTTAGTGACAATTTCACCCTACAGTGCTGGATAATTCACCTCCTAGGAACAGGGCCAGCTTTGTGCAAAGTTGCTGAAACAGAGAAGGAGAATGCTGATGGGTGCAGAAAAGCTCTCTGGGGAAGTCAAAAGGATTTATATAAAAGATAGGATGGAAGCTAGAAATAATCAAATAGGAAACAGCAAAGAAAACCAACAGTTCTGCATTAAAAAAATAGCTCTACAGAGATTAAAAAGAACTTTTACATGTTTTTCTGCATCCATGTTAGCAGTAAGATGGGGAACCTGCTTGCCTGCCTTGCTGCCCTACACACTTTGAACTGACATATGGAATATGAACATGAAATATGGGAATAATAAACATACAGGATGCCTAGTGGAAAAGAAAACAATCAGAGCCCCCGGAAGATGAAAATCAAAGAATATATCAAAGGTGCAGTAAGCTGTACCAAGCAGTAAGTGGAATCATATGTTAAAGAGTGGTTTAAAAGTAACTGGCCAAGCCCTCTGGTCAGTTTAATAAGCTGTGATCCCATGAAACTGATATTCTGGGCAAGGAGAAGAAAAATACTGTTACTGACATATTTCAACTGTGCAACAAGATGGTGATGGGAGAGCTTCACTTATGCCCAGTGCAGAGTGGCAAACATACTGGGACAGGTTGCCTGGAATGAGGATTTTATGGACAGCCAGGAAACTCAGAGAGGAGGAAGCAACTCTTGGCTTCACTGGAAGCAGTGCCCGGACCAGGTTTTCCTTTTATTGTTTTGAAACAAGTAAAATTCTTAAAGGCGGGAAGAAGGGTGTTCAGAGACAGCTTTGTTTACAAATAAATCTCGCCTCCTAGAAACTTAGGAGAGGCCTGAAGAAACCAGTGTTGCTGAACAGCAAAGTGGTTCCATGTCCAGATGAATAAACCAGAAGGGGCCATAAGCTCAGGCAGATACTGTATAAATGACATAATGTCCTGGGGTCACTTTCTGATGCTGAATTGTATCCCCATTCATCTGTTTGGCCCAGAAATAAGTTTTACACCTTTTAAGACTGGTTCTGAGAGCAAAGGTGGGGGGAGACAAGGTGCACACATTTTGTTTTCAGAAACTGCACTTGCTCCCCGCATCCTTCTCCTGGACAGTGCTGTCTGCAGCATGGACAGATAGCAGGACAGAGCTTTCCTTTGCTTTTGGTTAGTTTTAGCTAGCTGAGGCAGGGAAGTTCCCTGGACTTTGGGTTTTCTTTTCCTTGGAGCTGGCTGAACCTGCCCTGGACTGAGCACCCAGAAGAACACTGGCAGCTCTCAGGCTGGGCCTGGCTGTGGCATTGCCAGCACTGGAGGGACTGATGAGAGACTGATCAGAAAGTGAGGGAGCCCAGCAACAGCCCACAAAGGGACTTTCTGAGTGTGGCATCTCTTCGGAGCAGCAAGAGGTTTTATCGTTTAATATTGTTCATTTTTTGTGCTGGTGAATGCTTTGCCTGTTAAATAAACAGGTTTTTCCACTTTCCTCCAAGGAAATCTTTTCCCAAACCAGTTCCAGGAGGGGCTGCTTGAATCTGCTTTCTAGAGGAACCCCAGTTTGGAGGTTTCCTCCAAAATTTGCCCTAAACCAGGACACCTACCAAAAAAAAAAAAAACCAAAACCCATTTGAGGAACAGCTTTCGAAAGTCCCAAAAACCACAGACTAAAGAATTCTGATAAGAATCTGTAGGGTCATAAAATGATGAAGATATAGAAGAAGAACTTAGTGACCATAAAGCCATAGATGGAAAAAAAAAAAAAAATCCTGTTTGCATTTCTGGTAGAGGAGATTGGAAAGACTCCTACTCTGGAATCTCCTCTCTCTACAGCAAGACACAACAGAGTCTATCTCAAATCAAGCTTAATGCCAGAAGACACTCAAAAAGAATTCTCTGATGAGCAAATGAGCAGTAACAAGTCACCAGCACCAAATGATAACTGCTTACAGCAGAAGAAACTGAAGATTTAACTACCAATGGTGCTGTTTAACTTCTGGCTTAAATTTGCTTCGATCCCAAGGGAGTTCTGGGCAATCGTGGACCAGAAAGCCAAGTAAATTGGTGAAAACTGTTATAAAGAACAGAATGAATCCCTTTATATCCAAATTGGCATTGCCAGAAACAGATTTTGTGAAGGAAATTTTGCCTCATTATCTATCAAAGTATTTTCTACAGCTATCAATAGGTATGCTGACAACAGAAATCCAGGCTGTATTTGTATACTCAAAGGCATCTGACAAATCCTTAGGCAAAAACCCTCTAAAAAACCAGCTGGTATAGAGCAAGAAAGTCCTCAAATTCCTTGGGGTGCCGGGCAGAGTGACCTCTGCAGTGTCCATACCCAGCACACACTGCTCTCAGCAGGAAATGCATGCACCCATACAGATGGCTCTCCCACCTGCCAAGGCACCATCTATATCATTTATCAACAGAGCTTTCCTGGCAAAAGGCAAAGATTTAAATACCTGGTAGCTAGTGGCAAAAGAACCTTTGGAAATTTTTTTTTTTCCATCATAAAGACTTTTCAGGTATTCCTGTAAAGTGTTTTGGATGAAGAACCTGAAATAGTAAGGAAAGAGTGGGTTTATATTTCACTTCAGATGTCATTTTATCTTATGCGCTTTTACTAAAATCCAATAAAACCAAGAGAGCCTTCCATCCACACAGAGATGCTCTCAATTTAGGCCTAAACTAGCTTTCAGTTCTTCCACAGCTAATATTCACAGCAGCTTTTAGAGAACTCAAAGCAGGGAAAACTCCCTTTCAACTCCTGTCATGGACTCTGCATATCCTTCTCCACGGCACTTTGTTTCTTTAGTTAGTTACTTGCATTTCCCAAGCTGTGCTTTGTGGATGTGCAGATTTGAGCTGCCTGAGAGCTGCTGGAATGGAGCAGCAGCTTCCAGACTCTTCCAGACAGAAACATCCATTTGAACCCCTTCAGCTGAAAAGCCTAAGCTGCCTATTCTGAGAAATTGTCATGGAAATTGCCTGAAATATAGGGGGCCCTGAAAGGAGAATGGTGCTTCCAAGTGGCACTGCTGGAAAAGCAGGAACTGCTGACACTCAGCTCATGGGGGACTCACTGGAGACAAGCAGAACTGGGGCAGAGCTCTGTTACCTTCCACCGAAATTTCGTGAAAAAATTATCCTCAACAATATGGTGAGCTCCTCACAAAAGGTAATGTGAGAAACAATCGCTCACTTCTTAAAATCTTCAAGATTTATTAAACCTTAACAAAAAACACAACAAAAGGACTAAATAAGGAAAAATTCCTGGGCTGGGAGCCCCCCCTGTGGCTGCCAGCCACATGGCTCATCTCCAAAGTGGATGCTCTGCCTTTTATACCCTCAGCCCCTCTGAAAGTTTTGTCAGTCAGCTCTTTCTCTGCCAAGTTTTGTCAGTCAGCTCTTTCTCTTTCTCCAATCAAGATGTGAAAAGTAATGTCCACCAATGGATATTGGTGGACATTACTTTTCACATCTTGATTGGAGGTCAGGTGCTGTTTTGCTGCTCCTCCTGGTACCAACCCAGCCTCCTTTAAATGTCTTGACAATTAAAGCTGTTGCAAGGGGGGCAGGGAAAGAGGAGTATGGAATGACATTTTATAATAACATTACTATACATCTATATAATATCTCTTAATATATATATCCATATTATTATATATATCTATATAATATCTATTTTATATATATATATATATATATATAATATCTCTTAATTGAGACCCAGCTATTACACTACTCATCTATAACAGTAATATATTTTCTATTATGAATATAATAGGAGAAAACCCCTGAAACACCTAGTTTATGTGAAAAATGTTAAGAGACTTTAAATACTGAATATGGGATAGCAAAATTGACTAAGTCCAGTTCTCTTTTAAAAATAATTTTTATCCTGCATAAAAAGAGAGCTATATTCCCCTCTGACTTTTCCTTGAAACACTCTATGTGAAAACAAAATAAAAAATATTGTTTTCTGACATTCTGAGAGCCAGTAGAGTGGGATCTCTCTACTGCTATTTGTAGAGGTATCCTAGGTATTCAGATAATTTATTTTTATCATCCTCCTTGATCCTCAAAGCGTTACTAAATTTTAGAAAATATGCTGAGAATTTAAAGCAGATGTGTCCCAGCCAACATTTCACACACCTTATGGAATTTGCTTGCCTGAAGCTCTGCTCATGCAAGGATGGGTCTCCAACCCACTCACCAAACACATAGCTGCAGAAGAACTGAAATTCTCAGCCACTGTTATCAGGAAGTGGCTTTCCAAGACTACTCAGAAGATACTGATGAACAATGAATAAAATTACATCTGTTCCAAGGAGATTTTGATGCAGTTCTCTATCTGTATGAAATGACAACAGAAAAACAGAATTCAAGAATTCCTATGTCGGAAAAGGAAATAGATAAGGAAGTACCTAGCCTACAAACTATGACAAGACACTCAGTTTGCTGCATGTTTTTTTTTTTCCACTCCACACTTCAGGCCCATCAACATTTGTTTCACACTAGCAGATTCCATGAAACACATTCCTAGCAGATTCCATGAAGCCCATTCCCATTTAAAATAAACCCCTGTGTCTGGTCCTTCCTGCTATTCATACTGCTTATGTTTTTACTGATGTATAGTAAAAATCAGATAAATATTGTTTTTATTTGGCAGCGGCTGGGAAGATGCTTAGTGAACATAGCAGCAAAAAAAAAAAAAAAAAAAAAAAAAAAAAAAAAAAAAAAAATTAAATGAAAACCCAGAAGTCACTTTAAGAAATATTAGCTCTTCAGATTAATATAGTGTTCTATCATTCTGGCATTAATATAGGTATGTTCCATCTCATTTCTTCAAGTTTGAAAATAGCAAGGTTAATTATGTGAAGAACTGTAACAATGTAATTAGATTATCTTGTAATTATTTTTAGGGGAAATAAAATCTTTATAAAAATCCTAGAGGCTAAGAAAGGCCTCAGGAGATGGGAGTGGAGCTGTTAAGAGGCCTTAACTATTACGTCAATTTATTTGTGTCCAGCTGTGCTCATTGAACAATAATTAAAAAGGAAAATTGCCTACAAGGTACTTACTGGGTATGGAAATCAATACTCCTCCCTGCCAGGAAGCTGGCAGCCTGTTAGCCACCAAGAATTCAAGGCATCCTGAACAGAGTGGGGATGGGAGCAGACAGTTTCTGTGTTTAATGAGCTATTTTAGCACCCCAAGCAGTGCACCTGAAACAGTCATGGGAATTATCCAGGGACAGGGAGGGGAGGAGGTACTGCAGTCTACAGCTGCCAGAAAGAACCTAAGAATTCTCCAGTTTTGCCTAAAAATGATGAAGAAGTGTGAAGACAGCGGATGCCACCCTGGAAAGGAAATGAAAGAAAGGATTGCAGTTATTTGAGTGCAGCAGCTGGCCCCTGGAGCAGAGGGTGCCCCAATTCCAGCTCTGAGGCCCTGGGTGTGTGCCACACACAGCACTCTTTAAAAGCTCTACCTCGGCATCCTTTGGGCTCCTCACCACACTTCAGCACTTCTTTAGTTTTCAAACAACCCTTATTTCTGTGACATCCCATTTGGGAGCAGGGGTTTGAAGTGGAGCTTGCCCTGCTGTAGAATTTCTACAGCCTGGTAAAAGTCAGCACAAATCACAGCTGGCCAGAGGTTTCACTCACATGCAGCTTACACTAAACTACACAACCTCACAAGGCATTTTGTCCAATATATTCTTGCAGCAGGCACCTGAAATAACACATCTCTAGGCTGCATATCAGCAGTTCAGGAGCCTGGCTGCTGTAATCCCCTGAAGGCTGCTTTATCCTGGGGAAACAAGCCTTGCAACGTGCTATCCACAGCACCCCTTGCACCTTCCAAGAGGGACAGAGTGGTAAGGACAGACACTTGGAATATTTCTCACTGAAGTGTTGTGCTTCATTTGATTTAAAGCGTTTTGTGAGACAATCCAGTCTGACTGAAGCAGGTAATTAATTTAAGCTATTCATGATGTCACTTGAATCTGAGCTCTGAATGTAATGTAGGACTTTTAACTGTCTCGAGCTTGTCCAAACCTGGAGCACCCATTTCAGGCACCCATGCTTTCAAAGAGTTTGGAGGGGGGAAAAAAAGCTCTAAACTTTGCTGATCAGTGTGATATCTGTGGCTGGTTCACTCGGTGACAGCAATCAAGTTCTTTATGGGAATTCTTACGCATTAGTTCTCTTTTGGTTTTTTCCCAATTCTCTTATGAGGTTGTGTAGTTTAGAAGTGCTTTGGAGAAAAGTATTTGAAGATCCTAACTGCTGCAGTCTTAGTGAAGTTTAATTCAATCCTATACTGTTAACACTCTGGGCATGAACAAAGGAAAGCACACAGCTACAGCTAAATGCACTGTTTGGGAGCCATATGCTGTGAAAGAAAAGTTTCAGCCTGGCAAAATAGAAAGGCTGATCTCAGAGGCTCTAAAAGACATCGGAGCCACTCCAGAGGGAGTTATGAGTTAATGGCAGTTCTGACAGTTTTTATGAGATCCCCTGAAATGCCAGGATTTTTGTCTGTTGCCAACCATATCCTACTGAATGAATTAACTGAGGCTTAAGAATTTTTCTACAGAATTAGCTAGAAATAATGACAATTGGGATGGCAATGCAAATGAAAGCATTGAACATGAAGAAATACTTTTTGCCTCATGAGGCTATAAAAAGTAGTGGAAAACCCAAATCTAGAAGTGTTTACAAACAGGTAATGGACAGTAGCAATAGCCACCTAAGCAGTAAACAAGTCAGGATATTAACAGATCAACTCCCAGACAAAAAGAGGGGCACATGTATAATAGGTGTGCTTTTATCTGAGGGCTAAGGGAAGGGCTGTATAGCCATGCAAACCAAAGGACACCACAGAAGCAGTACAATTTATGGATCCTGTAGTAACAGTAATAACACCTGTATCAATGGCTGATTTTTAGTTACTGCAGTTAGGAAAATCCTGCAAGTATTTTTAAAATGCCTGACCATTAATCCTGCCTTCACTGCTGGGTTAAAACATCACAAATAACAACCCAGAGCAGAACTTTTTCATCCAAAGTTCTTAACACTGTAATTTCCATTTTACAAATAGAAGAAAACAGAGCAGTTATTTGTCTATTCCTGCTTAATGAGCCCGGAATCAGCTGATTTCTGTCGCTATAGGACACGAAATAATGCGCACACGCAGCTCTCCCAAAGTAAAAAGAGAACTTTTAATTTCTGACTCCAACGTTTATAGATTTCCAAAAGTGACAGTGGATTGGAGGGTGATGGTGCCACCTCTCCAATGACACTGGACAAACCAACAGTCCATTAAATTTCTCCTCCTCCATAAAACAATGCAAAACAATGTGAGAAAATTTGTTACAAGAATGTAAACATCGGGAGTCTTAGAAAAACTTAAAAAACCAGGGCAACAGATTAAAAGCCTTTAAGCTGAGCGTCAGGTCACCCAGCTGAGCATCAGGTCCCGATGAAGCTGAGGCAGACTCAAAGGAAGATGCCATGCTCTGGGAGCAGGAGTGTTCCCTTCTGCCGCCCTGCCCAGCGAGCACAAAGCACGGAGCACAGCAGAGAAGAAGCCACAGCCCCACCCTGCTGCATTCTGCCTTCAGCAGCCTCTGCAGTTTGCCTGCTTTTCCCTTGTTCCAGTTTGCAAGGCCAGATGTATTCTATTGCCGTCTGCATGGCAGTTGTCTGGTATCAAGTGGGCAATTCTCCTTATCTCTCTTCCTGAGTGATGGTAATCAAGGTCCCTCAGCAGGGAACATCTGCTGATAAGGGGCTATTGAATGTCACCCCATGACTGATAAGAACTGTGACATCCCATTGTGAGATGCTCCGCCCAGAGGGAGGAGCCAAGCATTCCTACCCAGATATAACCTGGAGATTCTGACACACCAGCACCGCTCTTCTCCACTGGACTCCCCAGAGGAACAGCAGCTGCTTCTACTTCCACGGATCTGTGGAGGAAGAATTCACCCTTTTCCTACAGGACTGCCCTGCTCCAACAGAACCACGCCTGACACTCCAGGAGGACTGCAGCCCCTTTTCCAACTGGACTGCTGCCAACACCCTGACCCACAGGGTGTCAGGTTGAGTTCTGACTCTGTCAGTGCTGTTCTAGTGTATTGCATTGTTGTATTTTATCCTTTTATTTTTTCCCTTCCCTATTAAAGAACTGTTATTTCCTGCTCCCATATTTTTTGCCTGAGAGCCTCTTATTTAAAATTCATAGCAATTCGGAGGGGTGGGGAGGGTTTGCATTCTCCATTTTAGGGGAGGCTCCTGTCTCCTTTAGCAGGCACCTGTCTTTCCAAACCAAGACATCCCTCGAGTGCCGGGCCTTTCAGGATGTGTACCAAAGCACTGCAAGGGATGAAGGCCAGCACGGAGGGAAGCCTTGCAGAGATGGTTTCCCTGAGAGAAGAAAGCCAACCACCACGAGCTGAGCAGGTTCCACTGTGCATACCTTGTTTTCTGTTTGAGAGGATGGCTTAGAAATGAAGAAGAAATCATAATTCCACTGCTATGCCTATACAATCTCTAAAATCTTTCAAATTTCTATAAAGATGATCCAGTTTATGACTAAATGCTTTACATTTTGAGCCTGGTAAATTATTATTATTAGATGACATTGAAGTTTGGACTGTCTTTTTTTGTAAGTGCGTGTGATAGCTCTCACTCACCAGCATGTTCACACTACTTTATTTTTACTGGATAACTGAATTATTAATTTATAAGATGTACAGGATGCGCCACAGCCCCTACCATGCTAGGGAGACAGAGATGGACACTGTAGAGCAGCAGCACACACCACTATTATAAAAGCAAATGCCATTTGCAGACACTAAATTAGGTTTAAAAAAGATACATTAAGTGTTAGAGAAAGCAGATTTGGCAGTGTTCATTGTGTATTACTTTGATATCACAAGAAGAGTGGTTAATGCTAAGCGGTGTATTTGGCAGCTGCTAAGCCTTGAGGTCATTATAGAGTTTCTTGGCACAACTGGATTATTTATGTGATGAAATTTCACTAAGGCAGTTTTTTTTCCCTCCAGAATTCATCATGATATCACTCAGGAAAAAAAAAGTTAACATTAAACAGTGTTTAGATAACATTCAAAAATTCATTGCTTCAGTGACAAACACATTCCTTGTAGGAATATGAAAAGCAGCAACACTGTTCAATCTCGTATTTTCCAATATCAGCTGTCTGATGAATATTCTACATAGAAGGAAGCAAACTAAAAAAGCCCCCAAGCAATTAGTAGTTAAGCTCTAATTGTATAAATAAGGCTAATTATACAGATGGGAAATCTTTTCAGTTGAGAAAATCAGATGCTAAACATTCCTCCCATTGACAGAAAAAACCTTCATACAAGCAAACAAGTGCATGAAAACCAGTGAGCTGATCATGCTGATCCTTCTATAAAGAACCGCCCTGCTCTTCAAAGGAAGAAAAAATCCTTAATTCTGTTTCTGTGTTGGAGACCCACACAGATGCTGCTACGCTGAGGGCCTGTGCTTTACAATGAAGGACATGGCAGAGGCAGAAAAGAAAGTAAATTGCAAATTGCTGTTGTACTCAGGACGCTGCAGGCAGAGGCAGCAAAAACAAGCAGATGATGCAGGTCATGCTGGCTGCACAGAATAGGGGATTTCAGGAAGACTGGGCAAGTTACTTATACTGGAGGCCCAAAAATCACAGAATGCTCAAATGGTTTGGCTTTGCTTCAAAAAGACCTTGAAGCTCATTTAGTGTCAAAACCCCTGCCATGGGTAGGGACACCTTCCATTATCCCAGGCTGCTCCAAGCCCCATCCAGCCTGGCCCTGAAAATTTCAGGGATGGGGCAGCCCCAGCCTCTCTGGGCAACCTACTCCAGGGCCTCAGGGAAGAATTTCTTTCTGTTGTCTAAACTAAACCTACCCTCTTTCAGTTTGAAGCCATTACTCCTTGTCCTATCACTACATGTCCTTGTAAAAATTTCTCTCCAGGGATTTTTTGTAGGCCCCTTTTGGTCCTGCAAGGCTGATGTGAGTGAAAGTAAATGCAAGTTCCATTATACACAGGACCTGGGTTACAGACAGGGCTCAGCCCTGAGCTCTGCAGTGGCTGGCTGCTCCCAAAATTCCAATTCCCAACACCAGCATCCCCAGGCAGCCAGCGTACACCTTGAGTGCTCCCATGGAAGTCCAGCATATAGCGGAGAGAAAACCTGGCATCCTGCAAGAGCCAGGGCCCTGCCCCATCAAAGGCACACCTAGCAGCGAGCTGAGACCCCACAGCACTGACACAAACACATGGGAGCCCAGTTCCAGCCCAAGAGACCAATTAAGGGGCTAAAATTAAACAGTACCTTCTGCAGCATCACATCTAACGTGTACTTTTCATTGTGCATGTGTATGTGAACTTTAACATTCACTTTAATTCACTCTCTGTGACACCAGAGCTGCATGAGTGCAGAGGAAATACTGGATAATTAGAGAAATAGTTTGATATTAATACTATTCAACTATAAAAAATTTGTTCGATATAAAAATAATATTATTCCAATAATTACATTTGATTTCCACAAATGCTACCAAAACATGTAATACTTTAAAGCCTCTTTCATGATACTTGCATTCTAAGTGGTAAGTGCAGGATACAGCTAGTATTTGTTCTGTTACATGTAATAAACTAGAAATGTTGGTAACATTCTCATAGGAGCGTTGAAAAAAATTTTTATTACTTGAATACTACATTTCTAGTATTTGCATTTAATAAGAGAAGCAGCCCATATCTCAGTACTGAGGGAATCTCTTGGCTTTGAAAATTCCAATTCCAAAATTCCACCAAGTTTCAAGGCTGGCTTCAGCTAGTACCTGCTGACTTTGGCAGCAGTGCTGCAAGACAGTACAAATGCCACTGGATTTCTAGGGAGGACTGCCAGCTGCAGGAATTCCTGAGGGCTGTGACAAGCAGGGGCTGCCACAGGAGGTTTGCAGAGGCACACTGCAACTCAGGCTTCCAGCATGGAAAACAGTAAGAGCTCTAATAAGGAGAGGGCACGTGCAGAGTCCAGTCAGTGGCAAAATTCTGTTCCCATCAGTGAAATGAGCAGAGCACACACTTTGTACCCTGCTGTTCTAGATTTCAGCAGCACATTGTCCCAAGCACACTCTATGTGGACCCAGTGTTCCTACACACATGGAGTTTCACCAGCTGGACTGAGGCAAACAGGAACTGGAGTGTTTGTTTTCCATAACACTATTTCCTTGTCCAGTCTGACTGATGGGCCAGACAGATTCCACAGGATGCATCAAGCCTTGAAAATTGCTTTGAGAATGGACAGCTACTCCTGGATGCTTGTCTGACAATATAAACATGCACCAAAAATGACATATGACGGGCTATGGAAGTGTCTGAGAGCACGAATCTGTGGAAGCAGCAACATTCTTTCTCAGAGTGCCGGTGAGCGCAGCTGCTCCCAGTGTGTCATCTGGCAAATTCTCCTTTCCTTCTGCACCATGTGCTCAGGAGGAAACCAGAACTATAATCCTCAATCCTCATTCCTCCTCACTATACATTTCATTTCCCCTTTTCCTTCCCTAAGCAATTGCAGGAATTGTCGTACTTCAGTCAGGTATTGATAACTCACAACAAAGAAAAAAGTATTGTTTGCAGGTGCCAAATAACCTATTTTTTTTTCCCCTCAGCCTGAAACACTCTGGTAAGATATCCTGAGGCTGCCCTTCAGAGACTGTCATGGCTCAGCCCCACACTGCCACCAACTCATTTGCCCCTGGTGGGATGGGGAGAGAATTTTATGAGTAGCAGTGAGAAAACTCAGGGCTGAGATACAGACATTTTAATAGGTAAAGCAACAGCTGCACCTGCAGGAAAACTGAACAAGGAATTCAACCTGTACTGCCCATGGACGGGCAGGTGTCTCCATGTCCCCACTTCCTTCTCCTGCCCCCAGCTGTGTGTGCTGAGCGTGGCCCCACCTGGGCTGGGATCTCCCTTGGCTCCCTTGGGCTCAGTTGTCCTGGCTCTGTCCCCTCCCAGCCCCTCCCTGGTGGGGTCAGTGAGGCCAGAGGAGGCCTTGGCTCTGTGTGAGCTCTGCTCAGCAATGCCCAAGGCGTCCCTGTGCTACCAACACTGCTTCCAGCACAAATCCAAAGAAGAAGAACACTAACTCTACAGCAGCCCAAACCAGCACAGAGACAGCCTGAACATCAACAGCATGACAGTACAGATATCCCTCCACTGCCTGACCAAAAATAATGAGCAGATTTCCTCTCTCTGGCTCAAGTTTGGCAGAAATCTTTGCCTCGCCCTCTTGGGTGGATTGAGATTTCCAGGGAAGTCCATGCAGAGTCAAGCCCTGCTCAGTGTGACCACAAATGACCGACCTGTTCCTGCTCTCTCTGTACAGACTCATCCCACTGTTTATGGAGCTCAGAGAGTAATGATAAAGGTTTATGAAGCACACAATAGGCAAGGCTGATTTTGAAGACTTGACGTAGCAGCACTTTTTAAAAATGCTTTACCCAAGCAATGCCTGAAAACTATAAACTATAAAACTAAACCATCTTTAGAGCTCCTAAATCAGGTGAAAAACCTGGAAGACACTTCCTCAGTCAAAATACCGATTCAATATAAATTTGCACAGTGATTCAAACGTGATCATCTACATTTTTATTTTCCCTAAAGAGTTTCCTTTGTACCACAGTTTCTCTCAGTGGCTCATCCAACCTTCCTATTATGCTTGATCCAGCATCAATTGCTGTTCTATATTTGAAGTGAAGGCTTCACACCCCTTAGACTCACTCCAGCACACAATGAGTGGTTTCAAAGAGCTGGATCAACTTGGCGCGTCAAGCTGCGCGTGCCTGGGAAAATCATGGAAGCAAAGCCTGTTTCCAGCTGCTCTTGCTGCTCTTCTGTCTTGGTTTGGTGCTGGAAGAGAGGGCTGTGTTTTTAGTTACTGACACACATCTGCTGTTTACATGCAGAGCCTTGAACTTGTCTGTGTTCTGCACCGCACGGCTGAGAGCAACAGCTTTGCTTAAATGCACTCAGAATTAGCAGGTGGATGCGGAGGTGACTGATGATTTCTTGCAGCCTGCTGATGCTTCCTCAGCCTCACAATTAGCTCACCCAGCTGCTATCAGAGAAAATGAGGGGATCCTTACTGGGCACCCAAGGGGAGCTGGCAGAATGTCTGTTCTCTTACATACTGTCCTCGAGCACCTTAATTTATGGGGCTGGTTTTGCTCAGGGCCACTTGAGAGACACAGAGGAAACTGACAACAGCTTTTACCTGGGACTTTACAAGAACCTGTTTTCTCTCAGGACGTTGTTTTCTATCGGTGACAATAACTTCCTCAGTCAAGCCTCTCTCTGCCACTTGCTTATGATGATAAATATTCACAAACATGGCAACATAAAGAGACTGGGTTTTTATTAGACTGCAACCTGCATAAATAAACTATATACTTATGCATCTTTTTCTGTTGGCATCTCTGAGTGCACTTATTTTAACAGGTATGTAAACTCCTTCAGGAAGGTACCCAATACATTATGCAAAAAAAGTCCACCGACATAACCACCAAACAAAAAAACCTGGACATTTTCAGAGCCTGTCAAAAGGAAAGATTTCTGCAGATGAGGTTTACTTGAAAGTTTCTAAGAGCTTAACTGTCAGTGTAGGCTGTAAACAAGAGAAGTGAGAGATGTTCATGTAGTCAACATTTGATTTATTTACAACAAATAAAGGAACGTTCAGCTGAAACCATCTTCCTTCTTTGGTAAACTTGGCAAACATTTTCAAGAAGGCTGGGATTTGGGGTTTTCGGTTTGTTTGTGGGCCTTTTGGAATGGAAACATTTGAAAACTGTTTGGAAAAAAGAGGTACCTAGTAGAAAGAGCTGCGAGGGTGTCTTGGCAAGGCACTAAGACCACATCTGAGAGAACAGCCTGGCAGAACCTCGACTGTGCCTCTCCTTTTCCCATGAGAGCCCTACAGCCTGTAGGGTGAACCTCTTGCTGTGGGCTGTCAACTGAATGCACACACAGACTTTGCCCACTCCACTGCATCAATACTGCATGGTACAGCTGAGCCAGCTCCTAAAACCTGAATTTAGTTTTGCCACTGGGCTGGTCTCAGAAGGGGAAGGAAGGGAGGGAAAGAAGGAAAGCTCAAATGTCTCCTGAACTCTTTAGTGAAAGGGGGGTGTGTGCACGTGTGCAGATCTCAGCAGCACACAGAGGTTTGCATTCACAACATGCTGCTGCACCCAGCACTTCCTCCTGAACACTCACCTGAGGCTGAGCCCTGCACAGCAGTGCAAAGTCCCTGATCAAACACCTCTGTTCTCCTGCAGGGCAGTCAGGAAGGCTGAGTCTATCCTCAGCAGTAAAAGTGGAAATAGCTGTATGCTAATATTCTGTCTCCTTCCTTCACTCCTCAGAAGAGCCCTCGCAAGCTGAATCCCAGCACAACAAGATTGCAGGAGGCAAGTCTGTCTTGTGTGGTCTGGCAAAGGAGGGGAAGAAATAATCTCTGCACCTACAGCAAAAGGCCAGGCAGTTTTGGTGAAGATGCAGGCACTCAGAGGCTGCTGTGCACAGCCCCATCACTCATCTGACATCATCAGGAGAAAAGAGAGAGAACTGTTGTGTGCTTTACAGCACAGAGCTGAATCCAGATCAGCCATCTGTTTGTGCTGGATATTCACCACTGGTTCACTGACAAGCTTCTCCCTGTCAACATGTTCAGCAATTCAAGGAGTACTGAATTGCACCATAAACACTCTTCCTTTATTCTTTATGAGTCTGCTGAAGAGAGCATGTTGCACCATTTCCTACCTCTAGAAAAAGCAAAGGGCCTGGGATGCTGATGGCAATGGCCAAACATTTCTGGATTCAAGGCTCCTACAGAAGCTTTGCCATTCCTCAGTGTAAGCAAAAGCACGTGGTATGGTTCACTGGAGTCCCTGTAAGTTACAAATCCAACATTAAAACCTAAAAATAAAGGTATTTCATCTAGCATGGCACTTGTGAAAAAGGAAAATAACGCTGCTTCATTGATCTAAAATAGTTTCAGCTTTCTGTGAGTCTTCCACCCTCCTGTGACTCTTGTACTGCTGCTATAGAACAATGGTGGAACCAGAATAAATCAGACTCTGTGCAGTATCTGTTCCCCACAGCCAGTTAGTACCTCTGTCTGTAGAATACACAGTAATAAACTACAGGGATCACCTAGCAGCAGTTTGTCTTAGAATTTGCTTAATCCACTGGGCATCCTGAACTTCATTCTCTTTCAAGCTACGTTCTGTAACTTGCAGAGAACTTTTACAGCCTGTGGAGTTGAAGCCTAATTTTTGTTCTGAACACCTGTGTGGTATCTACAACAGCAGCCTGAACAGTTGCCTAAACAGTGATATACAAATAGTATCAGTCTCCATTTTCTGGGAGCAAAGATGTGAGCACTGCCCACAAGGGGAATTTCTACAGTGGGTCCTCATGTTCACACGTAGCTCAAACTAGAGGAGAGCTGGCTAGATTTTGGGCTCATTCTAACATCATGATCAAAAGGGGAGCGAGAGCTTATTTAAGGTCCTTCTCACTCAGTGAAACTGAACAGAATGTGCTGACTTCAGAACTGTAATTGTCCAAAAGTTATACTTCTTTCTTATACATCACCTTCTTAGGCAGAAATGAGATGCTAAAAGAAGCCAGTGAAAGTATCTCTTGAAAATTTTTACTGGAGACAATAATAAAAAGCTATAGCAAAGCCTAGCATTTTTTATTTCTAACGTTGCTTTAGAAAGATTTTTTATATCTGGTAGATATGCACTGCAAAAGTGTCTAAGAGAAGTTCCATCCTCCTGCTCTTTTGAAGCAGCTTCTGATACCACACTTGAGAAGTGAATAAGGATGTAAAAAGTGCATTTGATCAGCACTGTAACTGCTGCTATGACCTTACTTGATCACAGTCTCTAGTGGTTTCAACTTCCTACAACCTCCACAAAGAGATTTCTGAAGCAGTGACATACTCCATGTAATAACAAACATATCAAAAGAATTTGATGGGGAAAAGAGTTACTGAAAATATAAAATCACAGTATTGCCAAATTAGTAAAGCATATTTCAAGGCAATTTACTAAAGATGGAGATATGATATGCATTCCATAGAATGATGGAATACACTGAATGGGAAGAGACACATCAAGATCCTCGAGTCCAACCCCTGGGCTTGCATAGGAGACTCCAAAAATCCCACCCTGTGCCTGAGAGCGTTGTCTGAACGCTCCCTGAGCTCTGTGAGCACGGCCCTGTGGAGCCTGTTCAGTGCCTGGCCATCCTCTGGGGGAAAAACATTCTCCTGCTATGCAGCCTCAACTTCCCTGACACAGCTTCAAGGATGTTCCCTTGGTTCCTGCCACTTTTTCAGGTGCAGTTTATCAGGGGAAATAAAGGCTACTTCACCTTTCTTTGGAGGGAATAGGCGGCCTTGGCCTTTTAAGTATCTTGATTACTTGTTTTTCCTTTACATTTTAGAAAGCTTTTTGGATGGTCTATCATTGCCCTCTCTGGAAAAGCCAACTACAAATAGGAAGCTACATCTTGAGCAGCATAATAGTATTCCTTATCATATAGTTTTGTTTAAACAAAAACCACTGCAAAACCCAAAAGCAGGCTAATCACATGAGGGTTTTCTAATGCTCACCACCAAAAGGAGACAAAAATAACACTGCAGTGGTTTTCAGTAACCTGAGAGGTTAATTGCCACATAGCAAGGAATGGGAGGATCCAAATTCTTTTAATTTAACCACCAATTCTACCTCCTTACTGGAGGCAGAGCAAAGTTCTTATGCCAACAGAATGTTTGTCAAAAGTCAAAATGATTTATCACAGATTTTACTCTTCCTTTCCCCTCAGTTGAAGTTGTTTGGTGGTAAATCTTTCTGGGTAAAACATTTTAGTTAATGCTTAGAAAACTTTATTTCAAAACTTTTTCACTGAGAAGTCATTTAAAATAATATTATGAAATCTCATTGTCCATTTTTTTTTGTTTCCTAGGAAGAGTTGATACAGTATTTAATTCTGAATTTTTAAAGAATAGGTTGTTTAACTTAAAATCTCATATTGTCTTGCCCTCATCACCTGCCTGAAATTTCCCTGCATGTATCTGCTAAAGATCAGGGAATATCATTGTTTCTGAAATGAAACAAGAAGATTTGTATTTCTGCAAGCTCTGCTCATCTGAGTGAAAAAACAGAACATGACAATGAAGAATCTGTTAAGTGCTTTGTTCCAGTCACAGCTTCCATCTCCAAATACCTAATCCAATAATTAATTTGTAAGCAGGTTCTAAACAAAGTTCTGTATAAATTAAACCTCATGGAGCTGGGACCCATTTGTTCCCTTTAATTTGATTTACTCTGTAGATTGGAGAGAGAGATTGAAGCAGTTACCACATACTTATTAAGGAACATGGAAAAGACTACGCCTGAAATGGAGAACTTTGTTGTTTTACTGGGATTGTTCTTTTTTACTGTTCTTTGAACTCTATTCTGCCCTTTAAAATACACTAGTTAAGCAAAAACTATTACTGACAATGCAGATGAGCACAGTCATGAAGATACAAGAAAATACCTCTGCCACTCAATTTAATTTAGCAAAATTTATTGCATTTGAAGGTTCTTTAATCCTGTTTATTGTCTCAAATAATAAACAGCGCCCTGCTGGGCTGTTGCTGGTTTATGGAGTTTTAGACAGTGGGTGCACTGACGCTGGAATTTGCACGCGCTGCCAATTCTGATAGGATTTGAGCTGGTTACTGTGTAGATTATGGCAGCACTGTTCAATATAGCTGAGGACTTGATGTTTCGGAAAAGGGACACACATTACCAGGAAATAATTTGGGGGTTTTACCTTAAAGAGCATTCACTTGAAGCAAAAGCCGTGTGAATGTATTGTAATGTGCAGGTATCTTGGTTTAGGCAAAGAGCCTTGCTTCCAATGGTGTGCAAGTAGAAGAATAGTTTTTTCTTGATACCAAGCATAAATAAAAAAATGTGGGTGGGGTGGGTGGAGTGGAGATGTGACAGACTATATCTAAAGTCTAGAAAGGTGTTCTGTGGTGAAGATCAGGCATTGATTGTAAGAAGTGGCAAAATATTTATTGGGGTTTTTCAACTGTCCTTTCAGGGGTTATACTCATGCCTTTCTGCTATCCAGTATTTGTTTAGATTAAAATTGCTAAGATGCCATGAACAATGTTATTTTAGCATAAATGTTTTTAACTGGACAAGAAGTGTGTTCAAGTCACAGTTTCTAGTAATATCTTTCAGATCTTGGCCTTACTGTGGATGTTCAGTGAGCTCAGATGATTTTATTTGTTACCTGCTGATTCTCTTATTCTGCTGATTCTGTGTATTGCATTGTGTTCTACACAGAGGAAAGTTGTCTTTTTAAAAAAAGAAATCTGCTTAACTTTTTGTACACACAATGATCACCAAAATATTAATTCTGTACATGATAAAATATTGCCAAGACCCGAAACCAGGATTTTGGTTCACTCATGGATAGCTTCTGAACACCTACACATTCTCTATCTTGGTGTCTTGTTAACCTTGTTTCTAAAGTTCTAATTGGGACACTGTAAACAATTGGTGATGATGGTATTAAATAAACTTTCAAAGTGGCTGGCTAGTGATTGGACTGATAAAATATGGATTAGATTCACAATAACGGGATAGAAAGGTCTTTTATTTTCTGACACGTTCAAGTTTATGAAGATGTTATGTCACATTGTATCTTATCACATTATGTTAATTTAGCACTGTGTAAGATTTTGATGTGATGTGCCTTACCTCATTATAATGTTTTCCAACTTCAGAGAAGTTTGTTACCAAGAGGCAAAGACTTTGGTCATTTGATAAAATTTGACGCTAATGGAGTGGCAACATTTTACAGGCTACACGAGTAAAACGCATTGTTTGTGTGTGTGTGTGTGTGTGTGTGTGTGTGTGTGTGTGTGTGTGTATACACAACTATATAGTTTGAAAAGTAATTGTAGGAATGGGCTTTATGCTTCCCAGTAAGAAAAGTCACTGTCTCTTCTGGTTTCCAGACTGGATGTTAAAACCTCTGCTTGATCTTGCCAGACTTCCACAAAGGTCAGGTAAGCTGTCTGAAGAGGAAGAGTCAGCTGCTTTGTTTTTCAAGTTTAAGGTAATTTATTCTTTTTTCATGTCCTCAGTGTACATATTTTTTGTCTGAGTCATTGGCAACCAGAATTACTTCATATGAAATCGGCAGGCATCTTGCAGAAGTGGCCTTGGGAGCCAGTCCTTATTTGTTTAGTTTTAGCTAATAGCCATGTGTATACACAGTTTAAGGAAAACAACAGTAATTTAAGTGACAGAAAAGGGGAATTAATTCAGACCCTGAAGCAAGAACAGTCCTTTCTTTTGATTATAGTTCTGGTGTCTAAATCTGAATCCAGCATGCCCTGCATCTTTCTCTATTAGTGAGCTGTCAGATATCTCAGGGTGAAATTTATCTCCCTTCCTGTTACCAGCAAAAAGCAGAGCTAGGATAGAGATACTGTATAAAAAAGGAATTATTCTATCTATTATTTTTTTTTAATATAAACCCAGCTCACTCCTCTTCTTTCTGCAAAAACTCCCCCCCTCCTCCTGCGTTTTATGTTGTCATGTTGTTCCTACCTTTAATCCCTCTTGAGACATGAGCAGGCCCTTAGCAGTTGTGTTCCCACACTCAGCAGTCTGGAGTGTGGAGCTGCATGCATTAGATACATACTGCAAAAAAGCAGAAAATCTTGCAACAAAAGAGCAGATTTTTGGGAGACAGTATTCAGAAGCAAGGTTATTTTGTTATGTGCTGAGCAACACCATTGTATGAATCAAAAAAAAATAGGTCCTGTCCTGAGGGATAGATGGTCTCTGAACTGCAGCGCTGTAGCACAGACAGTGTTTCCATGGATAAGAGGCACCTAATTTATACTTCCTTTCAGGAACCCAAAAAGGCACTTCATAGCACTAAGTAAAAAGTTGAAATGCGAATAAGTAAAAGAGACTTGGTTGCAAAATAACATGAGCGGAACTTGGATTGGACTGACATTGTGAAACATTTGTGCAGAGCAAAATTTCTTCGTGGATGTTGCTTGTATTTTGGCATTTGTAATCAACTGCTGTGGACTAAAGAACAGCTTTGCTCTTGCCTGCAGACCGTAGAATTACTGGGAGGGAAAAGTTGTGCAGGTTGCAAAGCGAATTTTAATGGTTACTGGTGAATAGGACTGTAATGAAGGGATAAAATCTATTGGTCAGAAAAGTGAATTGTGTGTACAGCCAGCAGAGGTTCCCTTTTTTGTGAGATTGAAGCACATCAGCCAACCAACAGGAGTGTGTGTGTCTTCTCTGACAATGGCAAAAGTCTTTAGCCAGTCTTTAACCCAAATGAGGGTTGTGTTAATTAACACATTAGTGTTGAGCTGGTGGAAGTAGCTGAACTGAATCTGTCCAACAAGACTTGAGGATATGCAAGTATGTGTTTTTTGAGATCTATGTGCTTTCTGAAAGTAGTATCTTATACAATCATGAGTATATTGGAATGCTTCCCAAGAAGGTTGCAGCATTATAAGAAGAAAATAGAAGCTAATAAAATTAGAACTATTGTAAAATTAATGTTTCCTGTTATGACCATAGACACAGATCACTTGAACTCTAAGATAATCAGTTTTAGAACTTTTTTCCTTCCTATCCTCACCATGTTTGCTTCATGCCCATCATCTTGCCAATCCCAGATATTTTCCTTCACCTTTTAGAGAAAAAGACAGTAAGGACTATTTTGCTAGCTCTTTTTTTTCGTTATGCTGTCTTTTTCAGTTTGTTCATATCATTATTTTCTCCCTAACTTGATCTCTGTGAGACAGCTGAGCTCAGAGGATACTCGAAGTGCACAATTAATGGCAAATTATCAGTCAGCACAAGGGAGTCTGGAGTCAGTAATAACCAGGGGAAAAAGAAACTGGGTACCTACAGGAAAAAACAGAATTTTTTAGCGCTCAATTA
This sequence comes from Fringilla coelebs, assembly GCF_963513975.1. Taxonomy (NCBI): domain Eukaryota; kingdom Metazoa; phylum Chordata; class Aves; order Passeriformes; family Fringillidae; genus Fringilla; species Fringilla coelebs. Next base: position 524,875 of record NW_028167588.1, on the reverse strand, counting down.
CTGGTCAATGCCAAGAGCAGCCAGTAAAAGGGGATATTAAAAATGTTATTGAATTTAATTTTCTAAATTTTTTTAATATTCAATTTAATTTTGAATTTATCTTTTATTAAAATATGATCTAAATTAAGCCACTGCAATTACAAGGGAAAATAAGGCAATCGAACTATAGTTGCTTTGGTGTATTTATAGTAATTCTTTCTTTCTGTATATATAGGGTTGAACTTGGAAAATTACATACTTATGTTGATGAGATGGTAATAAGCGGTAAAAATAAAACTTGTGGTAGATCTAAAGTTCCTCATGGACTGTAGCATTTGAAGAACATAATGCTAGTGGTCGAAGTTTGCCTCTCTGTTCATGATCTTGCCTTCTCCTTACAATATCTTATACTTGATGATTCTAACAGGAGCCTGAAAACTGCGCTACAAAGACAGGGATGCTGAGACAGGGAGGGATTTGTGTCAAATGTTATGCCTAAGTTGTTTCACCACCATTTTAACTAGTTCCTACCTTGTCAGGTTTTGAGTTTTATTTGTTCATGTTTTCTGTCCTTTTAGATAAATGTATTTTCAGCCTTTTTGAAAAGGGCGGGACTGGTCTTTTGTTCCAGTTTGGGACTGACCTCTAGGGAAACTATGTCCTGGATAGATGCTCTTTCTGCTCTCTGTATACTTGGCAATGTTTCATACCAGAGGCCACAGCTGCAGCCAGGTTGTTGGTCACCAAGAGGATGTTCCCAGTTTGTGCAAGCAGCACTGTCAATATTGGTTTATAGTGTTACCTAATGTGAGACCCGGATTTCAACTCTAAGTCCAAGAGCTCCTTTTCTCAATGAATTTGTGTCATGAAAACAGAATGCACTGCTGAGGTGAATTCCATGTTCTGTTATCTAATACAGCCTTCTTTTTTCCCCTGAATCTAGGTTCCCTTAGGTTGGTTAGGTAAAACTTGCCCACACAGTTAAGTGTCTTGTTACCGTATGGTCCTATGGAACATATTTCTCTGATAGACTTACACCTGTCTGAGAAAGTCACCCCAGACTCCTGTGAACCTTTTAGAGTGGGCATTAACTTGATTAATGGTGTCAAAAGGTTTAGAGGGGTCCAGAAGGGTCAGAGTGGTGCTTGCTTATCATCTGTTGATGTGAGGAGGCCATCTGGTAATCCTTTGTCTGCCCAGAGCCTGGCCTGAATCCAGGCTTTAGGACAGAACACTGGATTTAGCTGTGAGCCCTTCATTAGCTCTTAGCTTGTTTTCCAATGACCTTTAATCAAAATGATATTAAGTAGCAGTTTGGCTGTGATCCATGTATTCTTGTTGCTTTTCATGAAGGAAAACTCTCACTTCTTGGAAATACGTTTTTGAAGGATGAAAGTAAAATTTCCTCTCCAAGTCAGACGCTTGCACCTATGAAGAGCTAGAAGGGAAAGGTAGATATTATCTTGTTAGGTGCATGCTCTGAGTCCAGTGCTGTGGGCTTAGGACCTTTCTGAGCCTAAAGTGCTGTCTTTGACTTTTCCCACTGGATTTTTCCATTTCTTTTTGAGCCACTGTACTACAAGCACTTCCACAGTAGAACTCTATATTCTAGAAATAAGTTTGTTCCTGCTAATTTTACACGACTCTCGGTTCTTATTTTGGGACAGAGAACAATAATTTCTTCTCATACTCTGTACATTACTCAACACTTCAGTCTGTGAATTGAAAATGTTTTTGCTGTTGTCTCTGAAGTTTTCTATTGATAGAGAAGAATTAATGTCTCACATAATCCACACCCTTTTCATTTTGCATGCTCAGAGAAAGGCAAGATAATGTCTTACTTTTGATGTAGGCTGATGATAGGTGAAAAACTCCGCTGGCAGAATAAAGCAACTTCTCAAAGGTTTTTGATGTCAAGCCTTAAAAATGTCTTTGCTTGCGCTGGCCTTGTTATATTCCACACCTCTTCATAAAAGCAGTTCATTTTAGTTGTGGGAATTATTTATTCTGCATTCCAAAGCTCTGTAATCCCGTGAAGGTGGTTCAGCTTTACCTACTATCCAATTGGGAGCCCAGTGGGGTGGATCTAGCAAGGCATCCACACAGAACTGGGAAGACGTCTGAATTTCTCTGTGGAATGCATGGATGTTCTCTTTCAGAAGTGAGGGGGAAGACACTGTAATTTTCCAAAGAAAGAAAATTCTTAAAAATTCTGGTATTTCATCTTGGCATTCTTTCATCCAGAATGTCCCGCCTGCTGACTCTTTTTTTCAAGTGTACAAATGTGTAATTAATTTTCACCCCCCCACGCCTCCAAGCAAGCCCTAAACACAGACTCCTGTTTTTCATACAGATTGGAGATTGCTACAGTTATCCCAGTGAACACGAGATTAACTTCACTTTACACAGATGATTCAAAAATGCTATGCCCTCATACCAAGCACTGATCTCTTGCTCAACAGCTGTCCTGTGAAGTTAAAACAAAAGCTTAGCTTTTGCATTTGGAAGTGGGCATGAAAAGAAACCTGAACACAAATATTTATTCAAGAAACTTAAGTAAGAGTGAGCAGCTCTTTCTGTAGCCGAAGACACTGAGAACTTCCTGTCTGACAGAAGAGTTATTTTACATGGTAATCCAGAACCCCGTGTTGCATGACATACAAGGATAGTGCAATATGACCTTCCAGAAATTTAAAAAGGAACCACAAAGTTCACTTACTCGCTTTTCAGCTGTAGTTACTGAACTCTTGCAGTTCAAACAGCTGAATTTGGCAAGTCCCTGTATTTTGCATTCTACTTCCTCTGCTTTTTTTCCCAGTGAAAACACCAAGGGAAAAATTGACTTAAAGCAGTTGAGGATGACCCCTATAAAATTTTTCTACTGTGCAAGTTTTGAAAATGTTTGCTTGACATACTGAGATTTTTACTTTCCCTTCTTTCATACTCTGAGTAAAGAAAAAAAGGGAGAATATTAGGGAGACAGTATTTTCTTTCTTTTCTGAAACTTCAGTGAGAGGAAACAAGTCAATATATAAGTATTTTGCAGGTTGTATTTTCACTTCAAACTACAGTGCAAATATAGTTGTTAATTTTTTTTTTAACCTGGCATTTGTGTTAGAGTTGCATTTATTACAATTTATGAAAATTTTGAATAATATACTGTGATGAAAACCTTTCTTCAAGAGAGTTTGAGTTTTTAAAGAAAGATTTACTTAAAATTTAATACTTAGTAGTGTCTCTCTCTAAAATTGAGTTAGATGGAGTGAAAATTCAGTTTAACAAAAGACTATCTGAGCTGTAAAAACCTGTTGGAGATCTGAGTGCTCAATAAACCTTCTGAATCAATTAAGTCACTCTAGTAAAGATTTTGAATTTAAATTTGCTTTCTATATTCAGGTTTTTTTCCTTATTCCATCTGTTTAACAGCCCTTTTGACAAATATATTTTTATATAAATTCAGCAGAAAGAATATAAAATGCAGTATGAGATCCTTCACCTCAAAAACCCTGGTACAGACCAGGCATGGCAGGTGTGAATCTGTTATTGTGGCTTCCCAGAGAGGGAAAGAGGAGCTTTGTTTCAGGACACAAGAAATCCTGCATGCAGTGGCTCCTGCACACATCCATCTTTTCAGGAGGGGTGTGGAGAAGGGGAGAATTTGGGCTCTCATGTGAACCATGTCCCTGTGGCCCAAAGCACTTCCCCTTGTCCTGCCTACCCTGGGAGGGCTGGCTGCTGGGTGGTGATCCATCTGTCCTGATCCTGGATTTAAACTATCTGCTTTTGCCTTTATATAGAGTGGTTCCACTCCCAGCTTGGGCAATGGCTTAATGATTGTACAGGAGGGTGTTGGCTACCATGGATAAAAATACAGGTTATGTTTCGTAGAGGTCTTCACTGTTAGCAGCACAGTTTTGTAAAAAGGGGATGGAGCGTAAGGGAAATAGATGATGCTTTATATCCTTTTTAGATTTGGGGTGTTTGTTTGGGGTTTTTTTTTCTTGATTTTACTAGCTGAGAAGCAAAATATGCACTGAAATGATGGGCTAATGAGAATTTCTGCTGCATTTTTCCAGAAGTATGACTTCAGCTGTAATGAAATTTGATGTGATAAAGATGGCTTGTTTTGCAGTATGAGGTCAAATGGTCCCTGTGGTGTCTGGTGCGAGAGTGCCCAAAGCATGGCCTCCTTTCAGTCTGTGCTTCCCATACTCAAAGGATTGCAGATAAGACTATGGGGACGATGGAAACTCTTGTATCAAATCATGTTGAATCATACACCTGCCTTATGTGGTAAGGCCTTATGTGTCCTGCTTTTTTCCTCCTTTTTTTTCCTGTTGCTTTCTTCCCTTGCTCTCTTTGTAAGATTTTGTTCATGTTTTAAAATTTAGCTATTCACTCAAATCCTTGTGGGAAAATAAAAAGCCAAACAGAGTTCGAAAAGTCACGGAAAGGACTAGATCACATTTAATTCTTTTTATATAGTAGAACAAAGGATCAAAAATCCTCTTTTTCTACATCAAAATTACTCTGTGCTCCTGTGGATTTTACTTGTTTCACAAGCTACAATAATTCTTGGGTTTTTTTTTTTTTAATGGCAACAAAAATAATTCTTTCTGTATGATGATGGTGTGTTAGACCTATCAAAAGGGAAGTGTAAAACTCTTTGTCAGGGCAAATTCTTCTAATACCACCTGAAGTTGGATTTGTTGTACTCCAGAGAGTAATAAATTGCTACCTTTTTATTTGGGCAGGTGTTCTTAGGAAGATCAGCATCACACTTCAGGCAGTGAGAAGGGATATTTACATCATGTGTGCCACATTGCCAGCCAACCATATTTTGTTAGAGTATACCCAGTTTCACAGCTTTCCCTGTAAATTTTTAATAGGAAAAGTAGCAGGACCCAGCACATTAGTGCTCCAGCATTGCAGAATGAGTTTGGAAACTGCACTAGGGTTGCTAGCAAAATTTTTTCAAATACCTAGGTAATTGCTGTTAATAAGTCAGTTCTAAGAAGGCACTGGATGGTTTTAACAAACAAGCACGTGGCAGTCGTAGGATAACAAAGTGTCATTTGACTATAAATATTTGGGTGGTGAGTAGTTGTGCAGTCCTAGTCAAACTCTTCTTCTGCAAGACAAAGTAAGATTTGATGCCTTAAGTTTTAGCTTTCATATTTTTCAGATTCTGTACTGTTTTAGTGTGTAACTCTGAACTTCATATCAAGCGTTAATAAGTTCTCTTCACAGGGTAGTTAGACAAAACAATCCTTTTCCAGCTTGAGAACCAAGGACAACTGTTACAGCTACAGCCCCAAAAAGCATCAACAGCGGTGAATTGAAGAAAGCAACAGGGAGGATGGAACTTATTAACCTGAAGCTGTAACTAGACAATTAACCCCAATATGTAACTGGACCAAAATTTATAAAAGCGTGAAAACTTGTGACCATCGTCCATCTTGTAACCATCCTGGGTCCATCCTGGGTGTAGCCCTGGGCAAACTCCTGTACTGCCAAGGTGTATCCTTTTAAGGCCTTTTAATAAATACCTACTTTATTCTCTTGACTCTGTCTAATCTCTGCTCCAGATCAGCCTCTCTAGGCATCGAGTCCTCTTCCTGCAGACATTGCTCCGTGTGATCTTATCTTCACATTTGTTTGTGTGTCTGTTAGAAGTTGTGTGCTAAAGTGCTGCTAATTTAGCTCAAGTTTTGGCGCTCCTAGAGAAGAGAAGTGGTGTAAAATGAGCATAGCCACAGAAGGGGGGAGAGCTACTTTTCCAAGGTTTGTTTCCAGCGATTGCAGACCTCTGCTGCTTGGAGTAGTTAATGAGCTAATGTTACCTGCTCTTATTCCAGGGCAGCAAAACTTGAGGCAGATTAGTTTATCAGTACAGTGCAGTATAGTCTTAAAATAAATATTTTCATGGAGGTGGATTTTGCCCAAGATAGCCACTGAAATGTTCATCCAATGCAGTAGTGTCAGTTTGCTGGTTTTTCTGCTATCACTGCTTTTACTGATGTGAGGAAGAGCATTGCTATGCCATTTACAGTACCTGAATTAATTTTTTTGTTGTCTATGACTATTTCATTGACTTGAATTCTCTTCTTTCTCAGTTAGTCCTGCTCTGCCCTGTTCAGTAGAATACCTTAAATATCTACACAATTTATGATACATTCCCTTTTGTGAAAAAAACAAGGGTCGTCTTTATGTCCCTAAGTGCACGGTAGCTGAAGGGGACAAAAGTCATCAGCTCTTCTGCTGAAATTGATGGCATTGACTCGGCCTGCTTCAGTCATCCAGTGTGTACTCAGCACGTGTCACGTGCAAATAATGAAATGTGAGCTGGGAAACTGCCCCCATTAAACATACCTTGGAGCTTATGGAATGCAACTGCCAGGTTTTGCTCAATCAGGGATTCTGCGTGCTTTAATAACAGCTGCCAGTGCACACACTGGTAGGTGTAAACTGCCATCTTGTACCACTCAAGTTTCCCCACAACAAGTAGTCTGGCTTACAAGGTCATTTCCAGAAAATCCTGCAGGAGAGGAACAGTATATTTTAAATGTCATTACTTTTCAGTGCTTTGCCATCATCTGATGACAAAAGTAATTATTCTTGGAAAATTTTGTTCATTTAAACAGTAATTCTTCAATATCTCATGTTGAGAGTATTCTCAATGGGATCAAATAATTCCTTATAATATTAATCGGTGAGGAGAATGAAATCATCCTCAAGAGCATAATTACTGGTACCTCAACTAGTATGCAGCAGAAATTATTCTCAGGTACAGAGAGGTATGGATGTCTTCAAAGGGCATCATTAAAGGCAGCAGATGAAGCTGAAATTTATGATCTTGGTATAGTGACTTTGAACAGAAAGCAGTGAAGTCACTGAGCAAGTTGCAAATCATCCATGAATTTATGAATCCCATCTCCCTTTCTCACCAAAGTCTAATTGTGAGGAAGAGCCCCAAATATTGTCTGTTTTTCTGTTCTGCTGAAAAGGCAACTCACTATTCAGTGGTCTTCACCATCTAGAGGTCTTGACATGCTCAGTGAAAGGAAGGGACAAGGGCAGCTCTTTTGGGTTCAGACAATTCTGCCCCGCATGAGAGATGTGGAATTGGGAAGAGGGTGTTTGAGAGGGAAAATCCAGCTCAGGCCCTCTGCATAATCAGGAAAGGCAGGTGTTCCTGCTTTTGCTCACTGCAGCCATCACCTGAAGTGCTAATAATTCTGTTTTTCAGAGCAGGCAGTTTCTTCCATCTCTAAATTAATAAACTTAGTAAACCATATCCAGCATGATCTTTTGTGGAAAGTTTCATCATTTATACTGGTACTTACAAGCCCAATAAGCTCTCTAATTACAGTACAGTAACAGGGATGTGTGCTATCTACTGGCAGTACAGTAGAGCTTTCCTTGGCAATATAAAAGTCTGTCCAGACACATAACATGTATGTTCCAGTTTTGTTGCACCTTGGTATGTAACACTTCACAGTGACAAATATAAATCCCAGTTCTGACTGGATTCCTAGCCAAAAGCAGTAGTAAGTTTTGTTCTTTCATACAATTTGGGATGCCTCTTATGAGATACATTTTCTAATAAGACTCCAGGTGCCTTGTGTGCAAGGCGAGTTCTAGAGGTGCTTTAGCACAGCACTAAAAGTTGCACCAGATGACAGGTCCTTATTTTCATTTCATCTTCCATTCTCACTGGGGCACTGTGCTCTCCTGTGCTTTTCTCTTGCTTTATGCTTCTCAGCTGTCACAGAGAAGACAAACTTTCGTTGCTTACCTTTGGTGCTAAAGCTTGGGAAGGGACCTTGTTTCGTCTGAAGAAATGTATGTTGAGCTTCTCAAGTTGCTCATTATGCAATACAGTTATTATGCTCACTGCACTCGTCATCCTTGGTCTTTAAGTGCATGTATAGATACAGAACTTTGTGAAGTTTCTGAACTGCATTCATGATAATCTCTCAGCTGGGTGCTGAAGCTGCTGAAATTTGCACATAGTAGGGTGCGCATTTTCCCAGTTAAGGCAAAACCTGTTTTTAAGGATATTTTTAACAGTTCTTTGCTCAGTATTAAACTGTTAGTTTTTTAATAGGAAGACGAGACTCCAGCTGCATCAGGGTTATTGTAGAAATTACTGTATAATTTTATGACTTGTATTGTTCAGCAAGCCTGACAAGATGATATTAATGCTCTCTTCTGGTCATAAATTCTGTAAGATGCGTAGATACCACATGGTTATATGTTGGCATAAATATGCTGATGGATAGAGCTGTAATTAATTTTTAGACATTTTTTGTAATTATTCCAGTGATGGATGCCTATATGTGTCCATAATCTACTAGAGAAAATGTCCCACTCTATTACTGCTTCTTGTTAAATTTAACAGCTGCAGAGTCTGAAGTTGTGGTTCTGCTGTTGCATTTTTGTTCTACAAGTGTACTTGTGGATCCACTGCAATAACAAGCTGGACTGCACACTAAAGCGTGGAGTTGGGTCCTAGGCATCACAGCCTAGTATGATGCCTGGTGCTTGAGAAGGGTTCTTTGGAAGGGCAGGCTAGTGGGGCTGCTGATGTTGTTAGATCATGGATCTGAAGTGCCCCAGGTGGAAACAACAGATGGGTGAAGAGGTAGACCTTCAATTTTGAGGCTGAGCATTGTTTCCTGAAGGTCTGGTTCAGAATTTTGGGAGGATACACAACTTCTCTTGTCCTCACTGAGAAGTTGTTTGTGCTGCTGTTCTACACTAGGTTTTAACTACCAGCGCATCCCAGGTTTTCAAAGGAAGGAGTAGTGACCTCATGACAAGTTTGTGTTGGCCTATATATTTTTTTAGTTGAAAAAACTATGGTGTATATATTTTATGCTGTGCTGTCAAAAATTTCTTTGGAGATGCAAGAGATAAAAGCTGGTCAACTTACACCTTTTTATTTTGCTGTGGCTCTTGACAAAAGCAAAGATATCATCAGGGCAGCAGCACTTCAGTTGCTTTTCATTGCTTTGATGTATTTTGTAAGTGCCAACAGCTTTTAGAAGTAGGACTGTTTCAGCCAGAACATTAGGAAAAGGGATGTATGTGGAGCCTCTAGGAGGATTACTACCAGGTATTGCTGTTCTATCTGAGAAAGGAAGTGAAGAAAGAAGATGATGGTGGTGAACTTCATCCATGCAGAATGGAATCAAACCTTGTATAATTTGAACTACTACTGGACTGAATGAATGAAGTTCAGAGAATAAATGTGGACCATGTCCTTTTATATATTTCCCCTGCAGAGGGAATAACAGGAAATACAAGGGAAAGAGATCAGCCATCTGACAGCTTTTGACCCATGGTGGGCTTTTTGCCATATATATTTTGGCAATCTCACACTCATTCTGTCTGATTGCCATATGGTGAATAAAGCATTTCCATTTTCTAAAGCATGGAAAAGATCTCAGTATTCCATGAAGGAGTTTTGCACAAGCATCACTGTTTCCTGAGCAAAGAATGCATCTTTCTCTTCCCTTCAACAAAAAGGACTTGAAATTTGCCACTTCAAATGAAAATTTGAATACTGAAGCATTAAGTTGATGGAGATTAGCAAAGCACTCCATGTTAGCAAATTGTGTACTCTTCAGTGTGCGGCCTTTGTCAAAGCTTTCTCTGCCAATAAAATGCTGTGTCCAAAGATGCACTTACCTTGGAATTTAGAAAAAATAGTGATCTTTGCATTTGAACGGCTGGGAAGCCCTAGAGAAAAACACTTGCTCATCTTTCTTTCTGATGCTTAATTCCATAGGGTGTATATTTATAACCTTACTGTTCTAATAAACTTAAACAACTAGCCCTGAAAATACCTGAAGTGTGACTTTGTTGCAATTTATCCTTCTTGCTGAAAGGGATTAAATAATATAAATCAAGGGTTAGTGGAAGCATTGCCTTGGATTTTAGATGATTTTCAGGACCTCTTTTAGATGGCTCTCTTTGAATTTCTTCGTTAAAAATGTTCTGGAGGAGGAAAAATATCACTTGGGATCCATCTCTTATTCTGTGAATGTTGTGCTGATGGCAACAGGATACAATGGGTGTCAAAAGAGCCAGGCGCAAGAATTGCTGTCTAGGTGCACAGCAGCACTGTGCACAAGTTCAGGTCCATGTGCTATTTGGTGAGACTGGTGCCAGTGACAGCACTGGTCATATATGACATGAGGACTGGAGAGAAAGCCTAAACTTGTCTGCCATCTCTCACCCTATCTATCTATCTATCTATCTATCTATCTATCTATCTATCTAAAAAAGGAAAGAGGAGAAAGGAACACGATATGAAAAATTCTCACCCTTGTTGACAATTAGTAGATATGCTAATAATTTTTAAATTTGGTTCTAATTTTTATTGCTGGTAAATGATTCTTCTCTTTTAACTTTGGTAAAATGTTTTCCCAGGCAAGCCTCAAATTTCTGGCTATATATGATTCGAACATATAGAACATTAAAGCATTTTTAGAGGTAGGTTAATAACTTTTTGACACAACAACAATAACTTACAGAATTTTTTCAGCGCAAAACTTTTTAAAACAATTTTGACCAGTGCAAATTTAGAAAACATAGTCTCTGCTTCCAGCTGTCACTCAGTTCTTTGTGTGTTCTTCTTCTGGCATCTTCTGCTGCTCGCGGATCAGCTGTGGCTTGACATTCTTTGCAGGGACCCATTGAAGACCTGCATTTGTAGAAATGCTCGCAAACCCCTGCCCCCAAGTCACAAGAGGATGGGGTACTGAAATTTGTCCTGTCTCTGGATCCTTTATGAAGGCTGGTGGCCTTTCCTTGAGCTTTGCTTGACTGGTATTGCTGAAATGTCTGAAAATTGGTGGTACCTGCTCCATAAAAGAATTACTTAAGAAATTAAAAACATATTCAGCCTCTCTATTGTAGACAGCATTTCTGTCCCTCCCTTTTGCCTTTCAAGGATCATTTTCAGTGATCTGTGTGCTCTTTCTACAATAGGTTGGCCTGTGGGAGAATGTGGAATACCTGTGGTGTGTTTGTTTGATTGATACCCCAGGTTTTGAAAAACTTGCAATTTGTTGGAAACGTAGGGTGGTCCATTGTCCATTTTGACTTCTTGAGGAATGCCTAGGGATGCAAATGCTCGTAAGAAATGTTTAATTACATCTCTACTCTTTTCTCCTTGATGTGCAGAAGTGAGAATTGCTCCTGAGAATGTGTCTATTGATAAGTGTGTAAGTTTGAACCGTGCAAATGACTGATATTGAGTTATGCCAGTTTGCCATATCTGCAGGCTATTTAAGCCTCAAGGGTTAACCCCTTTTGCTATTGCTGGTATGGTTAATTTTTGGCAATCTGGACACGATTGAACAGTTGCTTTTGCCTGATTCTGAGAGATGTTAAATATTTTTGCTAAGGCAGGTGCATTTGAATGATAGAAAGCATGGCTCATTCTGGCTTGTTCGATAGCATTGAGAAGTGTATTCTGTATTGACATTGGTAACAAATCAGCCATGGAATTGCCTTCTGCTAAGAAACCTGGAAATGAAGAATGTGAATGAATGCGCATTACGAAGTAAGGTTCCTGTTGAATAGAAAGAAGGAAGATTGGAAACCCCTTTCAGCATAGATCCTTCTGCTCCCTCCACTACACCTGCAACATAGAATGAATCAGTTACTAAATTAAAAGGAAGTGTGAATTTTGAAAAGATCTGTATGACTGCCATTAACTCTATTATTTGTGAAGAACCATCTACTTCCTCAATTTCTGATTCCCATTATTTGGTCTCTGGATTTTGCCAAGCAATCACAGATTTTTTCTTACTTCCTTGAACTGTCTGTAAAAAATGTGATTGCATCTAGGGGTGCATGACTTCTTAAGGGCTTATGAATTAATATTAAAGAATAATTTAGTAGCTCATGTTTGGGACAATTGACTGAAATTTTTCCTGTACAGTTTTCTAAGGCAAATTGCATGACCTCTGAATTTTGAATTAACCATTTCAAATAGATGGATGTGACAGGCAGAAAGATTTCTGCAAAATCCTTTCCTGAAAGGGAAAACATTCGGGATCTAGCCTTTATAATCAATTGTGATATAATTTCAGGGCAAATTGTTATAGTTTTACCCAGCTGATGAGATAGGAAAACCCACTCTAAGATTATCAGGTGGTCCTTCTTCTCTAGATCCCCTCTAGACCATGAAGCTGTGGACTCTCCCCTAAAAGAGCAAACAAATAAGACAAGTTAGGACTATATCAATGACCCTGGAGTGACTGGATGGCTCACATCACTTTATCTAAAGCATTTTGGGCTTCTTTGTTGAATTCTCACGGTGAGTTTAAAGCTGTGACTCTTTTTTAATAGATCAGACAAAGGGGCTAAGTCCTGGTTTGAAATGCATAAGAGTGGACAAAGCCAGTTCAGAGTCCCTCCTAGCTGCTTGCTGCACTTCATGCTGTGTTTTTGAATTTTTCCTTAGTTGGAGTGGTTGTGGAGTTACAGTTTGTTCTGTGACTCTCTTTCCTAAATATTTCCAAGGAGGAAGTGTCTGTATTTTTTCCTTCGCTACTGTGAGTCCTGCTTTTTCCACTGCTAAGATGACCTGACCTGTTGTATCCTGCACTGATGCTTGGTCCTTTGCTGCTACTTAAATATTGTCCCTATAATGCAAGATGAGGGAATTTGGGTGCTGTACACAAACTGCTACATACCACTGGCATGTACTTGGAAAGTTACACCTGCCTTGAGGAAGTACAAACCAATGGTGTCTTTTTTAAAGGGGCTGTTAGCGTTCAGAAGCACATAATCATGGAATGATTACATGCAGGTGCTTTTATTGAAGAACTCTGGGTGTACAGACCCAAATCTGACTCCAACATGGGTTTGGGATGAACATGTTTTTATGCCCTTATCATTATATAATTTACACATTAATTGTTAAACTTATATTGTTCTATTGTATACATTGATTTCATCCAAGCATGGATTTTTGTAATTTCCATCAAACCTCCCCAACGTCGTTTCTCATGATTCTTGTTACGGTTACAATTAAACATTAATTATATCCAATTACCAAACAACCATCTCGTTTAACAATCATATCATTTATCATAGTAATTGAATGATTATACAGGTGCAGCCTAACATTTTCCCACGGCTTACCAGGCCTATCCTTCCTTTCTAACTGCCCTGAGTATTCCATGATTTTAGAAACATTTTATCCCTGTACTATCAGGGCCTGCTGATTTATTGATGGGATGGACAAGGCACGAATGTTGAAAAAGCAGTCTTTTAAATCAATAACCGTTAAATTCCAATCCTTTGGAATCATAACAGGAGAAGGTAAACCAGGTTGTAAAGAACCCATTTCTTGAATCATTTCATTAACCTGTCTGAGATCCTGCAATAACCTCCCACTGTTTGTCTTCTTAATAATGAAAACTGAAGTGTTCCAGGGGCTGGTAGTTGGAGTTAGGTGACCTTTGTTTAACTGTTCCTGTAGCAACTGCTCTAATACAGCAAGTTTCTCTTCTGGTAAGGGCCATTGGCTGACCCAGACAGGTATGTTAGATGTCCATGTGAGTTTTAGTGTGTTATGTCCATCAACAGCCTTTGTTAAAAATTGGTTTCTATTCTCAGACCCCATTGGAAGAGAATGTCCTTTCCCCAAAGAACTATATCAGCTCCTACTATAAATGGTTTTGTGGTGGCCACATGACCTTTGGGTCCCTCAAATGTGACAGAGTGCAAGTTTTCACAGTGACCACCAATCCCTGCCAGTTGGTCCAGCATGGGTACGATGGTCCTGTCCTGTGGCCATTTTGACTTTGATATCAGAGTGCCATCTGCTCTGGTATCTATCAGGCCAATGAGGGTGATGGTTTTCCCAAGATGCTTCAGGACACAGGTGATGTGCCTGGTCCAAGTGATGAGGGATGTGTTGTTCCACAACTCTGGTAGGAGAAAAGCTTGTGCTATGGTTAGTCCTCCAGGCAGGGAACATGGAGGGTCTGGACATAAAGCTAATACAGTGATTTCTTGTGAGCAAGTGACAGATAACACAGTTTGAAACCTTTTGCATGGGATCTGTTCACTCCCACTATTAAGAGCTGACATGGTTGTGGTTCAGGGCCCATCTGTCCGGTGGATATTGTGTGAGCAAGGACATTTGTTGGCGCTACTGGCTGGGCTGTAGACAGCTCCACTCTGGTACCTGGGGACATTGTGCTCAGTAGTCCTGCAAAGATCTGTTACAGTTCTGTGCTTGGTGGCCTGTGGTGGTCTCTGGCCTTTGGTACAGTGGTTCTCTTGTCATGGCACGCCACTGAGCCGTGCTCGGCTGCAAGGTTCCCGGAAGATGGCATGGACAATCCTGTGCTGGGCGAAACTGTTAGTATTTTGACTAAGACCTCTGTATCCACTGTTTTTTGGAGGTGGCCTCCTTTGTGGTTTAGGACATTGTCCCCTAAAATGCCCTCTTTAACCACAGGAATAGCATGTATCCTTTGGCATCTGTTGGTTTTCAATTGCCCCTTTAAATGCTGTTAGAGCCTCTGCTAGGGTTTGTGTCTGAATTTCTACAGCTTTTTTCTGCTGCTTTAGGGTGTTTTCCTGTGCAGTTGTGGTGGCATTAGCTAATACCTCTGCCTGCATGGCAGCTATGTGTTCAGAGGTACCCAGGCGATTGCAAGCATCCACCAGCTGTGTTAGGGTGGGCTTTGGGTCTTGTGGCAATGCATGTAATATTATTTTGCAGCTTGGATTTGCATTAGAAATGGCAAGCCATTTTAATAACTGTTGTCTGGTACGATCGATAGGAATTTGCTTATCCAATGCCAATTTTAAGCAGTCCAAAAACTTATTATATGGCTCATCCATCCCTTGTTTAATTTCTGTGAAGTCTAGTTCTGGTTTATTCCTGTCAGGCACCTGGAACAGGGCAGTCTTTGCTGCTTCCTTAACATTCTGAAGGATTTATCTATTGAGCGTCCTTGCCTGTCTTTGTGGGTCTGTGTAGGCTCCCTCCTCATCAAGCTGATCTAGTGTTATGTTTGCAGTGGCTGGAGTTCTTGCATAACGTATTAAAAGGTCATTTAGTAAAAGTTTCCATGCCAATTCCTAGAGAGAATACTCTGTTGGAGACAGCAAAGACGTACAAAGCTGCATTAGATGATGAGGCGTGAATACATTTGCTGAAAAGGGGGCTTGTAATAGACCTCTGAAATATGCTGATTCTCTTCCATGTGAACAAGGGTTGGGGGTCTTCAGGGCAAGTCTGGGACAGGGCTGGGGTCTCAGAATCTCTGCTTTCCCTCCTTTCTTTCTGCTGTAGCCTTCGGTCTGCTCTCTCTCTGGTCTGTGGTGTTCTGTGGCCGTCTCTAGCTTGGTTTTCCCTCTCCAAGGTTACAAACTGTAATACCATCCAGAATGTTGGATGCAGCTTTAGGCTGGACTTCTTATTCTTTTCCATACTGTATCGTCTAAGTCCCACAGCATCCCAGAGCTCTAGGGCAAGCATCTCAGATGTATTTAGGGTTAGGAATTCTGTGAAAATCCATCTGATTAGTTTTTAAAGCTGTTTCTTCTCAAACTTTGCATCTTGAATTCATAATTTATAGTTCAAATAAAAATAAAGATCCTGCTCAGCTACGAACAGCTTGTTCCCCATTCTAAACCACCCAACGATGGTTTTCAGAGTGTTCCAGATTGCAAGGCCAGATGTATTCTATTGACACTGTATGGCAGTGTCTGGTGTCAAGTAGGCAATTCTCCTTATCTCTCTTCCTGAGTGATCATAATCAAGGTCCCTCAGCAGGGGACATCTGCTGATAAGGGGCTATTGAATGTCACCCCATGACTGATAAGAACTGTGACATCCCATTGTCAGATGCTCCGCCCAGAGGGAGGAGCCAAGCATTCCTAACCAGATATAATCTGGAGATTCTGACACACCAGCACAGCTTTTTCTCCACTGGACTCCCCAGAGGAACAGCAGCTGCTTCTACTTCCACAGATCTGTGGAGGAAGAATACACCCCTTTCCTACAGGACTGCCCTGCTCCAACAGAACCACGCCTGACACTGCAGGAGGACTGCAGCCCCTTTTCCAACTGGACTGCTACCAATACCCTGACCCACAGGATGTCAGGTTGAGTTCTGACTCTGTCAGTGTTGTTCTAGTGTATTGCATTGTTGCATTTTATAATTTTTTTTTCCCTTCCCTATTAAAGAAGTGTTTTTTCCTGCTCCCATATTTTTGCCTGAGAGCCCCTTATTTAAAATTCATAGCAATTCGGAGGGGTGGGGAGGGTTTGCATTCTCCATTTCAGGGGTGGCTCCTGTCTCCTTTAATAGGCACCTGTCTTTCCAAACCAAGACATATGTGCAGAGAGAAATTACTGGAAGCATGCTCAGAGTGAGAACAACCATGTGATGGTTCAGATACATAGGATGTCCTGTGCCCCACTGCCTTCAGGCTTGCCAGACAGACACAACGGATAATCTCTGCAGAGGCTTGCAGGATTTAATCCTCTATGTTGATTGCTTGTGGGTCATGCCTTAAAAATATACCTGAAATAATTGGTGGTTTCCAAACTGCCCTGGAGGGCCATGAGCGACTGTAGTTCAAAGGAATGAGCCAATGTCCGTTGAAAATTACTCTGATTATCAGGTTCTGCACAGCAGGACTGGCTTGTAATAGAAGGATCTTTAATACTGCATTGAGAAATGTAGAGAAGGTACATGATATGAGAATCTGACACTGAGAAGCTCAAGCTCTTGCACCTTGCTACAAGCAGTTTTAGTTTCTCTTGATCCCAGCGGGATTGTTTGGGTGCTGGTGCTGTAATTGTTGTCCATTTAATTGTCCCAAAGTATCCTGAAAGACATCTTCCCTTAGTAATTTGCATGGGATGGAGCTGGATCTGAAACCTGGGCTAAACTTTCTTATATGAGCGAACTGCTTAAAGAGGGTGTACAAGGGGAGGTCAATAACCAGAGCAATGCTGGGATGGGATGGGATGGGATGGGGGAGAGGGGGTTTGGTGTTTGGTATATTGTGTTGTAGTCCAGAAACTTCCTGTATGAATTCACTTCCTTTATATTGCCTGATTCTTAGATTTACCAGGGAGCCTGGCTGAGGCTAGAGAATAAAATGTACCCCATCAAATTCTCTGGTTTGGCCAGTGCAAACTGCAGAGCTGTAAATGATATATATTCGTTAATTATTAAAAATTCAGACATGAAATGTGAACTTACATATTTGCAATTATCTAGTAAGGTACAAGAAAATAAGTTTAATCAAACAAGTGTATCTTGGAAACATAAAGTAACAATTCCAGGTTGGTACTAATCTCAGAGTGTGTTTGAAGTACATTGCAGTAGAAGGACATTTGACTGCCCTACAGTAATCCTCAACTTGTGTAAAACAAACCTCAGACCATTCCCTGTGTGCTGTTCTGATCAGCAAGATGAGCTGTTTTTCCGAAGATGAAGATGTCTCTAGCAGGTGTCCAAGTAGAGAAGCATGTTCCAATGTTGTGTGATGTGTGGAGTGGGCACTTGAGACACCACTTTATGAAATCTGGAAGTGGTAGGAGAGTGCCTTAATTTTAATAGTGTAACTTGAAGCTGATTTGTTCTGGTGTGTTGAGAGCTGGTCAGAAGGAGCATTGCCTGACAAAAGAACAATCATTTGCTATCTACAGAAGACTTGGGATTTCTGTGGCATGATTTGACCAGAGTCAAGACAAAAAAGCTTATTTTGCGTGCACTGAGCTCTCTTCTTGAGCTGCAGGGCTTGAAGTTGTGGCTCTCGACTTGGGAAGGAGAGAAAAGCGATGTTTAAATAATCAAGCCACCAATTCTGGGTATATCTGTGAAGTCTCACAAATTTTAAGGCTTGTAAAAAAACACAACCAAATAAAGCCTTGTAGTGCTATACAACAAATTCTTATGTGCACAGTTCTGGATGGGCTTTCCTACTCCAGCAGAAAAAGAAATCAAGCTGATTAAAAATAATGATGTGACTAATAGTACAACTTTCTGCAGGAACAATTTCCAATGCTTAATCAGAAAGGTTAATTACACGTTTGCAGTTTCCTTTTTGTTTCTTCTCCATGGTCTCCATTAATCTTTCCCAGAACTGCACAGGTTGGTGGATCCTGTGCTGGCCAAGCCCATGGCGTCCCACTGGGAGGGGTGCCACTGAGAGGGTGGCACTGGTGGGTCTGGTCCTCAGCCAGGTCAGTGTATGCAGGAGAAATTCAAGCCAGTCCAGAAGCTTAAAAGTATTCCCCTGCCATAAATGGCAAAAAGTTTGCACATTTCTTAACTTCAATAAGTTTCAAGAAAACAAACATTTGACTGTCAAAAAAAAGGTGCTTTTTAATTTTTATAGACTAGGCAATTTTTAATAGAGAAGTTGTTCCAAGTACCAGACACTGGCTCTGTTGTTCCAAGTATCAGACATTGGCTTTCTACTTGCAAGTCAGGATATCTGTGCAGTGGCTTGACATGTAATATATGAGATTAACCCCATCTAAGCTGGGTGTCATCTTTTCAAAATGTGCAATAATTGTATTCAGCAGAAACTGAGCAAGGATGTCTGCAACTGGAGCTGTAGAAAATAGTCTACATCATTTATCATCTTGGTCTCCAAAAAAGAAGCAGAAAAGTTCTCAAGAATCTTTAAAAGAATATTTTCAAACTAAAATTCCTTTCATATGATCTTAGAGTGCTGATTTTTTTCTTCAACAGAAGTGTCAACATGTGGAACTCCAAGTTGTATGAAAATAGCTGCATATGACCAAGCAGCCGAGAAGCTTGATACTTTCTTAGGCAACTTAAGAACTATTTCTTTTGTTAATACTCTTTCTTTGGAATATTTGGCTGTCATAAAGATTGTACAACACCTTTGCAGTTCAATACAGAAGATAATTTTACTTCCACAATTTGGTGCACTTTAGCTCTGGACATTGTTACATTTATTTGCAAATACATTATATTGTCAGTCTCTTGTCAATGAAGAAACCGTTCTCTTGGCCTGAATAAAAAGTGTGTTTGGGGGTTTTTTGTTTATGGGCCACAAAGTTAAAATAGTATATTTTTTACTCTATGCAAAGAGAAAGTTTTATAATGGTATTTGTTAATATTGTGTAATTAGGAATTTGATCAGCACATATTTTTGGGAAAAATACTTTGTATGTACATGGACAGCTGTTCCTAAAGATGAAACAAATGGGAGCTTAAAAGCCCTGGGCTTATATGTTTGATCCACTATTATTCTTGCTATTAGTCTATATTAACTATATACTATTAGTCAGTACTATTTAGCATGTATTGCTTGAGAAGCAATTACATGGTTCATCCCTTTCTCTCTGTGACTACTCTGCATGGCCAATGAACAAGTTCCTGCTTTTTAAAATTTGAGATACATTTTTTCCCATCTCTGCATGTAAACATCTGATATGCACATGATGCCTGGGAAAAGGTATTGTGCATAATGCTAGATTAAAGAGCAAAATAGCTAATAGGTTGTTGAGTGGTAATTTTTCACATAATGTTCTAAAACCAGTGATTTTGTTTACTACTTAGATATGAGTGCCACAGGCTCCTAAACTGTCTGAACTAAAAGATCAGTATTTCGATAGTGTTCATATTTACTTATTTTCTTTGTGTACGTCCCATCACTTTGCTTTTTGAAGAGGCAAAAACCAAATCTGTCAGCTACATCTTTCTAATTATGTATTACTTCAAATGTAGACTTAATAATCTAATAGTTTTAGTTTTATTAGATGTCTTTTTAACCATTTAACACTTTTCTATGGCTTTAAACCATATTTCAGCTACAAAATCAAGTAGTTATTTTTCAGTAAAAAATAAATGGAATGCACATCCTGCCTTGTAAGTAAGGAGATAGGGAAGGGAAAGAAATGTCCAGAGCAATAAAATCTGTTCCTCATTAACCATTATCTGCCTTAATGCAATCATGTTCAAGTCCAGACATCCCTTAATCAATGCAGTCTGGACAGATAACACAACTCTTCAGAAAGTACAGGTAACACCAGTGTCAGTAGTCTGACTTGGACAGAGGCTTAAATATGCATCCAGAAAGCAGTGAAACCTGGAGATACGAGAGAGCTCTGAACCATGTCTCTGGTGACACAAGTAATATACTTCAAGTAGTAATTTTTTGATAGTAGAGTGTACTTTTTTCAATAAAGGCAGAATGACCAGAATCAAAAATACTTGCTGCAAGGGCAAAGCTGAAATCTCTTTTGGAGAGAGGTAGAGGAGAGACCTTTAGGTGTTTCTCAGTAGCCTTGTTTAAAAGCTAACATTTGGAAGACTCCAGCAAAAGAAAAGTCAACGTTTTCTTTTTTCTCTTTTCTTTTCTTTTCTTTTCTTTTCTTTTCTTTTCTTTTCTTTTCTTTTCTTTTCTTTTCTTTTCTTTTCTTTTCTTTTCTTTTCTTTTCTTTTCTTTTCTTTTCTTTTCTTTTCTTTTCTTTTCTTTTCTTTTCTTTTCTTTTCCTTTCCTTTCTTTTCTTTTCTTTTCTTTTCTTTTCTTTTCTTTTCTTTTCTTTTCTTTTCTTTTCTTTTCTTTTCTTTTCTTTTCTTTTCTTTTCTTTTCTTTTCTTTTCTTTTCTTTTCTTTTCTTTTCCTTTCTTTTCTTTTCTTTTCCTTTCTTTTCCTTTCTTTTCTTTTCTTTTCTTTTCTTTTCTTTTCTTTTCTTTTCTTTTCTTTTCTTTTCTTTTCTTTTCTTTTCTTTTCTTTTCTTTTCTTTTCTTTTCTTTTCTTTTCTTTTCTTTTCTTTTCTTTTCTTTTCTTTTCTTTTCTTTTCTTTTCCTTTCTTTTCTTTTCCTTTCTTTTCTTTTCCTTTCTTTTCTTTTCCTTTCTTTTCTTTTCTTTTCTTTTCTTTTCTTTTCTTTTCTTTTCTTTTCTTTTCTTTTCTTTTCTTTTCTTTTCTTTTCTTTTCTTTTCTTTTCTTTTCTTTTCTTTTCTTTTCTTTTCTTTTCTTTTCTTTTCTTTTCTTTTCTTTTCTTTTCTTTTCTTTTCTTTTCTTCTTTTATTTTTTCCTCCTTCCTCCAACTTTTCATATTTATTGATGTGGTTTTCTTGGGGACCTGGGCTTTTGGCCAACCAGTTTGTTGTCTGTTCCGAAGGAGTTCTCTTAATACCACCAGGGAATCAAGAGGCTAGGATTTAAGTGCTTATGTATTTTAAAGTGTATAAATGAAAGGAGGCCCAGGAATGTTGAGTATTATGAATAGTGGTGTGACCAACAAATGGCTCCCAGCTTTGGGACTGCCCACATGACTTATACCCCCTGATTTTGTGACCCATGAGGAGAATGGGGGAGCTTGCCTAGTGTATTAGTGACAGGAGATTCTGCAGTGTTTGGGCTTAAGTGTTCATTTGGGTCATTTTTGTTTGATTTTTGAAGTCAGAAATTGGGCCAATTGCATTCAAGAGAGCAAGAAGGGTTCTATAAGTGCAGGGGATCTCATTCATGTGCAGCTCTGAGGGTAATGGCTTACAAGAGGAACATTTAAAGATCCCTGAGATAACTGCAGGTGTTCAGGAAAGGATCTCATTAACACTGCTCCAAAATTAAAAAGTTTAATTGGAAGAAATAGAACTAAATGATGCAGGAGAGGGGTTAAAATGGGAAAGTCTCTTCTAGTTAGCAGAACCACCAGCTGTTGATTTGGGATTCCTTCCTGCCAACTCCCAAAGGGACCACAGGACACCTGTCCTTATACAGCTCCTGTTGGATGTGCTCTAAAAAAGCCCTGAAGCCCTTATTCCTACTTCCTGTGGTGGAGTTTGGAGAATTTAAGTAATGGATGTGAGATTGTTGTTGTTAAAACAGGTGTTGCCTCGCGTGCCCAGCCCTCTTAACACCAGTTCTGTGAATTTCTATCCTGTGGAATAGGACTAGTGCCTAGGTCTGCATTTCTGACTGAGTCAAGGGGTTGAGCTAGGAATGCAACTAAGATGGTGAATACTATATATATTTTAATTAAGAGCTTAAATGAATTAAGGGGTTAAGTTAGAAATGTAGTTAGCAAAGATCATATACTGTGATTAGAGCTTAACAAGGAAACTAATTGATACCAAGTGGGAATGACTGAAACAAGGTTGGGAATGACAGGTAATATACAAAGTATTGTAAGAATGCAGGAACCATAAATAACACAGATTTCTAAGAATTAAAGGAGGTTTGGACTGTGACCAACAGGCCAAGAAGCCCTGCCAACTTACCATGGTTGAAGAGTTTACCATGAGGAAGGTGTCTTACTTCCTCTTCAGAGGAACCAAATTAAAGAGGACAATTGCGCAGCTGTAATGCACATTCAGCTAATTATAATACGAGGTGAGAGCTAATGTTTATGTAATAGATGCCGTATAAACCATCCTGGAAACCATCTGAATGTGTTAAACCTTTTTGGATAAAAAGAGAGCAGGAGTTTGTGACTTTTTGACACGTCTTTGGGAGGTTACTCTCGTGTGTCCAGCACTGTAATAAACACACTCTTTCCAACTTTCATTAGTTGAAGAGTTGTCTGTCCGTGCTTCATAGTCACAGTAATGAGACTGGTCACATACAAAATCCTGCAGGGTTACAAGCAAAACCCTGGATATGTTGCATCTGCAGTGGTGGTGAGACTGCCTTCTGCTGTTATTTACTCTTGGTTTTCCCTGGCTCATCAAGGCAGAAAATGGCCATAGAGCAGCTATTACTTCAGCTTTTCCCTTTCTTCTTGTTATCCCTTGTTACATCTCTAGATGAGTGGGATTGGTTAAGAGGCTGTTGTTTTGTACAGGATATCAGTGTTCTCTGTGATCCCCATTACAGTTTGTGCTCCTAGAGCATTCTAGAGGAGTAACATTTTGAAGCATAATTCTTAGTTAGAATAAAAGAAGATTTTGAGTTTCTGGAATTGAATGAACAGTCTCTTCTATGTCCTAATAGACCCAAGGCAATGAATGAATGCTTTCTCCTTTTACAAATGGAAAATATGGAAACCCCAGTGCAATAAATATATTTACCATTTATCCAAGACTTGTCTTTTGTCCTAACACCAGTGGTGAAAAAATAACAATAACTTTTTGACTGACTTAAATTTTATTCTGTGCCTTCATAATAATTCTAGTGGAATGAAGATTTTGTATGAGAATGTGGCAAGAGAGGTCTGTCAGGTCTGTCATTTCCCTCCACTGAGTTTTTGTGTCTTTTCTCTGAATCAGGCTCACTCCCCCGGCCCCAAGAAATTACTAATGTAATTCCTGACAACCCTGTTTGTTTCTCTCCTTTAAACCAGAGAAAGCATTGAGCAGGACCAAGGCAATAGCTGTGGGAGAAAGATACTTAACTGCACCCCCTGATACTTGAATGATCTCAGGGCTGTTGTTGCCGTGCAGGTTTAATGCCCACCTTGTGAGAAATCATTCCTACCTGGTTCTTCCTTGAGCTTTTACTCAAGTAGGATTGTCACTGGAGGGCTTGGTCCTTTGGATCCTTTTGCTTTTCTGTGCCTGACATGATTTGTTTAGGGTAGGAAAGAAACTGACTTCACAAAGCAGGAGTTGCACTGCGAATTTCAATAGCTTATCTTTTGGCATTTTCTAGCTGCAAAAGGATGATAAAAACATTGCCTCAAGAAGTCTTCACCACTGACTCCTGTGGGGGTCTTCTGGAATAAGTTCAGACTTTTCAGCCTTTTTTCCTTGAGGAAAGAGGGTTGACTCAGCTAAATTTAAAGGTACAGTACCACTAAGGGAGCAAGGGCAAAGAGATTAATGTGGGCTTTTTGTTATTACCTTTTCCAACTGCTGTTAACCAGAGGCATGTAGGTAGTATCGTATCTTATGAATTTACTGAAGTGCAGAGGGGTGATGTTTAATTAAGCCTTTGTGATTACAGGCATTGCCCTCAGGCACAAACAAAGCTGCAGCTGTTTGGGATGATGTGAGTTGTGTGATCTCTGCTGCAGAGACCATACCTGCTGCCAGAGGAGAATGAAGGGGAAAAAAATAAATCGCTGCCAGAGCATGATGCACCTTGCATGGACCTGGAGAGGAAAGCAGTTCGCTTCCACAGCTCTCATTCTAGTGCTTTGTAACATCCAGGTTTGGAAGAATGCACACAGGAAGTTGAGATGTAGCCACTGAACCAAGCTATTGGGTTTTTTTGCTTTTTTGGATGTTGGTTTTTACCTTCTTCTTCATCTTCATCTTCTTTGTCTTCTTCTTCTGTGGTAATTGCTGCTAAGTTATTTAGGAAGCAGCCTACTTGTTTGATGCAACCCAGAAAAACCTTTGTGATTAAGCCCTCTCTTTAGAGTGGTCACTGTGAGCATGGGATTGGATAGCCTAAGATAGCAATGTATTTCAAGAGTTAAGGATGAGAGGAAGTAAGTTGGAACAGATCAAGGGCATCTTGTAACAGAGAGGAAACAGACTGGACAAAGGAATTTCAAGTACCAACCCAGTGGAAATATTAAAGAAACATTATAACAAATTGAATTTGTTAAGAAATTGATAAAGAAAGTAGCATTAATGGGGTAAGCTGAAATAGCTATCATAGTGATACCAGTATGAAGGCACTGATTTATTTCCATGTAACAATCTCTTTATAAGCTGTAATTTTTCTCTTTCCTTAAAATAAGTATTTTCTGTTACTACATAAAGATAAGATGTACCTGACAAGTTGCAAAAGAAAATGGTCTTGATGAAGTTCTCCAACTTCTCATTCTATCTACAAAATTAAAAAGGCAATACTATTAGTAGTACATCCCAGTAAAAATAAAACTGGTAGATAAGTTGGAGCACGACTCAGGGTTCAATTCTTGGTGAGTGTGTATGGCTAAGAACTGGGACTTTGCTGTTTCTGTGGTTTTATTTACTTCACTGTAAGATTGGTATACTTGCTTAGTTTCTCTGTGCCTTTGTTTACCCTTTACTTAATGAAAGGAAGATTCATGCTTTGAAAAAGAAAACAAAACCAAACAACAAAAAAGATTATGGAATTCAGGAGTGTTTTAACTTCTGATGGTTTTGTGTCACAAAGGTCTGTTTTAGCTTAAAGGTATGCTTTCAAACTGTTTTCTATTAGGAAAATTGCTTAAATACCTTTAAATTTTCTTAAAACCATAACATTAGAAATCCAGGGACTTATGCCTCACCATCTTTCAGGATTGCCTACTTTCCTTTTAAGTCTCCAAGAAAGCAGTTTTAGATTTATGTGCATTAGTTAAAAAATAGTGCTCCAGAGATCAGCATTATCTTCGTGCTTTTATCACAGAGGCAGTGTTTGCTCTGTGAAAGTCACTTCTCCCTCTCTTTTCCCTCTGTTATTATGGGATCATTTGTCTTTGGGGTCATCCTGCCTTCAAACCTTCTGCCCTAGTGAGAGACACTCAAATATTCCAGGGACAGAAAATGGAAAGACTGATGCCGGTAATGCCATGAGTCAAGGTTTGGTTCCCACTTCCCATAACAACCAGCTGAGACAGTAACTTAATGTCAGAGACTGCTATGGAGATCTGCTCAGGTGTGCTTGATTGAATTTCACTCAGGCTTGTGTGGTTTGAAATAACAGCAGCTGAACACAGACTGACTGAGGACTTAGCAATGTGAAAGCATCTGGAAAGGGCAAGACAGACTAGGGGTCAGATCAAGACCTGAACTGATCAACT
This sequence comes from Fringilla coelebs, assembly GCF_963513975.1. Lineage (NCBI taxonomy): Eukaryota > Metazoa > Chordata > Aves > Passeriformes > Fringillidae > Fringilla > Fringilla coelebs. The sequence goes on along the minus strand of NW_028167588.1, from coordinate 499,191 downwards.
GATCAAAAAATATCCTTTCACATTCTCAACGCTCTGTCTTGCCCAGATTTTTGGTTCTAGTGGAGAGATCGTCAAAACATATGGCAATATTTTTTCAAAGTGTTTATTGGCTTTGGTGCTTTCCAAATTTTCTTTTTTCTTTTAAAACAATGAGAATTCCCCCATATATGTGCTAAGAAGATTGTCTTCTCTTCTGTACTTGTTTGGAAAGACACTGAGGAACTGTGAAGACAGCATTTCTAAGGACAGCATGACATAAGAAATTTTTCCCCAAAATACTATTTTTTTTTCTAGCCAGTAATAGGAAATGAAATTTTGAGAGGTAACTGGGAAAAAAACCAAAAAACCCTCAAAACAAACATGAAGAGGAAAGTTTTTATTTCCTTGCTGATTCCTGACTTATAGTCAGAAAGCAAGGGAAAAGAAACATAGTTGGTCATGGATGACCTAGGAAAATGGATGCAAGGAATAAAGTTTTTGTGTGTGTGTTTTTCCCCCATTATCAACAAAGTGAAGTATGTTCTGGAAACCTTCTATGAAGAAGCACCTGGCAAATGCTTTAAAATTAACAAAGCAAAATTTATTTCCACATGCTCCTACAGCCTAGAAAGCAACTGAGAATATGCTAAGTCTGTAATTGTTTGTGTCTGAATAGGAAAGCTTCTGTCATTTTAGTAGGGCTTCTTTTAATTTTACATATATTACTGCACTCAGATCATGTCTTTTATTATAGTAAAACATTAAAACATGACTGGTAACTATGCTCTAGCAGTAAACCTCCACAAAACCCAAAAAGTAAGACATTTTTATTGTGCTTTTCATCATTCCTTATTTATACTATAAATGGGGACTATAAATTTATTTCTTCTACAATATATGTAATAAAATACTTAATGGATTGTGAATGACATGTTATAAAACTTGGCATTAAGTACGGCAATTTATATTTAAATGCATCTCAGGCATAAATAAACGCACTATAAATAGAAAAGTATCTGAATTTACAATACATATAGCCACTCATTTAAGTGTAGCATTTTGGATGTTGAAATCATTAGACAGTAATTTATTTCTGCAGAAATAGGCATTTGTTGTATTTTGAAGGGAGATCCTGAACTGCCCTGAGTTATAAGTACTTATAAGTTACTTACAAGTTATAAGCACTTATGAGTTACTTATAAATAGAGAAGGATTTTACAAAAACTAGAGTATTGAATGTATTCCTAGTGGAATTTTGGTAACCTATAAACAGAATCCATAATTTCAAAAGCACTGAACTGGCATAGCTGCTGCAAGCTAAACAATAATCATGGGGAACTTCTTCTAGAAGAAACCAGATTAATCAGGGGAAGAGCAAACAGTTTCACAAACCTTAGTGAGGGACCAGTATTTTAAACTGCTCATTCAGCCATGAAGTGAGAGCTGAAGGATCCTCAGGACAAGCATGGATGAAAGTGGCCTTATGCTTGTTTACTAAATGCAGAGGAATGAAACAGGACTTGGAAAAAAGCCACTTAGTGAATGGCCTTTCCACATCACTCCCATCAGGATTTCCAAGTGAAATCAGACAAAGTATTTACATGGGTACAGATCCAAGCACTTACTCTGAGGGAGATTAGTAGCCATACCTGTAAGACCACCCATGCAGAAAATCAGCAGCACAGCTCAGACATGAGCAAATCAAATAATTTACTTGCCCCCTTGCCCTCACTCTCTGCTGCCTCCCCATGTCAGCTATGGGCTGGGGCTGTATCCTATTACCTCTTCTGCAAAAGCTGAACAGCAGTGCTTGTAGATCCGTGTTAGTTTGGAGCAACAAGCAGAAACTAAATCGGCTCTTCTACTGGTTATTTCTGTACCACTGAGATATACCACCCTGCACGGTGGGGGTAGGGTATGCAGAGATAGGATGTGAGCTCTTGAGCATCTGGAAGATCTATTTTGTGAGATAAGAGGTTTCCTCCTGTCTTAGTTTGAAAAGACAGGTGTCTGCTAAGGAATGTGGGACATTCATTAATTTCCTTTGAAAACAGAGAACATAAACCATTAATTTCATCCCCTTGAAATAGAGAACATAATAAATACTAAGCAGAATTAGGAGAGGGGGCTATGACTGGGCTGGCAGTATTTCATAGTTTGGGGGGAAATGGGTTTCCCCTGGTTTTTTTCCTCACTCTTTGATATACTTGTACTTCTGCTGAAAAAGGGAGAATAACCAAGGGGTTGCTGTGGAGTCAGGGGTCAAGGCTGAGTCTCTGTATGTACCAGGACATCACTATTTCATGCCTGCTACCTCTATATCCCTGCAGTGTGCTTGCTGAGGTGGCAATTCTGTCTCTGTCCTGTGAGGGAAAGTTAGAGGGGAGGTGATTTGTCTGGGCTGTGGAGCTAACTCTTCATTACATAAGCCTGTTGTGCAGATTTAGCCAGCAACACCGCTGAACACTAAACCCACTAGTACTGACTCTACCACTGCCAAGATATTGAAAGATGTAAAGGGTTTGTGTACTTTCATTTTCATCAAATTGCAAGTACTTTTCTTGAGCATCAGTAATAATGTCTTTTTGAAAGTGCTCTGTAGAAAGTGAAAGTCTGTGAATTTTTACTTTAGTATATTAGAAACCTCTATTTCCTTGCAACAACTGCTTTAACCTCTATAAACTGAGGATTTCTCTTTGAGATGAAGATTTCTCTTGAGCACAGAGTTTGATGTTAAAGCTTTGATCCTGCAGATCTCCTGATGTCTGAAACATTAAGAATAAAAATTATGTCCCTTGCATTACTAGACATAACCCTCCGGATTTCTACATAGAACATTGAGCCTGTATGTAACCTACTATTGTAAGTTCTCCTGGTACCACTGAGATATGCCAAAGAGGTTATCTCAAAGTCCTTTATTTTTCAGTATTATAAGATATCATTCAGTACCCAGCAATGCCTATGAGGAGTATCAAAATCCTCATACTCAAATGGGAGATCACAGTCCAGACCATGAGTCAGTTGATCTAGTTCTGTTAAAGTTTCAAATGCTTTTTACAGGACTCATGGAAGACTTGGCTTATATTTGTAGGAGTTTGTCTGGTTTGACTAGGGCCAAAGCTGTCACGCTTTTAAGAGGACAAGGGTAAAAGTGGCTGGTTGATTTTCAGTGTAAAGGTAAATCTTGGTAGCATCTTGAGCAGAATTTCTGTATTGTTTCCTTCAGTGGAGGAGGCTTTGAGAGAGAAGGTGCTGTTCAACTGATGGAGGGATACTTGAAGAGGAATGGTTGCTACCCTTTCTTTCTGTATCTTTTCCCACATGCTCTGTTCATGTTCCCTGATTCTGTAAGTCTGTAGGGCTGATAAATACAGTTATTTATTAGATAGTCTTATGGGCTGTAAGGAAGAGAAAGGTTGGTTTCTCTTTCCTGTAGGGGGAAGGAGAGAAACCAAATAGGCACTCCTAGCTGCAGCCTTCACTGCTCAAGAGGTGCACAAACACCAGAGCTGAATTACCTTCAAATAACCCATCTTAAGGTCAATGCAAAAACTTGTCAAAACAAACCAAAAAGCAAGTAGTTTTCCTTTCATTAATGCTGCATTTCCCCTTCTCAAAGCTGGTTCATTAAACCGAAAATTGCTCAAAACAGGCGTCTCTGTAAAGAATGCTTGGAGCAAAATTAATTAGTTTTGCTAGGTTAGTAATGCACCTTGCTTCGACTGAAATTGAAATCATTTTTTCCAATAAAGTCACAACACCTGTTATCAGAATTGCCATTAATTGTAAGAAATAGGAGTGTGAGGGAAGAATTTGTCAAATCTAATAAAATATTTAATCTGACCATGCTTATGTTTGCAGTTCCTTTTTTTTTAAATGACAATTTATGTCCTTTTAAAGTTGCAGTACAGTTTGGAGAAGAGCTTTATTTCATATAAACTGTGTTTGCAAGTGATGATCCACTGAGAAATTAGCATGGAATAGATAGCATTTTAATTCTGCAGCTGTTTTTTTGGTACTCTAAGTGGTTGGGTTTGATGCTTTTCAGTGGCTAAGACAAAACACAACTGCAAGGTCAGATGAGTAAATCTTCTGAAGAATTGTGATTTGCTCCTACCCTCAGATAGGAACAAATACCCTCAGAAAACTGAGTGCTGCAAAATTGCCCATCACAGAAACTAGGTTACAGGAGGGCTCATGGAGACAACACCCCGCTAGGTATTTAAAGCAGTTCATAAGTTGCCAGATGGTGCACTGAGAATTTTGGTTGGAAATGCCAAATAGATTCACTTAATGATCAGTGCTTCCTTCTTGTAGCATCCCTAAGTATGGGGTTTTTTTAATGAAGAATGAGGGTATATAGAACATATAACGTGTAATAACATCACATTGATGTATTCTCATGGGATAAGACTAAATTTCTAATGCTGGCTGCAGTTCAGCCTTATCCTGGTAGTCTGGTTCCCTCTGCGAATAATTGAAATGCTGCTATTGCAGTGCCAACAGAAGCAGCATGATTTGGGTTTTGAGGGGAGGGTTTATTTTTGCTTTTCTTAAAAACAATTTTTTTAAGATTTCTTCCCACCAACAGTGCTTTTGTTATCTTCGCATCCTGACTGTGTCTGTCTGGCTTTTTTTTTTTTTTTTTAATCTCCTCCTTATGTGCAGATCTTGGTGCTGAATTATGCTTTCCTTGCATTCTTTATGCTATGTTGAGGGTTTTCCACTCCTTTTTTTCTTCCTGCATAGAGAACATTTCTGCCGCAATATCTTATTTTTATGCTGTTGATCAGCCATTATCTCTCTCAATAACAAACTTATTTTTAATGTATTTAATTTTTTTTCATGATACCAAACCCATGAAAGGAAGAGACACTGCTTCCTCAGCCCACTTTTATTATCATGCTTTTGAAAATATTCACCCTGTTGAAAGTATCAGACTCATAACTTGAAAATCACGTTCTGTGATTAGATGTCACATCAGTCTGGCAAGATACTCCCCTTCATGGGAGGAATGAGCTGAAAGGTACAGCCTGAGCCACATCTTCACAGCCTGCATTTCGTGGGAAAAGTGTTTTTCCTGTGTTTTCCTTCCATGGATGTGGAAGAGCAACTGTCCAGAATTCTCTGCAACCTGTGTAGTCCCACACTAACGAAAGGGTTACAAGCAGCATGCTAATAGAAATATTCCAAAGGGTTTCTGGTGATTGCTGTTCCCTTTGCTTTCTCCTCCTTGCCCGAAAGGATGCAACAGGGTTTTTTTGGGGTTTTTTTTGCTTTGTTTTTGCTGGCAATGGTTTTTACTACCTCTGATGGTAATTTTCAGTATTAGTTTTCCTGAAATGAAATTTAAATTAGTGGTTATGAAGGTATGTGGACAAGACCCTCCTACATTTTTATCAAGTTACTTCTTATTTTCTCTGAACATTTTACAACAGTATTCTCAGCCAATCTGTCCAGTAGTTGCTGTAGTGCCAGCACCTTGCCTCATGGTGCAGCAGGTGTTTCCTAAGCCAGACAGTGATTTCCATCTGTTCCCACTTCACACTATGGCCCTGACAGCCTTACTCCTCCTTTGTCACTGCACTCTCTTCTCATCTCCAGATGGATGTATCCATTCAATTAATAGCTTTGGGAGTGCATTAGGGTCCATAAAAGATGATAGGGAATAGGGGTCTGAGCGGGGAACACTGTGTTGTGTTGGTTCTCCTTTGTTCTTGCCCCACTTGCTGTTTGTTTTAAAAGGAATTATAACTGATGCTGATTTAGGGCACTTGGCACAGGGTTTGAAAAGGGAATACATCCCCTTGGCAAATGCTAGTTCTTGGAAATCTTGCTGCAGAGGAACAGAAACAGTAACTCAAGAAAAATCTCTCAATTTACTTGACACAAACTGCCTCCATGAGAATTTCCTTAATATGTCCTCTTTAGTGAATGCCTTTTAGTTTGTTTTATAGTACTTTGTTCTTGAATGGCTTAGTGGTTTTTTAAGAAGTGTTTTGTGTTTAGAACTTGACAGAGGTTAATCCTGAAGGAAGATTTCAGGTCTGCTTTTCCTGGGAGCTGGGGAGGCAACAGAAAAGAGAAAGGAATGAAAAGTCATTAAGAACAAAATAAAATAAAAATGAAATGAAATGAAATAAAAGAAATAAAATAGTCTGACATAAATAGTTGGGCTAAACAGAAATCTGGGCAACATCAGAAACTATGATCCCTTTTAATATATGGGTCAGAAATGAAGGACATTTTTATCAAATGATGTTAGACTCTTCAGTGTTACCTTGATAATGAAAGTTAATAATATTGCTTATGACTCATTACTCAATTGCTAGGAAATGTACTGACCATTGAAAACATCCTAGGTGATGAGTGAGGAGATTTTTGAAAATGTTGTCCTGTTGGACGTGATTGCTTTCCGTCAAAAAAAGACTTTTTAAATGGACATTTGCCCTGTGCCAGCACAGCAAATGCCTCCCGGACTTTCCCTGGAATTCAGCAAGTGCTTTGCAGCTTGAAATTGGAAGGAAAGCCTCAGATTTAGCAGCCAGAGCTTCAGGAGGAGCAGCAGCGAGCACAGCATCGGTTTTGCAGCAGCTCCTTCCATGTGCATGTTTTTGGGAGTGGAAAGGCTTGCAGAGTGTTAAAGTAGCTTTTTCTCTCCGCTGGAAAGCTGCACGCTCAGTGCCAGTCTTCTGCAGCTTCTTTCTTCACGTTTCAGCAGCTAGCACGCTCTCCGTGTGCTGGAGAAGCGGCAGAGGCTTCCTTGCCGGAGAAGCGGCACCTTCGCCGGCAGAGAGCATCCTGCCGGCCGCGGTGCGCTCCGGAGCGGGGGCTTGTGCCGAAAGAGGCCGGCAACAGGCGCTTACCTTCGGACAGCTCCGGATCGCCGTCTAATGCGTCTCTTGTCGCCTACACGGCAGGGAAAAGCTTTTCCACTCTGTCTAGGAAGGAGAAAGTGTGCCAGCACAGCAAATGCCTCCCGGACTTTCCCTGGAATTCAGCAAGTGCTTTGCAGCTTGAAATTGGAAGGAAAGCCTCAGATTTAGCAGCCAGAGCTTCAGGAGGAGCAGCAGCGAGCACAGCATCGGTTTTGCAGCAGCTCCTTCCATGTGCATGTTTTTGGGAGTGGAAAGGCTTGCAGAGTGTTAAAGTAGCTTTTTCTCTCCGCTGGAAAGCTGCACGCTCAGTGCCAGTCTTCTGCAGCTTCTTTCTTCACGTTTCAGCAGCTAGCACGCTCTCCGTGTGCTGGAGAAGCGGCAGAGGCTTCCTTGCCGGAGAAGCGGCACCTTCGCCGGCAGAGAGCATCCTGCCGGCCGCGGTGCGCTCCGGAGCGGGGGCTTGTGCCGAAAGAGGCCGGCAACAGGCGCTTACCTTCGGACAGCTCCGGATCGCCGTCTAATGCGCCTCTTGTCGCCTACACGGCAGGGAAAAGCTTTTCCACTCTGTCTAGGAAGGAGAAAGTGTGCCAGCACAGCAAATGCCTCCCGGACTTTCCCTGGAATTCAGCAAGTGCTTTGCAGCTTGAAATTGGAAGGAAAGCCTCAGATTTAGCAGCCAGAGCTTCAGGAGGAGCAGCAGCGAGCACAGCATCGGTTTTGCAGCAGCTCCTTCCATGTGCATGTTTTTGGGAGTGGAAAGGCTTGCAGAGTGTTAAAGTAGCTTTTTCTCTCCGCTGGAAAGCTGCACGCTCAGTGCCAGTCTTCTGCAGCTTCTTTCTTCACGTTTCAGCAGCTAGCACGCTCTCCGTGTGCTGGAGAAGCGGCAGAGGCTTCCTTGCCGGAGAAGCGGCACCTTCGCCGGCAGAGAGCATCCTGCCGGCCGCGGTGCGCTCCGGAGCGGGGACTTGTGCCGAAAGAGGCCGGCAACAGGCACTTACCTTCGGACAGCTCCGGATGCCCGTCTAATGCGCCTCTTGTCGCCTACACGGCAGGGAAAAGCTTTTCCACTCTGTCTAGGAAGGAGAAAGTGTGCCAGCACAGCAAATGCCTCCCGGACTTTCCCTGGAATTCAGCAAGTGCTTTGCAGCTTGAAATTGGAAGGAAAGCCTCAGATTTAGCAGCCAGAGCTTCAGGAGGAGCAGCAGCGAGCACAGCATCGGTTTTGCAGCAGCTCCTTCCATGTGCATGTTTTTGGGAGTGGAAAGGCTTGCAGAGTGTTAAAGTAGCTTTTTCTCTCCGCTGGAAAGCTGCACGCTCAGTGCCAGTCTTCTGCAGCTTCTTTCTTCACGTTTCAGCAGCTAGCACGCTCTCCGTGTGCTGGAGAAGCGGCAGAGGCTTCCTTGCCGGAGAAGCGGCACCTTCGCCGGCAGAGAGCATCCTGCCGGCCGCGGTGCGCTCCGGAGCGGGGGCTTGTGCCGAAAGAGGCCGGCAACAGGCGCTTACCTTCGGACAGCTCCGGATCGCCGTCTAATGCGTCTCTTGTCGCCTACACGGCAGGGAAAAGCTTTTCCACTCTGTCTAGGAAGGAGAAAGTGTGCCAGCACAGCAAATGCCTCCCGGACTTTCCCTGGAATTCAGCAAGTGCTTTGCAGCTTGAAATTGGAAGGAAAGCCTCAGATTTAGCAGCCAGAGCTTCAGGAGGAGCAGCAGCGAGCACAGCATCGGTTTTGCAGCAGCTCCTTCCATGTGCATGTTTTTGGGAGTGGAAAGGCTTGCAGAGTGTTAAAGTAGCTTTTTCTCTCCGCTGGAAAGCTGCACGCTCAGTGCCAGTCTTCTGCAGCTTCTTTCTTCACGTTTCAGCAGCTAGCACGCTCTCCGTGTGCTGGAGAAGCGGCAGAGGCTTCCTTGCCGGAGAAGCGGCACCTTCGCCGGCAGAGAGCATCCTGCCGGCCGCGGTGCGCTCCGGAGCGGGGGCTTGTGCCGAAAGAGGCCGGCAACAGGCGCTTACCTTCGGACAGCTCCGGATCGCCGTCTAATGCGTCTCTTGTCGCCTACACGGCAGGGAAAAGCTTTTCCACTCTGTCTAGGAAGGAGAAAGTGTGCCAGCACAGCAAATGCCTCCCGGACTTTCCCTGGAATTCAGCAAGTGCTTTGCAGCTTGAAATTGGAAGGAAAGCCTCAGATTTAGCAGCCAGAGCTTCAGGAGGAGCAGCAGCGAGCACAGCATCGGTTTTGCAGCAGCTCCTTCCATGTGCATGTTTTTGGGAGTGGAAAGGCTTGCAGAGTGTTAAAGTAGCTTTTTCTCTCCGCTGGAAAGCTGCACGCTCAGTGCCAGTCTTCTGCAGCTTCTTTCTTCACGTTTCAGCAGCTAGCACGCTCTCCGTGTGCTGGAGAAGCGGCAGAGGCTTCCTTGCCGGAGAAGCGGCACCTTCGCCGGCAGAGAGCATCCTGCCGGCCGCGGTGCGCTCCGGAGCGGGGGCTTGTGCCGAAAGAGGCCGGCAACAGGCGCTTACCTTCGGACAGCTCCGGATCGCCGTCTAATGCGTCTCTTGTCGCCTACACGGCAGGGAAAAGCTTTTCCACTCTGTCTAGGAAGGAGAAAGTGTGCCAGCACAGCAAATGCCTCCCGGACTTTCCCTGGAATTCAGCAAGTGCTTTGCAGCTTGAAATTGGAAGGAAAGCCTCAGATTTAGCAGCCAGAGCTTCAGGAGGAGCAGCAGCGAGCACAGCATCGCTTTTGCAGCAGCTCCTTCCATGTGCATGTTTTTGGGAGTGGAGAGGCTTGCAGAGTGTTAAAGTAGCTTTTTCTCTCCGCTGGAAAGCTGCACGCTCAGTGCCAGTCTTCTGCAGCTTCTTTCTTCACGTTTCAGCAGCTAGCACGCTCTCCGTGTGCTGGAGAAGCGGCAGAGGCTTCCTTGCCGGAGAAGCGGCACCTTCGCCGGCAGAGAGCATCCTGCCGGCCGCGGTGCGCTCCGGAGCGGGGGCTTGTGCCGAAAGAGGCCGGCAACAGGCGCTTACCTTCGGACAGCTCCGGATCGCCGTCTAATGCGTCTCTTGTCGCCTACACGGCAGGGAAAAGCTTTTCCACTCTGTCTAGGAAGGAGAAAGTGTGCCAGCACAGCAAATGCCTCCCGGACTTTCCCTGGAATTCAGCAAGTGCTTTGCAGCTTGAAATTGGAAGGAAAGCCTCAGATTTAGCAGCCAGAGCTTCAGGAGGAGCAGCAGCGAGCACAGCATCGCTTTTGCAGCAGCTCCTTCCATGTGCATGTTTTTGGGAGTGGAAAGGCTTGCAGAGTGTTAAAGTAGCTTTTTCTCTCCGCTGGAAAGCTGCACGCTCAGTGCCAGTCTTCTGCAGCTTCTTTCTTCACGTTTCAGCAGCTAGCACGCTCTCCGTGTGCTGGAGAAGCGGCAGAGGCTTCCTTGCCGGAGAAGCGGCACCTTCGCCGGCAGAGAGCATCCTGCCGGCCGCGGTGCGCTCCGGAGCGGGGGCTTGTGCCGAAAGAGGCCGGCAACAGGCGCTTACCTTCGGACAGCTCCGGATCGCCGTCTAATGCGTCCCTTGTCGCCTACACGGCAGGGAAAAGCTTTTCCACTCTGTCTAGGAAGGAGAAAGTGTGCCAGCACAGCAAATGCCTCCCGGACTTTCCCTGGAATTCAGCAAGTGCTTTGCAGCTTGAAATTGGAAGGAAAGCCTCAGATTTAGCAGCCAGAGCTTCAGGAGGAGCAGCAGCGAGCACAGCATCGGTTTTGCAGCAGCTCCTTCCATGTGCATGTTTTTGGGAGTGGAAAGGCTTGCAGAGTGTTAAAGTAGCTTTTTCTCTCCGCTGGAAAGCTGCACGCTCAGTGCCAGTGTTCTGCAGCTTCTTTCTTCACGTTTCAGCAGCTAGCACGCTCTCCGTGTGCTGGAGAAGCGGCAGAGGCTTCCTTGCCGGAGAAGCGGCACCTTCGCCGGCAGAGAGCATCCTGCCGGCCGCGGTGCGCTCCGGAGCGGGGGCTTGTGCCGAAAGAGGCCGGCAACAGGCGCTTACCTTCGGACAGCTCCGGATCGCCGTCTAATGCGTCTCTTGTCGCCTACACGGCAGGGAAAAGCTTTTCCACTCTGTCTAGGAAGGAGAAAGTGTGCCAGCACAGCAAATGCCTCCCGGACTTTCCCTGGAATTCAGCAAGTGCTTTGCAGCTTGAAATTGGAAGGAAAGCCTCAGATTTAGCAGCCAGAGCTTCAGGAGGAGCAGCAGCGAGCACAGCATCGGTTTTGCAGCAGCTCCTTCCATGTGCATGTTTTTGGGAGTGGAAAGGCTTGCAGAGTGTTAAAGTAGCTTTTTCTCTCCGCTGGAAAGCTGCACGCTCAGTGCCAGTCTTCTGCAGCTTCTTTCTTCACGTTTCAGCAGCTAGCACGCTCTCCGTGTGCTGGAGAAGCGGCAGAGGCTTCCTTGCCGGAGAAGCGGCACCTTCGCCGGCAGAGAGCATCCTGCCGGCCGCGGTGCGCTCCGGAGCGGGGGCTTGTGCCGAAAGAGGCCGGCAACAGGCGCTTACCTTCGGACAGCTCCGGATCGCCGTCTAATGCGTCTCTTGTCGCCTACACGGCAGGGAAAAGCTTTTCCACTCTGTCTAGGAAGGAGAAAGTGTGCCAGCACAGCAAATGCCTCCCGGACTTTCCCTGGAATTCAGCAAGTGCTTTGCAGCTTGAAATTGGAAGGAAAGCCTCAGATTTAGCAGCCAGAGCTTCAGGAGGAGCAGCAGCGAGCACAGCATCGCTTTTGCAGCAGCTCCTTCCATGTGCATGTTTTTGGGAGTGGAGAGGCTTGCAGAGTGTTAAAGTAGCTTTTTCTCTCCGCTGGAAAGCTGCACGCTCAGTGCCAGTCTTCTGCAGCTTCTTTCTTCACGTTTCAGCAGCTAGCACGCTCTCCGTGTGCTGGAGAAGCGGCAGAGGCTTCCTTGCCGGAGAAGCGGCACCTTCGCCGGCAGAGAGCATCCTGCCGGCCGCGGTGCGCTCCGGAGCGGGGGCTTGTGCCGAAAGAGGCCGGCAACAGGCGCTTACCTTCGGACAGCTCCGGATCGCCGTCTAATGCGTCTCTTGTCGCCTACACGGCAGGGAAAAGCTTTTCCACTCTGTCTAGGAAGGAGAAAGTGTGCCAGCACAGCAAATGCCTCCCGGACTTTCCCTGGAATTCAGCAAGTGCTTTGCAGCTTGAAATTGGAAGGAAAGCCTCAGATTTAGCAGCCAGAGCTTCAGGAGGAGCAGCAGCGAGCACAGCATCGGTTTTGCAGCAGCTCCTTCCATGTGCATGTTTTTGGGAGTGGAAAGGCTTGCAGAGTGTTAAAGTAGCTTTTTCTCTCCGCTGGAAAGCTGCACGCTCAGTGCCAGTCTTCTGCAGCTTCTTTCTTCACGTTTCAGCAGCTAGCACGCTCTCCGTGTGCTGGAGAAGCGGCAGAGGCTTCCTTGCCGGAGAAGCGGCACCTTCGCCGGCAGAGAGCATCCTGCCGGCCGCGGTGCGCTCCGGAGCGGGGGCTTGTGCCGAAAGAGGCCGGCAACAGGCGCTTACCTTCGGACAGCTCCGGATCGCCGTCTAATGCGTCTCTTGTCGCCTACACGGCAGGGAAAAGCTTTTCCACTCTGTCTAGGAAGGAGAAAGTGTGCCAGCACAGCAAATGCCTCCCGGACTTTCCCTGGAATTCAGCAAGTGCTTTGCAGCTTGAAATTGGAAGGAAAGCCTCAGATTTAGCAGCCAGAGCTTCAGGAGGAGCAGCAGCGAGCACAGCATCGCTTTTGCAGCAGCTCCTTCCATGTGCATGTTTTTGGGAGTGGAAAGGCTTGCAGAGTGTTAAAGTAGCTTTTTCTCTCCGCTGGAAAGCTGCACGCTCAGTGCCAGTCTTCTGCAGCTTCTTTCTTCACGTTTCAGCAGCTAGCACGCTCTCCGTGTGCTGGAGAAGCGGCAGAGGCTTCCTTGCCGGAGAAGCGGCACCTTCGCCGGCAGAGAGCATCCTGCCGGCCGCGGTGCGCTCCGGAGCGGGGGCTTGTGCCGAAAGAGGCCGGCAACAGGCGCTTACCTTCGGACAGCTCCGGATCGCCGTCTAATGCGTCTCTTGTCGCCTACACGGCAGGGAAAAGCTTTTCCACTCTGTCTAGGAAGGAGAAAGTGTGCCAGCACAGCAAATGCCTCCCGGACTTTCCCTGGAATTCAGCAAGTGCTTTGCAGCTTGAAATTGGAAGGAAAGCCTCAGATTTAGCAGCCAGAGCTTCAGGAGGAGCAGCAGCGAGCACAGCATCGGTTTTGCAGCAGCTCCTTCCATGTGCATGTTTTTGGGAGTGGAGAGGCTTGCAGAGTGTTAAAGTAGCTTTTTCTCTCCGCTGGAAAGCTGCACGCTCAGTGCCAGTCTTCTGCAGCTTCTTTCTTCACGTTTCAGCAGCTAGCACGCTCTCCGTGTGCTGGAGAAGCGGCAGAGGCTTCCTTGCCGGAGAAGCGGCACCTTCGCCGGCAGAGAGCATCCTGCCGGCCGCGGTGCGCTCCGGAGCGGGGGCTTGTGCCGAAAGAGGCCGGCAACAGGCGCTTACCTTCGGACAGCTCCGGATCGCCGTCTAATGCGTCTCTTGTCGCCTACACGGCAGGGAAAAGCTTTTCCACTCTGTCTAGGAAGGAGAAAGTGTGCCAGCACAGCAAATGCCTCCCGGACTTTCCCTGGAATTCAGCAAGTGCTTTGCAGCTTGAAATTGGAAGGAAAGCCTCAGATTTAGCAGCCAGAGCTTCAGGAGGAGCAGCAGCGAGCACAGCATCGCTTTTGCAGCAGCTCCTTCCATGTGCATGTTTTTGGGAGTGGAAAGGCTTGCAGAGTGTTAAAGTAGCTTTTTCTCTCCGCTGGAAAGCTGCACGCTCAGTGCCAGTCTTCTGCAGCTTCTTTCTTCACGTTTCAGCAGCTAGCACGCTCTCCGTGTGCTGGAGAAGCGGCAGAGGCTTCCTTGCCGGAGAAGCGGCACCTTCGCCGGCAGAGAGCATCCTGCCGGCCGCGGTGCGCTCCGGAGCGGGGACTTGTGCCGAAAGAGGCCGGCAACAGGCACTTACCTTCGGACAGCTCCGGACGCCCGTCTAATGCGCCTCTTGTCGCCTACACGGCAGGGAAAAGCTTTTCCACTCTGTCTAGGAAGGAGAAAGTGTGCCAGCACAGCAAATGCCTCCCGGACTTTCCCTGGAATTCAGCAAGTGCTTTGCAGCTTGAAATTGGAAGGAAAGCCTCAGATTTAGCAGCCAGAGCTTCAGGAGGAGCAGCAGCGAGCACAGCATCGGTTTTGCAGCAGCTCCTTCCATGTGCATGTTTTTGGGAGTGGAAAGGCTTGCAGAGTGTTAAAGTAGCTTTTTCTCTCCGCTGGAAAGCTGCACGCTCAGTGCCAGTCTTCTGCAGCTTCTTTCTTCACGTTTCAGCAGCTAGCACGCTCTCCGTGTGCTGGAGAAGCGGCAGAGGCTTCCTTGCCGGAGAAGCGGCACCTTCGCCGGCAGAGAGCATCCTGCCGGCCGCGGTGCGCTCCGGAGCGGGGGCTTGTGCCGAAAGAGGCCGGCAACAGGCGCTTACCTTCGGACAGCTCCGGATCGCCGTCTAATGCGTCTCTTGTCGCCTACACGGCAGGGAAAAGCTTTTCCACTCTGTCTAGGAAGGAGAAAGTGTGCCAGCACAGCAAATGCCTCCCGGACTTTCCCTGGAATTCAGCAAGTGCTTTGCAGCTTGAAATTGGAAGGAAAGCCTCAGATTTAGCAGCCAGAGCTTCAGGAGGAGCAGCAGCGAGCACAGCATCGGTTTTGCAGCAGCTCCTTCCATGTGCATGTTTTTGGGAGTGGAAAGGCTTGCAGAGTGTTAAAGTAGCTTTTTCTCTCCGCTGGAAAGCTGCACGCTCAGTGCCAGTCTTCTGCAGCTTCTTTCTTCACGTTTCAGCAGCTAGCACGCTCTCCGTGTGCTGGAGAAGCGGCAGAGGCTTCCTTGCCGGAGAAGCGGCACCTTCGCCGGCAGAGAGCATCCTGCCGGCCGCGGTGCGCTCCGGAGCGGGGGCTTGTGCCGAAAGAGGCCGGCAACAGGCGCTTACCTTCGGACAGCTCCGGATCGCCGTCTAATGCGTCTCTTGTCGCCTACACGGCAGGGAAAAGCTTTTCCACTCTGTCTAGGAAGGAGAAAGTGTGCCAGCACAGCAAATGCCTCCCGGACTTTCCCTGGAATTCAGCAAGTGCTTTGCAGCTTGAAATTGGAAGGAAAGCCTCAGATTTAGCAGCCAGAGCTTCAGGAGGAGCAGCAGCGAGCACAGCATCGGTTTTGCAGCAGCTCCTTCCATGTGCATGTTTTTGGGAGTGGAGAGGCTTGCAGAGTGTTAAAGTAGCTTTTTCTCTCCGCTGGAAAGCTGCACGCTCAGTGCCAGTCTTCTGCAGCTTCTTTCTTCACGTTTCAGCAGCTAGCACGCTCTCCGTGTGCTGGAGAAGCGGCAGAGGCTTCCTTGCCGGAGAAGCGGCACCTTCGCCGGCAGAGAGCATCCTGCCGGCCGCGGTGCGCTCCGGAGCGGGGGCTTGTGCCGAAAGAGGCCGGCAACAGGCGCTTACCTTCGGACAGCTCCGGATCGCCGTCTAATGCGTCTCTTGTCGCCTACACGGCAGGGAAAAGCTTTTCCACTCTGTCTAGGAAGGAGAAAGTGTGCCAGCACAGCAAATGCCTCCCGGACTTTCCCTGGAATTCAGCAAGTGCTTTGCAGCTTGAAATTGGAAGGAAAGCCTCAGATTTAGCAGCCAGAGCTTCAGGAGGAGCAGCAGCGAGCACAGCATCGCTTTTGCAGCAGCTCCTTCCATGTGCATGTTTTTGGGAGTGGAAAGGCTTGCAGAGTGTTAAAGTAGCTTTTTCTCTCCGCTGGAAAGCTGCACGCTCAGTGCCAGTCTTCTGCAGCTTCTTTCTTCACGTTTCAGCAGCTAGCACGCTCTCCGTGTGCTGGAGAAGCGGCAGAGGCTTCCTTGCCGGAGAAGCGGCACCTTCGCCGGCAGAGAGCATCCTGCCGGCCGCGGTGCGCTCCGGAGCGGGGGCTTGTGCCGAAAGAGGCCGGCAACAGGCGCTTACCTTCGGACAGCTCCGGATCGCCGTCTAATGCGTCCCTTGTCGCCTACACGGCAGGGAAAAGCTTTTCCACTCTGTCTAGGAAGGAGAAAGTGTGCCAGCACAGCAAATGCCTCCCGGACTTTCCCTGGAATTCAGCAAGTGCTTTGCAGCTTGAAATTGGAAGGAAAGCCTCAGATTTAGCAGCCAGAGCTTCAGGAGGAGCAGCAGCGAGCACAGCATCGGTTTTGCAGCAGCTCCTTCCATGTGCATGTTTTTGGGAGTGGAAAGGCTTGCAGAGTGTTAAAGTAGCTTTTTCTCTCCGCTGGAAAGCTGCACGCTGAGTGCCAGTGTTCTGCAGCTTCTTTCTTCACGTTTCAGCAGCTAGCACGCTCTCCGTGTGCTGGAGAAGCGGCAGAGGCTTCCTTGCCGGAGAAGCGGCACCTTCGCCGGCAGAGAGCATCCTGCCGGCCGCGGTGCGCTCCGGAGCGGGGGCTTGTGCCGAAAGAGGCCGGCAACAGGCGCTTACCTTCGGACAGCTCCGGATCGCCGTCTAATGCGTCTCTTGTCGCCTACACGGCAGGGAAAAGCTTTTCCACTCTGTCTAGGAAGGAGAAAGTGTGCCAGCACAGCAAATGCCTCCCGGACTTTCCCTGGAATTCAGCAAGTGCTTTGCAGCTTGAAATTGGAAGGAAAGCCTCAGATTTAGCAGCCAGAGCTTCAGGAGGAGCAGCAGCGAGCACAGCATCGGTTTTGCAGCAGCTCCTTCCATGTGCATGTTTTTGGGAGTGGAAAGGCTTGCAGAGTGTTAAAGTAGCTTTTTCTCTCCGCTGGAAAGCTGCACGCTGAGTGCCAGTGTTCTGCAGCTTCTTTCTTCACGTTTCAGCAGCTAGCACGCTCTCCGTGTGCTGGAGAAGCGGCAGAGGCTTCCTTGCCGGAGAAGCGGCACCTTCGCCGGCAGAGAGCATCCTGCCGGCCGCGGTGCGCTCCGGAGCGGGGGCTTGTGCCGAAAGAGGCCGGCAACAGGCGCTTACCTTCGGACAGCTCCGGATCGCCGTCTAATGCGTCTCTTGTCGCCTACACGGCAGGGAAAAGCTTTTCCACTCTGTCTAGGAAGGAGAAAGTGTGCCAGCACAGCAAATGCCTCCCGGACTTTCCCTGGAATTCAGCAAGTGCTTTGCAGCTTGAAATTGGAAGGAAAGCCTCAGATTTAGCAGCCAGAGCTTCAGGAGGAGCAGCAGCGAGCACAGCATCGCTTTTGCAGCAGCTCCTTCCATGTGCATGTTTTTGGGAGTGGAGAGGCTTGCAGAGTGTTAAAGTAGCTTTTTCTCTCCGCTGGAAAGCTGCACGCTCAGTGCCAGTCTTCTGCAGCTTCTTTCTTCACGTTTCAGCAGCTAGCACGCTCTCCGTGTGCTGGAGAAGCGGCAGAGGCTTCCTTGCCGGAGAAGCGGCACCTTCGCCGGCAGAGAGCATCCTGCCGGCCGCGGTGCGCTCCGGAGCGGGGGCTTGTGCCGAAAGAGGCCGGCAACAGGCGCTTACCTTCGGACAGCTCCGGATCGCCGTCTAATGCGTCTCTTGTCGCCTACACGGCAGGGAAAAGCTTTTCCACTCTGTCTAGGAAGGAGAAAGTGTGCCAGCACAGCAAATGCCTCCCGGACTTTCCCTGCAATTCAGCAAGTGCTTTGCAGCTTGAAATTGGAAGGAAAGCCTCAGATTTAGCAGCCAGAGCTTCAGGAGGAGCAGCAGCGAGCACAGCATCGGTTTTGCAGCAGCTCCTTCCATGTGCATGTTTTTGGGAGTGGAAAGGCTTGCAGAGTGTTAAAGTAGCTTTTTCTCTCCGCTGGAAAGCTGCACGCTCAGTGCCAGTCTTCTGCAGCTTCTTTCTTCACGTTTCAGCAGCTAGCACGCTCTCCGTGTGCTGGAGAAGCGGCAGAGGCTTCCTTGCCGGAGAAGCGGCACCTTCGCCGGCAGAGAGCATCCTGCCGGCCGCGGTGCGCTCCGGAGCGGGGGCTTGTGCCGAAAGAGGCCGGCAACAGGCGCTTACCTTCGGACAGCTCCGGATCGCCGTCTAATGCGTCTCTTGTCGCCTACACGGCAGGGAAAAGCTTTTCCACTCTGTCTAGGAAGGAGAAAGTGTGCCAGCACAGCAAATGCCTCCCGGACTTTCCCTGGAATTCAGCAAGTGCTTTGCAGCTTGAAATTGGAAGGAAAGCCTCAGATTTAGCAGCCAGAGCTTCAGGAGGAGCAGCAGCGAGCACAGCATCGGTTTTGCAGCAGCTCCTTCCATGTGCATGTTTTTGGGAGTGGAAAGGCTTGCAGAGTGTTAAAGTAGCTTTTTCTCTCCGCTGGAAAGCTGCACGCTCAGTGCCAGTCTTCTGCAGCTTCTTTCTTCACGTTTCAGCAGCTAGCACGCTCTCCGTGTGCTGGAGAAGCGGCAGAGGCTTCCTTGCCGGAGAAGCGGCACCTTCGCCGGCAGAGAGCATCCTGCCGGCCGCGGTGCGCTCCGGAGCGGGGGCTTGTGCCGAAAGAGGCCGGCAACAGGCGCTTACCTTCGGACAGCTCCGGATCGCCGTCTAATGCGTCTCTTGTCGCCTACACGGCAGGGAAAAGCTTTTCCACTCTGTCTAGGAAGGAGAAAGTGTGCCAGCACAGCAAATGCCTCCCGGACTTTCCCTGGAATTCAGCAAGTGCTTTGCAGCTTGAAATTGGAAGGAAAGCCTCAGATTTAGCAGCCAGAGCTTCAGGAGGAGCAGCAGCGAGCACAGCATCGGTTTTGCAGCAGCTCCTTCCATGTGCATGTTTTTGGGAGTGGAGAGGCTTGCAGAGTGTTAAAGTAGCTTTTTCTCTCCGCTGGAAAGCTGCACGCTCAGTGCCAGTGTTCTGCAGCTTCTTTCTTCACGTTTCAGCAGCTAGCACGCTCTCCGTGTGCTGGAGAAGCGGCAGAGGCTTCCTTGCCGGAGAAGCGGCACCTTCGCCGGCAGAGAGCATCCTGCCGGCCGCGGTGCGCTCCGGAGCGGGGGCTTGTGCCGAAAGAGGCCGGCAACAGGCGCTTACCTTCGGACAGCTCCGGATCGCCGTCTAATGCGTCTCTTGTCGCCTACACGGCAGGGAAAAGCTTTTCCACTCTGTCTAGGAAGGAGAAAGTGTGCCAGCACAGCAAATGCCTCCCGGACTTTCCCTGGAATTCAGCAAGTGCTTTGCAGCTTGAAATTGGAAGGAAAGCCTCAGATTTAGCAGCCAGAGCTTCAGGAGGAGCAGCAGCGAGCACAGCATCGGTTTTGCAGCAGCTCCTTCCATGTGCATGTTTTTGGGAGTGGAGAGGCTTGCAGAGTGTTAAAGTAGCTTTTTCTCTCCGCTGGAAAGCTGCACGCTCAGTGCCAGTCTTCTGCAGCTTCTTTCTTCACGTTTCAGCAGCTAGCACGCTCTCCGTGTGCTGGAGAAGCGGCAGAGGCTTCCTTGCCGGAGAAGCGGCACCTTCGCCGGCAGAGAGCATCCTGCCGGCCGCGGTGCGCTCCGGAGCGGGGGCTTGTGCCGAAAGAGGCCGGCAACAGGCGCTTACCTTCGGACAGCTCCGGATCGCCGTCTAATGCGTCTCTTGTCGCCTACACGGCAGGGAAAAGCTTTTCCACTCTGTCTAGGAAGGAGAAAGTGTGCCAGCACAGCAAATGCCTCCCGGACTTTCCCTGCAATTCAGCAAGTGCTTTGCAGCTTGAAATTGGAAGGAAAGCCTCAGATTTAGCAGCCAGAGCTTCAGGAGGAGCAGCAGCGAGCACAGCATCGGTTTTGCAGCAGCTCCTTCCATGTGCATGTTTTTGGGAGTGGAAAGGCTTGCAGAGTGTTAAAGTAGCTTTTTCTCTCCGCTGGAAAGCTGCACGCTCAGTGCCAGTCTTCTGCAGCTTCTTTCTTCACGTTTCAGCAGCTAGCACGCTCTCCGTGTGCTGGAGAAGCGGCAGAGGCTTCCTTGCCGGAGAAGCGGCACCTTCGCCGGCAGAGAGCATCCTGCCGGCCGCGGTGCGCTCCGGAGCGGGGACTTGTGCCGAAAGAGGCCGGCAACAGGCGCTTACCTTCGGACAGCTCCGGATCGCCGTCTAATGCGTCCCTTGTCGCCTACACGGCAGGGAAAAGCTTTTCCACTCTGTCTAGGAAGGAGAAAGTGTGCCAGCACAGCAAATGCCTCCCGGACTTTCCCTGGAATTCAGCAAGTGCTTTGCAGCTTGAAATTGGAAGGAAAGCCTCAGATTTAGCAGCCAGAGCTTCAGGAGGAGCAGCAGCGAGCACAGCATCGGTTTTGCAGCAGCTCCTTCCATGTGCATGTTTTTGGGAGTGGAAAGGCTTGCAGAGTGTTAAAGTAGCTTTTTCTCTCCGCTGGAAAGCTGCACGCTCAGTGCCAGTCTTCTGCAGCTTCTTTCTTCACGTTTCAGCAGCTAGCACGCTCTCCGTGTGCTGGAGAAGCGGCAGAGGCTTCCTTGCCGGAGAAGCGGCACCTTCGCCGGCAGAGAGCATCCTGCCGGCCGCGGTGCGCTCCGGAGCGGGGGCTTGTGCCGAAAGAGGCCGGCAACAGGCGCTTACCTTCGGACAGCTCCGGATCGCCGTCTAATGCGTCTCTTGTCGCCTACACGGCAGGGAAAAGCTTTTCCACTCTGTCTAGGAAGGAGAAAGTGTGCCAGCACAGCAAATGCCTCCCGGACTTTCCCTGGAATTCAGCAAGTGCTTTGCAGCTTGAAATTGGAAGGAAAGCCTCAGATTTAGCAGCCAGAGCTTCAGGAGGAGCAGCAGCGAGCACAGCATCGCTTTTGCAGCAGCTCCTTCCATGTGCATGTTTTTGGGAGTGGAGAGGCTTGCAGAGTGTTAAAGTAGCTTTTTCTCTCCGCTGGAAAGCTGCACGCTCAGTGCCAGTCTTCTGCAGCTTCTTTCTTCACGTTTCAGCAGCTAGCACGCTCTCCGTGTGCTGGAGAAGCGGCAGAGGCTTCCTTGCCGGAGAAGCGGCACCTTCGCCGGCAGAGAGCATCCTGCCGGCCGCGGTGCGCTCCGGAGCGGGGGCTTGTGCCGAAAGAGGCCGGCAACAGGCGCTTACCTTCGGACAGCTCCGGATCGCCGTCTAATGCGCCTCTTGTCGCCTACACGGCAGGGAAAAGCTTTTCCACTCTGTCTAGGAAGGAGAAAGTGTGCCAGCACAGCAAATGCCTCCCGGACTTTCCCTGCAATTCAGCAAGTGCTTTGCAGCTTGAAATTGGAAGGAAAGCCTCAGATTTAGCAGCCAGAGCTTCAGGAGGAGCAGCAGCGAGCACAGCATCGGTTTTGCAGCAGCTCCTTCCATGTGCATGTTTTTGGGAGTGGAAAGGCTTGCAGAGTGTTAAAGTAGCTTTTTCTCTCCGCTGGAAAGCTGCACGCTCAGTGCCAGTCTTCTGCAGCTTCTTTCTTCACGTTTCAGCAGCTAGCACGCTCTCCGTGTGCTGGAGAAGCGGCAGAGGCTTCCTTGCCGGAGAAGCGGCACCTTCGCCGGCAGAGAGCATCCTGCCGGCCGCGGTGCGCTCCGGAGCGGGGGCTTGTGCCGAAAGAGGCCGGCAACAGGCGCTTACCTTCGGACAGCTCCGGATCGCCGTCTAATGCGTCTCTTGTCGCCTACACGGCAGGGAAAAGCTTTTCCACTCTGTCTAGGAAGGAGAAAGTGTGCCAGCACAGCAAATGCCTCCCGGACTTTCCCTGGAATTCAGCAAGTGCTTTGCAGCTTGAAATTGGAAGGAAAGCCTCAGATTTAGCAGCCAGAGCTTCAGGAGGAGCAGCAGCGAGCACAGCATCGGTTTTGCAGCAGCTCCTTCCATGTGCATGTTTTTGGGAGTGGAAAGGCTTGCAGAGTGTTAAAGTAGCTTTTTCTCTCCGCTGGAAAGCTGCACGCTCAGTGCCAGTCTTCTGCAGCTTCTTTCTTCACGTTTCAGCAGCTAGCACGCTCTCCGTGTGCTGGAGAAGCGGCAGAGGCTTCCTTGCCGGAGAAGCGGCACCTTCGCCGGCAGAGAGCATCCTGCCGGCCGCGGTGCGCTCCGGAGCGGGGGCTTGTGCCGAAAGAGGCCGGCAACAGGCGCTTACCTTCGGACAGCTCCGGATCGCCGTCTAATGCGTCTCTTGTCGCCTACACGGCAGGGAAAAGCTTTTCCACTCTGTCTAGGAAGGAGAAAGTGTGCCAGCACAGCAAATGCCTCCCGGACTTTCCCTGCAATTCAGCAAGTGCTTTGCAGCTTGAAATTGGAAGGAAAGCCTCAGATTTAGCAGCCAGAGCTTCAGGAGGAGCAGCAGCGAGCACAGCATCGGTTTTGCAGCAGCTCCTTCCATGTGCATGTTTTTGGGAGTGGAAAGGCTTGCAGAGTGTTAAAGTAGCTTTTTCTCTCCGCTGGAAAGCTGCACGCTCAGTGCCAGTCTTCTGCAGCTTCTTTCTTCACGTTTCAGCAGCTAGCACGCTCTCCGTGTGCTGGAGAAGCGGCAGAGGCTTCCTTGCCGGAGAAGCGGCACCTTCGCCGGCAGAGAGCATCCTGCCGGCCGCGGTGCGCTCCGGAGCGGGGGCTTGTGCCGAAAGAGGCCGGCAACAGGCGCTTACCTTCGGACAGCTCCGGATCGCCGTCTAATGCGTCTCTTGTCGCCTACACGGCAGGGAAAAGCTTTTCCACTCTGTCTAGGAAGGAGAAAGTGTGCCAGCACAGCAAATGCCTCCCGGACTTTCCCTGGAATTCAGCAAGTGCTTTGCAGCTTGAAATTGGAAGGAAAGCCTCAGATTTAGCAGCCAGAGCTTCAGGAGGAGCAGCAGCGAGCACAGCATCGGTTTTGCAGCAGCTCCTTCCATGTGCATGTTTTTGGGAGTGGAAAGGCTTGCAGAGTGTTAAAGTAGCTTTTTCTCTCCGCTGGAAAGCTGCACGCTCAGTGCCAGTCTTCTGCAGCTTCTTTCTTCACGTTTCAGCAGCTAGCACGCTCTCCGTGTGCTGGAGAAGCGGCAGAGGCTTCCTTGCCGGAGAAGCGGCACCTTCGCCGGCAGAGAGCATCCTGCCGGCCGCGGTGCGCTCCGGAGCGGGGGCTTGTGCCGAAAGAGGCCGGCAACAGGCGCTTACCTTCGGACAGCTCCGGATCGCCGTCTAATGCGTCTCTTGTCGCCTACACGGCAGGGAAAAGCTTTTCCACTCTGTCTAGGAAGGAGAAAGTGTGCCAGCACAGCAAATGCCTCCCGGACTTTCCCTGGAATTCAGCAAGTGCTTTGCAGCTTGAAATTGGAAGGAAAGCCTCAGATTTAGCAGCCAGAGCTTCAGGAGGAGCAGCAGCGAGCACAGCATCGGTTTTGCAGCAGCTCCTTCCATGTGCATGTTTTTGGGAGTGGAAAGGCTTGCAGAGTGTTAAAGTAGCTTTTTCTCTCCGCTGGAAAGCTGCACGCTCAGTGCCAGTCTTCTGCAGCTTCTTTCTTCACGTTTCAGCAGCTAGCACGCTCTCCGTGTGCTGGAGAAGCGGCAGAGGCTTCCTTGCCGGAGAAGCGGCACCTTCGCCGGCAGAGAGCATCCTGCCGGCCGCGGTGCGCTCCGGAGCGGGGGCTTGTGCCGAAAGAGGCCGGCAACAGGCGCTTACCTTCGGACAGCTCCGGATCGCCGTCTAATGCGTCTCTTGTCGCCTACACGGCAGGGAAAAGCTTTTCCACTCTGTCTAGGAAGGAGAAAGTGTGCCAGCACAGCAAATGCCTCCCGGACTTTCCCTGCAATTCAGCAAGTGCTTTGCAGCTTGAAATTGGAAGGAAAGCCTCAGATTTAGCAGCCAGAGCTTCAGGAGGAGCAGCAGCGAGCACAGCATCGGTTTTGCAGCAGCTCCTTCCATGTGCATGTTTTTGGGAGTGGAAAGGCTTGCAGAGTGTTAAAGTAGCTTTTTCTCTCCGCTGGAAAGCTGCACGCTCAGTGCCAGTCTTCTGCAGCTTCTTTCTTCACGTTTCAGCAGCTAGCACGCTCTCCGTGTGCTGGAGAAGCGGCAGAGGCTTCCTTGCCGGAGAAGCGGCACCTTCGCCGGCAGAGAGCATCCTGCCGGCCGCGGTGCGCTCCGGAGCGGGGACTTGTGCCGAAAGAGGCCGGCAACAGGCGCTTACCTTCGGACAGCTCCGGATCGCCGTCTAATGCGTCCCTTGTCGCCTACACGGCAGGGAAAAGCTTTTCCACTCTGTCTAGGAAGGAGAAAGTGTGCCAGCACAGCAAATGCCTCCCGGACTTTCCCTGGAATTCAGCAAGTGCTTTGCAGCTTGAAATTGGAAGGAAAGCCTCAGATTTAGCAGCCAGAGCTTCAGGAGGAGCAGCAGCGAGCACAGCATCGGTTTTGCAGCAGCTCCTTCCATGTGCATGTTTTTGGGAGTGGAAAGGCTTGCAGAGTGTTAAAGTAGCTTTTTCTCTCCGCTGGAAAGCTGCACGCTCAGTGCCAGTCTTCTGCAGCTTCTTTCTTCACGTTTCAGCAGCTAGCACGCTCTCCGTGTGCTGGAGAAGCGGCAGAGGCTTCCTTGCCGGAGAAGCGGCACCTTCGCCGGCAGAGAGCATCCTGCCGGCCGCGGTGCGCTCCGGAGCGGGGACTTGTGCCGAAAGAGGCCGGCAACAGGCGCTTACCTTCGGACAGCTCCGGATCGCCGTCTAATGCGTCCCTTGTCGCCTACACGGCAGGGAAAAGCTTTTCCACTCTGTCTAGGAAGGAGAAAGTGTGCCAGCACAGCAAATGCCTCCCGGACTTTCCCTGGAATTCAGCAAGTGCTTTGCAGCTTGAAATTGGAAGGAAAGCCTCAGATTTAGCAGCCAGAGCTTCAGGAGGAGCAGCAGCGAGCACAGCATCGGTTTTGCAGCAGCTCCTTCCATGTGCATGTTTTTGGGAGTGGAAAGGCTTGCAGAGTGTTAAAGTAGCTTTTTCTCTCCGCTGGAAAGCTGCACGCTCTGTGCCAGTCTTCTGCAGCTTCTTTCTTCACGTTTCAGCAGCTAGCACGCTCTCCGTGTGCTGGAGAAGCGGCAGAGGCTTCCTTGCCGGAGAAGCGGCACCTTCGCCGGCAGAGAGCATCCTGCCGGCCGCGGTGCGCTCCGGAGCGGGGGCTTGTGCCGAAAGAGGCCGGCAACAGGCGCTTACCTTCGGACAGCTCCGGATCGCCGTCTAATGCGTCTCTTGTCGCCTACACGGCAGGGAAAAGCTTTTCCACTCTGTCTAGGAAGGAGAAAGTGTGCCAGCACAGCAAATGCCTCCCGGACTTTCCCTGCAATTCAGCAAGTGCTTTGCAGCTTGAAATTGGAAGGAAAGCCTCAGATTTAGCAGCCAGAGCTTCAGGAGGAGCAGCAGCGAGCACAGCATCGGTTTTGCAGCAGCTCCTTCCATGTGCATGTTTTTGGGAGTGGAGAGGCTTGCAGAGTGTTAAAGTAGCTTTTTCTCTCCGCTGGAAAGCTGCACGCTCAGTGCCAGTCTTCTGCAGCTTCTTTCTTCACGTTTCAGCAGCTAGCACGCTCTCCGTGTGCTGGAGAAGCGGCAGAGGCTTCCTTGCCGGAGAAGCGGCACCTTCGCCGGCAGAGAGCATCCTGCCGGCCGCGGTGCGCTCCGGAGCGGGGGCTTGTGCCGAAAGAGGCCGGCAACAGGCGCTTACCTTCGGACAGCTCCGGATCGCCGTCTAATGCGCCTCTTGTCGCCTACACGGCAGGGAAAAGCTTTTCCACTCTGTCTAGGAAGGAGAAAGTGTGCCAGCACAGCAAATGCCTCCCGGACTTTCCCTGCAATTCAGCAAGTGCTTTGCAGCTTGAAATTGGAAGGAAAGCCTCAGATTTAGCAGCCAGAGCTTCAGGAGGAGCAGCAGCGAGCACAGCATCGGTTTTGCAGCAGCTCCTTCCATGTGCATGTTTTTGGGAGTGGAAAGGCTTGCAGAGTGTTAAAGTAGCTTTTTCTCTCCGCTGGAAAGCTGCACGCTCAGTGCCAGTCTTCTGCAGCTTCTTTCTTCACGTTTCAGCAGCTAGCACGCTCTCCGTGTGCTGGAGAAGCGGCAGAGGCTTCCTTGCCGGAGAAGCGGCACCTTCGCCGGCAGAGAGCATCCTGCCGGCCGCGGTGCGCTCCGGAGCGGGGGCTTGTGCCGAAAGAGGCCGGCAACAGGCGCTTACCTTCGGACAGCTCCGGATCGCCGTCTAATGCGTCTCTTGTCGCCTACACGGCAGGGAAAAGCTTTTCCACTCTGTCTAGGAAGGAGAAAGTGTGCCAGCACAGCAAATGCCTCCCGGACTTTCCCTGGAATTCAGCAAGTGCTTTGCAGCTTGAAATTGGAAGGAAAGCCTCAGATTTAGCAGCCAGAGCTTCAGGAGGAGCAGCAGCGAGCACAGCATCGGTTTTGCAGCAGCTCCTTCCATGTGCATGTTTTTGGGAGTGGAAAGGCTTGCAGAGTGTTAAAGTAGCTTTTTCTCTCCGCTGGAAAGCTGCACGCTCAGTGCCAGTCTTCTGCAGCTTCTTTCTTCACGTTTCAGCAGCTAGCACGCTCTCCGTGTGCTGGAGAAGCGGCAGAGGCTTCCTTGCCGGAGAAGCGGCACCTTCGCCGGCAGAGAGCATCCTGCCGGCCGCGGTGCGCTCCGGAGCGGGGGCTTGTGCCGAAAGAGGCCGGCAACAGGCGCTTACCTTCGGACAGCTCCGGATCGCCGTCTAATGCGTCTCTTGTCGCCTACACGGCAGGGAAAAGCTTTTCCACTCTGTCTAGGAAGGAGAAAGTGTGCCAGCACAGCAAATGCCTCCCGGACTTTCCCTGCAATTCAGCAAGTGCTTTGCAGCTTGAAATTGGAAGGAAAGCCTCAGATTTAGCAGCCAGAGCTTCAGGAGGAGCAGCAGCGAGCACAGCATCGGTTTTGCAGCAGCTCCTTCCATGTGCATGTTTTTGGGAGTGGAGAGGCTTGCAGAGTGTTAAAGTAGCTTTTTCTCTCCGCTGGAAAGCTGCACGCTCAGTGCCAGTCTTCTGCAGCTTCTTTCTTCACGTTTCAGCAGCTAGCACGCTCTCCGTGTGCTGGAGAAGCGGCAGAGGCTTCCTTGCCGGAGAAGCGGCACCTTCGCCGGCAGAGAGCATCCTGCCGGCCGCGGTGCGCTCCGGAGCGGGGGCTTGTGCCGAAAGAGGCCGGCAACAGGCGCTTACCTTCGGACAGCTCCGGATCGCCGTCTAATGCGTCTCTTGTCGCCTACACGGCAGGGAAAAGCTTTTCCACTCTGTCTAGGAAGGAGAAAGTGTGCCAGCACAGCAAATGCCTCCCGGACTTTCCCTGCAATTCAGCAAGTGCTTTGCAGCTTGAAATTGGAAGGAAAGCCTCAGATTTAGCAGCCAGAGCTTCAGGAGGAGCAGCAGCGAGCACAGCATCGGTTTTGCAGCAGCTCCTTCCATGTGCATGTTTTTGGGAGTGGAGAGGCTTGCAGAGTGTTAAAGTAGCTTTTTCTCTCCGCTGGAAAGCTGCACGCTCAGTGCCAGTCTTCTGCAGCTTCTTTCTTCACGTTTCAGCAGCTAGCACGCTCTCCGTGTTCTCGAGAAGCGGCAGAGGCTTCCTTGCCGGACAAGCGGCACCTTCGCCGGCAGAGAGCATCCTGCCGGCCGCGGTGCGCTCCGGAGCGGGGGCTTGTGCCGAAAGAGGCCGGCAACAGGCGCTTACCTTCGGACAGCTCCGGATCGCCGTCTAATGCGTCCCTTGTCGCCTACACGGCAGGGAAAAGCTTTTCCACTCTGTCTAGGAAGGAGAAAGTGTGCCAGCACAGCAAATGCCTCCCGGACTTTCCCTGGAATTCAGCAAGTGCTTTGCAGCTTGAAATTGGAAGGAAAGCCTCAGATTTAGCAGCCAGAGCTTCAGGAGGAGCAGCAGCGAGCACAGCATCGGTTTTGCAGCAGCTCCTTCCATGTGCATGTTTTTGGGAGTGGAAAGGCTTGCAGAGTGTTAAAGTAGCTTTTTCTCTCCGCTGGAAAGCTGCACGCTGAGTGCCAGTGTTCTGCAGCTTCTTTCTTCACGTTTCAGCAGCTAGCACGCTCTCCGTGTGCTGGAGAAGCGGCAGAGGCTTCCTTGCCGGAGAAGCGGCACCTTCGCCGGCAGAGAGCATCCTGCCGGCCGCGGTGCGCTCCGGAGCGGGGGCTTGTGCCGAAAGAGGCCGGCAACAGGCGCTTACCTTCGGACAGCTCCGGATCGCCGTCTAATGCGTCTCTTGTCGCCTACACGGCAGGGAAAAGCTTTTCCACTCTGTCTAGGAAGGAGAAAGTGTGCCAGCACAGCAAATGCCTCCCGGACTTTCCCTGCAATTCAGCAAGTGCTTTGCAGCTTGAAATTGGAAGGAAAGCCTCAGATTTAGCAGCCAGAGCTTCAGGAGGAGCAGCAGCGAGCACAGCATCGGTTTTGCAGCAGCTCCTTCCATGTGCATGTTTTTGGGAGTGGAAAGGCTTGCAGAGTGTTAAAGTAGCTTTTTCTCTCCGCTGGAAAGCTGCACGCTCAGTGCCAGTCTTCTGCAGCTTCTTTCTTCACGTTTCAGCAGCTAGCACGCTCTCCGTGTGCTTGAGAAGCGGCAGAGGCTTCCTTGCCGGAGAAGCGGCACCTTCGCCGGCAGAGAGCATCCTGCCGGCCGCGGTGCGCTCCGGAGCGGGGGCTTGTGCCGAAAGAGGCCGGCAACAGGCGCTTACCTTCGGACAGCTCCGGATCGCCGTCTAATGCGCCTCTTGTCGCCTACACGGCAGGGAAAAGCTTTTCCACTCTGTCTAGGAAGGAGAAAGTGTGCCAGCACAGCAAATGCCTCCCGGACTTTCCCTGGAATTCAGCAAGTGCTTTGCAGCTTGAAATTGGAAGGAAAGCCTCAGATTTAGCAGCCAGAGCTTCAGGAGGAGCAGCAGCGAGCACAGCATCGGTTTTGCAGCAGCTCCTTCCATGTGCATGTTTTTGGGAGTGGAAAGGCTTGCAGAGTGTTAAAGTAGCTTTTTCTCTCCGCTGGAAAGCTGCACGCTCAGTGCCAGTCTTCTGCAGCTTCTTTCTTCACGTTTCAGCAGCTAGCACGCTCTCCGTGTGCTGGAGAAGCGGCAGAGGCTTCCTTGCCGGAGAAGCGGCACCTTCGC
This sequence comes from Fringilla coelebs, assembly GCF_963513975.1. NCBI lineage: Eukaryota > Metazoa > Chordata > Aves > Passeriformes > Fringillidae > Fringilla > Fringilla coelebs. The sequence goes on along the minus strand of NW_028167588.1, from coordinate 470,205 downwards.
CGGCAGAGAGCATCCTGCCGGCCGCGGTGCGCTCCGGAGCGGGGGCTTGTGCCGAAAGAGGCCGGCAACAGGCGCTTACCTTCGGACAGCTCCGGATCGCCGTCTAATGCGTCTCTTGTCGCCTACACGGCAGGGAAAAGCTTTTCCACTCTGTCTAGGAAGGAGAAAGTGTGCCAGCACAGCAAATGCCTCCCGGACTTTCCCTGGAATTCAGCAAGTGCTTTGCAGCTTGAAATTGGAAGGAAAGCCTCAGATTTAGCAGCCAGAGCTTCAGGAGGAGCAGCAGCGAGCACAGCATCGGTTTTGCAGCAGCTCCTTCCATGTGCATGTTTTTGGGAGTGGAAAGGCTTGCAGAGTGTTAAAGTAGCTTTTTCTCTCCGCTGGAAAGCTGCACGTTCAGTGCCAGTCTTCTGCAGCTTCTTTCTTCACGTTTCAGCAGCTAGCACGCTCTCCGTGTGCTGGAGAAGCGGCAGAGGCTTCCTTGCCGGAGAAGCGGCACCTTCGCCGGCAGAGAGCATCCTGCCGGCCGCGGTGCGCTCCGGAGCGGGGGCTTGTGCCGAAAGAGGCCGGCAACAGGCGCTTACCTTCGGACAGCTCCGGATCGCCGTCTAATGCGTCTCTTGTCGCCTACACGGCAGGGAAAAGCTTTTCCACTCTGTCTAGGAAGGAGAAAGTGTGCCAGCACAGCAAATGCCTCCCGGACTTTCCCTGCAATTCAGCAAGTGCTTTGCAGCTTGAAATTGGAAGGAAAGCCTCAGATTTAGCAGCCAGAGCTTCAGGAGGAGCAGCAGCGAGCACAGCATCGGTTTTGCAGCAGCTCCTTCCATGTGCATGTTTTTGGGAGTGGAGAGGCTTGCAGAGTGTTAAAGTAGCTTTTTCTCTCCGCTGGAAAGCTGCACGCTCAGTGCCAGTGTTCTGCAGCTTCTTTCCTCATGTTTCAGCAGCTAGCACGCTCTCCGTGTGCTGGAGAAGCGGCAGAGGCTTCCTTGCCGGAGAAGCGGCACCTTCGCCGGCAGAGAGCATCCTGCCGGCCGCGGTGCGCTCCGGAGCGGGGGCTTGTGCCGAAAGAGGCCGGCAACAGGCGCTTACCTTCGGACAGCTCCGGATCGCCGTCTAATGCGTCTCTTGTCGCCTACACGGCAGGGAAAAGCTTTTCCACTCTGTCTAGGAAGGAGAAAGTGTGCCAGCACAGCAAATGCCTCCCGGACTTTCCCTGGAATTCAGCAAGTGCTTTGCAGCTTGAAATTGGAAGGAAAGCCTCAGATTTAGCAGCCAGAGCTTCAGGAGGAGCAGCAGCGAGCACAGCATCGCTTTTGCAGCAGCTCCTTCCATGTGCATGTTTTTGGGAGTGGAAAGGCTTGCAGAGTGTTAAAGTAGCTTTTTCTCTCCGCTGGAAAGCTGCACGCTCAGTGCCAGTCTTCTGCAGCTTCTTTCTTCACGTTTCAGCAGCTAGCACGCTCTCCGTGTGCTGGAGAAGCGGCAGAGGCTTCCTTGCCGGAGAAGCGGCACCTTCGCCGGCAGAGAGCATCCTGCCGGCCGCGGTGCGCTCCGGAGCGGGGGCTTGTGCCGAAAGAGGCCGGCAACAGGCGCTTACCTTCGGACAGCTCCGGATCGCCGTCTAATGCGTCTCTTGTCGCCTACACGGCAGGGAAAAGCTTTTCCACTCTGTCTAGGAAGGAGAAAGTGTGCCAGCACAGCAAATGCCTCCCGGACTTTCCCTGGAATTCAGCAAGTGCTTTGCAGCTTGAAATTGGAAGGAAAGCCTCAGATTTAGCAGCCAGAGCTTCAGGAGGAGCAGCAGCGAGCACAGCATCGGTTTTGCAGCAGCTCCTTCCATGTGCATGTTTTTGGGAGTGGAAAGGCTTGCAGAGTGTTAAAGTAGCTTTTTCTCTCCGCTGGAAAGCTGCACGCTCAGTGCCAGTCTTCTGCAGCTTCTTTCTTCACGTTTCAGCAGCTAGCACGCTCTCCGTGTGCTGGAGAAGCGGCAGAGGCTTCCTTGCCGGAGAAGCGGCACCTTCGCCGGCAGAGAGCATCCTGCCGGCCGCGGTGCGCTCCGGAGCGGGGGCTTGTGCCGAAAGAGGCCGGCAACAGGCGCTTACCTTCGGACAGCTCCGGATCGCCGTCTAATGCGCCTCTTGTCGCCTACACGGCAGGGAAAAGCTTTTCCACTCTGTCTAGGAAGGAGAAAGTGTGCCAGCACAGCAAATGCCTCCCGGACTTTCCCTGGAATTCAGCAAGTACTTTGCAGCTTGAAATTGGAAGGAAAGCCTCAGATTTAGCAGCCAGAGCTTCAGGAGGAGCAGCAGCGAGCACAGCATCGGTTTTGCAGCAGCTCCTTCCATGTGCATGTTTTTGGGAGTGGAAAGGCTTGCAGAGTGTTAAAGTAGCTTTTTCTCTCCGCTGGAAAGCTGCACGCTCAGTGCCAGTCTTCTGCAGCTTCTTTCTTCACGTTTCAGCAGCTAGCACGCTCTCCGTGTGCTGGAGAAGCGGCAGAGGCTTCCTTGCCGGAGAAGCGGCACCTTCGCCGGCAGAGAGCATCCTGCCGGCCGCGGTGCGCTCCGGAGCGGGGACTTGTGCCGAAAGAGGCCGGCAACAGGCACTTACCTTCGGACAGCTCCGGATCGCCGTCTAATGCGCCTCTTGTCGCCTACACGGCAGGGAAAAGCTTTTCCACTCTGTCTAGGAAGGAGAAAGTGTGCCAGCACAGCAAATGCCTCCCGGACTTTCCCTGGAATTCAGCAAGTGCTTTGCAGCTTGAAATTGGAAGGAAAGCGTCAGATTTAGCAGCCAGAGCTTCAGGAGGAGCAGCAGCGAGCACAGCATCGGTTTTGCAGCAGCTCCTTCCATGTGCATGTTTTTGGGAGTGGAAAGGCTTGCAGAGTGTTAAAGTAGCTTTTTCTCTCCGCTGGAAAGCTGCACGCTCAGTGCCAGTCTTCTGCAGCTTCTTTCTTCACGTTTCAGCAGCTAGCACGCTCTCCGTGTGCTGGAGAAGCGGCAGAGGCTTCCTTGCCGGAGAAGCGGCACCTTCGCCGGCAGAGAGCATCCTGCCGGCCGCGGTGCGCTCCGGAGCGGGGGCTTGTGCCGAAAGAGGCCGGCAACAGGCGCTTACCTTCGGACAGCTCCGGATCGCCGTCTAATGCGCCTCTTGTCGCCTACACGGCAGGGAAAAGCTTTTCCACTCTGTCTAGGAAGGAGAAAGTGTGCCAGCACAGCAAATGCCTCCCGGACTTTCCCTGCAATTCAGCAAGTGCTTTGCAGCTTGAAATTGGAAGGAAAGCCTCAGATTTAGCAGCCAGAGCTTCAGGAGGAGCAGCAGCGAGCACAGCATCGGTTTTGCAGCAGCTCCTTCCATGTGCATGTTTTTGGGAGTGGAAAGGCTTGCAGAGTGTTAAAGTAGCTTTTTCTCTCCGCTGGAAAGCTGCACGCTCAGTGCCAGTCTTCTGCAGCTTCTTTCTTCACGTTTCAGCAGCTAGCACGCTCTCCGTGTGCTGGAGAAGCGGCAGAGGCTTCCTTGCCGGAGAAGCGGCACCTTCGCCGGCAGAGAGCATCCTGCCGGCCGCGGTGCGCTCCGGAGCGGGGGCTTGTGCCGAAAGAGGCCGGCAACAGGCGCTTACCTTCGGACAGCTCCGGATCGCCGTCTAATGCGTCTCTTGTCGCCTACACGGCAGGGAAAAGCTTTTCCACTCTGTCTAGGAAGGAGAAAGTGTGCCAGCACAGCAAATGCCTCCCGGACTTTCCCTGGAATTCAGCAAGTACTTTGCAGCTTGAAATTGGAAGGAAAGCCTCAGATTTAGCAGCCAGAGCTTCAGGAGGAGCAGCAGCGAGCACAGCATCGGTTTTGCAGCAGCTCCTTCCATGTGCATGTTTTTGGGAGTGGAAAGGCTTGCAGAGTGTTAAAGTAGCTTTTTCTCTCCGCTGGAAAGCTGCACGCTCAGTGCCAGTCTTCTGCAGCTTCTTTCTTCACGTTTCAGCAGCTAGCACGCTCTCCGTGTGCTGGAGAAGCGGCAGAGGCTTCCTTGCCGGAGAAGCGGCACCTTCGCCGGCAGAGAGCATCCTGCCGGCCGCGGTGCGCTCCGGAGCGGGGACTTGTGCCGAAAGAGGCCGGCAACAGGCACTTACCTTCGGACAGCTCCGGATCGCCGTCTAATGCGCCTCTTGTCGCCTACACGGCAGGGAAAAGCTTTTCCACTCTGTCTAGGAAGGAGAAAGTGTGCCAGCACAGCAAATGCCTCCCGGACTTTCCCTGGAATTCAGCAAGTGCTTTGCAGCTTGAAATTGGAAGGAAAGCCTCAGATTTAGCAGCCAGAGCTTCAGGAGGAGCAGCAGCGAGCACAGCATCGGTTTTGCAGCAGCTCCTTCCATGTGCATGTTTTTGGGAGTGGAAAGGCTTGCAGAGTGTTAAAGTAGCTTTTTCTCTCCGCTGGAAAGCTGCACGCTCAGTGCCAGTCTTCTGCAGCTTCTTTCTTCACGTTTCAGCAGCTAGCACGCTCTCCGTGTGCTGGAGAAGCGGCAGAGGCTTCCTTGCCGGAGAAGCGGCACCTTCGCCGGCAGAGAGCATCCTGCCGGCCGCGGTGCGCTCCGGAGCGGGGGCTTGTGCCGAAAGAGGCCGGCAACAGGCGCTTACCTTCGGACAGCTCCGGATCGCCGTCTAATGCGTCTCTTGTCGCCTACACGGCAGGGAAAAGCTTTTCCACTCTGTCTAGGAAGGAGAAAGTGTGCCAGCACAGCAAATGCCTCCCGGACTTTCCCTGCAATTCAGCAAGTGCTTTGCAGCTTGAAATTGGAAGGAAAGCCTCAGATTTAGCAGCCAGAGCTTCAGGAGGAGCAGCAGCGAGCACAGCATCGGTTTTGCAGCAGCTCCTTCCATGTGCATGTTTTTGGGAGTGGAAAGGCTTGCAGAGTGTTAAAGTAGCTTTTTCTCTCCGCTGGAAAGCTGCACGCTCAGTGCCAGTCTTCTGCAGCTTCTTTCTTCACGTTTCAGCAGCTAGCACGCTCTCCGTGTGCTGGAGAAGCGGCAGAGGCTTCCTTGCCGGAGAAGCGGCACCTTCGCCGGCAGAGAGCATCCTGCCGGCCGCGGTGCGCTCCGGAGCGGGGGCTTGTGCCGAAAGAGGCCGGCAACAGGCGCTTACCTTCGGACAGCTCCGGATCGCCGTCTAATGCGTCTCTTGTCGCCTACACGGCAGGGAAAAGCTTTTCCACTCTGTCTAGGAAGGAGAAAGTGTGCCAGCACAGCAAATGCCTCCCGGACTTTCCCTGCAATTCAGCAAGTGCTTTGCAGCTTGAAATTGGAAGGAAAGCCTCAGATTTAGCAGCCAGAGCTTCAGGAGGAGCAGCAGCGAGCACAGCATCGGTTTTGCAGCAGCTCCTTCCATGTGCATGTTTTTGGGAGTGGAAAGGCTTGCAGAGTGTTAAAGTAGCTTTTTCTCTCCGCTGGAAAGCTGCACGCTCAGTGCCAGTCTTCTGCAGCTTCTTTCTTCACGTTTCAGCAGCTAGCTCGCTCTCCGTGTGCTGGAGAAGCGGCAGAGGCTTCCTTGCCGGAGAAGCGGCACCTTCGCCGGCAGAGAGCATCCTGCCGGCCGCGGTGCGCTCCGGAGCGGGGGCTTGTGCCGAAAGAGGCCGGCAACAGGCGCTTACCTTCGGACAGCTCCGGATCGCCGTCTAATGCGTCTCTTGTCGCCTACACGGCAGGGAAAAGCTTTTCCACTCTGTCTAGGAAGGAGAAAGTGTGCCAGCACAGCAAATGCCTCCCGGACTTTCCCTGGAATTCAGCAAGTGCTTTGCAGCTTGAAATTGGAAGGAAAGCCTCAGATTTAGCAGCCAGAGCTTCAGGAGGAGCAGCAGCGAGCACAGCATCGGTTTTGCAGCAGCTCCTTCCATGTGCATGTTTTTGGGAGTGGAAAGGCTTGCAGAGTGTTAAAGTAGCTTTTTCTCTCCGCTGGAAAGCTGCACGCTCAGTGCCAGTGTTCTGCAGCTTCTTTCTTCACGTTTCAGCAGCTAGCACGCTCTCCGTGTGCTGGAGAAGCGGCAGAGGCTTCCTTGCCGGAGAAGCGGCACCTTCGCCGGCAGAGAGCATCCTGCCGGCCGCGGTGCGCTCCGGAGCGGGGGCTTGTGCCGAAAGAGGCCGGCAACAGGCGCTTACCTTCGGACAGCTCCGGATCGCCGTCTAATGCGTCTCTTGTCGCCTACACGGCAGGGAAAAGCTTTTCCACTCTGTCTAGGAAGGAGAAAGTGTGCCAGCACAGCAAATGCCTCCCGGACTTTCCCTGCAATTCAGCAAGTACTTTGCAGCTTGAAATTGGAAGGAAAGCCTCAGATTTAGCAGCCAGAGCTTCAGGAGGAGCAGCAGCGAGCACAGCATCGGTTTTGCAGCAGCTCCTTCCATGTGCATGTTTTTGGGAGTGGAGAGGCTTGCAGAGTGTTAAAGTAGCTTTTTCTCTCCGCTGGAAAGCTGCACGCTCAGTGCCAGTGTTCTGCAGCTTCTTTCTTCACGTTTCAGCAGCTAGCACGCTCTCCGTGTGCTGGAGAAGCGGCAGAGGCTTCCTTGCCGGAGAAGCGGCACCTTCGCCGGCAGAGAGCATCCTGCCGGCCGCGGTGCGCTCCGGAGCGGGGGCTTGTGCCGAAAGAGGCCGGCAACAGGCGCTTACCTTCGGACAGCTCCGGATCGCCGTCTAATGCGTCTCTTGTCGCCTACACGGCAGGGAAAAGCTTTTCCACTCTGTCTAGGAAGGAGAAAGTGTGCCAGCACAGCAAATGCCTCCCGGACTTTCCCTGGAATTCAGCAAGTGCTTTGCAGCTTGAAATTGGAAGGAAAGCCTCAGATTTAGCAGCCAGAGCTTCAGGAGGAGCAGCAGCGAGCACAGCATCGGTTTTGCAGCAGCTCCTTCCATGTGCATGTTTTTGGGAGTGGAGAGGCTTGCAGAGTGTTAAAGTAGCTTTTTCTCTCCGCTGGAAAGCTGCACGCTCAGTGCCAGTGTTCTGCAGCTTCTTTCTTCACGTTTCAGCAGCTAGCACGCTCTCCGTGTGCTGGAGAAGCGGCAGAGGCTTCCTTGCCGGAGAAGCGGCACCTTCGCCGGCAGAGAGCATCCTGCCGGCCGCGGTGCGCTCCGGAGCGGGGGCTTGTGCCGAAAGAGGCCGGCAACAGGCGCTTACCTTCGGACAGCTCCGGATCGCCGTCTAATGCGTCTCTTGTCGCCTACACGGCAGGGAAAAGCTTTTCCACTCTGTCTAGGAAGGAGAAAGTGTGCCAGCACAGCAAATGCCTCCCGGACTTTCCCTGGAATTCAGCAAGTGCTTTGCAGCTTGAAATTGGAAGGAAAGCCTCAGATTTAGCAGCCAGAGCTCCAGGAGGAGCAGCAGCGAGCACAGCATCGGTTTTGCAGCAGCTCCTTCCATGTGCATGTTTTTGGGAGTGGAGCGGCTTGCAGAGTGTTAAAGTAGCTTTTTCTCTCCGCTGGAAAGCTGCACGCTCAGTGCCAGTCTTCTGCAGCTTCTTTCTTCACGTTTCAGCAGCTAGCACGCTCTCCGTGTGCTGGAGAAGCGGCAGAGGCTTCCTTGCCGGAGAAGCGGCACCTTCGCTGGCAGAGAGCATCCTGCCGGCCGCGGTGCGCTCCGGAGCGGGGGCTTGTGCCGAAAGAGGCCGGCAACAGGCGCTTACCTTCGGACAGCTCCGGATCGCCGTCTAATGCGTCTCTTGTCGCCTACACGGCAGGGAAAAGCTTTTCCACTCTGTCTAGGAAGGAGAAAGTGTGCCAGCACAGCAAATGCCTCCCGGACTTTCCCTGCAATTCAGCAAGTGCTTTGCAGCTTGAAATTGGAAGGAAAGCCTCAGATTTAGCAGCCAGAGCTTCAGGAGGAGCAGCAGCGAGCACAGCATCGGTTTTGCAGCAGCTCCTTCCATGTGCATGTTTTTGGGAGTGGAAAGGCTTGCAGAGTGTTAAAGTAGCTTTTTCTCTCCGCTGGAAAGCTGCACGCTCAGTGCCAGTCTTCTGCAGCTTCTTTCTTCACGTTTCAGCAGCTAGCACGCTCTCCGTGTGCTGGAGAAGCGGCAGAGGCTTCCTTGCCGGAGAAGCGGCACCTTCGCCGGCAGAGAGCATCCTGCCGGCCGCGGTGCGCTCCGGAGCGGGGGCTTGTGCCGAAAGAGGCCGGCAACAGGCGCTTACCTTCGGACAGCTCCGGATCGCCGTCTAATGCGTCTCTTGTCGCCTACACGGCAGGGAAAAGCTTTTCCACTCTGTCTAGGAAGGAGAAAGTGTGCCAGCACAGCAAATGCCTCCCGGACTTTCCCTGCAATTCAGCAAGTGCTTTGCAGCTTGAAATTGGAAGGAAAGCCTCAGATTTAGCAGCCAGAGCTTCAGGAGGAGCAGCAGCGAGCACAGCATCGGTTTTGCAGCAGCTCCTTCCATGTGCATGTTTTTGGGAGTGGAGAGGCTTGCAGAGTGTTAAAGTAGCTTTTTCTCTCCGCTGGAAAGCTGCACGCTCAGTGCCAGTCTTCTGCAGCTTCTTTCTTCACGTTTCAGCAGCTAGCACGCTCTCCGTGTTCTGGAGAAGCGGCAGAGGCTTCCTTGCCGGAGAAGCGGCACCTTCGCCGGCAGAGAGCATCCTGCCGGCCGCGGTGCGCTCCGGAGCGGGGGCTTGTGCCGAAAGAGGCCGGCAACAGGCGCTTACCTTCGGACAGCTCCGGATCGCCGTCTAATGCGCCTCTTGTCGCCTACACGGCAGGGAAAAGCTTTTCCACTCTGTCTAGGAAGGAGAAAGTGTGCCAGCACAGCAAATGCCTCCCGGACTTTCCCTGGAATTCAGCAAGTACTTTGCAGCTTGAAATTGGAAGGAAAGCCTCAGATTTAGCAGCCAGAGCTTCAGGAGGAGCAGCAGCGAGCACAGCATCGCTTTTGCAGCAGCTCCTTCCATGTGCATGTTTTTGGGAGTGGAAAGGCTTGCAGAGTGTTAAAGTAGCTTTTTCTCTCCGCTGGAAAGCTGCACGCTCAGTGCCAGTCTTCTGCAGCTTCTTTCTTCACGTTTCAGCAGCTAGCACGCTCTCCGTGTGCTGGAGAAGCGGCAGAGGCTTCCTTGCCGGAGAAGCGGCACCTTCGCCGGCAGAGAGCATCCTGCCGGCCGCGGTGCGCTCCGGAGCGGGGACTTGTGCCGAAAGAGGCCGGCAACAGGCGCTTACCTTCGGACAGCTCCGGATCGCCGTCTAATGCGCCTCTTGTCGCCTACACGGCAGGGAAAAGCTTTTCCACTCTGTCTAGGAAGGAGAAAGTGTGCCAGCACAGCAAATGCCTCCCGGACTTTCCCTGGAATTCAGCAAGTGCTTTGCAGCTTGAAATTGGAAGGAAAGCCTCAGATTTAGCAGCCAGAGCTTCAGGAGGAGCAGCAGCGAGCACAGCATCGGTTTTGCAGCAGCTCCTTCCATGTGCATGTTTTTGGGAGTGGAAAGGCTTGCAGAGTGTTAAAGTAGCTTTTTCTCTCCGCTGGAAAGCTGCACGCTCAGTGCCAGTCTTCTGCAGCTTCTTTCTTCACGTTTCAGCAGCTAGCACGCTCTCCGTGTGCTGGAGAAGCGGCAGAGGCTTCCTTGCCGGAGAAGCGGCACCTTCGCCGGCAGAGAGCATCCTGCCGGCCGCGGTGCGCTCCGGAGCGGGGGCTTGTGCCGAAAGAGGCCGGCAACAGGCGCTTACCTTCGGACAGCTCCGGATCGCCGTCTAATGCGTCTCTTGTCGCCTACACGGCAGGGAAAAGCTTTTCCACTCTGTCTAGGAAGGAGAAAGTGTGCCAGCACAGCAAATGCCTCCCGGACTTTCCCTGGAATTCAGCAAGTGCTTTGCAGCTTGAAATTGGAAGGAAAGCCTCAGATTTAGCAGCCAGAGCTTCAGGAGGAGCAGCAGCGAGCACAGCATCGGTTTTGCAGCAGCTCCTTCCATGTGCATGTTTTTGGGAGTGGAAAGGCTTGCAGAGTGTTAAAGTAGCTTTTTCTCTCCGCTGGAAAGCTGCACGCTCAGTGCCAGTCTTCTGCAGCTTCTTTCTTCACGTTTCAGCAGCTAGCACGCTCTCCGTGTGCTGGAGAAGCGGCAGAGGCTTCCTTGCCGGAGAAGCGGCACCTTCGCCGGCAGAGAGCATCCTGCCGGCCGCGGTGCGCTCCGGAGCGGGGACTTGTGCCGAAAGAGGCCGGCAACAGGCGCTTACCTTCGGACAGCTCCGGATCGCCGTCTAATGCGCCTCTTGTCGCCTACACGGCAGGGAAAAGCTTTTCCACTCTGTCTAGGAAGGAGAAAGTGTGCCAGCACAGCAAATGCCTCCCGGACTTTCCCTGGAATTCAGCAAGTGCTTTGCAGCTTGAAATTGGAAGGAAAGCCTCAGATTTAGCAGCCAGAGCTTCAGGAGGAGCAGCAGCGAGCACAGCATCGGTTTTGCAGCAGCTCCTTCCATGTGCATGTTTTTGGGAGTGGAAAGGCTTGCAGAGTGTTAAAGTAGCTTTTTCTCTCCGCTGGAAAGCTGCACGCTCAGTGCCAGTCTTCTGCAGCTTCTTTCTTCACGTTTCAGCAGCTAGCACGCTCTCCGTGTGCTGGAGAAGCGGCAGAGGCTTCCTTGCCGGAGAAGCGGCACCTTCGCCGGCAGAGAGCATCCTGCCGGCCGCGGTGCGCTCCGGAGCGGGGGCTTGTGCCGAAAGAGGCCGGCAACAGGCGCTTACCTTCGGACAGCTCCGGATCGCCGTCTAATGCGTCTCTTGTCGCCTACACGGCAGGGAAAAGCTTTTCCACTCTGTCTAGGAAGGAGAAAGTGTGCCAGCACAGCAAATGCCTCCCGGACTTTCCCTGGAATTCAGCAAGTGCTTTGCAGCTTGAAATTGGAAGGAAAGCCTCAGATTTAGCAGCCAGAGCTTCAGGAGGAGCAGCAGCGAGCACAGCATCGGTTTTGCAGCAGCTCCTTCCATGTGCATGTTTTTGGGAGTGGAAAGGCTTGCAGAGTGTTAAAGTAGCTTTTTCTCTCCGCTGGAAAGCTGCACGCTCAGTGCCAGTCTTCTGCAGCTTCTTTCTTCACGTTTCAGCAGCTAGCACGCTCTCCGTGTGCTTGAGAAGCGGCAGAGGCTTCCTTGCCGGAGAAGCGGCACCTTCGCCGGCAGAGAGCATCCTGCCGGCCGCGGTGCGCTCCGGAGCGGGGGCTTGTGCCGAAAGAGGCCGGCAACAGGCGCTTACCTTCGGACAGCTCCGGATCGCCGTCTAATGCGCCTCTTGTCGCCTACACGGCAGGGAAAAGCTTTTCCACTCTGTCTAGGAAGGAGAAAGTGTGCCAGCACAGCAAATGCCTCCCGGACTTTCCCTGGAATTCAGCAAGTACTTTGCAGCTTGAAATTGGAAGGAAAGCCTCAGATTTAGCAGCCAGAGCTTCAGGAGGAGCAGCAGCGAGCACAGCATCGGTTTTGCAGCAGCTCCTTCCATGTGCATGTTTTTGGGAGTGGAAAGGCTTGCAGAGTGTTAAAGTAGCTTTTTCTCTCCGCTGGAAAGCTGCACGCTCAGTGCCAGTCTTCTGCAGCTTCTTTCTTCACGTTTCAGCAGCTAGCACGCTCTCCGTGTGCTGGAGAAGCGGCAGAGGCTTCCTTGCCGGAGAAGCGGCACCTTCGCCGGCAGAGAGCATCCTGCCGGCCGCGGTGCGCTCCGGAGCGGGGGCTTGTGCCGAAAGAGGCCGGCAACAGGCGCTTACCTTCGGACAGCTCCGGATCGCCGTCTAATGCGTCTCTTGTCGCCTACACGGCAGGGAAAAGCTTTTCCACTCTGTCTAGGAAGGAGAAAGTGTGCCAGCACAGCAAATGCCTCCCGGACTTTCCCTGGAATTCAGCAAGTGCTTTGCAGCTTGAAATTGGAAGGAAAGCCTCAGATTTAGCAGCCAGAGCTTCAAGAGGAGCAGCAGCGAGCACAGCATCGGTTTTGCAGCAGCTCCTTCCATGTGCATGTTTTTGGGAGTGGAAAGGCTTGCAGAGTGTTAAAGTAGCTTTTTCTCTCCGCTGGAAAGCTGCACGCTCAGTGCCAGTCTTCTGCAGCTTCTTTCTTCACGTTTCAGCAGCTAGCTCGCTCTCCGTGTGCTGGAGAAGCGGCAGAGGCTTCCTTGCCGGAGAAGCGGCACCTTCGCCGGCAGAGAGCATCCTGCCGGCCGCGGTGCGCTCCGGAGCGGGGGCTTGTGCCGAAAGAGGCCGGCAACAGGCGCTTACCTTCGGACAGCTCCGGATCGCCGTCTAATGCGTCTCTTGTCGCCTACACGGCAGGGAAAAGCTTTTCCACTCTGTCTAGGAAGGAGAAAGTGTGCCAGCACAGCAAATGCCTCCCGGACTTTCCCTGGAATTCAGCAAGTGCTTTGCAGCTTGAAATTGGAAGGAAAGCCTCAGATTTAGCAGCCAGAGCTTCAGGAGGAGCAGCAGCGAGCACAGCATCGCTTTTGCAGCAGCTCCTTCCATGTGCATGTTTTTGGGAGTGGAAAGGCTTGCAGAGTGTTAAAGTAGCTTTTTCTCTCCGCTGGAAAGCTGCACGCTCAGTGCCAGTCTTCTGCAGCTTCTTTCTTCACGTTTCAGCAGCTAGCACGCTCTCCGTGTGCTGGAGAAGCGGCAGAGGCTTCCTTGCCGGAGAAGCGGCACCTTCGCCGGCAGAGAGCATCCTGCCGGCCGCGGTGCGCTCCGGAGCGGGGGCTTGTGCCGAAAGAGGCCGGCAACAGGCGCTTACCTTCGGACAGCTCCGGATCGCCGTCTAATGCGTCTCTTGTCGCCTACACGGCAGGGAAAAGCTTTTCCACTCTGTCTAGGAAGGAGAAAGTGTGCCAGCACAGCAAATGCCTCCCGGACTTTCCCTGGAATTCAGCAAGTGCTTTGCAGCTTGAAATTGGAAGGAAAGCCTCAGATTTAGCAGCCAGAGCTTCAGGAGGAGCAGCAGCGAGCACAGCATCGGTTTTGCAGCAGCTCCTTCCATGTGCATGTTTTTGGGAGTGGAAAGGCTTGCAGAGTGTTAAAGTAGCTTTTTCTCTCCGCTGGAAAGCTGCACGCTCAGTGCCAGTCTTCTGCAGCTTCTTTCTTCACGTTTCAGCAGCTAGCACGCTCTCCGTGTGCTGGAGAAGCGGCAGAGGCTTCCTTGCCGGAGAAGCGGCACCTTCGCCGGCAGAGAGCATCCTGCCGGCCGCGGTGCGCTCCGGAGCGGGGGCTTGTGCCGAAAGAGGCCGGCAACAGGCGCTTACCTTCGGACAGCTCCGGATCGCCGTCTAATGCGTCTCTTGTCGCCTACACGGCAGGGAAAAGCTTTTCCACTCTGTCTAGGAAGGAGAAAGTGTGCCAGCACAGCAAATGCCTCCCGGACTTTCCCTGCAATTCAGCAAGTGCTTTGCAGCTTGAAATTGGAAGGAAAGCCTCAGATTTAGCAGCCAGAGCTTCAGGAGGAGCAGCAGCGAGCACAGCATCGGTTTTGCAGCAGCTCCTTCCATGTGCATGTTTTTGGGAGTGGAGAGGCTTGCAGAGTGTTAAAGTAGCTTTTTCTCTCCGCTGGAAAGCTGCACGCTCAGTGCCAGTCTTCTGCAGCTTCTTTCTTCACGTTTCAGCAGCTAGCACGCTCTCCGTGTGCTGGAGAAGCGGCAGAGGCTTCCTTGCCGGAGAAGCGGCACCTTCGCCGGCAGAGAGCATCCTGCCGGCCGCGGTGCGCTCCGGAGCGGGGGCTTGTGCCGAAAGAGGCCGGCAACAGGCGCTTACCTTCGGACAGCTCCGGATCGCCGTCTAATGCGCCTCTTGTCGCCTACACGGCAGGGAAAAGCTTTTCCACTCTGTCTAGGAAGGAGAAAGTGTGCCAGCACAGCAAATGCCTCCCGGACTTTCCCTGGAATTCAGCAAGTACTTTGCAGCTTGAAATTGGAAGGAAAGCCTCAGATTTAGCAGCCAGAGCTTCAGGAGGAGCAGCAGCGAGCACAGCATCGCTTTTGCAGCAGCTCCTTCCATGTGCATGTTTTTGGGAGTGGAAAGGCTTGCAGAGTGTTCAAGTAGCTTTTTCTCTCCGCTGGAAAGCTGCACGCTCAGTGCCAGTCTTCTGCAGCTTCTTTCTTCACGTTTCAGCAGCTAGCACGCTCTCCGTGTGCTGGAGAAGCGGCAGAGGCTTCCTTGCCGGAGAAGCGGCACCTTCGCCGGCAGAGAGCATCCTGCCGGCCGCGGTGCGCTCCGGAGCGGGGACTTGTGCCGAAAGAGGCCGGCAACAGGCGCTTACCTTCGGACAGCTCCGGATCGCCGTCTAATGCGCCTCTTGTCGCCTACACGGCAGGGAAAAGCTTTTCCACTCTGTCTAGGAAGGAGAAAGTGTGCCAGCACAGCAAATGCCTCCCGGACTTTCCCTGCAATTCAGCAAGTGCTTTGCAGCTTGAAATTGGAAGGAAAGCCTCAGATTTAGCAGCCAGAGCTTCAGGAGGAGCAGCAGCGAGCACAGCATCGGTTTTGCAGCAGCTCCTTCCATGTGCATGTTTTTGGGAGTGGAAAGGCTTGCAGAGTGTTAAAGTAGCTTTTTCTCTCCGCTGGAAAGCTGCACGCTCAGTGCCAGTCTTCTGCAGCTTCTTTCTTCACGTTTCAGCAGCTAGCACGCTCTCCGTGTGCTGGAGAAGCGGCAGAGGCTTCCTTGCCGGAGAAGCGGCACCTTCGCCGGCAGAGAGCATCCTGCCGGCCGCGGTGCGCTCCGGAGCGGGGGCTTGTGCCGAAAGAGGCCGGCAACAGGCGCTTACCTTCGGACAGCTCCGGATCGCCGTCTAATGCGTCTCTTGTCGCCTACACGGCAGGGAAAAGCTTTTCCACTCTGTCTAGGAAGGAGAAAGTGTGCCAGCACAGCAAATGCCTCCCGGACTTTCCCTGGAATTCAGCAAGTGCTTTGCAGCTTGAAATTGGAAGGAAAGCCTCAGATTTAGCAGCCAGAGCTTCAGGAGGAGCAGCAGCGAGCACAGCATCGGTTTTGCAGCAGCTCCTTCCATGTGCATGTTTTTGGGAGTGGAAAGGCTTGCAGAGTGTTAAAGTAGCTTTTTCTCTCCGCTGGAAAGCTGCACGCTGAGTGCCAGTGTTCTGCAGCTTCTTTCTTCACGTTTCAGCAGCTAGCACGCTCTCCGTGTGCTTGAGAAGCGGCAGAGGCTTCCTTGCCGGAGAAGCGGCACCTTCGCCGGCAGAGAGCATCCTGCCGGCCGCGGTGCGCTCCGGAGCGGGGGCTTGTGCCGAAAGAGGCCGGCAACAGGCGCTTACCTTCGGACAGCTCCGGATCGCCGTCTAATGCGTCTCTTGTCGCCTACACGGCAGGGAAAAGCTTTTCCACTCTGTCTAGGAAGGAGAAAGTGTGCCAGCACAGCAAATGCCTCCCGGACTTTCCCTGGAATTCAGCAAGTGCTTTGCAGCTTGAAATTGGAAGGAAAGCCTCAGATTTAGCAGCCAGAGCTTCAGGAGGAGCAGCAGCGAGCACAGCATCGGTTTTGCAGCAGCTCCTTCCAAGTGCATGTTTTTGGGAGTGGAAAGGCTTGCAGAGTGTTAAAGTAGCTTTTTCTCTCCGCTGGAAAACTGCACGCTCAGTGCCAGTCTTCTGCAGCTTCTTTCTTCACGTTTCAGCAGCTAGCACGCTCTCCGTGTGCTGGAGAAGCGGCAGAGGCTTCCTTGCCGGAGAAGCGGCACCTTCGCCGGCAGAGAGCATCCTGCCGGCCGCGGTGCGCTCCGGAGCGGGGGCTTGTGCCGAAAGAGGCCGGCAACAGGCGCTTACCTTCGGACAGCTCCGGATCGCCGTCTAATGCGTCTCTTGTCGCCTACACGGCAGGGAAAAGCTTTTCCACTCTGTCTAGGAAGGAGAAAGTGTGCCAGCACAGCAAATGCCTCCCGGACTCTCCCTGCAATTCAGCAAGTGCTTTGCAGCTTGAAATTGGAAGGAAAGCCTCAGATTTAGCAGCCAGAGCTTCAGGAGGAGCAGCAGCGAGCACAGCATCGGTTTTGCAGCAGCTCCTTCCATGTGCATGTTTTTGGGAGTGGAGAGGCTTGCAGAGTGTTAAAGTAGCTTTTTCTCTCCGCTGGAAAGCTGCACGCTCAGTGCCAGTCTTCTGCAGCTTCTTTCTTCACGTTTCAGCAGCTAGCACGCTCTCCGTGTGCTGGAGAAGCGGCAGAGGCTTCCTTGCCGGAGAAGCGGCACCTTCGCCGGCAGAGAGCATCCTGCCGGCCGCGGTGCGCTCCGGAGCGGGGGCTTGTGCCAAAAGAGGCCTGCAACAGGCGCTTACCTTCGGACAGCTCCGGATCGCCGTCTAATGCGTCTCTTGTCGCCTACACGGCAGGGAAAAGCTTTTCCACTCTGTCTAGGAAGGAGAAAGTGTGCCAGCACAGCAAATGCCTCCCGGACTTTCCCTGCAATTCAGCAAGTGCTTTGCAGCTTGAAATTGGAAGGAAAGCCTCAGATTTAGCAGCCAGAGCTTCAGGAGGAGCAGCAGCGAGCACAGCATCGCTTTTGCAGCAGCTCCTTCCATGTGCATGTTTTTGGGAGTGGAAAGGCTTGCAGAGTGTTAAAGTAGCTTTTTCTCTCCGCTGGAAAGCTGCACGCTCAGTGCCAGTCTTCTGCAGCTTCTTTCTTCACGTTTCAGCAGCTAGCACGCTCTCCGTGTGCTGGAGAAGCGGCAGAGGCTTCCTTGCCGGAGAAGCGGCACCTTCGCCGGCAGAGAGCATCCTGCCGGCCGCGGTGCGCTCCGGAGCGGGGGCTTGTGCCGAAAGAGGCCGGCAACAGGTGCTTACCTTCGGACAGCTCCGGATCGCCGTCTAATGCGTCTCTTGTCGCCTACACGGCAGGGAAAAGCTTTTCCACTCTGTCTAGGAAGGAGAAAGTGTGCCAGCACAGCAAATGCCTCCCGGACTTTCCCTGGAATTCAGCAAGTACTTTGCAGCTTGAAATTGGAAGGAAAGCCTCAGATTTAGCAGCCAGAGCTTCAGGAGGAGCAGCAGCGAGCACAGCATCGGTTTTGCAGCAGCTCCTTCCATGTGCATGTTTTTGGGAGTGGAAAGGCTTGCAGAGTGTTAAAGTAGCTTTTTCTCTCCGCTGGAAAGCTGCACGCTCAGTGCCAGTCTTCTGCAGCTTCTTTCTTCACGTTTCAGCAGCTAGCACGCTCTCCGTGTGCTGGAGAAGCGGCAGAGGCTTCCTTGCCGGAGAAGCGGCACCTTCGCCGGCAGAGAGCATCCTGCCGGCCGCGGTGCGCTCCGGAGCGGGGGCTTGTGCCGAAAGAGGCCGGCAACAGGCGCTTACCTTCGGACAGCTCCGGATCGCCGTCTAATGCGTCTCTTGTCGCCTACACGGCAGGGAAAAGCTTTTCCACTCTGTCTAGGAAGGAGAAAGTGTGCCAGCACAGCAAATGCCTCCCGGACTTTCCCTGGAATTCAGCAAGTGCTTTGCAGCTTGAAATTGGAAGGAAAGCCTCAGATTTAGCAGCCAGAGCTTCAGGAGGAGCAGCAGCGAGCACAGCATCGCTTTTGCAGCAGCTCCTTCCATGTGCATGTTTTTGGGAGTGGAAAGGCTTGCAGAGTGTTAAAGTAGCTTTTTCTCTCCGCTGGAAAGCTGCACGCTCAGTGCCAGTCTTCTGCAGCTTCTTTCTTCACGTTTCAGCAGCTAGCACGCTCTCCGTGTGCTGGAGAAGCGGCAGAGGCTTCCTTGCCGGAGAAGCGGCACCTTCGCCGGCAGAGAGCATCCTGCCGGCCGCGGTGCGCTCCGGAGCGGGGGCTTGTGCCGAAAGAGGCCGGCAACAGGCGCTTACCTTCGGACAGCTCCGGATCGCCGTCTAATGCGTCTCTTGTCGCCTACACGGCAGGGAAAAGCTTTTCCACTCTGTCTAGGAAGGAGAAAGTGTGCCAGCACAGCAAATGCCTCCCGGACTTTCCCTGCAATTCAGCAAGTGCTTTGCAGCTTGAAATTGGAAGGAAAGCCTCAGATTTAGCAGCCAGAGCTTCAGGAGGAGCAGCAGCGAGCACAGCATCGCTTTTGCAGCAGCTCCTTCCATGTGCATGTTTTTGGGAGTGGAAAGGCTTGCAGAGTGTTAAAGTAGCTTTTTCTCTCCGCTGGAAAGCTGCACGCTCAGTGCCAGTCTTCTGCAGCTTCTTTCTTCACGTTTCAGCAGCTAGCACGCTCTCCGTGTGCTGGAGAAGCGGCAGAGGCTTCCTTGCCGGAGAAGCGGCACCTTCGCCGGCAGAGAGCATCCTGCCGGCCGCGGTGCGCTCCGGAGCGGGGGCTTGTGCCGAAAGAGGCCGGCAACAGGCGCTTACCTTCGGACAGCTCCGGATCGCCGTCTAATGCGTCTCTTGTCGCCTACACGGCAGGGAAAAGCTTTTCCACTCTGTCTAGGAAGGAGAAAGTGTGCCAGCACAGCAAATGCCTCCCGGACTTTCCCTGCAATTCAGCAAGTGCTTTGCAGCTTGAAATTGGAAGGAAAGCCTCAGATTTAGCAGCCAGAGCTTCAGGAGGAGCAGCAGCGAGCACAGCATCGGTTTTGCAGCAGCTCCTTCCATGTGCATGTTTTTGGGAGTGGAAAGGCTTGCAGAGTGTTAAAGTAGCTTTTTCTCTCCGCTGGAAAGCTGCACGCTCAGTGCCAGTCTTCTGCAGCTTCTTTCTTCACGTTTCAGCAGCTAGCACGCTCTCCGTGTGCTGGAGAAGCGGCAGAGGCTTCCTTGCCGGAGAAGCGGCACCTTCGCCGGCAGAGAGCATCCTGCCGGCCGCGGTGCGCTCCGGAGCGGGGGCTTGTGCCGAAAGAGGCCGGCAACAGGCGCTTACCTTCGGACAGCTCCGGATCGCCGTCTAATGCGTCTCTTGTCGCCTACACGGCAGGGAAAAGCTTTTCCACTCTGTCTAGGAAGGAGAAAGTGTGCCAGCACAGCAAATGCCTCCCGGACTTTCCCTGCAATTCAGCAAGTGCTTTGCAGCTTGAAATTGGAAGGAAAGCCTCAGATTTAGCAGCCAGAGCTTCAGGAGGAGCAGCAGCGAGCACAGCATCGGTTTTGCAGCAGCTCCTTCCATGTGCATGTTTTTGGGAGTGGAGCGGCTTGCAGAGTGTTAAAGTAGCTTTTTCTCTCCGCTGGAAAGCTGCACGCTCAGTGCCAGTCTTCTGCAGCTTCTTTCTTCACGTTTCAGCAGCTAGCACGCTCTCCGTGTGCTTGAGAAGCGGCAGAGGCTTCCTTGCCGGAGAAGCGGCACCTTCGCCGGCAGAGAGCATCCTGCCGGCCGCGGTGCGCTCCGGAGCGGGGGCTTGTGCCGAAAGAGGCCGGCAACAGGCGCTTACCTTCGGACAGCTCCGGATCGCCGTCTAATGCGCCTCTTGTCGCCTACACGGCAGGGAAAAGCTTTTCCACTCTGTCTAGGAAGGAGAAAGTGTGCCAGCACAGCAAATGCCTCCCGGACTTTCCCTGGAATTCAGCAAGTACTTTGCAGCTTGAAATTGGAAGGAAAGCCTCAGATTTAGCAGCCAGAGCTTCAGGAGGAGCAGCAGCGAGCACAGCATCGGTTTTGCAGCAGCTCCTTCCATGTGCATGTTTTTGGGAGTGGAAAGGCTTGCAGAGTGTTAAAGTAGCTTTTTCTCTCCGCTGGAAAGCTGCACGCTCAGTGCCAGTCTTCTGCAGCTTCTTTCTTCACGTTTCAGCAGCTAGCACGCTCTCCGTGTGCTGGAGAAGCGGCAGAGGCTTCCTTGCCGGAGAAGCGGCACCTTCGCCGGCAGAGGGCATCCTGCCGGCCGCGGTGCGCTCCGGAGCGGGGGCTTGTGCCGAAAGAGGCCGGCAACAGGCACTTACCTTCGGACAGCTCCGGATCGCCGTCTAATGCGCCTCTTGTCGCCTACACGGCAGGGAAAAGCTTTTCCACTCTGTCTAGGAAGGAGAAAGTGTGCCAGCACAGCAAATGCCTCCCGGACTTTCCCTGGAATTCAGCAAGTGCTTTGCAGCTTGAAATTGGAAGGAAAGCCTCAGATTTAGCAGCCAGAGCTTCAGGAGGAGCAGCAGCGAGCACAGCATCGGTTTTGCAGCAGCTCCTTCCATGTGCATGTTTTTGGGAGTGGAAAGGCTTGCAGAGTGTTAAAGTAGCTTTTTCTCTCCGCTGGAAAGCTGCACGCTCAGTGCCAGTCTTCTGCAGCTTCTTTCTTCACGTTTCAGCAGCTAGCACGCTCTCCGTGTGCTGGAGAAGCGGCAGAGGCTTCCTTGCCGGAGAAGCGGCACCTTCGCCGGCAGAGAGCATCCTGCCGGCCGCGGTGCGCTCCGGAGCGGGGGCTTGTGCCGAAAGAGGCCGGCAACAGGCGCTTACCTTCGGACAGCTCCGGATCGCCGTCTAATGCGTCTCTTGTCGCCTACACGGCAGGGAAAAGCTTTTCCACTCTGTCTAGGAAGGAGAAAGTGTGCCAGCACAGCAAATGCCTCCCGGACTTTCCCTGCAATTCAGCAAGTGCTTTGCAGCTTGAAATTGGAAGGAAAGCCTCAGATTTAGCAGCCAGAGCTTCAGGAGGAGCAGCAGCGAGCACAGCATCGGTTTTGCAGCAGCTCCTTCCATGTGCATGTTTTTGGGAGTGGAAAGGCTTGCAGAGTGTTAAAGTAGCTTTTTCTCTCCGCTGGAAAGCTGCACGCTGAGTGCCAGTGTTCTGCAGCTTCTTTCTTCACGTTTCAGCAGCTAGCACGCTCTCCGTGTGCTGGAGAAGCGGCAGAGGCTTCCTTGCCGGAGAAGCGGCACCTTCGCCGGCAGAGAGCATCCTGCCGGCCGCGGTGCGCTCCGGAGCGGGGGCTTGTGCCGAAAGAGGCCGGCAACAGGCGCTTACCTTCGGACAGCTCCGGATCGCCGTCTAATGCGTCTCTTGTCGCCTACACGGCAGGGAAAAGCTTTTCCACTCTGTCTAGGAAGGAGAAAGTGTGCCAGCACAGCAAATGCCTCCCGGACTTTCCCTGGAATTCAGCAAGTGCTTTGCAGCTTGAAATTGGAAGGAAAGCCTCAGATTTAGCAGCCAGAGCTTCAGGAGGAGCAGCAGCGAGCACAGCATCGGTTTTGCAGCAGCTCCTTCCATGTGCATGTTTTTGGGAGTGGAAAGGCTTGCAGAGTGTTAAAGTAGCTTTTTCTCTCCGCTGGAAAGCTGCACGCTCAGTGCCAGTCTTCTGCAGCTTCTTTCTTCACGTTTCAGCAGCTAGCTCGCTCTCCGTGTGCTGGAGAAGCGGCAGAGGCTTCCTTGCCGGAGAAGCGGCACCTTCGCCGGCAGAGAGCATCCTGCCGGCCGCGGTGCGCTCCGGAGCGGGGGCTTGTGCCGAAAGAGGCCGGCAACAGGCGCTTACCTTCGGACAGCTCCGGATCGCCGTCTAATGCGTCTCTTGTCGCCTACACGGCAGGGAAAAGCTTTTCCACTCTGTCTAGGAAGGAGAAAGTGTGCCAGCACAGCAAATGCCTCCCGGACTTTCCCTGGAATTCAGCAAGTGCTTTGCAGCTTGAAATTGGAAGGAAAGCCTCAGATTTAGCAGCCAGAGCTTCAGGAGGAGCAGCAGCGAGCACAGCATCGGTTTTGCAGCAGCTCCTTCCATGTGCATGTTTTTGGGAGTGGAAAGGCTTGCAGAGTGTTAAAGTAGCTTTTTCTCTCCGCTGGAAAGCTGCACGCTCAGTGCCAGTCTTCTGCAGCTTCTTTCTTCACGTTTCAGCAGCTAGCACGCTCTCCGTGTGCTTGAGAAGCGGCAGAGGCTTCCTTGCCGGAGAAGCGGCACCTTCGCCGGCAGAGAGCATCCTGCCGGCCGCGGTGCGCTCCGGAGCGGGGGCTTGTGCCGAAAGAGGCCGGCAACAGGCGCTTACCTTCGGACAGCTCCGGATCGCCGTCTAATGCGTCTCTTGTCGCCTACACGGCAGGGAAAAGCTTTTCCACTCTGTCTAGGAAGGAGAAAGTGTGCCAGCACAGCAAATGCCTCCCGGACTTTCCCTGCAATTCAGCAAGTACTTTGCAGCTTGAAATTGGAAGGAAAGCCTCAGATTTAGCAGCCAGAGCTTCAGGAGGAGCAGCAGCGAGCACAGCATCGGTTTTGCAGCAGCTCCTTCCATGTGCATGTTTTTGGGAGTGGAAAGGCTTGCAGAGTGTTAAAGTAGCTTTTTCTCTCCGCTGGAAAGCTGCACGCTCAGTGCCAGTCTTCTGCAGCTTCTTTCTTCACGTTTCAGCAGCTAGCACGCTCTCCGTGTGCTGGAGAAGCGGCAGAGGCTTCCTTGCCGGAGAAGCGGCACCTTCGCCGGCAGAGAGCATCCTGCCGGCCGCGGTGCGCTCCGGAGCGGGGGCTTGTGCCGAAAGAGGCCGGCAACAGGCGCTTACCTTCGGACAGCTCCGGATCGCCGTCTAATGCGTCTCTTGTCGCCTACACGGCAGGGAAAAGCTTTTCCACTCTGTCTAGGAAGGAGAAAGTGTGCCAGCACAGCAAATGCCTCCCGGACTTTCCCTGGAATTCAGCAAGTGCTTTGCAGCTTGAAATTGGAAGGAAAGCCTCAGATTTAGCAGCCAGAGCTTCAGGAGGAGCAGCAGCGAGCACAGCATCGGTTTTGCAGCAGCTCCTTCCATGTGCATGTTTTTGGGAGTGGAAAGGCTTGCAGAGTGTTAAAGTAGCTTTTTCTCTCCGCTGGAAAGCTGCACGTTCAGTGCCAGTCTTCTGCAGCTTCTTTCTTCACGTTTCAGCAGCTAGCTCGCTCTCCGTGTGCTGGAGAAGCGGCAGAGGCTTCCTTGCCGGAGAAGCGGCACCTTCGCCGGCAGAGAGCATCCTGCCGGCCGCGGTGCGCTCCGGAGCGGGGGCTTGTGCCGAAAGAGGCCGGCAACAGGCGCTTACCTTCGGACAGCTCCGGATCGCCGTCTAATGCGTCTCTTGTCGCCTACACGGCAGGGAAAAGCTTTTCCACTCTGTCTAGGAAGGAGAAAGTGTGCCAGCACAGCAAATGCCTCCCGGACTTTCCCTGCAATTCAGCAAGTGCTTTGCAGCTTGAAATTGGAAGGAAAGCCTCAGATTTAGCAGCCAGAGCTTCAGGAGGAGCAGCAGCGAGCACAGCATCGGTTTTGCAGCAGCTCCTTCCATGTGCATGTTTTTGGGAGTGGAAAGGCTTGCAGAGTGTTAAAGTAGCTTTTTCTCTCCGCTGGAAAGCTGCACGCTCAGTGCCAGTCTTCTGCAGCTTCTTTCTTCACGTTTCAGCAGCTAGCACGCTCTCCGTGTGCTTGAGAAGCGGCAGAGGCTTCCTTGCCGGAGAAGCGGCACCTTCGCCGGCAGAGAGCATCCTGCCGGCCGCGGTGCGCTCCGGAGCGGGGGCTTGTGCCGAAAGAGGCCGGCAACAGGCGCTTACCTTCGGACAGCTCCGGATCGCCGTCTAATGCGTCTCTTGTCGCCTACACGGCAGGGAAAAGCTTTTCCACTCTGTCTAGGAAGGAGAAAGTGTGCCAGCACAGCAAATGCCTCCCGGACTTTCCCTGGAATTCAGCAAGTGCTTTGCAGCTTGAAATTGGAAGGAAAGCCTCAGATTTAGCAGCCAGAGCTTCAGGAGGAGCAGCAGCGAGCACAGCATCGGTTTCGCAGCAGCTCCTTCCATGTGCATGTTTTTGGGAGTGGAAAGGCTTGCAGAGTGTTAAAGTAGCTTTTTCTCTCCGCTGGAAAGCTGCACGCTCAGTGCCAGTCTTCTGCAGCTTCTTTCTTCACGTTTCAGCAGCTAGCACGCTCTCCGTGTGCTTGAGAAGCGGCAGAGGCTTCCTTGCCGGAGAAGCGGCACCTTCGCCGGCAGAGAGCATCCTGCCGGCCGCGGTGCGCTCCGGAGCGGGGGCTTGTGCCGAAAGAGGCCGGCAACAGGCGCTTACCTTCGGACAGCTCCGGATCGCCGTCTAATGCGTCTCTTGTCGCCTACACGGCAGGGAAAAGCTTTTCCACTCTGTCTAGGAAGGAGAAAGTGTGCCAGCACAGCAAATGCCTCCCGGACTTTCCCTGCAATTCAGCAAGTGCTTTGCAGCTTGAAATTGGAAGGAAAGCCTCAGATTTAGCAGCCAGAGCTTCAGGAGGAGCAGCAGCGAGCACAGCATCGGTTTCGCAGCAGCTCCTTCCATGTGCATGTTTTTGGGAGTGGAAAGGCTTGCAGAGTGTTAAAGTAGCTTTTTCTCTCCGCTGGAAAGCTGCACGTTCAGTGCCAGTCTTCTGCAGCTTCTTTCTTCACGTTTCAGCAGCTAGCACGCTCTCCGTGTGCTGGAGAAGCGGCCGAGGCTTCCTTGCCGGAGAAGCGGCACCTTCGCCGGCAGAGAGCATCCTGCCGGCCGCGGTGCGCTCCGGAGCGGGGACTTGTGCCGAAAGAGGCCGGCAACAGGCGCTTACCTTCGGACAGCTCCGGATCGCCGTCTAATGCGTCTCTTGTCGCCTACACGGCAGGGAAAAGCTTTTCCACTCTGTCTAGGAAGGAGAAAGTGTGCCAGCACAGCAAATGCCTCCCGGACTTTCCCTGGAATTCAGCAAGTGCTTTGCAGCTTGAAATTGGAAGGAAAGCCTCAGATTTAGCAGCCAGAGCTTCAGGAGGAGCAGCAGCGAGCACAGCATCGGTTTTGCAGCAGCTCCTTCCATGTGCATGTTTTTGGGAGTGGAAAGGCTTGCAGAGTGTTAAAGTAGCTTTTTCTCTCCGCTGGAAAGCTGCACGCTCAGTGCCAGTCTTCTGCAGCTTCTTTCTTCACGTTTCAGCAGCTAGCACGCTCTCCGTGTGCTTGAGAAGCGGCAGAGGCTTCCTTGCCGGAGAAGCGGCACCTTCGCCGGCAGAGAGCATCCTGCCGGCCGCGGTGCGCTCCGGAGCGGGGGCTTGTGCCGAAAGAGGCCGGCAACAGGCGCTTACCTTCGGACAGCTCCGGATCGCCGTCTAATGCGCCTCTTGTCGCCTACACGGCAGGGAAAAGCTTTTCCACTCTGTCTAGGAAGGAGAAAGTGTGCCAGCACAGCAAATGCCTCCCGGACTTTCCCTGGAATTCAGCAAGTGCTTTGCAGCTTGAAATTGGAAGGAAAGCCTCAGATTTAGCAGCCAGAGCTTCAGGAGGAGCAGCAGCGAGCACAGCATCGGTTTTGCAGCAGCTCCTTCCATGTGCATGTTTTTGGGAGTGGAAAGGCTTGCAGAGTGTTCAAGTAGCTTTTTCTCTCCGCTGGAAAGCTGCACGCTCAGTGCCAGTGTTCTGCAGCTTCTTTCTTCACGTTTCAGCAGCTAGCACGCTCTCCGTGTGCTGGAGAAGCGGCAGAGGCTTCCTTGCCGGAGAAGCGGCACCTTCGCCGGCAGAGAGCATCCTGCCGGCCGCGGTGCGCTCCGGAGCGGGGGCTTGTGCCGAAAGAGGCCGGCAACAGGCGCTTACCTTCGGACAGCTCCGGATCGCCGTCTAATGCGTCTCTTGTCGCCTACACGGCAGGGAAAAGCTTTTCCACTCTGTCTAGGAAGGAGAAAGTGTGCCAGCACAGCAAATGCCTCCCGGACTTTCCCTGCAATTCAGCAAGTGCTTTGCAGCTTGAAATTGGAAGGAAAGCCTCAGATTTAGCAGCCAGAGCTTCAGGAGGAGCAGCAGCGAGCACAGCATCGGTTTTGCAGCAGCTCCTTCCATGTGCATGTTTTTGGGAGTGGAAAGGCTTGCAGAGTGTTAAAGTAGCTTTTTCTCTCCGCTGGAAAGCTGCACGCTGAGTGCCAGTGTTCTGCAGCTTCTTTCTTCACGTTTCAGCAGCTAGCACGCTCTCCGTGTGCTGGAGAAGCGGCAGAGGCTTCCTTGCCGGAGAAGCGGCACCTTCGCCGGCAGAGAGCATCCTGCCGGCCGCGGTGCGCTCCGGAGCGGGGGCTTGTGCCGAAAGAGGCCGGCAACAGGCGCTTACCTTCGGACAGCTCCGGATCGCCGTCTAATGCGTCTCTTGTCGCCTACACGGCAGGGAAAAGCTTTTCCACTCTGTCTAGGAAGGAGAAAGTGTGCCAGCACAGCAAATGCCTCCCGGACTTTCCCTGCAATTCAGCAAGTGCTTTGCAGCTTGAAATTGGAAGGAAAGCCTCAGATTTAGCAGCCAGAGCTTCAGGAGGAGCAGCAGCGAGCACAGCATCGGTTTTGCAGCAGCTCCTTCCATGTGCATGTTTTTGGGAGTGGAAAGGCTTGCAGAGTGTTAAAGTAGCTTTTTCTCTCCGCTGGAAAGCTGCACGCTCAGTGCCAGTCTTCTGCAGCTTCTTTCTTCACGTTTCAGCAGCTAGCACGCTCTCCGTGTGCTGGAGAAGCGGCAGAGGCTTCCTTGCCGGAGAAGCGGCACCTTCGCCGGCAGAGAGCATCCTGCCGGCCGCGGTGCGCTCCGGAGCGGGGGCTTGTGCCGAAAGAGGCCGGCAACAGGCGCTTACCTTCGGACAGCTCCGGATCGCCGTCTAATGCGTCTCTTGTCGCCTACACGGCAGGGAAAAGCTTTTCCACTCTGTCTAGGAAGGAGAAAGTGTGCCAGCACAGCAAATGCCTCCCGGACTTTCCCTGCAATTCAGCAAGTGCTTTGCAGCTTGAAATTGGAAGGAAAGCCTCAGATTTAGCAGCCAGAGCTTCAGGAGGAGCAGCAGCGAGCACAGCATCGGTTTTGCAGCAGCTCCTTCCATGTGCATGTTTTTGGGAGTGGAAAGGCTTGCAGAGTGTTAAAGTAGCTTTTTCTCTCCGCTGGAAAGCTGCACGCTGAGTGCCAGTGTTCTGCAGCTTCTTTCTTCACGTTTCAGCAGCTAGCACGCTCTCCGTGTGCTGGAGAAGCGGCAGAGGCTTCCTTGCCGGAGAAGCGGCACCTTCGCCGGCAGAGAGCATCCTGCCGGCCGCGGTGCGCTCCGGAGCGGGGGCTTGTGCCGAAAGAGGCCGGCAACAGGCGCTTACCTTCGGACAGCTCCGGATCGCCGTCTAATGCGTCTCTTGTCGCCTACACGGCAGGGAAAAGCTTTTCCACTCTGTCTAGGAAGGAGAAAGTGTGCCAGCACAGCAAATGCCTCCCGGACTTTCCCTGCAATTCAGCAAGTGCTTTGCAGCTTGAAATTGGAAGGAAAGCCTCAGATTTAGCAGCCAGAGCTTCAGGAGGAGCAGCAGCGAGCACAGCATCGGTTTTGCAGCAGCTCCTTCCATGTGCATGTTTTTGGGAGTGGAAAGGCTTGCAGAGTGTTCAAGTAGCTTTTTCTCTCCGCTGGAAAGCTGCACGCTCAGTGCCAGTCTTCTGCAGCTTCTTTCTTCACGTTTCAGCAGCTAGCACGCTCTCCGTGTGCTGGAGAAGCGGCAGAGGCTTCCTTGCCGGAGAAGCGGCACCTTCGCCGGCAGAGAGCATCCTGCCGGCCGCGGTGCGCTCCGGAGCGGGGGCTTGTGCCGAAAGAGGCCGGCAACAGGCGCTTACCTTCGGACAGCTCCGGATCGCCGTCTAATGCGTCTCTTGTCGCCTACACGGCAGGGAAAAGCTTTTCCACTCTGTCTAGGAAGGAGAAAGTGTGCCAGCACAGCAAATGCCTCCCGGACTTTCCCTGGAATTCAGCAAGTGCTTTGCAGCTTGAAATTGGAAGGAAAGCCTCAGATTTAGCAGCCAGAGCTTCAGGAGGAGCAGCAGCGAGCACAGCATCGGTTTTGCAGCAGCTCCTTCCATGTGCATGTTTTTGGGAGTGGAAAGGCTTGCAGAGTGTTAAAGTAGCTTTTTCTCTCCGCTGGAAAGCTGCACGCTCAGTGCCAGTCTTCTGCAGCTTCTTTCTTCACGTTTCAGCAGCTAGCACGCTCTCCGTGTGCTGGAGAAGCGGCAGAGGCTTCCTTGCCGGAGAAGCGGCACCTTCGCCGGCAGAGAGCATCCTGCCGGCCGCGGTGCGCTCCGGAGCGGGGGCTTGTGCCGAAAGAGGCCGGCAACAGGCGCTTACCTTCGGACAGCTCCGGATCGCCGTCTAATGCGTCTCTTGTCGCCTACACGGCAGGGAAAAGCTTTTCCACTCTGTCTAGGAAGGAGAAAGTGTGCCAGCACAGCAAATGCCTCCCGGACTTTCCCTGGAATTCAGCAAGTGCTTTGCAGCTTGAAATTGGAAGGAAAGCCTCAGATTTAGCAGCCAGAGCTTCAGGAGGAGCAGCAGCGAGCACAGCATCGCTTTTGCAGCAGCTCCTTCCATGTGCATGTTTTTGGGAGTGGAAAGGCTTGCAGAGTGTTCAAGTAGCTTTTTCTCTCCGCTGGAAAGCTGCACGCTCAGTGCCAGTCTTCTGCAGCTTCTTTCTTCACGTTTCAGCAGCTAGCACGCTCTCCGTGTGCTGGAGAAGCGGCAGAGGCTTCCTTGCCGGAGAAGCGGCACCTTCGCCGGCAGAGAGCATCCTGCCGGCCGCGGTGCGCTCCGGAGCGGGGGCTTGTGCCGAAAGAGGCCGGCAACAGGCGCTTACCTTCGGACAGCTCCGGATCGCCGTCTAATGCGTCTCTTGTCGCCTACACGGCAGGGAAAAGCTTTTCCACTCTGTCTAGGAAGGAGAAAGTGTGCCAGCACAGCAAATGCCTCCCGGACTTTCCCTGCAATTCAGCAAGTGCTTTGCAGCTTGAAATTGGAAGGAAAGCCTCAGATTTAGCAGCCAGAGCTTCAGGAGGAGCAGCAGCGAGCACAGCATCGGTTTTGCAGCAGCTCCTTCCATGTGCATGTTTTTGGGAGTGGAAAGGCTTGCAGAGTGTTAAAGTAGCTTTTTCTCTCCGCTGGAAAGCTGCACGCTCAGTGCCAGTCTTCTGCAGCTTCTTTCTTCACGTTTCAGCAGCTAGCACGCTCTCCGTGTGCTTGAGAAGCGGCAGAGGCTTCCTTGCCGGAGAAGCGGCACCTTCGCCGGCAGAGAGCATCCTGCCGGCCGCGGTGCGCTCCGGAGCGGGGGCTTGTGCCGAAAGAGGCCGGCAACAGGCGCTTACCTTCGGACAGCTCCGGATCGCCGTCTAATGCGTCTCTTGTCGCCTACACGGCAGGGAAAAGCTTTTCCACTCTGTCTAGGAAGGAGAAAGTGTGCCAGCACAGCAAATGCCTCCCGGACTTTCCCTGCAATTCAGCAAGTACTTTGCAGCTTGAAATTGGAAGGAAAGCCTCAGATTTAGCAGCCAGAGCTTCAGGAGGAGCAGCAGCGAGCACAGCATCGGTTTTGCAGCAGCTCCTTCCATGTGCATGTTTTTGGGAGTGGAAAGGCTTGCAGAGTGTTAAAGTAGCTTTTTCTCTCCGCTGGAAAGCTGCACGCTCAGTGCCAGTCTTCTGCAGCTTCTTTCTTCACGTTTCAGCAGCTAGCACGCTCTCCGTGTGCTTGAGAAGCGGCAGAGGCTTCCTTGCCGGAGAAGCGGCACCTTCGCCGGCAGAGAGCATCCTGCCGGCCGCGGTGCGCTCCGGAGCGGGGGCTTGTGCCGAAAGAGGCCGGCAACAGGCGCTTACCTTCGGACAGCTCCGGATCGCCGTCTAATGCGCCTCTTGTCGCCTACACGGCAGGGAAAAGCTTTTCCACTCTGTCTAGGAAGGAGAAAGTGTGCCAGCACAGCAAATGCCTCCCGGACTTTCCCTGGAATTCAGCAAGTGCTTTGCAGCTTGAAATTGGAAGGAAAGCCTCAGATTTAGCAGCCAGAGCTTCAGGAGGAGCAGCAGCGAGCACAGCATCGGTTTTGCAGCAGCTCCTTCCATGTGCATGTTTTTGGGAGTGGAAAGGCTTGCAGAGTGTTAAAGTAGCTTTTTCTCTCCGCTGGAAAGCTGCACGTTCAGTGCCAGTCTTCTGCAGCTTCTTTCTTCACGTTTCAGCAGCTAGCTCGCTCTC
The DNA here is from genome assembly GCF_963513975.1 of Fringilla coelebs. Classification (NCBI taxonomy): domain Eukaryota; kingdom Metazoa; phylum Chordata; class Aves; order Passeriformes; family Fringillidae; genus Fringilla; species Fringilla coelebs. The sequence continues at coordinate 440,463 of NW_028167588.1, read as the reverse complement.
CGTGTGCTGGAGAAGCGGCAGAGGCTTCCTTGCCGGAGAAGCGGCACCTTCGCCGGCAGAGAGCATCCTGCCGGCCGCGGTGCGCTCCGGAGCGGGGGCTTGTGCCGAAAGAGGCCGGCAACAGGCGCTTACCTTCGGACAGCTCCGGATCGCCGTCTAATGCGTCTCTTGTCGCCTACACGGCAGGGAAAAGCTTTTCCACTCTGTCTAGGAAGGAGAAAGTGTGCCAGCACAGCAAATGCCTCCCGGACTTTCCCTGCAATTCAGCAAGTGCTTTGCAGCTTGAAATTGGAAGGAAAGCCTCAGATTTAGCAGCCAGAGCTTCAGGAGGAGCAGCAGCGAGCACAGCATCGCTTTTGCAGCAGCTCCTTCCATGTGCATGTTTTTGGGAGTGGAAAGGCTTGCAGAGTGTTAAAGTAGCTTTTTCTCTCCGCTGGAAAGCTGCACGTTCAGTGCCAGTCTTCTGCAGCTTCTTTCTTCACGTTTCAGCAGCTAGCTCGCTCTCCGTGTGCTGGAGAAGCGGCAGAGGCTTCCTTGCCGGAGAAGCGGCACCTTCGCCGGCAGAGAGCATCCTGCCGGCCGCGGTGCGCTCCGGAGCGGGGGCTTGTGCCGAAAGAGGCCGGCAACAGGCGCTTACCTTCGGACAGCTCCGGATCGCCGTCTAATGCGTCTCTTGTCGCCTACACGGCAGGGAAAAGCTTTTCCACTCTGTCTAGGAAGGAGAAAGTGTGCCAGCACAGCAAATGCCTCCCGGACTTTCCCTGGAATTCAGCAAGTGCTTTGCAGCTTGAAATTGGAAGGAAAGCCTCAGATTTAGCAGCCAGAGCTTCAGGAGGAGCAGCAGCGAGCACAGCATCGGTTTTGCAGCAGCTCCTTCCATGTGCATGTTTTTGGGAGTGGAAAGGCTTGCAGAGTGTTAAAGTAGCTTTTTCTCTCCGCTGGAAAGCTGCACGCTCAGTGCCAGTCTTCTGCAGCTTCTTTCTTCACGTTTCAGCAGCTAGCTCGCTCTCCGTGTGCTGGAGAAGCGGCAGAGGCTTCCTTGCCGGAGAAGCGGCACCTTCGCCGGCAGAGAGCATCCTGCCGGCCGCGGTGCGCTCCGGAGCGGGGGCTTGTGCCGAAAGAGGCCGGCAACAGGCGCTTACCTTCGGACAGCTCCGGATCGCCGTCTAATGCGTCTCTTGTCGCCTACACGGCAGGGAAAAGCTTTTCCACTCTGTCTAGGAAGGAGAAAGTGTGCCAGCACAGCAAATGCCTCCCGGACTTTCCCTGGAATTCAGCAAGTGCTTTGCAGCTTGAAATTGGAAGGAAAGCCTCAGATTTAGCAGCCAGAGCTTCAGGAGGAGCAGCAGCGAGCACAGCATCGGTTTCGCAGCAGCTCCTTCCATGTGCATGTTTTTGGGAGTGGAAAGGCTTGCAGAGTGTTAAAGTAGCTTTTTCTCTCCGCTGGAAAGCTGCACGTTCAGTGCCAGTCTTCTGCAGCTTCTTTCTTCACGTTTCAGCAGCTAGCTCGCTCTCCGTGTGCTGGAGAAGCGGCAGAGGCTTCCTTGCCGGAGAAGCGGCACCTTCGCCGGCAGAGAGCATCCTGCCGGCCGCGGTGCGCTCCGGAGCGGGGACTTGTGCCGAAAGAGGCCGGCAACAGGCACTTACCTTCGGACCGCTCCGGATGCCCGTCTAATGCGCCTCTTGTCGCCTACACGGCAGGGAAAAGCTTTTCCACTCTGTCTAGGAAGGAGAAAGTGTGCCAGCACAGCAAATGCCTCCCGGACTTTCCCTGGAATTCAGCAAGTGCTTTGCAGCTTGAAATTGGAAGGAAAGCCTCAGATTTAGCAGCCAGAGCTTCAGGAGGAGCAGCAGCGAGCACAGCATCGGTTTTGCAGCAGCTCCTTCCATGTGCATGTTTTTGGGAGTGGAAAGGCTTGCAGAGTGTTCAAGTAGCTTTTTCTCTCCGCTGGAAAGCTGCACGCTCAGTGCCAGTCTTCTGCAGCTTCTTTCTTCACGTTTCAGCAGCTAGCACGCTCTCCGTGTGCTGGAGAAGCGGCAGAGGCTTCCTTGCCGGAGAAGCGGCACCTTCGCCGGCAGAGAGCATCCTGCCGGCCGCGGTGCGCTCCGGAGCGGGGGCTTGTGCCGAAAGAGGCCGGCAACAGGCGCTTACCTTCGGACAGCTCCGGATCGCCGTCTAATGCGCCTCTTGTCGCCTACACGGCAGGGAAAAGCTTTTCCACTCTGTCTAGGAAGGAGAAAGTGTGCCAGCACAGCAAATGCCTCCCGGACTTTCCCTGGAATTCAGCAAGTGCTTTGCAGCTTGAAATTGGAAGGAAAGCCTCAGATTTAGCAGCCAGAGCTTCAGGAGGAGCAGCAGCGAGCACAGCATCGGTTTTGCAGCAGCTCCTTCCATGTGCATGTTTTTGGGAGTGGAAAGGCTTGCAGAGTGTTCAAGTAGCTTTTTCTCTCCGCTGGAAAGCTGCACGCTCAGTGCCAGTGTTCTGCAGCTTCTTTCTTCACGTTTCAGCAGCTAGCACGCTCTCCGTGTGCTGGAGAAGCGGCAGAGGCTTCCTTGCCGGAGAAGCGGCACCTTCGCCGGCAGAGAGCATCCTGCCGGCCGCGGTGCGCTCCGGAGCGGGGGCTTGTGCCGAAAGAGGCCGGCAACAGGCGCTTACCTTCGGACAGCTCCGGATCGCCGTCTAATGCGTCTCTTGTCGCCTACACGGCAGGGAAAAGCTTTTCCACTCTGTCTAGGAAGGAGAAAGTGTGCCAGCACAGCAAATGCCTCCCGGACTTTCCCTGGAATTCAGCAAGTGCTTTGCAGCTTGAAATTGGAAGGAAAGCCTCAGATTTAGCAGCCAGAGCTTCAGGAGGAGCAGCAGCGAGCACAGCATCGGTTTTGCAGCAGCTCCTTCCATGTGCATGTTTTTGGGAGTGGAAAGGCTTGCAGAGTGTTAAAGTAGCTTTTTCTCTCCGCTGGAAAGCTGCACGCTGAGTGCCAGTGTTCTGCAGCTTCTTTCTTCACGTTTCAGCAGCTAGCACGCTCTCCGTGTGCTGGAGAAGCGGCAGAGGCTTCCTTGCCGGAGAAGCGGCACCTTCGCCGGCAGAGAGCATCCTGCCGGCCGCGGTGCGCTCCGGAGCGGGGGCTTGTGCCGAAAGAGGCCGGCAACAGGTGCTTACCTTCGGACAGCTCCGGATCGCCGTCTAATGCGTCTCTTGTCGCCTACACGGCAGGGAAAAGCTTTTCCACTCTGTCTAGGAAGGAGAAAGTGTGCCAGCACAGCAAATGCCTCCCGGACTTTCCCTGGAATTCAGCAAGTACTTTGCAGCTTGAAATTGGAAGGAAAGCCTCAGATTTAGCAGCCAGAGCTTCAGGAGGAGCAGCAGCGAGCACAGCATCGCTTTTGCAGCAGCTCCTTCCATGTGCATGTTTTTGGGAGTGGAAAGGCTTGCAGAGTGTTCAAGTAGCTTTTTCTCTCCGCTGGAAAGCTGCACGCTCAGTGCCAGTCTTCTGCAGCTTCTTTCTTCACGTTTCAGCAGCTAGCACGCTCTCCGTGTGCTGGAGAAGCGGCAGAGGCTTCCTTGCCGGAGAAGCGGCACCTTCGCCGGCAGAGAGCATCCTGCCGGCCGCGGTGCGCTCCGGAGCGGGGGCTTGTGCCGAAAGAGGCCGGCAACAGGCGCTTACCTTCGGACAGCTCCGGATCGCCGTCTAATGCGTCTCTTGTCGCCTACACGGCAGGGAAAAGCTTTTCCACTCTGTCTAGGAAGGAGAAAGTGTGCCAGCACAGCAAATGCCTCCCGGACTTTCCCTGGAATTCAGCAAGTGCTTTGCAGCTTGAAATTGGAAGGAAAGCCTCAGATTTAGCAGCCAGAGCTTCAGGAGGAGCAGCAGCGAGCACAGCATCGCTTTTGCAGCAGCTCCTTCCATGTGCATGTTTTTGGGAGTGGAAAGGCTTGCAGAGTGTTAAAGTAGCTTTTTCTCTCCGCTGGAAAGCTGCACGCTGAGTGCCAGTCTTCTGCAGCTTCTTTCTTCACGTTTCAGCAGCTAGCACGCTCTCCGTGTGCTGGAGAAGCGGCAGAGGCTTCCTTGCCGGAGAAGCGGCACCTTCGCCGGCAGAGAGCATCCTGCCGGCCGCGGTGCGCTCCGGAGCGGGGGCTTGTGCCGAAAGAGGCCGGCAACAGGCGCTTACCTTCGGACAGCTCCGGATCGCCGTCTAATGCGTCTCTTGTCGCCTACACGGCAGGGAAAAGCTTTTCCACTCTGTCTAGGAAGGAGAAAGTGTGCCAGCACAGCAAATGCCTCCCGGACTTTCCCTGGAATTCAGCAAGTGCTTTGCAGCTTGAAATTGGAAGGAAAGCCTCAGATTTAGCAGCCAGAGCTTCAGGAGGAGCAGCAGCGAGCACAGCATCGGTTTTGCAGCAGCTCCTTCCATGTGCATGTTTTTGGGAGTGGAAAGGCTTGCAGAGTGTTAAAGTAGCTTTTTCTCTCCGCTGGAAAGCTGCACGCTCAGTGCCAGTCTTCTGCAGCTTCTTTCTTCACGTTTCAGCAGCTAGCACGCTCTCCGTGTGCTGGAGAAGCGGCAGAGGCTTCCTTGCCGGAGAAGCGGCACCTTCGCCGGCAGAGAGCATCCTGCCGGCCGCGGTGCGCTCCGGAGCGGGGGCTTGTGCCGAAAGAGGCCGGCAACAGGCGCTTACCTTCGGACAGCTCCGGATCGCCGTCTAATGCGTCTCTTGTCGCCTACACGGCAGGGAAAAGCTTTTCCACTCTGTCTAGGAAGGAGAAAGTGTGCCAGCACAGCAAATGCCTCCCGGACTTTCCCTGGAATTCAGCAAGTGCTTTGCAGCTTGAAATTGGAAGGAAAGCCTCAGATTTAGCAGCCAGAGCTTCAGGAGGAGCAGCAGCGAGCACAGCATCGGTTTTGCAGCAGCTCCTTCCATGTGCATGTTTTTGGGAGTGGAAAGGCTTGCAGAGTGTTAAAGTAGCTTTTTCTCTCCGCTGGAAAGCTGCACGCTGAGTGCCAGTGTTCTGCAGCTTCTTTCTTCACGTTTCAGCAGCTAGCACGCTCTCCGTGTGCTGGAGAAGCGGCAGAGGCTTCCTTGCCGGAGAAGCGGCACCTTCGCCGGCAGAGAGCATCCTGCCGGCCGCGGTGCGCTCCGGAGCGGGGGCTTGTGCCGAAAGAGGCCGGCAACAGGCGCTTACCTTCGGACAGCTCCGGATCGCCGTCTAATGCGTCTCTTGTCGCCTACACGGCAGGGAAAAGCTTTTCCACTCTGTCTAGGAAGGAGAAAGTGTGCCAGCACAGCAAATGCCTCCCGGACTTTCCCTGCAATTCAGCAAGTGCTTTGCAGCTTGAAATTGGAAGGAAAGCCTCAGATTTAGCAGCCAGAGCTTCAGGAGGAGCAGCAGCGAGCACAGCATCGCTTTTGCAGCAGCTCCTTCCATGTGCATGTTTTTGGGAGTGGAGAGGCTTGCAGAGTGTTAAAGTAGCTTTTTCTCTCCGCTGGAAAGCTGCACGCTCAGTGCCAGTCTTCTGCAGCTTCTTTCTTCACGTTTCAGCAGCTAGCACGCTCTCCGTGTGCTTGAGAAGCGGCAGAGGCTTCCTTGCCGGAGAAGCGGCACCTTCGCCGGCAGAGAGCATCCTGCCGGCCGCGGTGCGCTCCGGAGCGGGGGCTTGTGCCGAAAGAGGCCGGCAACAGGCACTTACCTTCGGACAGCTCCGGATCGCCGTCTAATGCGCCTCTTGTCGCCTACACGGCAGGGAAAAGCTTTTCCACTCTGTCTAGGAAGGAGAAAGTGTGCCAGCACAGCAAATGCCTCCCGGACTTTCCCTGGAATTCAGCAAGTGCTTTGCAGCTTGAAATTGGAAGGAAAGCCTCAGATTTAGCAGCCAGAGCTTCAGGAGGAGCAGCAGCGAGCACAGCATCGGTTTTGCAGCAGCTCCTTCCATGTGCATGTTTTTGGGAGTGGAAAGGCTTGCAGAGTGTTAAAGTAGCTTTTTCTCTCCGCTGGAAAGCTGCACGCTCAGTGCCAGTCTTCTGCAGCTTCTTTCTTCACGTTTCAGCAGCTAGCACGCTCTCCGTGTGCTGGAGAAGCGGCAGAGGCTTCCTTGCCGGAGAAGCGGCACCTTCGCCGGCAGAGAGCATCCTGCCGGCCGCGGTGCGCTCCGGAGCGGGGGCTTGTGCCGAAAGAGGCCGGCAACAGGCGCTTACCTTCGGACAGCTCCGGATCGCCGTCTAATGCGTCTCTTGTCGCCTACACGGCAGGGAAAAGCTTTTCCACTCTGTCTAGGAAGGAGAAAGTGTGCCAGCACAGCAAATGCCTCCCGGACTTTCCCTGGAATTCAGCAAGTGCTTTGCAGCTTGAAATTGGAAGGAAAGCCTCAGATTTAGCAGCCAGAGCTTCAGGAGGAGCAGCAGCGAGCACAGCATCGCTTTTGCAGCAGCTCCTTCCATGTGCATGTTTTTGGGAGTGGAAAGGCTTGCAGAGTGTTAAAGTAGCTTTTTCTCTCCGCTGGAAAGCTGCACGCTGAGTGCCAGTCTTCTGCAGCTTCTTTCTTCACGTTTCAGCAGCTAGCACGCTCTCCGTGTGCTGGAGAAGCGGCAGAGGCTTCCTTGCCGGAGAAGCGGCACCTTCGCCGGCAGAGAGCATCCTGCCGGCCGCGGTGCGCTCCGGAGCGGGGGCTTGTGCCGAAAGAGGCCGGCAACAGGCGCTTACCTTCGGACAGCTCCGGATCGCCGTCTAATGCGTCTCTTGTCGCCTACACGGCAGGGAAAAGCTTTTCCACTCTGTCTAGGAAGGAGAAAGTGTGCCAGCACAGCAAATGCCTCCCGGACTTTCCCTGGAATTCAGCAAGTGCTTTGCAGCTTGAAATTGGAAGGAAAGCCTCAGATTTAGCAGCCAGAGCTTCAGGAGGAGCAGCAGCGAGCACAGCATCGGTTTTGCAGCAGCTCCTTCCATGTGCATGTTTTTGGGAGTGGAAAGGCTTGCAGAGTGTTAAAGTAGCTTTTTCTCTCCGCTGGAAAGCTGCACGCTCAGTGCCAGTCTTCTGCAGCTTCTTTCTTCACGTTTCAGCAGCTAGCACGCTCTCCGTGTGCTGGAGAAGCGGCAGAGGCTTCCTTGCCGGAGAAGCGGCACCTTCGCCGGCAGAGAGCATCCTGCCGGCCGCGGTGCGCTCCGGAGCGGGGGCTTGTGCCGAAAGAGGCCGGCAACAGGCGCTTACCTTCGGACAGCTCCGGATCGCCGTCTAATGCGTCTCTTGTCGCCTACACGGCAGGGAAAAGCTTTTCCACTCTGTCTAGGAAGGAGAAAGTGTGCCAGCACAGCAAATGCCTCCCGGACTTTCCCTGCAATTCAGCAAGTGCTTTGCAGCTTGAAATTGGAAGGAAAGCCTCAGATTTAGCAGCCAGAGCTTCAGGAGGAGCAGCAGCGAGCACAGCATCGCTTTTGCAGCAGCTCCTTCCATGTGCATGTTTTTGGGAGTGGAAAGGCTTGCAGAGTGTTCAAGTAGCTTTTTCTCTCCGCTGGAAAGCTGCACGCTCAGTGCCAGTCTTCTGCAGCTTCTTTCTTCACGTTTCAGCAGCTAGCACGCTCTCCGTGTGCTGGAGAAGCGGCAGAGGCTTCCTTGCCGGAGAAGCGGCACCTTCGCCGGCAGAGAGCATCCTGCCGGCCGCGGTGCGCTCCGGAGCGGGGGCTTGTGCCGAAAGAGGCCGGCAACAGGCGCTTACCTTCGGACAGCTCCGGATCGCCGTCTAATGCGTCTCTTGTCGCCTACACGGCAGGGAAAAGCTTTTCCACTCTGTCTAGGAAGGAGAAAGTGTGCCAGCACAGCAAATGCCTCCCGGACTTTCCCTGCAATTCAGCAAGTGCTTTGCAGCTTGAAATTGGAAGGAAAGCCTCAGATTTAGCAGCCAGAGCTTCAGGAGGAGCAGCAGCGAGCACAGCATCGGTTTTGCAGCAGCTCCTTCCATGTGCATGTTTTTGGGAGTGGAAAGGCTTGCAGAGTGTTAAAGTAGCTTTTTCTCTCCGCTGGAAAGCTGCACGCTCAGTGCCAGTCTTCTGCAGCTTCTTTCTTCACGTTTCAGCAGCTAGCACGCTCTCCGTGTGCTTGAGAAGCGGCAGAGGCTTCCTTGCCGGAGAAGCGGCACCTTCGCCGGCAGAGAGCATCCTGCCGGCCGCGGTGCGCTCCGGAGCGGGGGCTTGTGCCGAAAGAGGCCGGCAACAGGCGCTTACCTTCGGACAGCTCCGGATCGCCGTCTAATGCGTCTCTTGTCGCCTACACGGCAGGGAAAAGCTTTTCCACTCTGTCTAGGAAGGAGAAAGTGTGCCAGCACAGCAAATGCCTCCCGGACTTTCCCTGCAATTCAGCAAGTACTTTGCAGCTTGAAATTGGAAGGAAAGCCTCAGATTTAGCAGCCAGAGCTTCAGGAGGAGCAGCAGCGAGCACAGCATCGGTTTTGCAGCAGCTCCTTCCATGTGCATGTTTTTGGGAGTGGAAAGGCTTGCAGAGTGTTAAAGTAGCTTTTTCTCTCCGCTGGAAAGCTGCACGCTCAGTGCCAGTGTTCTGCAGCTTCTTTCTTCACGTTTCAGCAGCTAGCACGCTCTCCGTGTGCTGGAGAAGCGGCAGAGGCTTCCTTGCCGGAGAAGCGGCACCTTCGCCGGCAGAGAGCATCCTGCCGGCCGCGGTGCGCTCCGGAGCGGGGGCTTGTGCCGAAAGAGGCCGGCAACAGGCGCTTACCTTCGGACAGCTCCGGATCGCCGTCTAATGCGTCTCTTGTCGCCTACACGGCAGGGAAAAGCTTTTCCACTCTGTCTAGGAAGGAGAAAGTGTGCCAGCACAGCAAATGCCTCCCGGACTTTCCCTGGAATTCAGCAAGTGCTTTGCAGCTTGAAATTGGAAGGAAAGCCTCAGATTTAGCAGCCAGAGCTTCAGGAGGAGCAGCAGCGAGCACAGCATCGGTTTTGCAGCAGCTCCTTCCATGTGCATGTTTTTGGGAGTGGAAAGGCTTGCAGAGTGTTAAAGTAGCTTTTTCTCTCCGCTGGAAAGCTGCACGTTCAGTGCCAGTCTTCTGCAGCTTCTTTCTTCACGTTTCAGCAGCTAGCTCGCTCTCCGTGTGCTGGAGAAGCGGCAGAGGCTTCCTTGCCGGAGAAGCGGCACCTTCGCCGGCAGAGAGCATCCTGCCGGCCGCGGTGCGCTCCGGAGCGGGGGCTTGTGCCGAAAGAGGCCGGCAACAGGCGCTTACCTTCGGACAGCTCCGGATCGCCGTCTAATGCGTCTCTTGTCGCCTACACGGCAGGGAAAAGCTTTTCCACTCTGTCTAGGAAGGAGAAAGTGTGCCAGCACAGCAAATGCCTCCCGGACTTTCCCTGGAATTCAGCAAGTGCTTTGCAGCTTGAAATTGGAAGGAAAGCCTCAGATTTAGCAGCCAGAGCTTCAGGAGGAGCAGCAGCGAGCACAGCATCGCTTTTGCAGCAGCTCCTTCCATGTGCATGTTTTTGGGAGTGGAAAGGCTTGCAGAGTGTTAAAGTAGCTTTTTCTCTCCGCTGGAAAGCTGCACGCTCAGTGCCAGTCTTCTGCAGCTTCTTTCTTCACGTTTCAGCAGCTAGCACGCTCTCCGTGTGCTTGAGAAGCGGCAGAGGCTTCCTTGCCGGAGAAGCGGCACCTTCGCCGGCAGAGAGCATCCTGCCGGCCGCGGTGCGCTCCGGAGCGGGGGCTTGTGCCGAAAGAGGCCGGCAACAGGCGCTTACCTTCGGACAGCTCCGGATCGCCGTCTAATGCGTCTCTTGTCGCCTACACGGCAGGGAAAAGCTTTTCCACTCTGTCTAGGAAGGAGAAAGTGTGCCAGCACAGCAAATGCCTCCCGGACTTTCCCTGGAATTCAGCAAGTGCTTTGCAGCTTGAAATTGGAAGGAAAGCCTCAGATTTAGCAGCCAGAGCTTCAGGAGGAGCAGCAGCGAGCACAGCATCGGTTTCGCAGCAGCTCCTTCCATGTGCATGTTTTTGGGAGTGGAAAGGCTTGCAGAGTGTTAAAGTAGCTTTTTCTCTCCGCTGGAAAGCTGCACGTTCAGTGCCAGTCTTCTGCAGCTTCTTTCTTCACGTTTCAGCAGCTAGCTCGCTCTCCGTGTGCTGGAGAAGCGGCAGAGGCTTCCTTGCCGGAGAAGCGGCACCTTCGCCGGCAGAGAGCATCCTGCCGGCCGCGGTGCGCTCCGGAGCGGGGGCTTGTGCCGAAAGAGGCCGGCAACAGGCGCTTACCTTCGGACAGCTCCGGATCGCCGTCTAATGCGTCTCTTGTCGCCTACACGGCAGGGAAAAGCTTTTCCACTCTGTCTAGGAAGGAGAAAGTGTGCCAGCACAGCAAATGCCTCCCGGACTTTCCCTGGAATTCAGCAAGTGCTTTGCAGCTTGAAATTGGAAGGAAAGCCTCAGATTTAGCAGCCAGAGCTTCAGGAGGAGCAGCAGCGAGCACAGCATCGCTTTTGCAGCAGCTCCTTCCATGTGCATGTTTTTGGGAGTGGAAAGGCTTGCAGAGTGTTAAAGTAGCTTTTTCTCTCCGCTGGAAAGCTGCACGCTCAGTGCCAGTCTTCTGCAGCTTCTTTCTTCACGTTTCAGCAGCTAGCACGCTCTCCGTGTGCTGGAGAAGCGGCAGAGGCTTCCTTGCCGGAGAAGCGGCACCTTCGCCGGCAGAGAGCATCCTGCCGGCCGCGGTGCGCTCCGGAGCGGGGGCTTGTGCCGAAAGAGGCCGGCAACAGGCGCTTACCTTCGGACAGCTCCGGATCGCCGTCTAATGCGTCTCTTGTCGCCTACACGGCAGGGAAAAGCTTTTCCACTCTGTCTAGGAAGGAGAAAGTGTGCCAGCACAGCAAATGCCTCCCGGACTTTCCCTGGAATTCAGCAAGTGCTTTGCAGCTTGAAATTGGAAGGAAAGCCTCAGATTTAGCAGCCAGAGCTTCAGGAGGAGCAGCAGCGAGCACAGCATCGCTTTTGCAGCAGCTCCTTCCATGTGCATGTTTTTGGGAGTGGAAAGGCTTGCAGAGTGTTAAAGTAGCTTTTTCTCTCCGCTGGAAAGCTGCACGTTCAGTGCCAGTCTTCTGCAGCTTCTTTCTTCACGTTTCAGCAGCTAGCTCGCTCTCCGTGTGCTGGAGAAGCGGCAGAGGCTTCCTTGCCGGAGAAGCGGCACCTTCGCCGGCAGAGAGCATCCTGCCGGCCGCGGTGCGCTCCGGAGCGGGGAGTTGTGCCGAAAGAGGCCGGCAACAGGCACTTACCTTCGGACAGCTCCGGATGCCCGTCTAATGCGCCTCTTGTCGCCTACACGGCAGGGAAAAGCTTTTCCACTCTGTCTAGGAAGGAGAAAGTGTGCCAGCACAGCAAATGCCTCCCGGACTTTCCCTGGAATTCAGCAAGTGCTTTGCAGCTTGAAATTGGAAGGAAAGCCTCAGATTTAGCAGCCAGAGCTTCAGGAGGAGCAGCAGCGAGCACAGCATCGGTTTTGCAGCAGCTCCTTCCATGTGCATGTTTTTGGGAGTGGAAAGGCTTGCAGAGTGTTAAAGTAGCTTTTTCTCTCCGCTGGAAAGCTGCACGCTCAGTGCCAGTCTTCTGCAGCTTCTTTCTTCACGTTTCAGCAGCTAGCACGCTCTCCGTGTGCTTGAGAAGCGGCAGAGGCTTCCTTGCCGGAGAAGCGGCACCTTCGCCGGCAGAGAGCATCCTGCCGGCCGCGGTGCGCTCCGGAGCGGGGGCTTGTGCCGAAAGAGGCCGGCAACAGGCGCTTACCTTCGGACAGCTCCGGATCGCCGTCTAATGCGCCTCTTGTCGCCTACACGGCAGGGAAAAGCTTTTCCACTCTGTCTAGGAAGGAGAAAGTGTGCCAGCACAGCAAATGCCTCCCGGACTTTCCCTGGAATTCAGCAAGTGCTTTGCAGCTTGAAATTGGAAGGAAAGCCTCAGATTTAGCAGCCAGAGCTTCAGGAGGAGCAGCAGCGAGCACAGCATCGGTTTTGCAGCAGCTCCTTCCATGTGCATGTTTTTGGGAGTGGAAAGGCTTGCAGAGTGTTCAAGTAGCTTTTTCTCTCCGCTGGAAAGCTGCACGCTCAGTGCCAGTCTTCTGCAGCTTCTTTCTTCACGTTTCAGCAGCTAGCACGCTCTCCGTGTGCTGGAGAAGCGGCAGAGGCTTCCTTGCCGGAGAAGCGGCACCTTCGCCGGCAGAGAGCATCCTGCCGGCCGCGGTGCGCTCCGGAGCGGGGGCTTGTGCCGAAAGAGGCCGGCAACAGGCGCTTACCTTCGGACAGCTCCGGATCGCCGTCTAATGCGTCTCTTGTCGCCTACACGGCAGGGAAAAGCTTTTCCACTCTGTCTAGGAAGGAGAAAGTGTGCCAGCACAGCAAATGCCTCCCGGACTTTCCCTGGAATTCAGCAAGTGCTTTGCAGCTTGAAATTGGAAGGAAAGCCTCAGATTTAGCAGCCAGAGCTTCAGGAGGAGCAGCAGCGAGCACAGCATCGGTTTTGCAGCAGCTCCTTCCATGTGCATGTTTTTGGGAGTGGAAAGGCTTGCAGAGTGTTAAAGTAGCTTTTTCTCTCCGCTGGAAAGCTGCACGCTGAGTGCCAGTGTTCTGCAGCTTCTTTCTTCACGTTTCAGCAGCTAGCACGCTCTCCGTGTGCTGGAGAAGCGGCAGAGGCTTCCTTGCCGGAGAAGCGGCACCTTCGCCGGCAGAGAGCATCCTGCCGGCCGCGGTGCGCTCCGGAGCGGGGGCTTGTGCCGAAAGAGGCCGGCAACAGGCGCTTACCTTCGGACAGCTCCGGATCGCCGTCTAATGCGTCTCTTGTCGCCTACACGGCAGGGAAAAGCTTTTCCACTCTGTCTAGGAAGGAGAAAGTGTGCCAGCACAGCAAATGCCTCCCGGACTTTCCCTGCAATTCAGCAAGTGCTTTGCAGCTTGAAATTGGAAGGAAAGCCTCAGATTTAGCAGCCAGAGCTTCAGGAGGAGCAGCAGCGAGCACAGCATCGCTTTTGCAGCAGCTCCTTCCATGTGCATGTTTTTGGGAGTGGAAAGGCTTGCAGAGTGTTAAAGTAGCTTTTTCTCTCCGCTGGAAAGCTGCACGCTCAGTGCCAGTCTTCTGCAGCTTCTTTCTTCACGTTTCAGCAGCTAGCACGCTCTCCGTGTGCTGGAGAAGCGGCAGAGGCTTCCTTGCCGGAGAAGCGGCACCTTCGCCGGCAGAGAGCATCCTGCCGGCCGCGGTGCGCTCCGGAGCGGGGGCTTGTGCCGAAAGAGGCCGGCAACAGGCGCTTACCTTCGGACAGCTCCGGATCGCCGTCTAATGCGTCTCTTGTCGCCTACACGGCAGGGAAAAGCTTTTCCACTCTGTCTAGGAAGGAGAAAGTGTGCCAGCACAGCAAATGCCTCCCGGACTTTCCCTGGAATTCAGCAAGTGCTTTGCAGCTTGAAATTGGAAGGAAAGCCTCAGATTTAGCAGCCAGAGCTTCAGGAGGAGCAGCAGCGAGCACAGCATCGGTTTTGCAGCAGCTCCTTCCATGTGCATGTTTTTGGGAGTGGAAAGGCTTGCAGAGTGTTAAAGTAGCTTTTTCTCTCCGCTGGAAAGCTGCACGCTGAGTGCCAGTGTTCTGCAGCTTCTTTCTTCACGTTTCAGCAGCTAGCACGCTCTCCGTGTGCTGGAGAAGCGGCAGAGGCTTCCTTGCCGGAGAAGCGGCACCTTCGCCGGCAGAGAGCATCCTGCCGGCCGCGGTGCGCTCCGGAGCGGGGGCTTGTGCCGAAAGAGGCCGGCAACAGGCGCTTACCTTCGGACAGCTCCGGATCGCCGTCTAATGCGTCTCTTGTCGCCTACACGGCAGGGAAAAGCTTTTCCACTCTGTCTAGGAAGGAGAAAGTGTGCCAGCACAGCAAATGCCTCCCGGACTTTCCCTGGAATTCAGCAAGTGCTTTGCAGCTTGAAATTGGAAGGAAAGCCTCAGATTTAGCAGCCAGAGCTTCAGGAGGAGCAGCAGCGAGCACAGCATCGCTTTTGCAGCAGCTCCTTCCATGTGCATGTTTTTGGGAGTGGAAAGGCTTGCAGAGTGTTAAAGTAGCTTTTTCTCTCCGCTGGAAAGCTGCACGCTCAGTGCCAGTCTTCTGCAGCTTCTTTCTTCACGTTTCAGCAGCTAGCACGCTCTCCGTGTGCTGGAGAAGCGGCAGAGGCTTCCTTGCCGGAGAAGCGGCACCTTCGCCGGCAGAGAGCATCCTGCCGGCCGCGGTGCGCTCCGGAGCGGGGGCTTGTGCCGAAAGAAGCCGGCAACAGGCGCTTACCTTCGGACAGCTCCGGATCGCCGTCTAATGCGTCTCTTGTCGCCTACACGGCAGGGAAAAGCTTTTCCACTCTGTCTAGGAAGGAGAAAGTGTGCCAGCACAGCAAATGCCTCCCGGACTTTCCCTGGAATTCAGCAAGTGCTTTGCAGCTTGAAATTGGAAGGAAAGCCTCAGATTTAGCAGCCAGAGCTTCAGGAGGAGCAGCAGCGAGCACAGCATCGGTTTTGCAGCAGCTCCTTCCATGTGCATGTTTTTGGGAGTGGAAAGGCTTGCAGAGTGTTAAAGTAGCTTTTTCTCTCCGCTGGAAAGCTGCACGCTGAGTGCCAGTGTTCTGCAGCTTCTTTCTTCACGTTTCAGCAGCTAGCACGCTCTCCGTGTGCTGGAGAAGCGGCAGAGGCTTCCTTGCCGGAGAAGCGGCACCTTCGCCGGCAGAGAGCATCCTGCCGGCCGCGGTGCGCTCCGGAGCGGGGGCTTGTGCCGAAAGAGGCCGGCAACAGGCGCTTACCTTCGGACAGCTCCGGATCGCCGTCTAATGCGTCTCTTGTCGCCTACACGGCAGGGAAAAGCTTTTCCACTCTGTCTAGGAAGGAGAAAGTGTGCCAGCACAGCAAATGCCTCCCGGACTTTCCCTGGAATTCAGCAAGTGCTTTGCAGCTTGAAATTGGAAGGAAAGCCTCAGATTTAGCAGCCAGAGCTTCAGGAGGAGCAGCAGCGAGCACAGCATCGGTTTTGCAGCAGCTCCTTCCATGTGCATGTTTTTGGGAGTGGAAAGGCTTGCAGAGTGTTAAAGTAGCTTTTTCTCTCCGCTGGAAAGCTGCACGCTCAGTGCCAGTGTTCTGCAGCTTCTTTCTTCACGTTTCAGCAGCTAGCACGCTCTCCGTGTGCTGGAGAAGCGGCAGAGGCTTCCTTGCCGGAGAAGCGGCACCTTCGCCGGCAGAGAGCATCCTGCCGGCCGCGGTGCGCTCCGGAGCGGGGGCTTGTGCCGAAAGAGGCCGGCAACAGGCGCTTACCTTCGGACAGCTCCGGATCGCCGTCTAATGCGTCTCTTGTCGCCTACACGGCAGGGAAAAGCTTTTCCACTCTGTCTAGGAAGGAGAAAGTGTGCCAGCACAGCAAATGCCTCCCGGACTTTCCCTGGAATTCAGCAAGTGCTTTGCAGCTTGAAATTGGAAGGAAAGCCTCAGATTTAGCAGCCAGAGCTTCAGGAGGAGCAGCAGCGAGCACAGCATCGGTTTTGCAGCAGCTCCTTCCATGTGCATGTTTTTGGGAGTGGAAAGGCTTGCAGAGTGTTAAAGTAGCTTTTTCTCTCCGCTGGAAAGCTGCACGCTGAGTGCCAGTGTTCTGCAGCTTCTTTCTTCACGTTTCAGCAGCTAGCACGCTCTCCGTGTGCTGGAGAAGCGGCAGAGGCTTCCTTGCCGGAGAAGCGGCACCTTCGCCGGCAGAGAGCATCCTGCCGGCCGCGGTGCGCTCCGGAGCGGGGGCTTGTGCCGAAAGAGGCCGGCAACAGGCGCTTACCTTCGGACAGCTCCGGATCGCCGTCTAATGCGTCTCTTGTCGCCTACACGGCAGGGAAAAGCTTTTCCACTCTGTCTAGGAAGGAGAAAGTGTGCCAGCACAGCAAATGCCTCCCGGACTTTCCCTGCAATTCAGCAAGTGCTTTGCAGCTTGAAATTGGAAGGAAAGCCTCAGATTTAGCAGCCAGAGCTTCAGGAGGAGCAGCAGCGAGCACAGCATCGCTTTTGCAGCAGCTCCTTCCATGTGCATGTTTTTGGGAGTGGAAAGGCTTGCAGAGTGTTAAAGTAGCTTTTTCTCTCCGCTGGAAAGCTGCACGCTCAGTGCCAGTCTTCTGCAGCTTCTTTCTTCACGTTTCAGCAGCTAGCACGCTCTCCGTGTGCTGGAGAAGCGGCAGAGGCTTCCTTGCCGGAGAAGCGGCACCTTCGCCGGCAGAGAGCATCCTGCCGGCCGCGGTGCGCTCCGGAGCGGGGGCTTGTGCCGAAAGAGGCCGGCAACAGGCGCTTACCTTCGGACAGCTCCGGATCGCCGTCTAATGCGTCTCTTGTCGCCTACACGGCAGGGAAAAGCTTTTCCACTCTGTCTAGGAAGGAGAAAGTGTGCCAGCACAGCAAATGCCTCCCGGACTTTCCCTGGAATTCAGCAAGTGCTTTGCAGCTTGAAATTGGAAGGAAAGCCTCAGATTTAGCAGCCAGAGCTTCAGGAGGAGCAGCAGCGAGCACAGCATCGGTTTTGCAGCAGCTCCTTCCATGTGCATGTTTTTGGGAGTGGAAAGGCTTGCAGAGTGTTCAAGTAGCTTTTTCTCTCCGCTGGAAAGCTGCACGCTCAGTGCCAGTGTTCTGCAGCTTCTTTCTTCACGTTTCAGCAGCTAGCACGCTCTCCGTGTGCTGGAGAAGCGGCAGAGGCTTCCTTGCCGGAGAAGCGGCACCTTCGCCGGCAGAGAGCATCCTGCCGGCCGCGGTGCGCTCCGGAGCGGGGGCTTGTGCCGAAAGAGGCCGGCAACAGGCGCTTACCTTCGGACAGCTCCGGATCGCCGTCTAATGCGTCTCTTGTCGCCTACACGGCAGGGAAAAGCTTTTCCACTCTGTCTAGGAAGGAGAAAGTGTGCCAGCACAGCAAATGCCTCCCGGACTTTCCCTGGAATTCAGCAAGTGCTTTGCAGCTTGAAATTGGAAGGAAAGCCTCAGATTTAGCAGCCAGAGCTTCAGGAGGAGCAGCAGCGAGCACAGCATCGCTTTTGCAGCAGCTCCTTCCATGTGCATGTTTTTGGGAGTGGAAAGGCTTGCAGAGTGTTCAAGTAGCTTTTTCTCTCCGCTGGAAAGCTGCACGCTCAGTGCCAGTCTTCTGCAGCTTCTTTCTTCACGTTTCAGCAGCTAGCACGCTCTCCGTGTGCTGGAGAAGCGGCAGAGGCTTCCTTGCCGGAGAAGCGGCACCTTCGCCGGCAGAGAGCATCCTGCCGGCCGCGGTGCGCTCCGGAGCGGGGGCTTGTGCCGAAAGAGGCCGGCAACAGGCGCTTACCTTCGGACAGCTCCGGATCGCCGTCTAATGCGTCTCTTGTCGCCTACACGGCAGGGAAAAGCTTTTCCACTCTGTCTAGGAAGGAGAAAGTGTGCCAGCACAGCAAATGCCTCCCGGACTTTCCCTGCAATTCAGCAAGTGCTTTGCAGCTTGAAATTGGAAGGAAAGCCTCAGATTTAGCAGCCAGAGCTTCAGGAGGAGCAGCAGCGAGCACAGCATCGGTTTTGCAGCAGCTCCTTCCATGTGCATGTTTTTGGGAGTGGAAAGGCTTGCAGAGTGTTAAAGTAGCTTTTTCTCTCCGCTGGAAAGCTGCACGCTCAGTGCCAGTCTTCTGCAGCTTCTTTCTTCACGTTTCAGCAGCTAGCACGCTCTCCGTGTGCTTGAGAAGCGGCAGAGGCTTCCTTGCCGGAGAAGCGGCACCTTCGCCGGCAGAGAGCATCCTGCCGGCCGCGGTGCGCTCCGGAGCGGGGGCTTGTGCCGAAAGAGGCCGGCAACAGGCGCTTACCTTCGGACAGCTCCGGATCGCCGTCTAATGCGTCTCTTGTCGCCTACACGGCAGGGAAAAGCTTTTCCACTCTGTCTAGGAAGGAGAAAGTGTGCCAGCACAGCAAATGCCTCCCGGACTTTCCCTGCAATTCAGCAAGTACTTTGCAGCTTGAAATTGGAAGGAAAGCCTCAGATTTAGCAGCCAGAGCTTCAGGAGGAGCAGCAGCGAGCACAGCATCGGTTTTGCAGCAGCTCCTTCCATGTGCATGTTTTTGGGAGTGGAAAGGCTTGCAGAGTGTTAAAGTAGCTTTTTCTCTCCGCTGGAAAGCTGCACGCTCAGTGCCAGTGTTCTGCAGCTTCTTTCTTCACGTTTCAGCAGCTAGCACGCTCTCCGTGTGCTGGAGAAGCGGCAGAGGCTTCCTTGCCGGAGAAGCGGCACCTTCGCCGGCAGAGAGCATCCTGCCGGCCGCGGTGCGCTCCGGAGCGGGGGCTTGTGCCGAAAGAGGCCGGCAACAGGCGCTTACCTTCGGACAGCTCCGGATCGCCGTCTAATGCGTCTCTTGTCGCCTACACGGCAGGGAAAAGCTTTTCCACTCTGTCTAGGAAGGAGAAAGTGTGCCAGCACAGCAAATGCCTCCCGGACTTTCCCTGGAATTCAGCAAGTGCTTTGCAGCTTGAAATTGGAAGGAAAGCCTCAGATTTAGCAGCCAGAGCTTCAGGAGGAGCAGCAGCGAGCACAGCATCGGTTTTGCAGCAGCTCCTTCCATGTGCATGTTTTTGGGAGTGGAAAGGCTTGCAGAGTGTTAAAGTAGCTTTTTCTCTCCGCTGGAAAGCTGCACGTTCAGTGCCAGTCTTCTGCAGCTTCTTTCTTCACGTTTCAGCAGCTAGCTCGCTCTCCGTGTGCTGGAGAAGCGGCAGAGGCTTCCTTGCCGGAGAAGCGGCACCTTCGCCGGCAGAGAGCATCCTGCCGGCCGCGGTGCGCTCCGGAGCGGGGGCTTGTGCCGAAAGAGGCCGGCAACAGGCGCTTACCTTCGGACAGCTCCGGATCGCCGTCTAATGCGTCTCTTGTCGCCTACACGGCAGGGAAAAGCTTTTCCACTCTGTCTAGGAAGGAGAAAGTGTGCCAGCACAGCAAATGCCTCCCGGACTTTCCCTGGAATTCAGCAAGTGCTTTGCAGCTTGAAATTGGAAGGAAAGCCTCAGATTTAGCAGCCAGAGCTTCAGGAGGAGCAGCAGCGAGCACAGCATCGGTTTTGCAGCAGCTCCTTCCATGTGCATGTTTTTGGGAGTGGAAAGGCTTGCAGAGTGTTAAAGTAGCTTTTTCTCTCCGCTGGAAAGCTGCACGTTCAGTGCCAGTCTTCTGCAGCTTCTTTCTTCACGTTTCAGCAGCTAGCTCGCTCTCCGTGTGCTGGAGAAGCGGCAGAGGCTTCCTTGCCGGAGAAGCGGCACCTTCGCCGGCAGAGAGCATCCTGCCGGCCGCGGTGCGCTCCGGAGCGGGGGCTTGTGCCGAAAGAGGCCGGCAACAGGCGCTTACCTTCGGACAGCTCCGGATCGCCGTCTAATGCGTCTCTTGTCGCCTACACGGCAGGGAAAAGCTTTTCCACTCTGTCTAGGAAGGAGAAAGTGTGCCAGCACAGCAAATGCCTCCCGGACTTTCCCTGGAATTCAGCAAGTGCTTTGCAGCTTGAAATTGGAAGGAAAGCCTCAGATTTAGCAGCCAGAGCTTCAGGAGGAGCAGCAGCGAGCACAGCATCGGTTTTGCAGCAGCTCCTTCCATGTGCATGTTTTTGGGAGTGGAAAGGCTTGCAGAGTGTTAAAGTAGCTTTTTCTCTCCGCTGGAAAGCTGCACGCTGAGTGCCAGTGTTCTGCAGCTTCTTTCTTCACGTTTCAGCAGCTAGCTCGCTCTCCGTGTGCTGGAGAAGCGGCAGAGGCTTCCTTGCCGGAGAAGCGGCACCTTCGCCGGCAGAGAGCATCCTGCCGGCCGCGGTGCGCTCCGGAGCGGGGGCTTGTGCCGAAAGAGGCCGGCAACAGGCGCTTACCTTCGGACAGCTCCGGATCGCCGTCTAATGCGTCTCTTGTCGCCTACACGGCAGGGAAAAGCTTTTCCACTCTGTCTAGGAAGGAGAAAGTGTGCCAGCACAGCAAATGCCTCCCGGACTTTCCCTGGAATTCAGCAAGTGCTTTGCAGCTTGAAATTGGAAGGAAAGCCTCAGATTTAGCAGCCAGAGCTTCAGGAGGAGCAGCAGCGAGCACAGCATCGCTTTTGCAGCAGCTCCTTCCATGTGCATGTTTTTGGGAGTGGAAAGGCTTGCAGAGTGTTCAAGTAGCTTTTTCTCTCCGCTGGAAAGCTGCACGCTCAGTGCCAGTCTTCTGCAGCTTCTTTCTTCACGTTTCAGCAGCTAGCACGCTCTCCGTGTGCTGGAGAAGCGGCAGAGGCTTCCTTGCCGGAGAAGCGGCACCTTCGCCGGCAGAGAGCATCCTGCCGGCCGCGGTGCGCTCCGGAGCGGGGGCTTGTGCCGAAAGAGGCCGGCAACAGGCGCTTACCTTCGGACAGCTCCGGATCGCCGTCTAATGCGTCTCTTGTCGCCTACACGGCAGGGAAAAGCTTTTCCACTCTGTCTAGGAAGGAGAAAGTGTGCCAGCACAGCAAATGCCTCCCGGACTTTCCCTGCAATTCAGCAAGTGCTTTGCAGCTTGAAATTGGAAGGAAAGCCTCAGATTTAGCAGCCAGAGCTTCAGGAGGAGCAGCAGCGAGCACAGCATCGGTTTTGCAGCAGCTCCTTCCATGTGCATGTTTTTGGGAGTGGAAAGGCTTGCAGAGTGTTCAAGTAGCTTTTTCTCTCCGCTGGAAAGCTGCACGCTGAGTGCCAGTGTTCTGCAGCTTCTTTCTTCACGTTTCAGCAGCTAGCACGCTCTCCGTGTGCTGGAGAAGCGGCAGAGGCTTCCTTGCCGGAGAAGCGGCACCTTCGCCGGCAGAGAGCATCCTGCCGGCCGCGGTGCGCTCCGGAGCGGGGGCTTGTGCCGAAAGAGGCCGGCAACAGGCGCTTACCTTCGGACAGCTCCGGATCGCCGTCTAATGCGTCTCTTGTCGCCTACACGGCAGGGAAAAGCTTTTCCACTCTGTCTAGGAAGGAGAAAGTGTGCCAGCACAGCAAATGCCTCCCGGACTTTCCCTGGAATTCAGCAAGTGCTTTGCAGCTTGAAATTGGAAGGAAAGCCTCAGATTTAGCAGCCAGAGCTTCAGGAGGAGCAGCAGCGAGCACAGCATCGCTTTTGCAGCAGCTCCTTCCATGTGCATGTTTTTGGGAGTGGAAAGGCTTGCAGAGTGTTAAAGTAGCTTTTTCTCTCCGCTGGAAAGCTGCACGCTCAGTGCCAGTCTTCTGCAGCTTCTTTCTTCACGTTTCAGCAGCTAGCACGCTCTCTGTGTGCTGGAGAAGCGGCAGAGGCTTCCTTGCCGGAGAAGCGGCACCTTCGCCGGCAGAGAGCATCCTGCCGGCCGCGGTGCGCTCCGGAGCGGGGGCTTGTGCCGAAAGAGGCCGGCAACAGGCGCTTACCTTCGGACAGCTCCGGATCGCCGTCTAATGCGTCTCTTGTCGCCTACACGGCAGGGAAAAGCTTTTCCACTCTGTCTAGGAAGGAGAAAGTGTGCCAGCACAGCAAATGCCTCCCGGACTTTCCCTGGAATTCAGCAAGTGCTTTGCAGCTTGAAATTGGAAGGAAAGCCTCAGATTTAGCAGCCAGAGCTTCAGGAGGAGCAGCAGCGAGCACAGCATCGGTTTTGCAGCAGCTCCTTCCATGTGCATGTTTTTGGGAGTGGAAAGGCTTGCAGAGTGTTAAAGTAGCTTTTTCTCTCCGCTGGAAAGCTGCACGCTGAGTGCCAGTCTTCTGCAGCTTCTTTCTTCACGTTTCAGCAGCTAGCACGCTCTCCGTGTGCTGGAGAAGCGGCAGAGGCTTCCTTGCCGGAGAAGCGGCACCTTCGCCGGCAGAGAGCATCCTGCCGGCCGCGGTGCGCTCCGGAGCGGGGGCTTGTGCCGAAAGAGGCCGGCAACAGGCGCTTACCTTCGGACAGCTCCGGATCGCCGTCTAATGCGTCTCTTGTCGCCTACACGGCAGGGAAAAGCTTTTCCACTCTGTCTAGGAAGGAGAAAGTGTGCCAGCACAGCAAATGCCTCCCGGACTTTCCCTGCAATTCAGCAAGTGCTTTGCAGCTTGAAATTGGAAGGAAAGCCTCAGATTTAGCAGCCAGAGCTTCAGGAGGAGCAGCAGCGAGCACAGCATCGCTTTTGCAGCAGCTCCTTCCATGTGCATGTTTTTGGGAGTGGAAAGGCTTGCAGAGTGTTAAAGTAGCTTTTTCTCTCCGCTGGAAAGCTGCACGCTCAGTGCCAGTCTTCTGCAGCTTCTTTCTTCACGTTTCAGCAGCTAGCACGCTCTCCGTGTGCTGGAGAAGCGGCAGAGGCTTCCTTGCCGGAGAAGCGGCACCTTCGCCGGCAGAGAGCATCCTGCCGGCCGCGGTGCGCTCCGGAGCGGGGGCTTGTGCCGAAAGAGGCCGGCAACAGGCGCTTACCTTCGGACAGCTCCGGATCGCCGTCTAATGCGTCTCTTGTCGCCTACACGGCAGGGAAAAGCTTTTCCACTCTGTCTAGGAAGGAGAAAGTGTGCCAGCACAGCAAATGCCTCCCGGACTTTCCCTGGAATTCAGCAAGTGCTTTGCAGCTTGAAATTGGAAGGAAAGCCTCAGATTTAGCAGCCAGAGCTTCAGGAGGAGCAGCAGCGAGCACAGCATCGGTTTTGCAGCAGCTCCTTCCATGTGCATGTTTTTGGGAGTGGAAAGGCTTGCAGAGTGTTCAAGTAGCTTTTTCTCTCCGCTGGAAAGCTGCACGCTCAGTGCCAGTGTTCTGCAGCTTCTTTCTTCACGTTTCAGCAGCTAGCACGCTCTCCGTGTGCTGGAGAAGCGGCAGAGGCTTCCTTGCCGGAGAAGCGGCACCTTCGCCGGCAGAGAGCATCCTGCCGGCCGCGGTGCGCTCCGGAGCGGGGGCTTGTGCCGAAAGAGGCCGGCAACAGGCGCTTACCTTCGGACAGCTCCGGATCGCCGTCTAATGCGTCTCTTGTCGCCTACACGGCAGGGAAAAGCTTTTCCACTCTGTCTAGGAAGGAGAAAGTGTGCCAGCACAGCAAATGCCTCCCGGACTTTCCCTGCAATTCAGCAAGTGCTTTGCAGCTTGAAATTGGAAGGAAAGCCTCAGATTTAGCAGCCAGAGCTTCAGGAGGAGCAGCAGCGAGCACAGCATCGCTTTTGCAGCAGCTCCTTCCATGTGCATGTTTTTGGGAGTGGAAAGGCTTGCAGAGTGTTAAAGTAGCTTTTTCTCTCCGCTGGAAAGCTGCACGCTCAGTGCCAGTCTTCTGCAGCTTCTTTCTTCACGTTTCAGCAGCTAGCACGCTCTCCGTGTGCTGGAGAAGCGGCAGAGGCTTCCTTGCCGGAGAAGCGGCACCTTCGCCGGCAGAGAGCATCCTGCCGGCCGCGGTGCGCTCCGGAGCGGGGGCTTGTGCCGAAAGAGGCCGGCAACAGGCGCTTACCTTCGGACAGCTCCGGATCGCCGTCTAATGCGTCTCTTGTCGCCTACACGGCAGGGAAAAGCTTTTCCACTCTGTCTAGGAAGGAGAAAGTGTGCCAGCACAGCAAATGCCTCCCGGACTTTCCCTGCAATTCAGCAAGTGCTTTGCAGCTTGAAATTGGAAGGAAAGCCTCAGATTTAGCAGCCAGAGCTTCAGGAGGAGCAGCAGCGAGCACAGCATCGGTTTTGCAGCAGCTCCTTCCATGTGCATGTTTTTGGGAGTGGAAAGGCTTGCAGAGTGTTAAAGTAGCTTTTTCTCTCCGCTGGAAAGCTGCACGCTCAGTGCCAGTCTTCTGCAGCTTCTTTCTTCACGTTTCAGCAGCTAGCACGCTCTCCGTGTGCTTGAGAAGCGGCAGAGGCTTCCTTGCCGGAGAAGCGGCACCTTCGCCGGCAGAGAGCATCCTGCCGGCCGCGGTGCGCTCCGGAGCGGGGGCTTGTGCCGAAAGAGGCCGGCAACAGGCGCTTACCTTCGGACAGCTCCGGATCGCCGTCTAATGCGTCTCTTGTCGCCTACACGGCAGGGAAAAGCTTTTCCACTCTGTCTAGGAAGGAGAAAGTGTGCCAGCACAGCAAATGCCTCCCGGACTTTCCCTGCAATTCAGCAAGTACTTTGCAGCTTGAAATTGGAAGGAAAGCCTCAGATTTAGCAGCCAGAGCTTCAGGAGGAGCAGCAGCGAGCACAGCATCGGTTTTGCAGCAGCTCCTTCCATGTGCATGTTTTTGGGAGTGGAAAGGCTTGCAGAGTGTTAAAGTAGCTTTTTCTCTCCGCTGGAAAGCTGCACGTTCAGTGCCAGTCTTCTGCAGCTTCTTTCTTCACGTTTCAGCAGCTAGCTCGCTCTCCGTGTGCTGGAGAAGCGGCAGAGGCTTCCTTGCCGGAGAAGCGGCACCTTCGCCGGCAGAGAGCATCCTGCCGGCCGCGGTGCGCTCCGGAGCGGGGGCTTGTGCCGAAAGAGGCCGGCAACAGGCGCTTACCTTCGGACAGCTCCGGATCGCCGTCTAATGCGTCTCTTGTCGCCTACACGGCAGGGAAAAGCTTTTCCACTCTGTCTAGGAAGGAGAAAGTGTGCCAGCACAGCAAATGCCTCCCGGACTTTCCCTGGAATTCAGCAAGTGCTTTGCAGCTTGAAATTGGAAGGAAAGCCTCAGATTTAGCAGCCAGAGCTTCAGGAGGAGCAGCAGCGAGCACAGCATCGGTTTTGCAGCAGCTCCTTCCATGTGCATGTTTTTGGGAGTGGAAAGGCTTGCAGAGTGTTAAAGTAGCTTTTTCTCTCCGCTGGAAAGCTGCACGTTCAGTGCCAGTCTTCTGCAGCTTCTTTCTTCACGTTTCAGCAGCTAGCTCGCTCTCCGTGTGCTGGAGAAGCGGCAGAGGCTTCCTTGCCGGAGAAGCGGCACCTTCGCCGGCAGAGAGCATCCTGCCGGCCGCGGTGCGCTCCGGAGCGGGGGCTTGTGCCGAAAGAGGCCGGCAACAGGCGCTTACCTTCGGACAGCTCCGGATCGCCGTCTAATGCGTCTCTTGTCGCCTACACGGCAGGGAAAAGCTTTTCCACTCTGTCTAGGAAGGAGAAAGTGTGCCAGCACAGCAAATGCCTCCCGGACTTTCCCTGGAATTCAGCAAGTGCTTTGCAGCTTGAAATTGGAAGGAAAGCCTCAGATTTAGCAGCCAGAGCTTCAGGAGGAGCAGCAGCGAGCACAGCATCGCTTTTGCAGCAGCTCCTTCCATGTGCATGTTTTTGGGAGTGGAAAGGCTTGCAGAGTGTTCAAGTAGCTTTTTCTCTCCGCTGGAAAGCTGCACGCTCAGTGCCAGTCTTCTGCAGCTTCTTTCTTCACGTTTCAGCAGCTAGCACGCTCTCCGTGTGCTGGAGAAGCGGCAGAGGCTTCCTTGCCGGAGAAGCGGCACCTTCGCCGGCAGAGAGCATCCTGCCGGCCGCGGTGCGCTCCGGAGCGGGGGCTTGTGCCGAAAGAGGCCGGCAACAGGCGCTTACCTTCGGACAGCTCCGGATCGCCGTCTAATGCGTCTCTTGTCGCCTACACGGCAGGGAAAAGCTTTTCCACTCTGTCTAGGAAGGAGAAAGTGTGCCAGCACAGCAAATGCCTCCCGGACTTTCCCTGCAATTCAGCAAGTGCTTTGCAGCTTGAAATTGGAAGGAAAGCCTCAGATTTAGCAGCCAGAGCTTCAGGAGGAGCAGCAGCGAGCACAGCATCGGTTTTGCAGCAGCTCCTTCCATGTGCATGTTTTTGGGAGTGGAAAGGCTTGCAGAGTGTTAAAGTAGCTTTTTCTCTCCGCTGGAAAGCTGCACGCTCAGTGCCAGTCTTCTGCAGCTTCTTTCTTCACGTTTCAGCAGCTAGCACGCTCTCCGTGTGCTTGAGAAGCGGCAGAGGCTTCCTTGCCGGAGAAGCGGCACCTTCGCCGGCAGAGAGCATCCTGCCGGCCGCGGTGCGCTCCGGAGCGGGGGCTTGTGCCGAAAGAGGCCGGCAACAGGCGCTTACCTTCGGACAGCTCCGGATCGCCGTCTAATGCGTCTCTTGTCGCCTACACGGCAGGGAAAAGGTTTTCCACTCTGTCTAGGAAGGAGAAAGTGTGCCAGCACAGCAAATGCCTCCCGGACTTTCCCTGCAATTCAGCAAGTGCTTTGCAGCTTGAAATTGGAAGGAAAGCCTCAGATTTAGCAGCCAGAGCTTCAGGAGGAGCAGCAGCGAGCACAGCATCGGTTTTGCAGCAGCTCCTTCCATGTGCATGTTTTTGGGAGTGGAAAGGCTTGCAGAGTGTTAAAGTAGCTTTTTCTCTCCGCTGGAAAGCTGCACGCTCAGTGCCAGTGTTCTGCAGCTTCTTTCTTCACGTTTCAGCAGCTAGCACGCTCTCCGTGTGCTGGAGAAGCGGCAGAGGCTTCCTTGCCGGAGAAGCGGCACCTTCGCCGGCAGAGAGCATCCTGCCGGCCGCGGTGCGCTCCGGAGCGGGGGCTTGTGCCGAAAGAGGCCGGCAACAGGCGCTTACCTTCGGACAGCTCCGGATCGCCGTCTAATGCGTCTCTTGTCGCCTACACGGCAGGGAAAAGCTTTTCCACTCTGTCTAGGAAGGAGAAAGTGTGCCAGCACAGCAAATGCCTCCCGGACTTTCCCTGGAATTCAGCAAGTGCTTTGCAGCTTGAAATTGGAAGGAAAGCCTCAGATTTAGCAGCCAGAGCTTCAGGAGGAGCAGCAGCGAGCACAGCATCGGTTTTGCAGCAGCTCCTTCCATGTGCATGTTTTTGGGAGTGGAAAGGCTTGCAGAGTGTTAAAGTAGCTTTTTCTCTCCGCTGGAAAGCTGCACGTTCAGTGCCAGTCTTCTGCAGCTTCTTTCTTCACGTTTCAGCAGCTAGCTCGCTCTCCGTGTGCTGGAGAAGCGGCAGAGGCTTCCTTGCCGGAGAAGCGGCACCTTCGCCGGCAGAGAGCATCCTGCCGGCCGCGGTGCGCTCCGGAGCGGGGGCTTGTGCCGAAAGAGGCCGGCAACAGGCGCTTACCTTCGGACAGCTCCGGATCGCCGTCTAATGCGTCTCTTGTCGCCTACACGGCAGGGAAAAGCTTTTCCACTCTGTCTAGGAAGGAGAAAGTGTGCCAGCACAGCAAATGCCTCCCGGACTTTCCCTGGAATTCAGCAAGTGCTTTGCAGCTTGAAATTGGAAGGAAAGCCTCAGATTTAGCAGCCAGAGCTTCAGGAGGAGCAGCAGCGAGCACAGCATCGGTTTTGCAGCAGCTCCTTCCATGTGCATGTTTTTGGGAGTGGAAAGGCTTGCAGAGTGTTAAAGTAGCTTTTTCTCTCCGCTGGAAAGCTGCACGCTCAGTGCCAGTCTTCTGCAGCTTCTTTCTTCACGTTTCAGCAGCTAGCTCGCTCTCCGTGTGCTGGAGAAGCGGCAGAGGCTTCCTTGCCGGAGAAGCGGCACCTTCGCCGGCAGAGAGCATCCTGCCGGCCGCGGTGCGCTCCGGAGCGGGGGCTTGTGCCGAAAGAGGCCGGCAACAGGCGCTTACCTTCGGACAGCTCCGGATCGCCGTCTAATGCGTCTCTTGTCGCCTACACGGCAGGGAAAAGCTTTTCCACTCTGTCTAGGAAGGAGAAAGTGTGCCAGCACAGCAAATGCCTCCCGGACTTTCCCTGCAATTCAGCAAGTGCTTTGCAGCTTGAAATTGGAAGGAAAGCCTCAGATTTAGCAGCCAGAGCTTCAGGAGGAGCAGCAGCGAGCACAGCATCGGTTTTGCAGCAGCTCCTTCCATGTGCATGTTTTTGGGAGTGGAAAGGCTTGCAGAGTGTTAAAGTAGCTTTTTCTCTCCGCTGGAAAGCTGCACGCTCAGTGCCAGTGTTCTGCAGCTTCTTTCTTCACGTTTCAGCAGCTAGCACGCTCTCCGTGTGCTGGAGAAGCGGCAGAGGCTTCCTTGCCGGAGAAGCGGCACCTTCGCCGGCAGAGAGCATCCTGCCGGCCGCGGTGCGCTCCGGAGCGGGGGCTTGTGCCGAAAGAGGCCGGCAACAGGCGCTTACCTTCGGACAGCTCCGGATCGCCGTCTAATGCGTCTCTTGTCGCCTACACGGCAGGGAAAAGCTTTTCCACTCTGTCTAGGAAGGAGAAAGTGTGCCAGCACAGCAAATGCCTCCCGGACTTTCCCTGCAATTCAGCAAGTGCTTTGCAGCTTGAAATTGGAAGGAAAGCCTCAGATTTAGCAGCCAGAGCTTCAGGAGGAGCAGCAGCGAGCACAGAATCGGTTTTGCAGCAGCTCCTTCCATGTGCATGTTTTTGGGAGTGGAAAGGCTTGCAGAGTGTTAAAGTAGCTTTTTCTCTCCGCTGGAAAGCTGCACGTTCAGTGCCAGTCTTCTGCAGCTTCTTTCTTCACGTTTCAGCAGCTAGCTCGCTCTCCGTGTGCTGGAGAAGCGGCAGAGGCTTCCTTGCCGGAGAAGCGGCACCTTCGCCGGCAGAGAGCATCCTGCCGGCCGCGGTGCGCTCCGGAGCGGGGGCTTGTGCCGAAAGAGGCCGGCAACAGGCGCTTACCTTCGGACAGCTCCGGATCGCCGTCTAATGCGTCTCTTGTCGCCTACACGGCAGGGAAAAGCTTTTCCACTCTGTCTAGGAAGGAGAAAGTGTGCCAGCACAGCAAATGCCTCCCGGACTTTCCCTGGAATTCAGCAAGTGCTTTGCAGCTTGAAATTGGAAGGAAAGCCTCAGATTTAGCAGCCAGAGCTTCAGGAGGAGCAGCAGCGAGCACAGCATCGGTTTTGCAGCAGCTCCTTCCATGTGCATGTTTTTGGGAGTGGAAAGGCTTGCAGAGTGTTAAAGTAGCTTTTTCTCTCCGCTGGAAAGCTGCACGCTCAGTGCCAGTCTTCTGCAGCTTCTTTCTTCACGTTTCAGCAGCTAGCACGCTCTCCGTGTGCTTGAGAAGCGGCAGAGGCTTCCTTGCCGGAGAAGCGGCACCTTCGCCGGCAGAGAGCATCCTGCCGGCCGCGGTGCGCTCCGGAGCGGGGGCTTGTGCCGAAAGAGGCCGGCAACAGGCGCTTACCTTCGGACAGCTCCGGATCGCCGTCTAATGCGTCTCTTGTCGCCTACACGGCAGGGAAAAGCTTTTCCACTCTGTCTAGGAAGGAGAAAGTGTGCCAGCACAGCAAATGCCTCCCGGACTTTCCCTGCAATTCAGCAAGTGCTTTGCAGCTTGAAATTGGAAGGAAAGCCTCAGATTTAGCAGCCAGAGCTTCAGGAGGAGCAGCAGCGAGCACAGCATCGGTTTCGCAGCAGCTCCTTCCATGTGCATGTTTTTGGGAGTGGAAAGGCTTGCAGAGTGTTAAAGTAGCTTTTTCTCTCCGCTGGAAAGCTGCACGTTCAGTGCCAGTCTTCTGCAGCTTCTTTCTTCACGTTTCAGCAGCTAGCTCGCTCTCCGTGTGCTGGAGAAGCGGCAGAGGCTTCCTTGCCGGAGAAGCGGCACCTTCGCCGGCAGAGAGCATCCTGCCGGCCGCGGTGCGCTCCGGAGCGGGGGCTTGTGCCGAAAGAGGCCGGCAACAGGCGCTTACCTTCGGACA
Source organism: Fringilla coelebs (assembly GCF_963513975.1). NCBI lineage: Eukaryota > Metazoa > Chordata > Aves > Passeriformes > Fringillidae > Fringilla > Fringilla coelebs. The sequence continues at coordinate 411,032 of NW_028167588.1, read as the reverse complement.
GCTCCGGATCGCCGTCTAATGCGTCTCTTGTCGCCTACACGGCAGGGAAAAGCTTTTCCACTCTGTCTAGGAAGGAGAAAGTGTGCCAGCACAGCAAATGCCTCCCGGACTTTCCCTGGAATTCAGCAAGTGCTTTGCAGCTTGAAATTGGAAGGAAAGCCTCAGATTTAGCAGCCAGAGCTTCAGGAGGAGCAGCAGCGAGCACAGCATCGCTTTTGCAGCAGCTCCTTCCATGTGCATGTTTTTGGGAGTGGAAAGGCTTGCAGAGTGTTAAAGTAGCTTTTTCTCTCCGCTGGAAAGCTGCACGCTCAGTGCCAGTCTTCTGCAGCTTCTTTCTTCACGTTTCAGCAGCTAGCACGCTCTCCGTGTGCTTGAGAAGCGGCAGAGGCTTCCTTGCCGGAGAAGCGGCACCTTCGCCGGCAGAGAGCATCCTGCCGGCCGCGGTGCGCTCCGGAGCGGGGGCTTGTGCCGAAAGAGGCCGGCAACAGGCGCTTACCTTCGGACAGCTCCGGATCGCCGTCTAATGCGTCTCTTGTCGCCTACACGGCAGGGAAAAGCTTTTCCACTCTGTCTAGGAAGGAGAAAGTGTGCCAGCACAGCAAATGCCTCCCGGACTTTCCCTGGAATTCAGCAAGTGCTTTGCAGCTTGAAATTGGAAGGAAAGCCTCAGATTTAGCAGCCAGAGCTTCAGGAGGAGCAGCAGCGAGCACAGCATCGGTTTCGCAGCAGCTCCTTCCATGTGCATGTTTTTGGGAGTGGAAAGGCTTGCAGAGTGTTAAAGTAGCTTTTTCTCTCCGCTGGAAAGCTGCACGTTCAGTGCCAGTCTTCTGCAGCTTCTTCACGTTTCAGCAGCTAGCTCGCTCTCCGTGTGCTGGAGAAGCGGCAGAGGCTTCCTTGCCGGAGAAGCGGCACCTTCGCCGGCAGAGAGCATCCTGCCGGCCGCGGTGCGCTCCGGAGCGGGGACTTGTGCCGAAAGAGGCCGGCAACAGGCACTTACCTTCGGACAGCTCCGGATCGCCGTCTAATGCGCCTCTTGTCGCCTACACGGCAGGGAAAAGCTTTTCCACTCTGTCTAGGAAGGAGAAAGTGTGCCAGCACAGCAAATGCCTCCCGGACTTTCCCTGGAATTCAGCAAGTGCTTTGCAGCTTGAAATTGGAAGGAAAGCCTCAGATTTAGCAGCCAGAGCTTCAGGAGGAGCAGCAGCGAGCACAGCATCGGTTTTGCAGCAGCTCCTTCCATGTGCATGTTTTTGGGAGTGGAAAGGCTTGCAGAGTGTTAAAGTAGCTTTTTCTCTCCGCTGGAAAGCTGCACGCTCAGTGCCAGTCTTCTGCAGCTTCTTTCTTCACGTTTCAGCAGCTAGCACGCTCTCCGTGTGCTTGAGAAGCGGCAGAGGCTTCCTTGCCGGAGAAGCGGCACCTTCGCCGGCAGAGAGCATCCTGCCGGCCGCGGTGCGCTCCGGAGCGGGGGCTTGTGCCGAAAGAGGCCGGCAACAGGCGCTTACCTTCGGACAGCTCCGGATCGCCGTCTAATGCGCCTCTTGTCGCCTACACGGCAGGGAAAAGCTTTTCCACTCTGTCTAGGAAGGAGAAAGTGTGCCAGCACAGCAAATGCCTCCCGGACTTTCCCTGGAATTCAGCAAGTGCTTTGCAGCTTGAAATTGGAAGGAAAGCCTCAGATTTAGCAGCCAGAGCTTCAGGAGGAGCAGCAGCGAGCACAGCATCGGTTTTGCAGCAGCTCCTTCCATGTGCATGTTTTTGGGAGTGGAAAGGCTTGCAGAGTGTTCAAGTAGCTTTTTCTCTCCGCTGGAAAGCTGCACGCTGAGTGCCAGTGTTCTGCAGCTTCTTTCTTCACGTTTCAGCAGCTAGCACGCTCTCCGTGTGCTGGAGAAGCGGCAGAGGCTTCCTTGCCGGAGAAGCGGCACCTTCGCCGGCAGAGAGCATCCTGCCGGCCGCGGTGCGCTCCGGAGCGGGGGCTTGTGCCGAAAGAGGCCGGCAACAGGCGCTTACCTTCGGACAGCTCCGGATCGCCGTCTAATGCGTCTCTTGTCGCCTACACGGCAGGGAAAAGCTTTTCCACTCTGTCTAGGAAGGAGAAAGTGTGCCAGCACAGCAAATGCCTCCCGGACTTTCCCTGCAATTCAGCAAGTGCTTTGCAGCTTGAAATTGGAAGGAAAGCCTCAGATTTAGCAGCCAGAGCTTCAGGAGGAGCAGCAGCGAGCACAGCATCGCTTTTGCAGCAGCTCCTTCCATGTGCATGTTTTTGGGAGTGGAAAGGCTTGCAGAGTGTTAAAGTAGCTTTTTCTCTCCGCTGGAAAGCTGCACGCTCAGTGCCAGTCTTCTGCAGCTTCTTTCTTCACGTTTCAGCAGCTAGCACGCTCTCCGTGTGCTGGAGAAGCGGCAGAGGCTTCCTTGCCGGAGAAGCGGCACCTTCGCCGGCAGAGAGCATCCTGCCGGCCGCGGTGCGCTCCGGAGCGGGGGCTTGTGCCGAAAGAGGCCGGCAACAGGCGCTTACCTTCGGACAGCTCCGGATCGCCGTCTAATGCGTCTCTTGTCGCCTACACGGCAGGGAAAAGCTTTTCCACTCTGTCTAGGAAGGAGAAAGTGTGCCAGCACAGCAAATGCCTCCCGGACTTTCCCTGGAATTCAGCAAGTGCTTTGCAGCTTGAAATTGGAAGGAAAGCCTCAGATTTAGCAGCCAGAGCTTCAGGAGGAGCAGCAGCGAGCACAGCATCGGTTTTGCAGCAGCTCCTTCCATGTGCATGTTTTTGGGAGTGGAAAGGCTTGCAGAGTGTTAAAGTAGCTTTTTCTCTCCGCTGGAAAGCTGCACGCTGAGTGCCAGTGTTCTGCAGCTTCTTTCTTCACGTTTCAGCAGCTAGCACGCTCTCCGTGTGCTGGAGAAGCGGCAGAGGCTTCCTTGCCGGAGAAGCGGCACCTTCGCCGGCAGAGAGCATCCTGCCGGCCGCGGTGCGCTCCGGAGCGGGGGCTTGTGCCGAAAGAGGCCGGCAACAGGCGCTTACCTTCGGACAGCTCCGGATCGCCGTCTAATGCGTCTCTTGTCGCCTACACGGCAGGGAAAAGCTTTTCCACTCTGTCTAGGAAGGAGAAAGTGTGCCAGCACAGCAAATGCCTCCCGGACTTTCCCTGCAATTCAGCAAGTGCTTTGCAGCTTGAAATTGGAAGGAAAGCCTCAGATTTAGCAGCCAGAGCTTCAGGAGGAGCAGCAGCGAGCACAGCATCGCTTTTGCAGCAGCTCCTTCCATGTGCATGTTTTTGGGAGTGGAAAGGCTTGCAGAGTGTTAAAGTAGCTTTTTCTCTCCGCTGGAAAGCTGCACGCTCAGTGCCAGTCTTCTGCAGCTTCTTTCTTCACGTTTCAGCAGCTAGCACGCTCTCCGTGTGCTGGAGAAGCGGCAGAGGCTTCCTTGCCGGAGAAGCGGCACCTTCGCCGGCAGAGAGCATCCTGCCGGCCGCGGTGCGCTCCGGAGCGGGGGCTTGTGCCGAAAGAGGCCGGCAACAGGCGCTTACCTTCGGACAGCTCCGGATCGCCGTCTAATGCGTCTCTTGTCGCCTACACGGCAGGGAAAAGCTTTTCCACTCTGTCTAGGAAGGAGAAAGTGTGCCAGCACAGCAAATGCCTCCCGGACTTTCCCTGGAATTCAGCAAGTGCTTTGCAGCTTGAAATTGGAAGGAAAGCCTCAGATTTAGCAGCCAGAGCTTCAGGAGGAGCAGCAGCGAGCACAGCATCGGTTTTGCAGCAGCTCCTTCCATGTGCATGTTTTTGGGAGTGGAAAGGCTTGCAGAGTGTTAAAGTAGCTTTTTCTCTCCGCTGGAAAGCTGCACGCTCAGTGCCAGTGTTCTGCAGCTTCTTTCTTCACGTTTCAGCAGCTAGCACGCTCTCCGTGTGCTGGAGAAGCGGCAGAGGCTTCCTTGCCGGAGAAGCGGCACCTTCGCCGGCAGAGAGCATCCTGCCGGCCGCGGTGCGCTCCGGAGCGGGGGCTTGTGCCGAAAGAGGCCGGCAACAGGCGCTTACCTTCGGACAGCTCCGGATCGCCGTCTAATGCGTCTCTTGTCGCCTACACGGCAGGGAAAAGCTTTTCCACTCTGTCTAGGAAGGAGAAAGTGTGCCAGCACAGCAAATGCCTCCCGGACTTTCCCTGGAATTCAGCAAGTGCTTTGCAGCTTGAAATTGGAAGGAAAGCCTCAGATTTAGCAGCCAGAGCTTCAGGAGGAGCAGCAGCGAGCACAGCATCGGTTTCGCAGCAGCTCCTTCCATGTGCATGTTTTTGGGAGTGGAAAGGCTTGCAGAGTGTTAAAGTAGCTTTTTCTCTCCGCTGGAAAGCTGCACGTTCAGTGCCAGTCTTCTGCAGCTTCTTTCTTCACGTTTCAGCAGCTAGCTCGCTCTCCGTGTGCTGGAGAAGCGGCAGAGGCTTCCTTGCCGGAGAAGCGGCACCTTCGCCGGCAGAGAGCATCCTGCCGGCCGCGGTGCGCTCCGGAGCGGGGGCTTGTGCCGAAAGAGGCCGGCAACAGGCGCTTACCTTCGGACAGCTCCGGATCGCCGTCTAATGCGTCTCTTGTCGCCTACACGGCAGGGAAAAGCTTTTCCACTCTGTCTAGGAAGGAGAAAGTGTGCCAGCACAGCAAATGCCTCCCGGACTTTCCCTGGAATTCAGCAAGTGCTTTGCAGCTTGAAATTGGAAGGAAAGCCTCAGATTTAGCAGCCAGAGCTTCAGGAGGAGCAGCAGCGAGCACAGCATCGGTTTTGCAGCAGCTCCTTCCATGTGCATGTTTTTGGGAGTGGAAAGGCTTGCAGAGTGTTAAAGTAGCTTTTTCTCTCCGCTGGAAAGCTGCACGCTCAGTGCCAGTCTTCTGCAGCTTCTTTCTTCACGTTTCAGCAGCTAGCACGCTCTCCGTGTGCTTGAGAAGCGGCAGAGGCTTCCTTGCCGGAGAAGCGGCACCTTCGCCGGCAGAGAGCATCCTGCCGGCCGCGGTGCGCTCCGGAGCGGGGGCTTGTGCCGAAAGAGGCCGGCAACAGGCGCTTACCTTCGGACAGCTCCGGATGCCCGTCTAATGCGCCTCTTGTCGCCTACACGGCAGGGAAAAGCTTTTCCACTCTGTCTAGGAAGGAGAAAGTGTGCCAGCACAGCAAATGCCTCCCGGACTTTCCCTGCAATTCAGCAAGTGCTTTGCAGCTTGAAATTGGAAGGAAAGCCTCAGATTTAGCAGCCAGAGCTTCAGGAGGAGCAGCAGCGAGCACAGCATCGGTTTTGCAGCAGCTCCTTCCATGTGCATGTTTTTGGGAGTGGAAAGGCTTGCAGAGTGTTAAAGTAGCTTTTTCTCTCCGCTGGAAAGCTGCACGCTCAGTGCCAGTCTTCTGCAGCTTCTTTCTTCACGTTTCAGCAGCTAGCACGCTCTCCGTGTGCTTGAGAAGCGGCAGAGGCTTCCTTGCCGGAGAAGCGGCACCTTCGCCGGCAGAGAGCATCCTGCCGGCCGCGGTGCGCTCCGGAGCGGGGGCTTGTGCCGAAAGAGGCCGGCAACAGGCGCTTACCTTCGGACAGCTCCGGATCGCCGTCTAATGCGCCTCTTGTCGCCTACACGGCAGGGAAAAGCTTTTCCACTCTGTCTAGGAAGGAGAAAGTGTGCCAGCACAGCAAATGCCTCCCGGACTTTCCCTGGAATTCAGCAAGTGCTTTGCAGCTTGAAATTGGAAGGAAAGCCTCAGATTTAGCAGCCAGAGCTTCAGGAGGAGCAGCAGCGAGCACAGCATCGGTTTTGCAGCAGCTCCTTCCATGTGCATGTTTTTGGGAGTGGAAAGGCTTGCAGAGTGTTCAAGTAGCTTTTTCTCTCCGCTGGAAAGCTGCACGCTCAGTGCCAGTCTTCTGCAGCTTCTTTCTTCACGTTTCAGCAGCTAGCACGCTCTCCGTGTGCTGGAGAAGCGGCAGAGGCTTCCTTGCCGGAGAAGCGGCACCTTCGCCGGCAGAGAGCATCCTGCCGGCCGCGGTGCGCTCCGGAGCGGGGGCTTGTGCCGAAAGAGGCCGGCAACAGGCGCTTACCTTCGGACAGCTCCGGATCGCCGTCTAATGCGTCTCTTGTCGCCTACACGGCAGGGAAAAGCTTTTCCACTCTGTCTAGGAAGGAGAAAGTGTGCCAGCACAGCAAATGCCTCCCGGACTTTCCCTGGAATTCAGCAAGTGCTTTGCAGCTTGAAATTGGAAGGAAAGCCTCAGATTTAGCAGCCAGAGCTTCAGGAGGAGCAGCAGCGAGCACAGCATCGGTTTTGCAGCAGCTCCTTCCATGTGCATGTTTTTGGGAGTGGAAAGGCTTGCAGAGTGTTAAAGTAGCTTTTTCTCTCCGCTGGAAAGCTGCACGCTCAGTGCCAGTCTTCTGCAGCTTCTTTCTTCACGTTTCAGCAGCTAGCACGCTCTCCGTGTGCTGGAGAAGCGGCAGAGGCTTCCTTGCCGGAGAAGCGGCACCTTCGCCGGCAGAGAGCATCCTGCCGGCCGCGGTGCGCTCCGGAGCGGGGGCTTGTGCCGAAAGAGGCCGGCAACAGGCGCTTACCTTCGGACAGCTCCGGATCGCCGTCTAATGCGTCTCTTGTCGCCTACACGGCAGGGAAAAGCTTTTCCACTCTGTCTAGGAAGGAGAAAGTGTGCCAGCACAGCAAATGCCTCCCGGACTTTCCCTGGAATTCAGCAAGTGCTTTGCAGCTTGAAATTGGAAGGAAAGCCTCAGATTTAGCAGCCAGAGCTTCAGGAGGAGCAGCAGCGAGCACAGCATCGGTTTTGCAGCAGCTCCTTCCATGTGCATGTTTTTGGGAGTGGAAAGGCTTGCAGAGTGTTCAAGTAGCTTTTTCTCTCCGCTGGAAAGCTGCACGCTGAGTGCCAGTGTTCTGCAGCTTCTTTCTTCACGTTTCAGCAGCTAGCACGCTCTCCGTGTGCTGGAGAAGCGGCAGAGGCTTCCTTGCCGGAGAAGCGGCACCTTCGCCGGCAGAGAGCATCCTGCCGGCCGCGGTGCGCTCCGGAGCGGGGGCTTGTGCCGAAAGAGGCCGGCAACAGGCGCTTACCTTCGGACAGCTCCGGATCGCCGTCTAATGCGTCTCTTGTCGCCTACACGGCAGGGAAAAGCTTTTCCACTCTGTCTAGGAAGGAGAAAGTGTGCCAGCACAGCAAATGCCTCCCGGACTTTCCCTGGAATTCAGCAAGTGCTTTGCAGCTTGAAATTGGAAGGAAAGCCTCAGATTTAGCAGCCAGAGCTTCAGGAGGAGCAGCAGCGAGCACAGCATCGCTTTTGCAGCAGCTCCTTCCATGTGCATGTTTTTGGGAGTGGAAAGGCTTGCAGAGTGTTAAAGTAGCTTTTTCTCTCCGCTGGAAAGCTGCACGCTCAGTGCCAGTCTTCTGCAGCTTCTTTCTTCACGTTTCAGCAGCTAGCACGCTCTCCGTGTGCTGGAGAAGCGGCAGAGGCTTCCTTGCCGGAGAAGCGGCACCTTCGCCGGCAGAGAGCATCCTGCCGGCCGCGGTGCGCTCCGGAGCGGGGACTTGTGCCGAAAGAGGCCGGCAACAGGCGCTTACCTTCGGACAGCTCCGGATCGCCGTCTAATGCGTCTCTTGTCGCCTACACGGCAGGGAAAAGCTTTTCCACTCTGTCTAGGAAGGAGAAAGTGTGCCAGCACAGCAAATGCCTCCCGGACTTTCCCTGGAATTCAGCAAGTGCTTTGCAGCTTGAAATTGGAAGGAAAGCCTCAGATTTAGCAGCCAGAGCTTCAGGAGGAGCAGCAGCGAGCACAGCATCGGTTTTGCAGCAGCTCCTTCCATGTGCATGTTTTTGGGAGTGGAAAGGCTTGCAGAGTGTTAAAGTAGCTTTTTCTCTCCGCTGGAAAGCTGCACGCTGAGTGCCAGTGTTCTGCAGCTTCTTTCTTCACGTTTCAGCAGCTAGCACGCTCTCCGTGTGCTGGAGAAGCGGCAGAGGCTTCCTTGCCGGAGAAGCGGCACCTTCGCCGGCAGAGAGCATCCTGCCGGCCGCGGTGCGCTCCGGAGCGGGGGCTTGTGCCGAAAGAGGCCGGCAACAGGCGCTTACCTTCGGACAGCTCCGGATCGCCGTCTAATGCGTCTCTTGTCGCCTACACGGCAGGGAAAAGCTTTTCCACTCTGTCTAGGAAGGAGAAAGTGTGCCAGCACAGCAAATGCCTCCCGGACTTTCCCTGCAATTCAGCAAGTGCTTTGCAGCTTGAAATTGGAAGGAAAGCCTCAGATTTAGCAGCCAGAGCTTCAGGAGGAGCAGCAGCGAGCACAGCATCGCTTTTGCAGCAGCTCCTTCCATGTGCATGTTTTTGGGAGTGGAAAGGCTTGCAGAGTGTTAAAGTAGCTTTTTCTCTCCGCTGGAAAGCTGCACGCTCAGTGCCAGTCTTCTGCAGCTTCTTTCTTCACGTTTCAGCAGCTAGCACGCTCTCCGTGTGCTGGAGAAGCGGCAGAGGCTTCCTTGCCGGAGAAGCGGCACCTTCGCCGGCAGAGAGCATCCTGCCGGCCGCGGTGCGCTCCGGAGCGGGGGCTTGTGCCGAAAGAGGCCGGCAACAGGCGCTTACCTTCGGACAGCTCCGGATCGCCGTCTAATGCGTCTCTTGTCGCCTACACGGCAGGGAAAAGCTTTTCCACTCTGTCTAGGAAGGAGAAAGTGTGCCAGCACAGCAAATGCCTCCCGGACTTTCCCTGCAATTCAGCAAGTGCTTTGCAGCTTGAAATTGGAAGGAAAGCCTCAGATTTAGCAGCCAGAGCTTCAGGAGGAGCAGCAGCGAGCACAGCATCGCTTTTGCAGCAGCTCCTTCCATGTGCATGTTTTTGGGAGTGGAAAGGCTTGCAGAGTGTTAAAGTAGCTTTTTCTCTCCGCTGGAAAGCTGCACGCTCAGTGCCAGTCTTCTGCAGCTTCTTTCTTCACGTTTCAGCAGCTAGCACGCTCTCCGTGTGCTGGAGAAGCGGCAGAGGCTTCCTTGCCGGAGAAGCGGCACCTTCGCCGGCAGAGAGCATCCTGCCGGCCGCGGTGCGCTCCGGAGCGGGGGCTTGTGCCGAAAGAGGCCGGCAACAGGCGCTTACCTTCGGACAGCTCCGGATCGCCGTCTAATGCGTCTCTTGTCGCCTACACGGCAGGGAAAAGCTTTTCCACTCTGTCTAGGAAGGAGAAAGTGTGCCAGCACAGCAAATGCCTCCCGGACTTTCCCTGGAATTCAGCAAGTGCTTTGCAGCTTGAAATTGGAAGGAAAGCCTCAGATTTAGCAGCCAGAGCTTCAGGAGGAGCAGCAGCGAGCACAGCATCGGTTTTGCAGCAGCTCCTTCCATGTGCATGTTTTTGGGAGTGGAGAGGCTTGCAGAGTGTTAAAGTAGCTTTTTCTCTCCGCTGGAAAGCTGCACGCTGAGTGCCAGTGTTCTGCAGCTTCTTTCTTCACGTTTCAGCAGCTAGCACGCTCTCCGTGTGCTGGAGAAGCGGCAGAGGCTTCCTTGCCGGAGAAGCGGCACCTTCGCCGGCAGAGAGCATCCTGCCGGCCGCGGTGCGCTCCGGAGCGGGGGCTTGTGCCGAAAGAGGCCGGCAACAGGCGCTTACCTTCGGACAGCTCCGGATCGCCGTCTAATGCGTCTCTTGTCGCCTACACGGCAGGGAAAAGCTTTTCCACTCTGTCTAGGAAGGAGAAAGTGTGCCAGCACAGCAAATGCCTCCCGGACTTTCCCTGCAATTCAGCAAGTGCTTTGCAGCTTGAAATTGGAAGGAAAGCCTCAGATTTAGCAGCCAGAGCTTCAGGAGGAGCAGCAGCGAGCACAGCATCGCTTTTGCAGCAGCTCCTTCCATGTGCATGTTTTTGGGAGTGGAAAGGCTTGCAGAGTGTTAAAGTAGCTTTTTCTCTCCGCTGGAAAGCTGCACGCTCAGTGCCAGTCTTCTGCAGCTTCTTTCTTCACGTTTCAGCAGCTAGCACGCTCTCCGTGTGCTGGAGAAGCGGCAGAGGCTTCCTTGCCGGAGAAGCGGCACCTTCGCCGGCAGAGAGCATCCTGCCGGCCGCGGTGCGCTCCGGAGCGGGGGCTTGTGCCGAAAGAGGCCGGCAACAGGCGCTTACCTTCGGACAGCTCCGGATCGCCGTCTAATGCGTCTCTTGTCGCCTACACGGCAGGGAAAAGCTTTTCCACTCTGTCTAGGAAGGAGAAAGTGTGCCAGCACAGCAAATGCCTCCCGGACTTTCCCTGGAATTCAGCAAGTGCTTTGCAGCTTGAAATTGGAAGGAAAGCCTCAGATTTAGCAGCCAGAGCTTCAGGAGGAGCAGCAGCGAGCACAGCATCGGTTTTGCAGCAGCTCCTTCCATGTGCATGTTTTTGGGAGTGGAAAGGCTTGCAGAGTGTTAAAGTAGCTTTTTCTCTCCGCTGGAAAGCTGCACGCTGAGTGCCAGTGTTCTGCAGCTTCTTTCTTCACGTTTCAGCAGCTAGCACGCTCTCCGTGTGCTGGAGAAGCGGCAGAGGCTTCCTTGCCGGAGAAGCGGCACCTTCGCCGGCAGAGAGCATCCTGCCGGCCGCGGTGCGCTCCGGAGCGGGGGCTTGTGCCGAAAGAGGCCGGCAACAGGCGCTTACCTTCGGACAGCTCCGGATCGCCGTCTAATGCGTCTCTTGTCGCCTACACGGCAGGGAAAAGCTTTTCCACTCTGTCTAGGAAGGAGAAAGTGTGCCAGCACAGCAAATGCCTCCCGGACTTTCCCTGCAATTCAGCAAGTGCTTTGCAGCTTGAAATTGGAAGGAAAGCCTCAGATTTAGCAGCCAGAGCTTCAGGAGGAGCAGCAGCGAGCACAGCATCGCTTTTGCAGCAGCTCCTTCCATGTGCATGTTTTTGGGAGTGGAAAGGCTTGCAGAGTGTTAAAGTAGCTTTTTCTCTCCGCTGGAAAGCTGCACGCTCAGTGCCAGTCTTCTGCAGCTTCTTTCTTCACGTTTCAGCAGCTAGCACGCTCTCCGTGTGCTGGAGAAGCGGCAGAGGCTTCCTTGCCGGAGAAGCGGCACCTTCGCCGGCAGAGAGCATCCTGCCGGCCGCGGTGCGCTCCGGAGCGGGGGCTTGTGCCGAAAGAGGCCGGCAACAGGCGCTTACCTTCGGACAGCTCCGGATCGCCGTCTAATGCGTCTCTTGTCGCCTACACGGCAGGGAAAAGCTTTTCCACTCTGTCTAGGAAGGAGAAAGTGTGCCAGCACAGCAAATGCCTCCCGGACTTTCCCTGGAATTCAGCAAGTGCTTTGCAGCTTGAAATTGGAAGGAAAGCCTCAGATTTAGCAGCCAGAGCTTCAGGAGGAGCAGCAGCGAGCACAGCATCGGTTTTGCAGCAGCTCCTTCCATGTGCATGTTTTTGGGAGTGGAAAGGCTTGCAGAGTGTTAAAGTAGCTTTTTCTCTCCGCTGGAAAGCTGCACGCTGAGTGCCAGTGTTCTGCAGCTTCTTTCTTCACGTTTCAGCAGCTAGCACGCTCTCCGTGTGCTGGAGAAGCGGCAGAGGCTTCCTTGCCGGAGAAGCGGCACCTTCGCCGGCAGAGAGCATCCTGCCGGCCGCGGTGCGCTCCGGAGCGGGGGCTTGTGCCGAAAGAGGCCGGCAACAGGCGCTTACCTTCGGACAGCTCCGGATCGCCGTCTAATGCGTCTCTTGTCGCCTACACGGCAGGGAAAAGCTTTTCCACTCTGTCTAGGAAGGAGAAAGTGTGCCAGCACAGCAAATGCCTCCCGGACTTTCCCTGCAATTCAGCAAGTGCTTTGCAGCTTGAAATTGGAAGGAAAGCCTCAGATTTAGCAGCCAGAGCTTCAGGAGGAGCAGCAGCGAGCACAGCATCGCTTTTGCAGCAGCTCCTTCCATGTGCATGTTTTTGGGAGTGGAAAGGCTTGCAGAGTGTTAAAGTAGCTTTTTCTCTCCGCTGGAAAGCTGCACGCTGAGTGCCAGTCTTCTGCAGCTTTTTTCTTCACGTTTCAGCAGCTAGCACGCTCTCCGTGTGCTGGAGAAGCGGCAGAGGCTTCCTTGCCGGAGAAGCGGCACCTTCGCCGGCAGAGAGCATCCTGCCGGCCGCGGTGCGCTCCGGAGCGGGGGCTTGTGCCGAAAGAGGCCGGCAACAGGCGCTTACCTTCGGACAGCTCCGGATGCCCGTCTAATGCGTCTCTTGTCGCCTACACGGCAGGGAAAAGCTTTTCCACTCTGTCTAGGAAGGAGAAAGTGTGCCAGCACAGCAAATGCCTCCCGGACTTTCCCTGGAATTCAGCAAGTGCTTTGCAGCTTGAAATTGGAAGGAAAGCCTCAGATTTAGCAGCCAGAGCTTCAGGAGGAGCAGCAGCGAGCACAGCATCGCTTTTGCAGCAGCTCCTTCCATGTGCATGTTTTTGGGAGTGGAAAGGCTTGCAGAGTGTTAAAGTAGCTTTTTCTCTCCGCTGGAAAGCTGCACGCTCAGTGCCAGTCTTCTGCAGCTTCTTTCTTCACGTTTCAGCAGCTAGCACGCTCTCCGTGTGCTGGAGAAGCGGCAGAGGCTTCCTTGCCGGAGAAGCGGCACCTTCGCCGGCAGAGAGCATCCTGCCGGCCGCGGTGCGCTCCGGAGCGGGGGCTTGTGCCGAAAGAGGCCGGCAACAGGCGCTTACCTTCGGACAGCTCCGGATCGCCGTCTAATGCGTCTCTTGTCGCCTACACGGCAGGGAAAAGCTTTTCCACTCTGTCTAGGAAGGAGAAAGTGTGCCAGCACAGCAAATGCCTCCCGGACTTTCCCTGGAATTCAGCAAGTGCTTTGCAGCTTGAAATTGGAAGGAAAGCCTCAGATTTAGCAGCCAGAGCTTCAGGAGGAGCAGCAGCGAGCACAGCATCGGTTTTGCAGCAGCTCCTTCCATGTGCATGTTTTTGGGAGTGGAAAGGCTTGCAGAGTGTTAAAGTAGCTTTTTCTCTCCGCTGGAAAGCTGCACGCTGAGTGCCAGTGTTCTGCAGCTTCTTTCTTCACGTTTCAGCAGCTAGCACGCTCTCCGTGTGCTGGAGAAGCGGCAGAGGCTTCCTTGCCGGAGAAGCGGCACCTTCGCCGGCAGAGAGCATCCTGCCGGCCGCGGTGCGCTCCGGAGCGGGGGCTTGTGCCGAAAGAGGCCGGCAACAGGCGCTTACCTTCGGACAGCTCCGGATCGCCGTCTAATGCGTCTCTTGTCGCCTACACGGCAGGGAAAAGCTTTTCCACTCTGTCTAGGAATGAGAAAGTGTGCCAGCACAGCAAATGCCTCCCGGACTTTCCCTGCAATTCAGCAAGTGCTTTGCAGCTTGAAATTGGAAGGAAAGCCTCAGATTTAGCAGCCAGAGCTTCAGGAGGAGCAGCAGCGAGCACAGCATCGCTTTTGCAGCAGCTCCTTCCATGTGCATGTTTTTGGGAGTGGAAAGGCTTGCAGAGTGTTAAAGTAGCTTTTTCTCTCCGCTGGAAAGCTGCACGCTCAGTGCCAGTCTTCTGCAGCTTCTTTCTTCACGTTTCAGCAGCTAGCACGCTCTCCGTGTGCTGGAGAAGCGGCAGAGGCTTCCTTGCCGGAGAAGCGGCACCTTCGCCGGCAGAGAGCATCCTGCCGGCCGCGGTGCGCTCCGGAGCGGGGGCTTGTGCCGAAAGAGGCCGGCAACAGGCGCTTACCTTCGGACAGCTCCGGATCGCCGTCTAATGCGTCTCTTGTCGCCTACACGGCAGGGAAAAGCTTTTCCACTCTGTCTAGGAAGGAGAAAGTGTGCCAGCACAGCAAATGCCTCCCGGACTTTCCCTGGAATTCAGCAAGTGCTTTGCAGCTTGAAATTGGAAGGAAAGCCTCAGATTTAGCAGCCAGAGCTTCAGGAGGAGCAGCAGCGAGCACAGCATCGGTTTTGCAGCAGCTCCTTCCATGTGCATGTTTTTGGGAGTGGAAAGGCTTGCAGAGTGTTAAAGTAGCTTTTTCTCTCCGCTGGAAAGCTGCACGCTGAGTGCCAGTGTTCTGCAGCTTCTTTCTTCACGTTTCAGCAGCTAGCACGCTCTCCGTGTGCTGGAGAAGCGGCAGAGGCTTCCTTGCCGGAGAAGCGGCACCTTCGCCGGCAGAGAGCATCCTGCCGGCCGCGGTGCGCTCCGGAGCGGGGGCTTGTGCCGAAAGAGGCCGGCAACAGGCGCTTACCTTCGGACAGCTCCGGATCGCCGTCTAATGCGTCTCTTGTCGCCTACACGGCAGGGAAAAGCTTTTCCACTCTGTCTAGGAAGGAGAAAGTGTGCCAGCACAGCAAATGCCTCCCGGACTTTCCCTGCAATTCAGCAAGTGCTTTGCAGCTTGAAATTGGAAGGAAAGCCTCAGATTTAGCAGCCAGAGCTTCAGGAGGAGCAGCAGCGAGCACAGCATCGGTTTTGCAGCAGCTCCTTCCATGTGCATGTTTTTGGGAGTGGAAAGGCTTGCAGAGTGTTAAAGTAGCTTTTTCTCTCCGCTGGAAAGCTGCACGCTCAGTGCCAGTCTTCTGCAGCTTCTTTCTTCACGTTTCAGCAGCTAGCACGCTCTCCGTGTGCTGGAGAAGCGGCAGAGGCTTCCTTGCCGGAGAAGCGGCACCTTCGCCGGCAGAGAGCATCCTGCCGGCCGCGGTGCGCTCCGGAGCGGGGGCTTGTGCCGAAAGAGGCCGGCAACAGGCGCTTACCTTCGGACAGCTCCGGATCGCCGTCTAATGCGTCTCTTGTCGCCTACACGGCAGGGAAAAGCTTTTCCACTCTGTCTAGGAAGGAGAAAGTGTGCCAGCACAGCAAATGCCTCCCGGACTTTCCCTGGAATTCAGCAAGTGCTTTGCAGCTTGAAATTGGAAGGAAAGCCTCAGATTTAGCAGCCAGAGCTTCAGGAGGAGCAGCAGCGAGCACAGCATCGGTTTTGCAGCAGCTCCTTCCATGTGCATGTTTTTGGGAGTGGAAAGGCTTGCAGAGTGTTAAAGTAGCTTTTTCTCTCCGCTGGAAAGCTGCACGCTGAGTGCCAGTGTTCTGCAGCTTCTTTCTTCACGTTTCAGCAGCTAGCACGCTCTCCGTGTGCTGGAGAAGCGGCAGAGGCTTCCTTGCCGGAGAAGCGGCACCTTCGCCGGCAGAGAGCATCCTGCCGGCCGCGGTGCGCTCCGGAGCGGGGGCTTGTGCCGAAAGAGGCCGGCAACAGGCGCTTACCTTCGGACAGCTCCGGATCGCCGTCTAATGCGTCTCTTGTCGCCTACACGGCAGGGAAAAGCTTTTCCACTCTGTCTAGGAAGGAGAAAGTGTGCCAGCACAGCAAATGCCTCCCGGACTTTCCCTGGAATTCAGCAAGTGCTTTGCAGCTTGAAATTGGAAGGAAAGCCTCAGATTTAGCAGCCAGAGCTTCAGGAGGAGCAGCAGCGAGCACAGCATCGGTTTCGCAGCAGCTCCTTCCATGTGCATGTTTTTGGGAGTGGAAAGGCTTGCAGAGTGTTAAAGTAGCTTTTTCTCTCCGCTGGAAAGCTGCACGTTCAGTGCCAGTCTTCTGCAGCTTCTTTCTTCACGTTTCAGCAGCTAGCTCGCTCTCCGTGTGCTGGAGAAGCGGCAGAGGCTTCCTTGCCGGAGAAGCGGCACCTTCGCCGGCAGAGAGCATCCTGCCGGCCGCGGTGCGCTCCGGAGCGGGGGCTTGTGCCGAAAGAGGCCGGCAACAGGCGCTTACCTTCGGACAGCTCCGGATCGCCGTCTAATGCGTCTCTTGTCGCCTACACGGCAGGGAAAAGCTTTTCCACTCTGTCTAGGAAGGAGAAAGTGTGCCAGCACAGCAAATGCCTCCCGGACTTTCCCTGGAATTCAGCAAGTGCTTTGCAGCTTGAAATTGGAAGGAAAGCCTCAGATTTAGCAGCCAGAGCTTCAGGAGGAGCAGCAGCGAGCACAGCATCGCTTTTGCAGCAGCTCCTTCCATGTGCATGTTTTTGGGAGTGGAAAGGCTTGCAGAGTGTTAAAGTAGCTTTTTCTCTCCGCTGGAAAGCTGCACGCTCAGTGCCAGTCTTCTGCA
This sequence comes from Fringilla coelebs, assembly GCF_963513975.1. Lineage (NCBI taxonomy): Eukaryota > Metazoa > Chordata > Aves > Passeriformes > Fringillidae > Fringilla > Fringilla coelebs. Next base: position 395,054 of record NW_028167588.1, on the reverse strand, counting down.
GCTTCTTTCTTCACGTTTCAGCAGCTAGCACGCTCTCCGTGTGCTTGAGAAGCGGCAGAGGCTTCCTTGCCGGAGAAGCGGCACCTTCGCCGGCAGAGAGCATCCTGCCGGCCGCGGTGCGCTCCGGAGCGGGGGCTTGTGCCGAAAGAGGCCGGCAACAGGCGCTTACCTTCGGACAGCTCCGGATCGCCGTCTAATGCGCCTCTTGTCGCCTACACGGCAGGGAAAAGCTTTTCCACTCTGTCTAGGAAGGAGAAAGTGTGCCAGCACAGCAAATGCCTCCCGGACTTTCCCTGGAATTCAGCAAGTGCTTTGCAGCTTGAAATTGGAAGGAAAGCCTCAGATTTAGCAGCCAGAGCTTCAGGAGGAGCAGCAGCGAGCACAGCATCGGTTTTGCAGCAGCTCCTTCCATGTGCATGTTTTTGGGAGTGGAAAGGCTTGCAGAGTGTTAAAGTAGCTTTTTCTCTCCGCTGGAAAGCTGCACGCTCAGTGCCAGTCTTCTGCAGCTTCTTTCTTCACGTTTCAGCAGCTAGCACGCTCTCCGTGTGCTTGAGAAGCGGCAGAGGCTTCCTTGCCGGAGAAGCGGCACCTTCGCCGGCAGAGAGCATCCTGCCGGCCGCGGTGCGCTCCGGAGCGGGGGCTTGTGCCGAAAGAGGCCGGCAACAGGCGCTTACCTTCGGACAGCTCCGGATCGCCGTCTAATGCGCCTCTTGTCGCCTACACGGCAGGGAAAAGCTTTTCCACTCTGTCTAGGAAGGAGAAAGTGTGCCAGCACAGCAAATGCCTCCCGGACTTTCCCTGGAATTCAGCAAGTGCTTTGCAGCTTGAAATTGGAAGGAAAGCCTCAGATTTAGCAGCCAGAGCTTCAGGAGGAGCAGCAGCGAGCACAGCATCGGTTTTGCAGCAGCTCCTTCCATGTGCATGTTTTTGGGAGTGGAAAGGCTTGCAGAGTGTTCAAGTAGCTTTTTCTCTCCGCTGGAAAGCTGCACGCTCAGTGCCAGTCTTCTGCAGCTTCTTTCTTCACGTTTCAGCAGCTAGCACGCTCTCCGTGTGCTGGAGAAGCGGCAGAGGCTTCCTTGCCGGAGAAGCGGCACCTTCGCCGGCAGAGAGCATCCTGCCGGCCGCGGTGCGCTCCGGAGCGGGGGCTTGTGCCGAAAGAGGCCGGCAACAGGCGCTTACCTTCGGACAGCTCCGGATCGCCGTCTAATGCGTCTCTTGTCGCCTACACGGCAGGGAAAAGCTTTTCCACTCTGTCTAGGAAGGAGAAAGTGTGCCAGCACAGCAAATGCCTCCCGGACTTTCCCTGGAATTCAGCAAGTGCTTTGCAGCTTGAAATTGGAAGGAAAGCCTCAGATTTAGCAGCCAGAGCTTCAGGAGGAGCAGCAGCGAGCACAGCATCGGTTTTGCAGCAGCTCCTTCCATGTGCATGTTTTTGGGAGTGGAAAGGCTTGCAGAGTGTTAAAGTAGCTTTTTCTCTCCGCTGGAAAGCTGCACGCTCAGTGCCAGTCTTCTGCAGCTTCTTTCTTCACGTTTCAGCAGCTAGCACGCTCTCCGTGTGCTGGAGAAGCGGCAGAGGCTTCCTTGCCGGAGAAGCGGCACCTTCGCCGGCAGAGAGCATCCTGCCGGCCGCGGTGCGCTCCGGAGCGGGGGCTTGTGCCGAAAGAGGCCGGCAACAGGCGCTTACCTTCGGACAGCTCCGGATCGCCGTCTAATGCGTCTCTTGTCGCCTACACGGCAGGGAAAAGCTTTTCCACTCTGTCTAGGAAGGAGAAAGTGTGCCAGCACAGCAAATGCCTCCCGGACTTTCCCTGGAATTCAGCAAGTGCTTTGCAGCTTGAAATTGGAAGGAAAGCCTCAGATTTAGCAGCCAGAGCTTCAGGAGGAGCAGCAGCGAGCACAGCATCGGTTTTGCAGCAGCTCCTTCCATGTGCATGTTTTTGGGAGTGGAAAGGCTTGCAGAGTGTTAAAGTAGCTTTTTCTCTCCGCTGGAAAGCTGCACGCTGAGTGCCAGTGTTCTGCAGCTTCTTTCTTCACGTTTCAGCAGCTAGCACGCTCTCCGTGTGCTGGAGAAGCGGCAGAGGCTTCCTTGCCGGAGAAGCGGCACCTTCGCCGGCAGAGAGCATCCTGCCGGCCGCGGTGCGCTCCGGAGCGGGGGCTTGTGCCGAAAGAGGCCGGCAACAGGCGCTTACCTTCGGACAGCTCCGGATCGCCGTCTAATGCGCCTCTTGTCGCCTACACGGCAGGGAAAAGCTTTTCCACTCTGTCTAGGAAGGAGAAAGTGTGCCAGCACAGCAAATGCCTCCCGGACTTTCCCTGGAATTCAGCAAGTGCTTTGCAGCTTGAAATTGGAAGGAAAGCCTCAGATTTAGCAGCCAGAGCTTCAGGAGGAGCAGCAGCGAGCACAGCATCGCTTTTGCAGCAGCTCCTTCCATGTGCATGTTTTTGGGAGTGGAAAGGCTTGCAGAGTGTTAAAGTAGCTTTTTCTCTCCGCTGGAAAGCTGCACGCTCAGTGCCAGTCTTCTGCAGCTTCTTTCTTCACGTTTCAGCAGCTAGCACGCTCTCCGTGTGCTGGAGAAGCGGCAGAGGCTTCCTTGCCGGAGAAGCGGCACCTTCGCCGGCAGAGAGCATCCTGCCGGCCGCGGTGCGCTCCGGAGCGGGGACTTGTGCCGAAAGAGGCCGGCAACAGGCGCTTACCTTCGGACAGCTCCGGATCGCCGTCTAATGCGTCTCTTGTCGCCTACACGGCAGGGAAAAGCTTTTCCACTCTGTCTAGGAAGGAGAAAGTGTGCCAGCACAGCAAATGCCTCCCGGACTTTCCCTGGAATTCAGCAAGTGCTTTGCAGCTTGAAATTGGAAGGAAAGCCTCAGATTTAGCAGCCAGAGCTTCAGGAGGAGCAGCAGCGAGCACAGCATCGGTTTTGCAGCAGCTCCTTCCATGTGCATGTTTTTGGGAGTGGAAAGGCTTGCAGAGTGTTAAAGTAGCTTTTTCTCTCCGCTGGAAAGCTGCACGCTCAGTGCCAGTGTTCTGCAGCTTCTTTCTTCACGTTTCAGCAGCTAGCACGCTCTCCGTGTGCTGGAGAAGCGGCAGAGGCTTCCTTGCCGGAGAAGCGGCACCTTCGCCGGCAGAGAGCATCCTGCCGGCCGCGGTGCGCTCCGGAGCGGGGGCTTGTGCCGAAAGAGGCCGGCAACAGGCGCTTACCTTCGGACAGCTCCGGATCGCCGTCTAATGCGTCTCTTGTCGCCTACACGGCAGGGAAAAGCTTTTCCACTCTGTCTAGGAAGGAGAAAGTGTGCCAGCACAGCAAATGCCTCCCGGACTTTCCCTGCAATTCAGCAAGTGCTTTGCAGCTTGAAATTGGAAGGAAAGCCTCAGATTTAGCAGCCAGAGCTTCAGGAGGAGCAGCAGCGAGCACAGCATCGCTTTTGCAGCAGCTCCTTCCATGTGCATGTTTTTGGGAGTGGAAAGGCTTGCAGAGTGTTAAAGTAGCTTTTTCTCTCCGCTGGAAAGCTGCACGCTCAGTGCCAGTCTTCTGCAGCTTCTTTCTTCACGTTTCAGCAGCTAGCACGCTCTCCGTGTGCTGGAGAAGCGGCAGAGGCTTCCTTGCCGGAGAAGCGGCACCTTCGCCGGCAGAGAGCATCCTGCCGGCCGCGGTGCGCTCCGGAGCGGGGGCTTGTGCCGAAAGAGGCCGGCAACAGGCGCTTACCTTCGGACAGCTCCGGATCGCCGTCTAATGCGTCTCTTGTCGCCTACACGGCAGGGAAAAGCTTTTCCACTCTGTCTAGGAAGGAGAAAGTGTGCCAGCACAGCAAATGCCTCCCGGACTTTCCCTGCAATTCAGCAAGTGCTTTGCAGCTTGAAATTGGAAGGAAAGCCTCAGATTTAGCAGCCAGAGCTTCAGGAGGAGCAGCAGCGAGCACAGCATCGGTTTTGCAGCAGCTCCTTCCATGTGCATGTTTTTGGGAGTGGAAAGGCTTGCAGAGTGTTAAAGTAGCTTTTTCTCTCCGCTGGAAAGCTGCACGCTCAGTGCCAGTCTTCTGCAGCTTCTTTCTTCACGTTTCAGCAGCTAGCACGCTCTCCGTGTGCTGGAGAAGCGGCAGAGGCTTCCTTGCCGGAGAAGCGGCACCTTCGCCGGCAGAGAGCATCCTGCCGGCCGCGGTGCGCTCCGGAGCGGGGGCTTGTGCCGAAAGAGGCCGGCAACAGGCGCTTACCTTCGGACAGCTCCGGATCGCCGTCTAATGCGTCTCTTGTCGCCTACACGGCAGGGAAAAGCTTTTCCACTCTGTCTAGGAAGGAGAAAGTGTGCCAGCACAGCAAATGCCTCCCGGACTTTCCCTGCAATTCAGCAAGTGCTTTGCAGCTTGAAATTGGAAGGAAAGCCTCAGATTTAGCAGCCAGAGCTTCAGGAGGAGCAGCAGCGAGCACAGCATCGCTTTTGCAGCAGCTCCTTCCATGTGCATGTTTTTGGGAGTGGAAAGGCTTGCAGAGTGTTAAAGTAGCTTTTTCTCTCCGCTGGAAAGCTGCACGCTCAGTGCCAGTCTTCTGCAGCTTCTTTCTTCACGTTTCAGCAGCTAGCACGCTCTCCGTGTGCTGGAGAAGCGGCAGAGGCTTCCTTGCCGGAGAAGCGGCACCTTCGCCGGCAGAGAGCATCCTGCCGGCCGCGGTGCGCTCCGGAGCGGGGGCTTGTGCCGAAAGAGGCCGGCAACAGGCGCTTACCTTCGGACAGCTCCGGATCGCCGTCTAATGCGTCTCTTGTCGCCTACACGGCAGGGAAAAGCTTTTCCACTCTGTCTAGGAAGGAGAAAGTGTGCCAGCACAGCAAATGCCTCCCGGACTTTCCCTGGAATTCAGCAAGTGCTTTGCAGCTTGAAATTGGAAGGAAAGCCTCAGATTTAGCAGCCAGAGCTTCAGGAGGAGCAGCAGCGAGCACAGCATCGGTTTTGCAGCAGCTCCTTCCATGTGCATGTTTTTGGGAGTGGAAAGGCTTGCAGAGTGTTAAAGTAGCTTTTTCTCTCCGCTGGAAAGCTGCACGCTGAGTGCCAGTGTTCTGCAGCTACTTTCTTCACGTTTCAGCAGCTAGCACGCTCTCCGTGTGCTGGAGAAGCGGCAGAGGCTTCCTTGCCGGAGAAGCGGCACCTTCGCCGGCAGAGAGCATCCTGCCGGCCGCGGTGCGCTCCGGAGCGGGGGCTTGTGCCGAAAGAGGCCGGCAACAGGCGCTTACCTTCGGACAGCTCCGGATCGCCGTCTAATGCGTCTCTTGTCGCCTACACGGCAGGGAAAAGCTTTTCCACTCTGTCTAGGAAGGAGAAAGTGTGCCAGCACAGCAAATGCCTCCCGGACTTTCCCTGCAATTCAGCAAGTGCTTTGCAGCTTGAAATTGGAAGGAAAGCCTCAGATTTAGCAGCCAGAGCTTCAGGAGGAGCAGCAGCGAGCACAGCATCGCTTTTGCAGCAGCTCCTTCCATGTGCATGTTTTTGGGAGTGGAAAGGCTTGCAGAGTGTTAAAGTAGCTTTTTCTCTCCGCTGGAAAGCTGCACGCTCAGTGCCAGTCTTCTGCAGCTTCTTTCTTCACGTTTCAGCAGCTAGCACGCTCTCCGTGTGCTGGAGAAGCGGCAGAGGCTTCCTTGCCGGAGAAGCGGCACCTTCGCCGGCAGAGAGCATCCTGCCGGCCGCGGTGCGCTCCGGAGCGGGGGCTTGTGCCGAAAGAGGCCGGCAACAGGCGCTTACCTTCGGACAGCTCCGGATCGCCGTCTAATGCGTCTCTTGTCGCCTACACGGCAGGGAAAAGCTTTTCCACTCTGTCTAGGAAGGAGAAAGTGTGCCAGCACAGCAAATGCCTCCCGGACTTTCCCTGGAATTCAGCAAGTGCTTTGCAGCTTGAAATTGGAAGGAAAGCCTCAGATTTAGCAGCCAGAGCTTCAGGAGGAGCAGCAGCGAGCACAGCATCGCTTTTGCAGCAGCTCCTTCCATGTGCATGTTTTTGGGAGTGGAAAGGCTTGCAGAGTGTTAAAGTAGCTTTTTCTCTCCGCTGGAAAGCTGCACGCTGAGTGCCAGTGTTCTGCAGCTTCTTTCTTCACGTTTCAGCAGCTAGCACGCTCTCCGTGTGCTGGAGAAGCGGCAGAGGCTTCCTTGCCGGAGAAGCGGCACCTTCGCCGGCAGAGAGCATCCTGCCGGCCGCGGTGCGCTCCGGAGCGGGGGCTTGTGCCGAAAGAGGCCGGCAACAGGCGCTTACCTTCGGACAGCTCCGGATCGCCGTCTAATGCGTCTCTTGTCGCCTACACGGCAGGGAAAAGCTTTTCCACTCTGTCTAGGAAGGAGAAAGTGTGCCAGCACAGCAAATGCCTCCCGGACTTTCCCTGCAATTCAGCAAGTGCTTTGCAGCTTGAAATTGGAAGGAAAACCTCAGATTTAGCAGCCAGAGCTTCAGGAGGAGCAGCAGCGAGCACAGCATCGCTTTTGCAGCAGCTCCTTCCATGTGCATGTTTTTGGGAGTGGAAAGGCTTGCAGAGTGTTAAAGTAGCTTTTTCTCTCCGCTGGAAAGCTGCACGCTGAGTGCCAGTCTTCTGCAGCTTTTTTCTTCACGTTTCAGCAGCTAGCACGCTCTCCGTGTGCTGGAGAAGCGGCAGAGGCTTCCTTGCCGGAGAAGCGGCACCTTCGCCGGCAGAGAGCATCCTGCCGGCCGCGGTGCGCTCCGGAGCGGGGGCTTGTGCCGAAAGAGGCCGGCAACAGGCGCTTACCTTCGGACAGCTCCGGATGCCCGTCTAATGCGTCTCTTGTCGCCTACACGGCAGGGAAAAGCTTTTCCACTCTGTCTAGGAAGGAGAAAGTGTGCCAGCACAGCAAATGCCTCCCGGACTTTCCCTGGAATTCAGCAAGTGCTTTGCAGCTTGAAATTGGAAGGAAAGCCTCAGATTTAGCAGCCAGAGCTTCAGGAGGAGCAGCAGCGAGCACAGCATCGCTTTTGCAGCAGCTCCTTCCATGTGCATGTTTTTGGGAGTGGAAAGGCTTGCAGAGTGTTAAAGTAGCTTTTTCTCTCCGCTGGAAAGCTGCACGCTCAGTGCCAGTCTTCTGCAGCTTCTTTCTTCACGTTTCAGCAGCTAGCACGCTCTCCGTGTGCTGGAGAAGCGGCAGAGGCTTCCTTGCCGGAGAAGCGGCACCTTCGCCGGCAGAGAGCATCCTGCCGGCCGCGGTGCGCTCCGGAGCGGGGGCTTGTGCCGAAAGAAGCCGGCAACAGGCGCTTACCTTCGGACAGCTCCGGATCGCCGTCTAATGCGTCTCTTGTCGCCTACACGGCAGGGAAAAGCTTTTCCACTCTGTCTAGGAAGGAGAAAGTGTGCCAGCACAGCAAATGCCTCCCGGACTTTCCCTGCAATTCAGCAAGTGCTTTGCAGCTTGAAATTGGAAGGAAAGCCTCAGATTTAGCAGCCAGAGCTTCAGGAGGAGCAGCAGCGAGCACAGCATCGGTTTTGCAGCAGCTCCTTCCATGTGCATGTTTTTGGGAGTGGAAAGGCTTGCAGAGTGTTAAAGTAGCTTTTTCTCTCCGCTGGAAAGCTGCACGCTGAGTGCCAGTGTTCTGCAGCTTCTTTCTTCACGTTTCAGCAGCTAGCACGCTCTCCGTGTGCTGGAGAAGCGGCAGAGGCTTCCTTGCCGGAGAAGCGGCACCTTCGCCGGCAGAGAGCATCCTGCCGGCCGCGGTGCGCTCCGGAGCGGGGGCTTGTGCCGAAAGAGGCCGGCAACAGGCGCTTACCTTCGGACAGCTCCGGATCGCCGTCTAATGCGTCTCTTGTCGCCTACACGGCAGGGAAAAGCTTTTCCACTCTGTCTAGGAAGGAGAAAGTGTGCCAGCACAGCAAATGCCTCCCGGACTTTCCCTGGAATTCAGCAAGTGCTTTGCAGCTTGAAATTGGAAGGAAAGCCTCAGATTTAGCAGCCAGAGCTTCAGGAGGAGCAGCAGCGAGCACAGCATCGGTTTTGCAGCAGCTCCTTCCATGTGCATGTTTTTGGGAGTGGAAAGGCTTGCAGAGTGTTAAAGTAGCTTTTTCTCTCCGCTGGAAAGCTGCACGCTCAGTGCCAGTCTTCTGCAGCTTCTTTCTTCACGTTTCAGCAGCTAGCACGCTCTCCGTGTGCTGGAGAAGCGGCAGAGGCTTCCTTGCCGGAGAAGCGGCACCTTCGCCGGCAGAGAGCATCCTGCCGGCCGCGGTGCGCTCCGGAGCGGGGGCTTGTGCCGAAAGAGGCCGGCAACAGGCGCTTACCTTCGGACAGCTCCGGATCGCCGTCTAATGCGTCTCTTGTCGCCTACACGGCAGGGAAAAGCTTTTCCACTCTGTCTAGGAAGGAGAAAGTGTGCCAGCACAGCAAATGCCTCCCGGACTTTCCCTGGAATTCAGCAAGTGCTTTGCAGCTTGAAATTGGAAGGAAAGCCTCAGATTTAGCAGCCAGAGCTTCAGGAGGAGCAGCAGCGAGCACAGCATCGGTTTTGCAGCAGCTCCTTCCATGTGCATGTTTTTGGGAGTGGAAAGGCTTGCAGAGTGTTAAAGTAGCTTTTTCTCTCCGCTGGAAAGCTGCACGCTCAGTGCCAGTCTTCTGCAGCTTCTTTCTTCACGTTTCAGCAGCTAGCACGCTCTCCGTGTGCTGGAGAAGCGGCAGAGGCTTCCTTGCCGGAGAAGCGGCACCTTCGCCGGCAGAGAGCATCCTGCCGGCCGCGGTGCGCTCCGGAGCGGGGGCTTGTGCCGAAAGAGGCCGGCAACAGGCGCTTACCTTCGGACAGCTCCGGATCGCCGTCTAATGCGTCTCTTGTCGCCTACACGGCAGGGAAAAGCTTTTCCACTCTGTCTAGGAAGGAGAAAGTGTGCCAGCACAGCAAATGCCTCCCGGACTTTCCCTGGAATTCAGCAAGTGCTTTGCAGCTTGAAATTGGAAGGAAAGCCTCAGATTTAGCAGCCAGAGCTTCAGGAGGAGCAGCAGCGAGCACAGCATCGGTTTTGCAGCAGCTCCTTCCATGTGCATGTTTTTGGGAGTGGAAAGGCTTGCAGAGTGTTAAAGTAGCTTTTTCTCTCCGCTGGAAAGCTGCACGCTCAGTGCCAGTGTTCTGCAGCTTCTTTCTTCACGTTTCAGCAGCTAGCACGCTCTCCGTGTGCTTGAGAAGCGGCAGAGGCTTCCTTGCCGGAGAAGCGGCACCTTCGCCGGCAGAGAGCATCCTGCCGGCCGCGGTGCGCTCCGGAGCGGGGGCTTGTGCCGAAAGAGGCCGGCAACAGGCGCTTACCTTCGGACAGCTCCGGATCGCCGTCTAATGCGTCTCTTGTCGCCTACACGGCAGGGAAAAGCTTTTCCACTCTGTCTAGGAAGGAGAAAGTGTGCCAGCACAGCAAATGCCTCCCGGACTTTCCCTGGAATTCAGCAAGTACTTTGCAGCTTGAAATTGGAAGGAAAGCCTCAGATTTAGCAGCCAGAGCTTCAGGAGGAGCAGCAGCGAGCACAGCATCGGTTTTGCAGCAGCTCCTTCCATGTGCATGTTTTTGGGAGTGGAAAGGCTTGCAGAGTGTTAAAGTAGCTTTTTCTCTCCGCTGGAAAGCTGCACGCTCAGTGCCAGTCTTCTGCAGCTTCTTTCTTCACGTTTCAGCAGCTAGCACGCTCTCCGTGTGCTGGAGAAGCGGCAGAGGCTTCCTTGCCGGAGAAGCGGCACCTTCGCCGGCAGAGAGCATCCTGCCGGCCGCGGTGCGCTCCGGAGCGGGGGCTTGTGCCGAAAGAGGCCGGCAACAGGCGCTTACCTTCGGACAGCTCCGGATCGCCGTCTAATGCGTCTCTTGTCGCCTACACGGCAGGGAAAAGCTTTTCCACTCTGTCTAGGAAGGAGAAAGTGTGCCAGCACAGCAAATGCCTCCCGGACTTTCCCTGCAATTCAGCAAGTGCTTTGCAGCTTGAAATTGGAAGGAAAGCCTCAGATTTAGCAGCCAGAGCTTCAGGAGGAGCAGCAGCGAGCACAGCATCGCTTTTGCAGCAGCTCCTTCCATGTGCATGTTTTTGGGAGTGGAAAGGCTTGCAGAGTGTTAAAGTAGCTTTTTCTCTCCGCTGGAAAGCTGCACGCTCAGTGCCAGTGTTCTGCAGCTTCTTTCTTCACGTTTCAGCAGCTAGCACGCTCTCCGTGTGCTTGAGAAGCGGCAGAGGCTTCCTTGCCGGAGAAGCGGCACCTTCGCCGGCAGAGAGCATCCTGCCGGCCGCGGTGCGCTCCGGAGCGGGGGCTTGTGCCGAAAGAGGCCGGCAACAGGCGCTTACCTTCGGACAGCTCCGGATGCCCGTCTAATGCGTCTCTTGTCGCCTACACGGCAGGGAAAAGCTTTTCCACTCTGTCTAGGAAGGAGAAAGTGTGCCAGCACAGCAAATGCCTCCCGGACTTTCCCTGGAATTCAGCAAGTGCTTTGCAGCTTGAAATTGGAAGGAAAGCCTCAGATTTAGCAGCCAGAGCTTCAGGAGGAGCAGCAGCGAGCACAGCATCGGTTTTGCAGCAGCTCCTTCCATGTGCATGTTTTTGGGAGTGGAAAGGCTTGCAGAGTGTTAAAGTAGCTTTTTCTCTCCGCTGGAAAGCTGCACGCTCAGTGCCAGTCTTCTGCAGCTTCTTTCTTCACGTTTCAGCAGCTAGCACGCTCTCCGTGTGCTGGAGAAGCGGCAGAGGCTTCCTTGCCGGAGAAGCGGCACCTTCGCCGGCAGAGAGCATCCTGCCGGCCGCGGTGCGCTCCGGAGCGGGGGCTTGTGCCGAAAGAGGCCGGCAACAGGCGCTTACCTTCGGACAGCTCCGGATCGCCGTCTAATGCGTCTCTTGTCGCCTACACGGCAGGGAAAAGCTTTTCCACTCTGTCTAGGAAGGAGAAAGTGTGCCAGCACAGCAAATGCCTCCCGGACTTTCCCTGGAATTCAGCAAGTACTTTGCAGCTTGAAATTGGAAGGAAAGCCTCAGATTTAGCAGCCAGAGCTTCAGGAGGAGCAGCAGCGAGCACAGCATCGGTTTTGCAGCAGCTCCTTCCATGTGCATGTTTTTGGGAGTGGAAAGGCTTGCAGAGTGTTAAAGTAGCTTTTTCTCTCCGCTGGAAAGCTGCACGCTCAGTGCCAGTCTTCTGCAGCTTCTTTCTTCACGTTTCAGCAGCTAGCACGCTCTCCGTGTGCTGGAGAAGCGGCAGAGGCTTCCTTGCCGGAGAAGCGTCACCTTCGCCGGCAGAGTGCATCCTGCCGGCCGCGGTGCGCTCCGGAGCGGGGGCTTGTGCCGAAAGAGGCCGGCAACAGGCGCTTACCTTCGGACAGCTCCGGATCGCCGTCTAATGCGTCTCTTGTCGCCTACACGGCAGGGAAAAGCTTTTCCACTCTGTCTAGGAAGGAGAAAGTGTGCCAGCACAGCAAATGCCTCCCGGACTTTCCCTGCAATTCAGCAAGTGCTTTGCAGCTTGAAATTGGAAGGAAAGCCTCAGATTTAGCAGCCAGAGCTTCAGGAGGAGCAGCAGCGAGCACAGCATCGGTTTTGCAGCAGCTCCTTCCATGTGCATGTTTTTGGGAGTGGAGAGGCTTGCAGAGTGTTAAAGTAGCTTTTTCTCTCCGCTGGAAAGCTGCACGTTCAGTGCCAGTGTTCTGCAGCTTCTTTCTTCACGTTTCAGCAGCTAGCACGCTCTCCGTGTGCTGGAGAAGCGGCAGAGGCTTCCTTGCCGGAGAAGCGGCACCTTCGCCGGCAGAGAGCATCCTGCCGGCCGCGGTGCGCTCCGGAGCGGGGGCTTGTGCCGAAAGAGGCCGGCAACAGGCGCTTACCTTCGGACAGCTCCGGATCGCCGTCTAATGCGTCTCTTGTCGCCTACACGGCAGGGAAAAGCTTTTCCACTCTGTCTAGGAAGGAGAAAGTGTGCCAGCACAGCAAATGCCTCCCGGACTTTCCCTGCAATTCAGCAAGTGCTTTGCAGCTTGAAATTGGAAGGAAAGCCTCAGATTTAGCAGCCAGAGCTTCAGGAGGAGCAGCAGCGAGCACAGCATCGGTTTTGCAGCAGCTCCTTCCATGTGCATGTTTTTGGGAGTGGAAAGGCTTGCAGAGTGTTAAAGTAGCTTTTTCTCTCCGCTGGAAAGCTGCACGCTGAGTGCCAGTGTTCTGCAGCTTCTTTCTTCACGTTTCAGCAGCTAGCACGCTCTCCGTGTGCTGGAGAAGCGGCAGAGGCTTCCTTGCCGGAGAAGCGGCACCTTCGCCGGCAGAGAGCATCCTGCCGGCCGCGGTGCGCTCCGGAGCGGGGGCTTGTGCCGAAAGAGGCCGGCAACAGGCGCTTACCTTCGGACAGCTCCGGATCGCCGTCTAATGCGTCTCTTGTCGCCTACACGGCAGGGAAAAGCTTTTCCACTCTGTCTAGGAAGGAGAAAGTGTGCCAGCACAGCAAATGCCTCCCGGACTTTCCCTGCAATTCAGCAAGTGCTTTGCAGCTTGAAATTGGAAGGAAAGCCTCAGATTTAGCAGCCAGAGCTTCAGGAGGAGCAGCAGCGAGCACAGCATCGGTTTTGCAGCAGCTCCTTCCATGTGCATGTTTTTGGGAGTGGAAAGGCTTGCAGAGTGTTAAAGTAGCTTTTTCTCTCCGCTGGAAAGCTGCACGCTCAGTGCCAGTCTTCTGCAGCTTCTTTCTTCACGTTTCAGCAGCTAGCACGCTCTCCGTGTGCTGGAGAAGCGGCAGAGGCTTCCTTGCCGGAGAAGCGGCACCTTCGCCGGCAGAGAGCATCCTGCCGGCCGCGGTGCGCTCCGGAGCGGGGGCTTGTGCCGAAAGAGGCCGGCAACAGGCGCTTACCTTCGGACAGCTCCGGATCGCCGTCTAATGCGTCTCTTGTCGCCTACACGGCAGGGAAAAGCTTTTCCACTCTGTCTAGGAAGGAGAAAGTGTGCCAGCACAGCAAATGCCTCCCGGACTTTCCCTGCAATTCAGCAAGTGCTTTGCAGCTTGAAATTGGAAGGAAAGCCTCAGATTTAGCAGCCAGAGCTTCAGGAGGAGCAGCAGCGAGCACAGCATCGCTTTTGCAGCAGCTCCTTCCATGTGCATGTTTTTGGGAGTGGAAAGGCTTGCAGAGTGTTAAAGTAGCTTTTTCTCTCCGCTGGAAAGCTGCACGCTCAGTGCCAGTCTTCTGCAGCTTCTTTCTTCACGTTTCAGCAGCTAGCACGCTCTCCGTGTGCTGGAGAAGCGGCAGAGGCTTCCTTGCCGGAGAAGCGGCACCTTCGCCGGCAGAGAGCATCCTGCCGGCCGCGGTGCGCTCCGGAGCGGGGGCTTGTGCCGAAAGAGGCCGGCAACAGGCGCTTACCTTCGGACAGCTCCGGATCGCCGTCTAATGCGTCTCTTGTCGCCTACACGGCAGGGAAAAGCTTTTCCACTCTGTCTAGGAAGGAGAAAGTGTGCCAGCACAGCAAATGCCTCCCGGACTTTCCCTGGAATTCAGCAAGTACTTTGCAGCTTGAAATTGGAAGGAAAGCCTCAGATTTAGCAGCCAGAGCTTCAGGAGGAGCAGCAGCGAGCACAGCATCGGTTTTGCAGCAGCTCCTTCCATGTGCATGTTTTTGGGAGTGGAAAGGCTTGCAGAGTGTTAAAGTAGCTTTTTCTCTCCGCTGGAAAGCTGCACGCTCAGTGCCAGTCTTCTGCAGCTTCTTTCTTCACGTTTCAGCAGCTAGCACGCTCTCCGTGTGCTGGAGAAGCGGCAGAGGCTTCCTTGCCGGAGAAGCGGCACCTTCGCCGGCAGAGAGCATCCTGCCGGCCGCGGTGCGCTCCGGAGCGGGGGCTTGTGCCGAAAGAGGCCGGCAACAGGCGCTTACCTTCGGACAGCTCCGGATCGCCGTCTAATGCGTCTCTTGTCGCCTACACGGCAGGGAAAAGCTTTTCCACTCTGTCTAGGAAGGAGAAAGTGTGCCAGCACAGCAAATGCCTCCCGGACTTTCCCTGCAATTCAGCAAGTGCTTTGCAGCTTGAAATTGGAAGGAAAGCCTCAGATTTAGCAGCCAGAGCTTCAGGAGGAGCAGCAGCGAGCACAGCATCGCTTTTGCAGCAGCTCCTTCCATGTGCATGTTTTTGGGAGTGGAAAGGCTTGCAGAGTGTTAAAGTAGCTTTTTCTCTCCGCTGGAAAGCTGCACGCTCAGTGCCAGTCTTCTGCAGCTTCCTTCTTCACGTTTCAGCAGCTAGCTCGCTCTCCGTGTGCTGGAGAAGCGGCCGAGGCTTCCTTGCCGGAGAAGCGGCACCTTCGCCGGCAGAGAGCATCCTGCCGGCCGCGGTGCGCTCCGGAGCGGGGGCTTGTGCCGAAAGAGGCCGGCAACAGGCGCTTACCTTCGGACAGCTCCGGATCGCCGTCTAATGCGTCTCTTGTCGCCTACACGGCAGGGAAAAGCTTTTCCACTCTGTCTAGGAAGGAGAAAGTGTGCCAGCACAGCAAATGCCTCCCGGACTTTCCCTGGAATTCAGCAAGTGCTTTGCAGCTTGAAATTGGAAGGAAAGCCTCAGATTTAGCAGCCAGAGCTTCAGGAGGAGCAGCAGCGAGCACAGCATCGGTTTTGCAGCAGCTCCTTCCATGTGCATGTTTTTGGGAGTGGAAAGGCTTGCAGAGTGTTAAAGTAGCTTTTTCTCTCCGCTGGAAAGCTGCACGCTCAGTGCCAGTGTTCTGCAGCTTCTTTCTTCACGTTTCAGCAGCTAGCACGCTCTCCGTGTGCTGGAGAAGCGGCAGAGGCTTCCTTGCCGGAGAAGCGGCACCTTCGCCGGCAGAGAGCATCCTGCCGGCCGCGGTGCGCTCCGGAGCGGGGGCTTGTGCCGAAAGAGGCCGGCAACAGGCGCTTACCTTCGGACAGCTCCGGATCGCCGTCTAATGCGTCTCTTGTCGCCTACACGGCAGGGAAAAGCTTTTCCACTCTGTCTAGGAAGGAGAAAGTGTGCCAGCACAGCAAATGCCTCCCGGACTTTCCCTGCAATTCAGCAAGTGCTTTGCAGCTTGAAATTGGAAGGAAAGCCTCAGATTTAGCAGCCAGAGCTTCAGGAGGAGCAGCAGCGAGCACAGCATCGGTTTTGCAGCAGCTCCTTCCATGTGCATGTTTTTGGGAGTGGAAAGGCTTGCAGAGTGTTAAAGTAGCTTTTTCTCTCCGCTGGAAAGCTGCACGCTCAGTGCCAGTCTTCTGCAGCTTCCTTCTTCACGTTTCAGCAGCTAGCTCGCTCTCCGTGTGCTGGAGAAGCGGCCGAGGCTTCCTTGCCGGAGAAGCGGCACCTTCGCCGGCAGAGAGCATCCTGCCGGCCGCGGTGCGCTCCGGAGCGGGGGCTTGTGCCGAAAGAGGCCGGCAACAGGCGCTTACCTTCGGACAGCTCCGGATCGCCGTCTAATGCGCCTCTTGTCGCCTACACGGCAGGGAAAAGCTTTTCCACTCTGTCTAGGAAGGAGAAAGTGTGCCAGCACAGCAAAGGCCTCCCGGACTTTCCCTGGAATTCAGCAAGTGCTTTGCAGCTTGAAATTGGAAGGAAAGCCTCAGATTTAGCAGCCAGAGCTTCAGGAGGAGCAGCAGCGAGCACAGCATCGGTTTTGCAGCAGCTCCTTCCATGTGCATGTTTTTGGGAGTGGAAAGGCTTGCAGAGTGTTAAAGTAGCTTTTTCTCTCCGCTGGAAAGCTGCACGCTCAGTGCCAGTGTTCTGCAGCTTCTTTCTTCACGTTTCAGCAGCTAGCACGCTCTCCGTGTGCTGGAGAAGCGGCAGAGGCTTCCTTGCCGGAGAAGCGGCACCTTCGCCGGCAGAGAGCATCCTGCCGGCCGCGGTGCGCTCCGGAGCGGGGGCTTGTGCCGAAAGAGGCCGGCAACAGGCGCTTACCTTCGGACAGCTCCGGATCGCCGTCTAATGCGTCTCTTGTCGCCTACACGGCAGGGAAAAGCTTTTCCACTCTGTCTAGGAAGGAGAAAGTGTGCCAGCACAGCAAATGCCTCCCGGACTTTCCCTGCAATTCAGCAAGTGCTTTGCAGCTTGAAATTGGAAGGAAAGCCTCAGATTTAGCAGCCAGAGCTTCAGGAGGAGCAGCAGCGAGCACAGCATCGGTTTTGCAGCAGCTCCTTCCATGTGCATGTTTTTGGGAGTGGAGAGGCTTGCAGAGTGTTAAAGTAGCTTTTTCTCTCCGCTGGAAAGCTGCACGCTCAGTGCCAGTCTTCTGCAGCTTCTTTCTTCACGTTTCAGCAGCTAGCACGCTCTCCGTGTGCTGGAGAAGCGGCAGAGGCTTCCTTGCCGGAGAAGCGGCACCTTCGCCGGCAGAGAGCATCCTGCCGGCCGCGGTGCGCTCCGGAGCGGGGGCTTGTGCCGAAAGAGGCCGGCAACAGGCGCTTACCTTCGGACAGCTCCGGATCGCCGTCTAATGCGTCTCTTGTCGCCTACACGGCAGGGAAAAGCTTTTCCACTCTGTCTAGGAAGGAGAAAGTGTGCCAGCACAGCAAATGCCTCCCGGACTTTCCCTGGAATTCAGCAAGTGCTTTGCAGCTTGAAATTGGAAGGAAAGCCTCAGATTTAGCAGCCAGAGCTTCAGGAGGAGCAGCAGCGAGCACAGCATCGCTTTTGCAGCAGCTCCTTCCATGTGCATGTTTTTGGGAGTGGAAAGGCTTGCAGAGTGTTAAAGTAGCTTTTTCTCTCCGCTGGAAAGCTGCACGCTCAGTGCCAGTCTTCTGCAGCTTCTTTCTTCACGTTTCAGCAGCTAGCTCGCTCTCCGTGTGCTGGAGAAGCGGCAGAGGCTTCCTTGCCGGAGAAGCGGCACCTTCGCCGGCAGAGAGCATCCTGCCGGCCGCGGTGCGCTCCGGAGCGGGGGCTTGTGCCGAAAGAGGCCGGCAACAGGCGCTTACCTTCGGACAGCTCCGGATCGCCGTCTAATGCGTCTCTTGTCGCCTACACGGCAGGGAAAAGCTTTTCCACTCTGTCTAGGAAGGAGAAAGTGTGCCAGCACAGCAAATGCCTCCCGGACTTTCCCTGCAATTCAGCAAGTGCTTTGCAGCTTGAAATTGGAAGGAAAGCCTCAGATTTAGCAGCCAGAGCTTCAGGAGGAGCAGCAGCGAGCACAGCATCGCTTTTGCAGCAGCTCCTTCCATGTGCATGTTTTTGGGAGTGGAAAGGCTTGCAGAGTGTTAAAGTAGCTTTTTCTCTCCGCTGGAAAGCTGCACGCTCAGTGCCAGTGTTCTGCAGCTTCTTTCTTCACGTTTCAGCAGCTAGCACGCTCTCCGTGTGCTGGAGAAGCGGCAGAGGCTTCCTTGCCGGAGAAGCGGCACCTTCGCCGGCAGAGAGCATCCTGCCGGCCGCGGTGCGCTCCGGAGCGGGGGCTTGTGCCGAAAGAGGCCTGCAGCAGGCGCTTACCTTCGGACAGCTTCGGATCGCCGTCTAATGCGTCTCTTGTCGCCTACACGGCAGGGAAAAGCTTTTCCACTCTGTCTAGGAAGGAGAAAGTGTGCCAGCACAGCAAATGCCTCCCGGACTTTCCCTGGAATTCAGCAAGTACTTTGCAGCTTGAAATTGGAAGGAAAGCCTCAGATTTAGCAGCCAGAGCTTCAGGAGGAGCAGCAGCGAGCACAGCATCGGTTTTGCAGCAGCTCCTTCCATGTGCATGTTTTTGGGAGTGGAAAGGCTTGCAGAGTGTTAAAGTAGCTTTTTCTCTCCGCTGGAAAGCTGCACGCTCAGTGCCAGTCTTCTGCAGCTTCTTTCTTCACGTTTCAGCAGCTAGCACGCTCTCCGTGTGCTGGAGAAGCGGCAGAGGCTTCCTTGCCGGAGAAGCGGCACCTTCGCCGGCAGAGAGCATCCTGCCGGCCGCGGTGCGCTCCGGAGCGGGGGCTTGTGCCGAAAGAGGCCGGCAACAGGCGCTTACCTTCGGACAGCTCCGGATCGCCGTCTAATGCGTCTCTTGTCGCCTACACGGCAGGGAAAAGCTTTTCCACTCTGTCTAGGAAGGAGAAAGTGTGCCAGCACAGCAAATGCCTCCCGGACTTTCCCTGGAATTCAGCAAGTGCTTTGCAGCTTGAAATTGGAAGGAAAGCCTCAGATTTAGCAGCCAGAGCTTCAGGAGGAGCAGCAGCGAGCACAGCATCGGTTTTGCAGCAGCTCCTTCCATGTGCATGTTTTTGGGAGTGGAAAGGCTTGCAGAGTGTTAAAGTAGCTTTTTCTCTCCGCTGGAAAGCTGCACGCTCAGTGCCAGTCTTCTGCAGCTTCTTTCTTCACGTTTCAGCAGCTAGCACGCTCTCCGTGTGCTGGAGAAGCGGCAGAGGCTTCCTTGCCGGAGAAGCGGCACCTTCGCCGGCAGAGAGCATCCTGCCGGCCGCGGTGCGCTCCGGAGCGGGGGCTTGTGCCGAAAGAGGCCGGCAACAGGCGCTTACCTTCGGACAGCTCCGGATCGCCGTCTAATGCGTCTCTTGTCGCCTACACGGCAGGGAAAAGCTTTTCCACTCTGTCTAGGAAGGAGAAAGTGTGCCAGCACAGCAAATGCCTCCCGGACTTTCCCTGCAATTCAGCAAGTGCTTTGCAGCTTGAAATTGGAAGGAAAGCCTCAGATTTAGCAGCCAGAGCTTCAGGAGGAGCAGCAGCGAGCACAGCATCGGTTTTGCAGCAGCTCCTTCCATGTGCATGTTTTTGGGAGTGGAAAGGCTTGCAGAGTGTTAAAGTAGCTTTTTCTCTCCGCTGGAAAGCTGCACGCTCAGTGCCAGTCTTCTGCAGCTTCTTTCTTCACGTTTCAGCAGCTAGCACGCTCTCCGTGTGCTTGAGAAGCGGCAGAGGCTTCCTTGCCGGAGAAGCGGCACCTTCGCCGGCAGAGAGCATCCTGCCGGCCGCGGTGCGCTCCGGAGCGGGGGCTTGTGCCGAAAGAGGCCGGCAACAGGCGCTTACCTTCGGACAGCTCCGGATCGCCGTCTAATGCGTCTCTTGTCGCCTACACGGCAGGGAAAAGCTTTTCCACTCTGTCTAGGAAGGAGAAAGTGTGCCAGCACAGCAAATGCCTCCCGGACTTTCCCTGCAATTCAGCAAGTACTTTGCAGCTTGAAATTGGAAGGAAAGCCTCAGATTTAGCAGCCAGAGCTTCAGGAGGAGCAGCAGCGAGCACAGCATCGGTTTTGCAGCAGCTCCTTCCATGTGCATGTTTTTGGGAGTGGAAAGGCTTGCAGAGTGTTAAAGTAGCTTTTTCTCTCCGCTGGAAAGCTGCACGCTCAGTGCCAGTCTTCTGCAGCTTCTTTCTTCACGTTTCAGCAGCTAGCACGCTCTCCGTGTGCTTGAGAAGCGGCAGAGGCTTCCTTGCCGGAGAAGCGGCACCTTCGCCGGCAGAGAGCATCCTGCCGGCCGCGGTGCGCTCCGGAGCGGGGGCTTGTGCCGAAAGAGGCCGGCAACAGGCGCTTAC
Source organism: Fringilla coelebs (assembly GCF_963513975.1). NCBI lineage: Eukaryota > Metazoa > Chordata > Aves > Passeriformes > Fringillidae > Fringilla > Fringilla coelebs. The sequence continues at coordinate 375,695 of NW_028167588.1, read as the reverse complement.
CTTCGGACAGCTCCGGATCGCCGTCTAATGCGTCTCTTGTCGCCTACACGGCAGGGAAAAGCTTTTCCACTCTGTCTAGGAAGGAGAAAGTGTGCCAGCACAGCAAATGCCTCCCGGACTTTCCCTGCAATTCAGCAAGTGCTTTGCAGCTTGAAATTGGAAGGAAAGCCTCAGATTTAGCAGCCAGAGCTTCAGGAGGAGCAGCAGCGAGCACAGCATCGCTTTTGCAGCAGCTCCTTCCATGTGCATGTTTTTGGGAGTGGAAAGGCTTGCAGAGTGTTCAAGTAGCTTTTTCTCTCCGCTGGAAAGCTGCACGCTCAGTGCCAGTGTTCTGCAGCTTCTTTCTTCACGTTTCAGCAGCTAGCACGCTCTCCGTGTGCTTGAGAAGCGGCAGAGGCTTCCTTGCCGGAGAAGCGGCACCTTCGCCGGCAGAGAGCATCCTGCCGGCCGCGGTGCGCTCCGGAGCGGGGGCTTGTGCCGAAAGAGGCCGGCAACAGGCGCTTACCTTCGGACAGCTCCGGATGCCCGTCTAATGCGTCTCTTGTCGCCTACACGGCAGGGAAAAGCTTTTCCACTCTGTCTAGGAAGGAGAAAGTGTGCCAGCACAGCAAATGCCTCCCGGACTTTCCCTGGAATTCAGCAAGTGCTTTGCAGCTTGAAATTGGAAGGAAAGCCTCAGATTTAGCAGCCAGAGCTTCAGGAGGAGCAGCAGCGAGCACAGCATCGGTTTTGCAGCAGCTCCTTCCATGTGCATGTTTTTGGGAGTGGAAAGGCTTGCAGAGTGTTAAAGTAGCTTTTTCTCTCCGCTGGAAAGCTGCACGCTCAGTGCCAGTCTTCTGCAGCTTCTTTCTTCACGTTTCAGCAGCTAGCACGCTCTCCGTGTGCTGGAGAAGCGGCAGAGGCTTCCTTGCCGGAGAAGCGGCACCTTCGCCGGCAGAGAGCATCCTGCCGGCCGCGGTGCGCTCCGGAGCGGGGGCTTGTGCCGAAAGAGGCCGGCAACAGGCGCTTACCTTCGGATAGCTCCGGATCGCCGTCTAATGCGTCTCTTGTCGCCTACACGGCAGGGAAAAGCTTTTCCACTCTGTCTAGGAAGGAGAAAGTGTGCCAGCACAGCAAATGCCTCCCGGACTTTCCCTGGAATTCAGCAAGTACTTTGCAGCTTGAAATTGGAAGGAAAGCCTCAGATTTAGCAGCCAGAGCTTCAGGAGGAGCAGCAGCGAGCACAGCATCGGTTTTGCAGCAGCTCCTTCCATGTGCATGTTTTTGGGAGTGGAAAGGCTTGCAGAGTGTTAAAGTAGCTTTTTCTCTCCGCTGGAAAGCTGCACGCTCAGTGCCAGTCTTCTGCAGCTTCTTTCTTCACGTTTCAGCAGCTAGCACGCTCTCCGTGTGCTGGAGAAGCGGCAGAGGCTTCCTTGCCGGAGAAGCGTCACCTTCGCCGGCAGAGTGCATCCTGCCGGCCGCGGTGCGCTCCGGAGCGGGGGCTTGTGCCGAAAGAGGCCGGCAACAGGCGCTTACCTTCGGACAGCTCCGGATCGCCGTCTAATGCGTCTCTTGTCGCCTACACGGCAGGGAAAAGCTTTTCCACTCTGTCTAGGAAGGAGAAAGTGTGCCAGCACAGCAAATGCCTCCCGGACTTTCCCTGGAATTCAGCAAGTGCTTTGCAGCTTGAAATTGGAAGGAAAGCCTCAGATTTAGCAGCCAGAGCTTCAGGAGGAGCAGCAGCGAGCACAGCATCGGTTTTGCAGCAGCTCCTTCCATGTGCATGTTTTTGGGAGTGGAGAGGCTTGCAGAGTGTTAAAGTAGCTTTTTCTCTCCGCTGGAAAGCTGCACGTTCAGTGCCAGTGTTCTGCAGCTTCTTTCTTCACGTTTCAGCAGCTAGCACGCTCTCCGTGTGCTGGAGAAGCGGCAGAGGCTTCCTTGCCGGAGAAGCGGCACCTTCGCCGGCAGAGAGCATCCTGCCGGCCGCGGTGCGCTCCGGAGCGGGGGCTTGTGCCGAAAGAGGCCGGCAACAGGCGCTTACCTTCGGACAGCTCCGGATCGCCGTCTAATGCGTCTCTTGTCGCCTACACGGCAGGGAAAAGCTTTTCCACTCTGTCTAGGAAGGAGAAAGTGTGCCAGCACAGCAAATGCCTCCCGGACTTTCCCTGCAATTCAGCAAGTGCTTTGCAGCTTGAAATTGGAAGGAAAGCCTCAGATTTAGCAGCCAGAGCTTCAGGAGGAGCAGCAGCGAGCACAGCATCGGTTTTGCAGCAGCTCCTTCCATGTGCATGTTTTTGGGAGTGGAAAGGCTTGCAGAGTGTTAAAGTAGCTTTTTCTCTCCGCTGGAAAGCTGCACGCTCAGTGCCAGTCTTCTGCAGCTTCTTTCTTCACGTTTCAGCAGCTAGCACGCTCTCCGTGTGCTGGAGAAGCGGCAGAGGCTTCCTTGCCGGAGAAGCGGCACCTTCGCCGGCAGAGAGCATCCTGCCGGCCGCGGTGCGCTCCGGAGCGGGGGCTTGTGCCGAAAGAGGCCGGCAACAGGCGCTTACCTTCGGACAGCTCCGGATCGCCGTCTAATGCGTCTCTTGTCGCCTACACGGCAGGGAAAAGCTTTTCCACTCTGTCTAGGAAGGAGAAAGTGTGCCAGCACAGCAAATGCCTCCCGGACTTTCCCTGCAATTCAGCAAGTGCTTTGCAGCTTGAAATTGGAAGGAAAGCCTCAGATTTAGCAGCCAGAGCTTCAGGAGGAGCAGCAGCGAGCACAGCATCGGTTTTGCAGCAGCTCCTTCCATGTGCATGTTTTTGGGAGTGGAAAGGCTTGCAGAGTGTTAAAGTAGCTTTTTCTCTCCGCTGGAAAGCTGCACGCTCAGTGCCAGTCTTCTGCAGCTTCTTTCTTCACGTTTCAGCAGCTAGCACGCTCTCCGTGTGCTGGAGAAGCGGCAGAGGCTTCCTTGCCGGAGAAGCGGCACCTTCGCCGGCAGAGAGCATCCTGCCGGCCGCGGTGCGCTCCGGAGCGGGGGCTTGTGCCGAAAGAGGCCGGCAACAGGCGCTTACCTTCGGACAGCTCCGGATCGCCGTCTAATGCGTCTCTTGTCGCCTACACGGCAGGGAAAAGCTTTTCCACTCTGTCTAGGAAGGAGAAAGTGTGCCAGCACAGCAAATGCCTCCCGGACTTTCCCTGCAATTCAGCAAGTGCTTTGCAGCTTGAAATTGGAAGGAAAGCCTCAGATTTAGCAGCCAGAGCTTCAGGAGGAGCAGCAGCGAGCACAGCATCGCTTTTGCAGCAGCTCCTTCCATGTGCATGTTTTTGGGAGTGGAAAGGCTTGCAGAGTGTTAAAGTAGCTTTTTCTCTCCGCTGGAAAGCTGCACGCTCAGTGCCAGTCTTCTGCAGCTTCTTTCTTCACGTTTCAGCAGCTAGCACGCTCTCCGTGTGCTGGAGAAGCGGCAGAGGCTTCCTTGCCGGAGAAGCGGCACCTTCGCCGGCAGAGAGCATCCTGCCGGCCGCGGTGCGCTCCGGAGCGGGGGCTTGTGCCGAAAGAGGCCGGCAACAGGCGCTTACCTTCGGACAGCTCCGGATCGCCGTCTAATGCGTCTCTTGTCGCCTACACGGCAGGGAAAAGCTTTTCCACTCTGTCTAGGAAGGAGAAAGTGTGCCAGCACAGCAAATGCCTCCCGGACTTTCCCTGGAATTCAGCAAGTACTTTGCAGCTTGAAATTGGAAGGAAAGCCTCAGATTTAGCAGCCAGAGCTTCAGGAGGAGCAGCAGCGAGCACAGCATCGGTTTTGCAGCAGCTCCTTCCATGTGCATGTTTTTGGGAGTGGAAAGGCTTGCAGAGTGTTAAAGTAGCTTTTTCTCTCCGCTGGAAAGCTGCACGCTCAGTGCCAGTCTTCTGCAGCTTCTTTCTTCACGTTTCAGCAGCTAGCACGCTCTCCGTGTGCTGGAGAAGCGGCAGAGGCTTCCTTGCCGGAGAAGCGGCACCTTCGCCGGCAGAGAGCATCCTGCCGGCCGCGGTGCGCTCCGGAGCGGGGGCTTGTGCCGAAAGAGGCCGGCAACAGGCGCTTACCTTCGGACAGCTCCGGATCGCCGTCTAATGCGTCTCTTGTCGCCTACACGGCAGGGAAAAGCTTTTCCACTCTGTCTAGGAAGGAGAAAGTGTGCCAGCACAGCAAATGCCTCCCGGACTTTCCCTGCAATTCAGCAAGTGCTTTGCAGCTTGAAATTGGAAGGAAAGCCTCAGATTTAGCAGCCAGAGCTTCAGGAGGAGCAGCAGCGAGCACAGCATCGGTTTTGCAGCAGCTCCTTCCATGTGCATGTTTTTGGGAGTGGAAAGGCTTGCAGAGTGTTAAAGTAGCTTTTTCTCTCCGCTGGAAAGCTGCACGCTCAGTGCCAGTCTTCTGCAGCTTCCTTCTTCACGTTTCAGCAGCTAGCTCGCTCTCCGTGTGCTGGAGAAGCGGCCGAGGCTTCCTTGCCGGAGAAGCGGCACCTTCGCCGGCAGAGAGCATCCTGCCGGCCGCGGTGCGCTCCGGAGCGGGGGCTTGTGCCGAAAGAGGCCGGCAACAGGCGCTTACCTTCGGACAGCTCCGGATCGCCGTCTAATGCGTCTCTTGTCGCCTACACGGCAGGGAAAAGCTTTTCCACTCTGTCTAGGAAGGAGAAAGTGTGCCAGCACAGCAAATGCCTCCCGGACTTTCCCTGCAATTCAGCAAGTGCTTTGCAGCTTGAAATTGGAAGGAAAGCCTCAGATTTAGCAGCCAGAGCTTCAGGAGGAGCAGCAGCGAGCACAGCATCGCTTTTGCAGCAGCTCCTTCCATGTGCATGTTTTTGGGAGTGGAAAGGCTTGCAGAGTGTTAAAGTAGCTTTTTCTCTCCGCTGGAAAGCTGCACGCTCAGTGCCAGTCTTCTGCAGCTTCTTTCTTCACGTTTCAGCAGCTAGCACGCTCTCCGTGTGCTGGAGAAGCGGCAGAGGCTTCCTTGCCGGAGAAGCGGCACCTTCGCCGGCAGAGAGCATCCTGCCGGCCGCGGTGCGCTCCGGAGCGGGGGCTTGTGCCGAAAGAGGCCGGCAACAGGCGCTTACCTTCGGACAGCTCCGGATCGCCGTCTAATGCGTCTCTTGTCGCCTACACGGCAGGGAAAAGCTTTTCCACTCTGTCTAGGAAGGAGAAAGTGTGCCAGCACAGCAAATGCCTCCCGGACTTTCCCTGCAATTCAGCAAGTGCTTTGCAGCTTGAAATTGGAAGGAAAGCCTCAGATTTAGCAGCCAGAGCTTCAGGAGGAGCAGCAGCGAGCACAGCATCGGTTTTGCAGCAGCTCCTTCCATGTGCATGTTTTTGGGAGTGGAAAGGCTTGCAGAGTGTTAAAGTAGCTTTTTCTCTCCGCTGGAAAGCTGCACGCTCAGTGCCAGTCTTCTGCAGCTTCCTTCTTCACGTTTCAGCAGCTAGCTCGCTCTCCGTGTGCTGGAGAAGCGGCCGAGGCTTCCTTGCCGGAGAAGCGGCACCTTCGCCGGCAGAGAGCATCCTGCCGGCCGCGGTGCGCTCCGGAGCGGGGGCTTGTGCCGAAAGAGGCCGGCAACAGGCGCTTACCTTCGGACAGCTCCGGATCGCCGTCTAATGCGCCTCTTGTCGCCTACACGGCAGGGAAAAGCTTTTCCACTCTGTCTAGGAAGGAGAAAGTGTGCCAGCACAGCAAATGCCTCCCGGACTTTCCCTGGAATTCAGCAAGTGCTTTGCAGCTTGAAATTGGAAGGAAAGCCTCAGATTTAGCAGCCAGAGCTTCAGGAGGAGCAGCAGCGAGCACAGCATCGGTTTTGCAGCAGCTCCTTCCATGTGCATGTTTTTGGGAGTGGAAAGGCTTGCAGAGTGTTAAAGTAGCTTTTTCTCTCCGCTGGAAAGCTGCACGCTCAGTGCCAGTGTTCTGCAGCTTCTTTCTTCACGTTTCAGCAGCTAGCACGCTCTCCGTGTGCTGGAGAAGCGGCAGAGGCTTCCTTGCCGGAGAAGCGGCACCTTCGCCGGCAGAGAGCATCCTGCCGGCCGCGGTGCGCTCCGGAGCGGGGGCTTGTGCCGAAAGAGGCCGGCAACAGGCGCTTACCTTCGGACAGCTCCGGATCGCCGTCTAATGCGTCTCTTGTCGCCTACACGGCAGGGAAAAGCTTTTCCACTCTGTCTAGGAAGGAGAAAGTGTGCCAGCACAGCAAATGCCTCCCGGACTTTCCCTGCAATTCAGCAAGTGCTTTGCAGCTTGAAATTGGAAGGAAAGCCTCAGATTTAGCAGCCAGAGCTTCAGGAGGAGCAGCAGCGAGCACAGCATCGGTTTTGCAGCAGCTCCTTCCATGTGCATGTTTTTGGGAGTGGAGAGGCTTGCAGAGTGTTAAAGTAGCTTTTTCTCTCCGCTGGAAAGCTGCACGCTCAGTGCCAGTCTTCTGCAGCTTCTTTCTTCACGTTTCAGCAGCTAGCACGCTCTCCGTGTGCTGGAGAAGCGGCAGAGGCTTCCTTGCCGGAGAAGCGGCACCTTCGCCGGCAGAGAGCATCCTGCCGGCCGCGGTGCGCTCCGGAGCGGGGGCTTGTGCCGAAAGAGGCCGGCAACAGGCGCTTACCTTCGGACAGCTCCGGATCGCCGTCTAATGCGTCTCTTGTCGCCTACACGGCAGGGAAAAGCTTTTCCACTCTGTCTAGGAAGGAGAAAGTGTGCCAGCACAGCAAATGCCTCCCGGACTTTCCCTGCAATTCAGCAAGTGCTTTGCAGCTTGAAATTGGAAGGAAAGCCTCAGATTTAGCAGCCAGAGCTTCAGGAGGAGCAGCAGCGAGCACAGCATCGCTTTTGCAGCAGCTCCTTCCATGTGCATGTTTTTGGGAGTGGAAAGGCTTGCAGAGTGTTAAAGTAGCTTTTTCTCTCCGCTGGAAAGCTGCACGCTCAGTGCCAGTCTTCTGCAGCTTCTTTCTTCACGTTTCAGCAGCTAGCTCGCTCTCCGTGTGCTGGAGAAGCGGCAGAGGCTTCCTTGCCGGAGAAGCGGCACCTTCGCCGGCAGAGAGCATCCTGCCGGCCGCGGTGCGCTCCGGAGCGGGGGCTTGTGCCGAAAGAGGCCGGCAACAGGCGCTTACCTTCGGACAGCTCCGGATCGCCGTCTAATGCGTCTCTTGTCGCCTACACGGCAGGGAAAAGCTTTTCCACTCTGTCTAGGAAGGAGAAAGTGTGCCAGCACAGCAAATGCCTCCCGGACTTTCCCTGCAATTCAGCAAGTGCTTTGCAGCTTGAAATTGGAAGGAAAGCCTCAGATTTAGCAGCCAGAGCTTCAGGAGGAGCAGCAGCGAGCACAGCATCGCTTTTGCAGCAGCTCCTTCCATGTGCATGTTTTTGGGAGTGGAAAGGCTTGCAGAGTGTTAAAGTAGCTTTTTCTCTCCGCTGGAAAGCTGCACGCTCAGTGCCAGTGTTCTGCAGCTTCTTTCTTCACGTTTCAGCAGCTAGCACGCTCTCCGTGTGCTGGAGAAGCGGCAGAGGCTTCCTTGCCGGAGAAGCGGCACCTTCGCCGGCAGAGAGCATCCTGCCGGCCGCGGTGCGCTCCGGAGCGGGGGCTTGTGCCGAAAGAGGCCTGCAGCAGGCGCTTACCTTCGGACAGCTTCGGATCGCCGTCTAATGCGTCTCTTGTCGCCTACACGGCAGGGAAAAGCTTTTCCACTCTGTCTAGGAAGGAGAAAGTGTGCCAGCACAGCAAATGCCTCCCGGACTTTCCCTGGAATTCAGCAAGTGCTTTGCAGCTTGAAATTGGAAGGAAAGCCTCAGATTTAGCAGCCAGAGCTTCAGGAGGAGCAGCAGCGAGCACAGCATCGGTTTTGCAGCAGCTCCTTCCATGTGCATGTTTTTGGGAGTGGAAAGGCTTGCAGAGTGTTAAAGTAGCTTTTTCTCTCCGCTGGAAAGCTGCACGCTCAGTGCCAGTCTTCTGCAGCTTCTTTCTTCACGTTTCAGCAGCTAGCACGCTCTCCGTGTGCTGGAGAAGCGGCAGAGGCTTCCTTGCCGGAGAAGCGGCACCTTCGCCGGCAGAGAGCATCCTGCCGGCCGCGGTGCGCTCCGGAGCGGGGGCTTGTGCCGAAAGAGGCCGGCAACAGGCGCTTACCTTCGGACAGCTCCGGATCGCCGTCTAATGCGTCTCTTGTCGCCTACACGGCAGGGAAAAGCTTTTCCACTCTGTCTAGGAAGGAGAAAGTGTGCCAGCACAGCAAATGCCTCCCGGACTTTCCCTGGAATTCAGCAAGTGCTTTGCAGCTTGAAATTGGAAGGAAAGCCTCAGATTTAGCAGCCAGAGCTTCAGGAGGAGCAGCAGCGAGCACAGCATCGCTTTTGCAGCAGCTCCTTCCATGTGCATGTTTTTGGGAGTGGAAAGGCTTGCAGAGTGTTAAAGTAGCTTTTTCTCTCCGCTGGAAAGCTGCACGCTCAGTGCCAGTGTTCTGCAGCTTCTTTCTTCACGTTTCAGCAGCTAGCACGCTCTCCGTGTGCTGGAGAAGCGGCAGAGGCTTCCTTGCCGGAGAAGCGGCACCTTCGCCGGCAGAGAGCATCCTGCCGGCCGCGGTGCGCTCCGGAGCGGGGGCTTGTGCCGAAAGAGGCCGGCAACAGGCGCTTACCTTCGGACAGCTCCGGATCGCCGTCTAATGCGTCTCTTGTCGCCTACACGGCAGGGAAAAGCTTTTCCACTCTGTCTAGGAAGGAGAAAGTGTGCCAGCACAGCAAATGCCTCCCGGACTTTCCCTGCAATTCAGCAAGTGCTTTGCAGCTTGAAATTGGAAGGAAAGCCTCAGATTTAGCAGCCAGAGCTTCAGGAGGAGCAGCAGCGAGCACAGCATCGGTTTTGCAGCAGCTCCTTCCATGTGCATGTTTTTGGGAGTGGAAAGGCTTGCAGAGTGTTAAAGTAGCTTTTTCTCTCCGCTGGAAAGCTGCACGCTCAGTGCCAGTCTTCTGCAGCTTCCTTCTTCACGTTTCAGCAGCTAGCTCGCTCTCCGTGTGCTGGAGAAGCGGCCGAGGCTTCCTTGCCGGAGAAGCGGCACCTTCGCCGGCAGAGAGCATCCTGCCGGCCGCGGTGCGCTCCGGAGCGGGGGCTTGTGCCGAAAGAGGCCGGCAACAGGCGCTTACCTTCGGACAGCTCCGGATCGCCGTCTAATGCGCCTCTTGTCGCCTACACGGCAGGGAAAAGCTTTTCCACTCTGTCTAGGAAGGAGAAAGTGTGCCAGCACAGCAAATGCCTCCCGGACTTTCCCTGGAATTCAGCAAGTGCTTTGCAGCTTGAAATTGGAAGGAAAGCCTCAGATTTAGCAGCCAGAGCTTCAGGAGGAGCAGCAGCGAGCACAGCATCGGTTTTGCAGCAGCTCCTTCCATGTGCATGTTTTTGGGAGTGGAAAGGCTTGCAGAGTGTTAAAGTAGCTTTTTCTCTCCGCTGGAAAGCTGCACGCTCAGTGCCAGTGTTCTGCAGCTTCTTTCTTCACGTTTCAGCAGCTAGCACGCTCTCCGTGTGCTGGAGAAGCGGCAGAGGCTTCCTTGCCGGAGAAGCGGCACCTTCGCCGGCAGAGAGCATCCTGCCGGCCGCGGTGCGCTCCGGAGCGGGGGCTTGTGCCGAAAGAGGCCGGCAACAGGCGCTTACCTTCGGACAGCTCCGGATCGCCGTCTAATGCGTCTCTTGTCGCCTACACGGCAGGGAAAAGCTTTTCCACTCTGTCTAGGAAGGAGAAAGTGTGCCAGCACAGCAAATGCCTCCCGGACTTTCCCTGCAATTCAGCAAGTGCTTTGCAGCTTGAAATTGGAAGGAAAGCCTCAGATTTAGCAGCCAGAGCTTCAGGAGGAGCAGCAGCGAGCACAGCATCGGTTTTGCAGCAGCTCCTTCCATGTGCATGTTTTTGGGAGTGGAGAGGCTTGCAGAGTGTTAAAGTAGCTTTTTCTCTCCGCTGGAAAGCTGCACGCTCAGTGCCAGTCTTCTGCAGCTTCTTTCTTCACGTTTCAGCAGCTAGCACGCTCTCCGTGTGCTGGAGAAGCGGCAGAGGCTTCCTTGCCGGAGAAGCGGCACCTTCGCCGGCAGAGAGCATCCTGCCGGCCGCGGTGCGCTCCGGAGCGGGGGCTTGTGCCGAAAGAGGCCGGCAACAGGCGCTTACCTTCGGACAGCTCCGGATCGCCGTCTAATGCGTCTCTTGTCGCCTACACGGCAGGGAAAAGCTTTTCCACTCTGTCTAGGAAGGAGAAAGTGTGCCAGCACAGCAAATGCCTCCCGGACTTTCCCTGCAATTCAGCAAGTGCTTTGCAGCTTGAAATTGGAAGGAAAGCCTCAGATTTAGCAGCCAGAGCTTCAGGAGGAGCAGCAGCGAGCACAGCATCGCTTTTGCAGCAGCTCCTTCCATGTGCATGTTTTTGGGAGTGGAAAGGCTTGCAGAGTGTTAAAGTAGCTTTTTCTCTCCGCTGGAAAGCTGCACGCTCAGTGCCAGTCTTCTGCAGCTTCTTTCTTCACGTTTCAGCAGCTAGCTCGCTCTCCGTGTGCTGGAGAAGCGGCAGAGGCTTCCTTGCCGGAGAAGCGGCACCTTCGCCGGCAGAGAGCATCCTGCCGGCCGCGGTGCGCTCCGGAGCGGGGGCTTGTGCCGAAAGAGGCCGGCAACAGGCGCTTACCTTCGGACAGCTCCGGATCGCCGTCTAATGCGTCTCTTGTCGCCTACACGGCAGGGAAAAGCTTTTCCACTCTGTCTAGGAAGGAGAAAGTGTGCCAGCACAGCAAATGCCTCCCGGACTTTCCCTGCAATTCAGCAAGTGCTTTGCAGCTTGAAATTGGAAGGAAAGCCTCAGATTTAGCAGCCAGAGCTTCAGGAGGAGCAGCAGCGAGCACAGCATCGCTTTTGCAGCAGCTCCTTCCATGTGCATGTTTTTGGGAGTGGAAAGGCTTGCAGAGTGTTAAAGTAGCTTTTTCTCTCCGCTGGAAAGCTGCACGCTCAGTGCCAGTGTTCTGCAGCTTCTTTCTTCACGTTTCAGCAGCTAGCACGCTCTCCGTGTGCTGGAGAAGCGGCAGAGGCTTCCTTGCCGGAGAAGCGGCACCTTCGCCGGCAGAGAGCATCCTGCCGGCCGCGGTGCGCTCCGGAGCGGGGGCTTGTGCCGAAAGAGGCCTGCAGCAGGCGCTTACCTTCGGACAGCTTCGGATCGCCGTCTAATGCGTCTCTTGTCGCCTACACGGCAGGGAAAAGCTTTTCCACTCTGTCTAGGAAGGAGAAAGTGTGCCAGCACAGCAAATGCCTCCCGGACTTTCCCTGGAATTCAGCAAGTGCTTTGCAGCTTGAAATTGGAAGGAAAGCCTCAGATTTAGCAGCCAGAGCTTCAGGAGGAGCAGCAGCGAGCACAGCATCGGTTTTGCAGCAGCTCCTTCCATGTGCATGTTTTTGGGAGTGGAAAGGCTTGCAGAGTGTTAAAGTAGCTTTTTCTCTCCGCTGGAAAGCTGCACGCTCAGTGCCAGTCTTCTGCAGCTTCTTTCTTCACGTTTCAGCAGCTAGCACGCTCTCCGTGTGCTGGAGAAGCGGCAGAGGCTTCCTTGCCGGAGAAGCGGCACCTTCGCCGGCAGAGAGCATCCTGCCGGCCGCGGTGCGCTCCGGAGCGGGGGCTTGTGCCGAAAGAGGCCGGCAACAGGCGCTTACCTTCGGACAGCTCCGGATCGCCGTCTAATGCGTCTCTTGTCGCCTACACGGCAGGGAAAAGCTTTTCCACTCTGTCTAGGAAGGAGAAAGTGTGCCAGCACAGCAAATGCCTCCCGGACTTTCCCTGGAATTCAGCAAGTGCTTTGCAGCTTGAAATTGGAAGGAAAGCCTCAGATTTAGCAGCCAGAGCTTCAGGAGGAGCAGCAGCGAGCACAGCATCGCTTTTGCAGCAGCTCCTTCCATGTGCATGTTTTTGGGAGTGGAAAGGCTTGCAGAGTGTTAAAGTAGCTTTTTCTCTCCGCTGGAAAGCTGCACGCTCAGTGCCAGTGTTCTGCAGCTTCTTTCTTCACGTTTCAGCAGCTAGCACGCTCTCCGTGTGCTGGAGAAGCGGCAGAGGCTTCCTTGCCGGAGAAGCGGCACCTTCGCCGGCAGAGAGCATCCTGCCGGCCGCGGTGCGCTCCGGAGCGGGGGCTTGTGCCGAAAGAGGCCGGCAACAGGCGCTTACCTTCGGACAGCTCCGGATCGCCGTCTAATGCGTCTCTTGTCGCCTACACGGCAGGGAAAAGCTTTTCCACTCTGTCTAGGAAGGAGAAAGTGTGCCAGCACAGCAAATGCCTCCCGGACTTTCCCTGCAATTCAGCAAGTGCTTTGCAGCTTGAAATTGGAAGGAAAGCCTCAGATTTAGCAGCCAGAGCTTCAGGAGGAGCAGCAGCGAGCACAGCATCGGTTTTGCAGCAGCTCCTTCCATGTGCATGTTTTTGGGAGTGGAAAGGCTTGCAGAGTGTTAAAGTAGCTTTTTCTCTCCGCTGGAAAGCTGCACGCTCAGTGCCAGTCTTCTGCAGCTTCCTTCTTCACGTTTCAGCAGCTAGCTCGCTCTCCGTGTGCTGGAGAAGCGGCCGAGGCTTCCTTGCCGGAGAAGCGGCACCTTCGCCGGCAGAGAGCATCCTGCCGGCCGCGGTGCGCTCCGGAGCGGGGGCTTGTGCCGAAAGAGGCCGGCAACAGGCGCTTACCTTCGGACAGCTCCGGATCGCCGTCTAATGCGCCTCTTGTCGCCTACACGGCAGGGAAAAGCTTTTCCACTCTGTCTAGGAAGGAGAAAGTGTGCCAGCACAGCAAATGCCTCCCGGACTTTCCCTGGAATTCAGCAAGTGCTTTGCAGCTTGAAATTGGAAGGAAAGCCTCAGATTTAGCAGCCAGAGCTTCAGGAGGAGCAGCAGCGAGCACAGCATCGGTTTTGCAGCAGCTCCTTCCATGTGCATGTTTTTGGGAGTGGAAAGGCTTGCAGAGTGTTAAAGTAGCTTTTTCTCTCCGCTGGAAAGCTGCACGCTCAGTGCCAGTGTTCTGCAGCTTCTTTCTTCACGTTTCAGCAGCTAGCACGCTCTCCGTGTGCTGGAGAAGCGGCAGAGGCTTCCTTGCCGGAGAAGCGGCACCTTCGCCGGCAGAGAGCATCCTGCCGGCCGCGGTGCGCTCCGGAGCGGGGGCTTGTGCCGAAAGAGGCCGGCAACAGGCGCTTACCTTCGGACAGCTCCGGATCGCCGTCTAATGCGTCTCTTGTCGCCTACACGGCAGGGAAAAGCTTTTCCACTCTGTCTAGGAAGGAGAAAGTGTGCCAGCACAGCAAATGCCTCCCGGACTTTCCCTGCAATTCAGCAAGTGCTTTGCAGCTTGAAATTGGAAGGAAAGCCTCAGATTTAGCAGCCAGAGCTTCAGGAGGAGCAGCAGCGAGCACAGCATCGGTTTTGCAGCAGCTCCTTCCATGTGCATGTTTTTGGGAGTGGAGAGGCTTGCAGAGTGTTAAAGTAGCTTTTTCTCTCCGCTGGAAAGCTGCACGCTCAGTGCCAGTCTTCTGCAGCTTCTTTCTTCACGTTTCAGCAGCTAGCACGCTCTCCGTGTGCTGGAGAAGCGGCAGAGGCTTCCTTGCCGGAGAAGCGGCACCTTCGCCGGCAGAGAGCATCCTGCCGGCCGCGGTGCGCTCCGGAGCGGGGGCTTGTGCCGAAAGAGGCCGGCAACAGGCGCTTACCTTCGGACAGCTCCGGATCGCCGTCTAATGCGTCTCTTGTCGCCTACACGGCAGGGAAAAGCTTTTCCACTCTGTCTAGGAAGGAGAAAGTGTGCCAGCACAGCAAATGCCTCCCGGACTTTCCCTGCAATTCAGCAAGTGCTTTGCAGCTTGAAATTGGAAGGAAAGCCTCAGATTTAGCAGCCAGAGCTTCAGGAGGAGCAGCAGCGAGCACAGCATCGCTTTTGCAGCAGCTCCTTCCATGTGCATGTTTTTGGGAGTGGAAAGGCTTGCAGAGTGTTAAAGTAGCTTTTTCTCTCCGCTGGAAAGCTGCACGCTCAGTGCCAGTCTTCTGCAGCTTCTTTCTTCACGTTTCAGCAGCTAGCTCGCTCTCCGTGTGCTGGAGAAGCGGCAGAGGCTTCCTTGCCGGAGAAGCGGCACCTTCGCCGGCAGAGAGCATCCTGCCGGCCGCGGTGCGCTCCGGAGCGGGGGCTTGTGCCGAAAGAGGCCGGCAACAGGCGCTTACCTTCGGACAGCTCCGGATCGCCGTCTAATGCGTCTCTTGTCGCCTACACGGCAGGGAAAAGCTTTTCCACTCTGTCTAGGAAGGAGAAAGTGTGCCAGCACAGCAAATGCCTCCCGGACTTTCCCTGCAATTCAGCAAGTGCTTTGCAGCTTGAAATTGGAAGGAAAGCCTCAGATTTAGCAGCCAGAGCTTCAGGAGGAGCAGCAGCGAGCACAGCATCGCTTTTGCAGCAGCTCCTTCCATGTGCATGTTTTTGGGAGTGGAAAGGCTTGCAGAGTGTTAAAGTAGCTTTTTCTCTCCGCTGGAAAGCTGCACGCTCAGTGCCAGTGTTCTGCAGCTTCTTTCTTCACGTTTCAGCAGCTAGCACGCTCTCCGTGTGCTGGAGAAGCGGCAGAGGCTTCCTTGCCGGAGAAGCGGCACCTTCGCCGGCAGAGAGCATCCTGCCGGCCGCGGTGCGCTCCGGAGCGGGGGCTTGTGCCGAAAGAGGCCTGCAGCAGGCGCTTACCTTCGGACAGCTTCGGATCGCCGTCTAATGCGTCTCTTGTCGCCTACACGGCAGGGAAAAGCTTTTCCACTCTGTCTAGGAAGGAGAAAGTGTGCCAGCACAGCAAATGCCTCCCGGACTTTCCCTGGAATTCAGCAAGTGCTTTGCAGCTTGAAATTGGAAGGAAAGCCTCAGATTTAGCAGCCAGAGCTTCAGGAGGAGCAGCAGCGAGCACAGCATCGGTTTTGCAGCAGCTCCTTCCATGTGCATGTTTTTGGGAGTGGAAAGGCTTGCAGAGTGTTAAAGTAGCTTTTTCTCTCCGCTGGAAAGCTGCACGCTCAGTGCCAGTCTTCTGCAGCTTCTTTCTTCACGTTTCAGCAGCTAGCACGCTCTCCGTGTGCTGGAGAAGCGGCAGAGGCTTCCTTGCCGGAGAAGCGGCACCTTCGCCGGCAGAGAGCATCCTGCCGGCCGCGGTGCGCTCCGGAGCGGGGGCTTGTGCCGAAAGAGGCCGGCAACAGGCGCTTACCTTCGGACAGCTCCGGATCGCCGTCTAATGCGTCTCTTGTCGCCTACACGGCAGGGAAAAGCTTTTCCACTCTGTCTAGGAAGGAGAAAGTGTGCCAGCACAGCAAATGCCTCCCGGACTTTCCCTGGAATTCAGCAAGTGCTTTGCAGCTTGAAATTGGAAGGAAAGCCTCAGATTTAGCAGCCAGAGCTTCAGGAGGAGCAGCAGCGAGCACAGCATCGCTTTTGCAGCAGCTCCTTCCATGTGCATGTTTTTGGGAGTGGAAAGGCTTGCAGAGTGTTAAAGTAGCTTTTTCTCTCCGCTGGAAAGCTGCACGCTCAGTGCCAGTGTTCTGCAGCTTCTTTCTTCACGTTTCAGCAGCTAGCACGCTCTCCGTGTGCTGGAGAAGCGGCAGAGGCTTCCTTGCCGGAGAAGCGGCACCTTCGCCGGCAGAGAGCATCCTGCCGGCCGCGGTGCGCTCCGGAGCGGGGGCTTGTGCCGAAAGAGGCCGGCAACAGGCGCTTACCTTCGGACAGCTCCGGATCGCCGTCTAATGCGTCTCTTGTCGCCTACACGGCAGGGAAAAGCTTTTCCACTCTGTCTAGGAAGGAGAAAGTGTGCCAGCACAGCAAATGCCTCCCGGACTTTCCCTGCAATTCAGCAAGTGCTTTGCAGCTTGAAATTGGAAGGAAAGCCTCAGATTTAGCAGCCAGAGCTTCAGGAGGAGCAGCAGCGAGCACAGCATCGGTTTTGCAGCAGCTCCTTCCATGTGCATGTTTTTGGGAGTGGAGAGGCTTGCAGAGTGTTAAAGTAGCTTTTTCTCTCCGCTGGAAAGCTGCACGCTCAGTGCCAGTCTTCTGCAGCTTCTTTCTTCACGTTTCAGCAGCTAGCACGCTCTCCGTGTGCTGGAGAAGCGGCAGAGGCTTCCTTGCCGGAGAAGCGGCACCTTCGCCGGCAGAGAGCATCCTGCCGGCCGCGGTGCGCTCCGGAGCGGGGGCTTGTGCCGAAAGAGGCCGGCAACAGGCGCTTACCTTCGGACAGCTCCGGATCGCCGTCTAATGCGTCTCTTGTCGCCTACACGGCAGGGAAAAGCTTTTCCACTCTGTCTAGGAAGGAGAAAGTGTGCCAGCACAGCAAATGCCTCCCGGACTTTCCCTGGAATTCAGCAAGTGCTTTGCAGCTTGAAATTGGAAGGAAAGCCTCAGATTTAGCAGCCAGAGCTTCAGGAGGAGCAGCAGCGAGCACAGATTCGCTTTTGCAGCAGCTCCTTCCATGTGCATGTTTTTGGGAGTGGAAAGGCTTGCAGAGTGTTAAAGTAGCTTTTTCTCTCCGCTGGAAAGCTGCACGCTCAGTGCCAGTCTTCTGCAGCTTCTTTCTTCACGTTTCAGCAGCTAGCTCGCTCTCCGTGTGCTGGAGAAGCGGCAGAGGCTTCCTTGCCGGAGAAGCGGCACCTTCGCCGGCAGAGAGCATCCTGCCGGCCGCGGTGCGCTCCGGAGCGGGGGCTTGTGCCGAAAGAGGCCGGCAACAGGCGCTTACCTTCGGACAGCTCCGGATCGCCGTCTAATGCGTCTCTTGTCGCCTACACGGCAGGGAAAAGCTTTTCCACTCTGTCTAGGAAGGAGAAAGTGTGCCAGCACAGCAAATGCCTCCCGGACTTTCCCTGCAATTCAGCAAGTGCTTTGCAGCTTGAAATTGGAAGGAAAGCCTCAGATTTAGCAGCCAGAGCTTCAGGAGGAGCAGCAGCGAGCACAGCATCGCTTTTGCAGCAGCTCCTTCCATGTGCATGTTTTTGGGAGTGGAAAGGCTTGCAGAGTGTTAAAGTAGCTTTTTCTCTCCGCTGGAAAGCTGCACGCTCAGTGCCAGTGTTCTGCAGCTTCTTTCTTCACGTTTCAGCAGCTAGCACGCTCTCCGTGTGCTGGAGAAGCGGCAGAGGCTTCCTTGCCGGAGAAGCGGCGCCTTCGCCGGCAGAGAGCATCCTGCCGGCCGCGGTGCGCTCCGGAGCGGGGGCTTGTGCCGAAAGAGGCCTGCAGCAGGCGCTTACCTTCGGACAGCTTCGGATCGCCGTCTAATGCGTCTCTTGTCGCCTACACGGCAGGGAAAAGCTTTTCCACTCTGTCTAGGAAGGAGAAAGTGTGCCAGCACAGCAAATGCCTCCCGGACTTTCCCTGGAATTCAGCAAGTGCTTTGCAGCTTGAAATTGGAAGGAAAGCCTCAGATTTAGCAGCCAGAGCTTCAGGAGGAGCAGCAGCGAGCACAGCATCGGTTTTGCAGCAGCTCCTTCCATGTGCATGTTTTTGGGAGTGGAAAGGCTTGCAGAGTGTTAAAGTAGCTTTTTCTCTCCGCTGGAAAGCTGCACGCTCAGTGCCAGTGTTCTGCAGCTTCTTTCTTCACGTTTCAGCAGCTAGCTCGCTCTCCGTGTGCTGGAGAAGCGGCCGAGGCTTCCTTGCCGGAGAAGCGGCACCTTCGCCGGCAGAGAGCATCCTGCCGGCCGCGGTGCGCTCCGGAGCGGGGGCTTGTGCCGAAAGAGGCCGGCAGCAGGCGCTTACCTTCGGACAGCTCCGGATCGCCGTCTAATGCGTCTCTTGTCGCCTACACGGCAGGGAAAAGCTTTTCCACTCTGTCTAGGAAGGAGAAAGTGTGCCAGCACAGCAAATGCCTCCCGGACTTTCCCTGCAATTCAGCAAGTGCTTTGCAGCTTGAAATTGGAAGGAAAGCCTCAGATTTAGCAGCCAGAGCTTCAGGAGGAGCAGCAGCGAGCACAGCATCGGTTTTGCAGCAGCTCCTTCCATGTGCATGTTTTTGGGAGTGGAAAGGCTTGCAGAGTGTTAAAGTAGCTTTTTCTCTCCGCTGGAAAGCTGCACGCTCAGTGCCAGTGTTCTGCAGCTTCTTTCTTCACGTTTCAGCAGCTAGCACGCTCTCCGTGTGCTGGAGAAGCGGCAGAGGCTTCCTTGCCGGAGAAGCGGCACCTTCGCCGGCAGAGAGCATCCTGCCGGCCGCGGTGCGCTCCGGAGCGGGGGCTTGTGCCGAAAGAGGCCGGCAACAGGCGCTTACCTTCGGACAGCTCCGGATCGCCGTCTAATGCGTCTCTTGTCGCCTACACGGCAGGGAAAAGCTTTTCCACTCTGTCTAGGAAGGAGAAAGTGTGCCAGCACAGCAAATGCCTCCCGGACTTTCCCTGGAATTCAGCAAGTACTTTGCAGCTTGAAATTGGAAGGAAAGCCTCAGATTTAGCAGCCAGAGCTTCAGGAGGAGCAGCAGCGAGCACAGCATCGGTTTTGCAGCAGCTCCTTCCATGTGCATGTTTTTGGGAGTGGAAAGGCTTGCAGAGTGTTAAAGTAGCTTTTTCTCTCCGCTGGAAAGCTGCACGCTCAGTGCCAGTCTTCTGCAGCTTCTTTCTTCACGTTTCAGCAGCTAGCACGCTCTCCGTGTGCTGGAGAAGCGGCAGAGGCTTCCTTGCCGGAGAAGCGGCACCTTCGCCGGCAGAGAGCATCCTGCCGGCCGCGGTGCGCTCCGGAGCGGGGGCTTGTGCCGAAAGAGGCCGGCAACAGGCGCTTACCTTCGGACAGCTCCGGATCGCCGTCTAATGCGTCTCTTGTCGCCTACACGGCAGGGAAAAGCTTTTCCACTCTGTCTAGGAAGGAGAAAGTGTGCCAGCACAGCAAATGCCTCCCGGACTTTCCCTGGAATTCAGCAAGTGCTTTGCAGCTTGAAATTGGAAGGAAAGCCTCAGATTTAGCAGCCAGAGCTTCAGGAGGAGCAGCAGCGAGCACAGCATCGGTTTTGCAGCAGCTCCTTCCATGTGCATGTTTTTGGGAGTGGAAAGGCTTGCAGAGTGTTAAAGTAGCTTTTTCTCTCCGCTGGAAAGCTGCACGCTCAGTGCCAGTGTTCTGCAGCTTCCTTCTTCACGTTTCAGCAGCTAGCTCGCTCTCCGTGTGCTGGAGAAGCGGCCGAGGCTTCCTTGCCGGAGAAGCGGCACCTTCGCCGGCAGAGAGCATCCTGCCGGCCGCGGTGCGCTCCGGAGCGGGGGCTTGTGCCGAAAGAGGCCGGCAACAGGCGCTTACCTTCGGACAGCTCCGGATCGCCGTCTAATGCGTCTCTTGTCGCCTACACGGCAGGGAAAAGCTTTTCCACTCTGTCTAGGAAGGAGAAAGTGTGCCAGCACAGCAAATGCCTCCCGGACTTTCCCTGGAATTCAGCAAGTGCTTTGCAGCTTGAAATTGGAAGGAAAGCCTCAGATTTAGCAGCCAGAGCTTCAGGAGGAGCAGCAGCGAGCACAGCATCGGTTTTGCAGCAGCTCCTTCCATGTGCATGTTTTTGGGAGTGGAAAGGCTTGCAGAGTGTTAAAGTAGCTTTTTCTCTCCGCTGGAAAGCTGCACGCTCAGTGCCAGTCTTCTGCAGCTTCTTTCTTCACGTTTCAGCAGCTAGCACGCTCTCCGTGTGCTGGAGAAGCGGCAGAGGCTTCCTTGCCGGAGAAGCGGCACCTTCGCCGGCAGAGAGCATCCTGCCGGCCGCGGTGCGCTCCGGAGCGGGGGCTTGTGCCGAAAGAGGCCGGCAACAGGCGCTTACCTTCGGACAGCTCCGGATCGCCGTCTAATGCGTCTCTTGTCGCCTACACGGCAGGGAAAAGCTTTTCCACTCTGTCTAGGAAGGAGAAAGTGTGCCAGCACAGCAAATGCCTCCCGGACTTTCCCTGCAATTCAGCAAGTGCTTTGCAGCTTGAAATTGGAAGGAAAGCCTCAGATTTAGCAGCCAGAGCTTCAGGAGGAGCAGCAGCGAGCACAGCATCGCTTTTGCAGCAGCTCCTTCCATGTGCATGTTTTTGGGAGTGGAAAGGCTTGCAGAGTGTTAAAGTAGCTTTTTCTCTCCGCTGGAAAGCTGCACGCTCAGTGCCAGTGTTCTGCAGCTTCCTTCTTCACGTTTCAGCAGCTAGCTCGCTCTCCGTGTGCTGGAGAAGCGGCAGAGGCTTCCTTGCCGGAGAAGCGGCACCTTCGCCGGCAGAGAGCATCCTGCCGGCCGCGGTGCGCTCCGGAGCGGGGGCTTGTGCCGAAAGAGGCCGGCAACAGGCGCTTACCTTCGGACAGCTCCGGATCGCCGTCTAATGCGTCTCTTGTCGCCTACACGGCAGGGAAAAGCTTTTCCACTCTGTCTAGGAAGGAGAAAGTGTGCCAGCACAGCAAATGCCTCCCGGACTTTCCCTGGAATTCAGCAAGTGCTTTGCAGCTTGAAATTGGAAGGAAAGCCTCAGATTTAGCAGCCAGAGCTTCAGGAGGAGCAGCAGCGAGCACAGCATCGGTTTTGCAGCAGCTCCTTCCATGTGCATGTTTTTGGGAGTGGAAAGGCTTGCAGAGTGTTAAAGTAGCTTTTTCTCTCCGCTGGAAAGCTGCACGCTCAGTGCCAGTCTTCTGCAGCTTCTTTCTTCACGTTTCAGCAGCTAGCACGCTCTCCGTGTGCTGGAGAAGCGGCAGAGGCTTCCTTGCCGGAGAAGCGGCACCTTCGCCGGCAGAGAGCATCCTGCCGGCCGCGGTGCGCTCCGGAGCGGGGGCTTGTGCCGAAAGAGGCCGGCAACAGGCGCTTACCTTCGGACAGCTCCGGATCGCCGTCTAATGCGTCTCTTGTCGCCTACACGGCAGGGAAAAGCTTTTCCACTCTGTCTAGGAAGGAGAAAGTGTGCCAGCACAGCAAATGCCTCCCGGACTTTCCCTGGAATTCAGCAAGTGCTTTGCAGCTTGAAATTGGAAGGAAAGCCTCAGATTTAGCAGCCAGAGCTTCAGGAGGAGCAGCAGCGAGCACAGCATCGGTTTTGCAGCAGCTCCTTCCATGTGCATGTTTTTGGGAGTGGAAAGGCTTGCAGAGTGTTAAAGTAGCTTTTTCTCTCCGCTGGAAAGCTGCACGCTCAGTGCCAGTCTTCTGCAGCTTCTTTCTTCACGTTTCAGCAGCTAGCTCGCTCTCCGTGTGCTGGAGAAGCGGCAGAGGCTTCCTTGCCGGAGAAGCGGCACCTTCGCCGGCAGAGAGCATCCTGCCGGCCGCGGTGCGCTCCGGAGCGGGGGCTTGTGCCGAAAGAGGCCGGCAACAGGCGCTTACCTTCGGACAGCTCCGGATCGCCGTCTAATGCGTCTCTTGTCGCCTACACGGCAGGGAAAAGCTTTTCCACTCTGTCTAGGAAGGAGAAAGTGTGCCAGCACAGCAAATGCCTCCCGGACTTTCCCTGGAATTCAGCAAGTGCTTTGCAGCTTGAAATTGGAAGGAAAGCCTCAGATTTAGCAGCCAGAGCTTCAGGAGGAGCAGCAGCGAGCACAGCATCGCTTTTGCAGCAGCTCCTTCCATGTGCATGTTTTTGGGAGTGGAAAGGCTTGCAGAGTGTTAAAGTAGCTTTTTCTCTCCGCTGGAAAGCTGCACGCTCAGTGCCAGTCTTCTGCAGCTTCTTTCTTCACGTTTCAGCAGCTAGCACGCTCTCCGTGTGCTGGAGAAGCGGCAGAGGCTTCCTTGCCGGAGAAGCGGCACCTTCGCCGGCAGAGAGCATCCTGCCGGCCGCGGTGCGCTCCGGAGCGGGGGCTTGTGCCGAAAGAGGCCGGCAACAGGCGCTTACCTTCGGACAGCTCCGGATCGCCGTCTAATGCGTCTCTTGTCGCCTACACGGCAGGGAAAAGCTTTTCCACTCTGTCTAGGAAGGAGAAAGTGTGCCAGCACAGCAAATGCCTCCCGGACTTTCCCTGCAATTCAGCAAGTGCTTTGCAGCTTGAAATTGGAAGGAAAGCCTCAGATTTAGCAGCCAGAGCTTCAGGAGGAGCAGCAGCGAGCACAGCATCGCTTTTGCAGCAGCTCCTTCCATTTGCATGTTTTTGGGAGTGGAAAGGCTTGCAGAGTGTTAAAGTAGCTTTTTCTCTCCGCTGGAAAGCTGCACGCTCAGTGCCAGTCTTCTGCAGCTTCTTTCTTCACGTTTCAGCAGCTAGCACGCTCTCCGTGTGCTGGAGAAGCGGCAGAGGCTTCCTTGCCGGAGAAGCGGCACCTTCGCCGGCAGAGAGCATCCTGCCGGCCGCGGTGCGCTCCGGAGCGGGGGCTTGTGCCGAAAGAGGCCTGCAGCAGGCGCTTACCTTCGGACAGCTCCGGATCGCCGTCTAATGCGTCTCTTGTCGCCTACACGGCAGGGAAAAGCTTTTCCACTCTGTCTAGGAAGGAGAAAGTGTGCCAGCACAGCAAATGCCTCCCGGACTTTCCCTGCAATTCAGCAAGTGCTTTGCAGCTTGAAATTGGAAGGAAAGCCTCAGATTTAGCAGCCAGAGCTTCAGGAGGAGCAGCAGCGAGCACAGCATCGGTTTTGCAGCAGCTCCTTCCATGTGCATGTTTTTGGGAGTGGAAAGGCTTGCAGAGTGTTAAAGTAGCTTTTTCTCTCCGCTGGAAAGCTGCACGCTCAGTGCCAGTGTTCTGCAGCTTCTTTCTTCACGTTTCAGCAGCTAGCTCGCTCTCCGTGTGCTGGAGAAGCGGCCGAGGCTTCCTTGCCGGAGAAGCGGCACCTTCGCCGGCAGAGAGCATCCTGCCGGCCGCGGTGCGCTCCGGAGCGGGGGCTTGTGCCGAAAGAGGCCGGCAGCAGGCGCTTACCTTCGGACAGCTCCGGATCGCCGTCTAATGCGTCTCTTGTCGCCTACACGGCAGGGAAAAGCTTTTCCACTCTGTCTAGGAAGGAGAAAGTGTGCCAGCACAGCAAATGCCTCCCGGACTTTCCCTGGAATTCAGCAAGTGCTTTGCAGCTTGAAATTGGAAGGAAAGCCTCAGATTTAGCAGCCAGAGCTTCAGGAGGAGCAGCAGCGAGCACAGCATCGGTTTTGCAGCAGCTCCTTCCATGTGCATGTTTTTGGGAGTGGAAAGGCTTGCAGAGTGTTAAAGTAGCTTTTTCTCTCCGCTGGAAAGCTGCACGCTCAGTGCCAGTCTTCTGCAGCTTCTTTCTTCACGTTTCAGCAGCTAGCACGCTCTCCGTGTGCTGGAGAAGCGGCAGAGGCTTCCTTGCCGGAGAAGCGGCACCTTCGCCGGCAGAGAGCATCCTGCCGGCCGCGGTGCGCTCCGGAGCGGGGGCTTGTGCCGAAAGAGGCCGGCAACAGGCGCTTACCTTCGGACAGCTCCGGATCGCCGTCTAATGCGTCTCTTGTCGCCTACACGGCAGGGAAAAGCTTTTCCACTCTGTCTAGGAAGGAGAAAGTGTGCCAGCACAGCAAATGCCTCCCGGACTTTCCCTGGAATTCAGCAAGTGCTTTGCAGCTTGAAATTGGAAGGAAAGCCTCAGATTTAGCAGCCAGAGCTTCAGGAGGAGCAGCAGCGAGCACAGCATCGGTTTTGCAGCAGCTCCTTCCATGTGCATGTTTTTGGGAGTGGAAAGGCTTGCAGAGTGTTAAAGTAGCTTTTTCTCTCCGCTGGAAAGCTGCACGCTCAGTGCCAGTGTTCTGCAGCTTCTTTCTTCACGTTTCAGCAGCTAGCTCGCTCTCCGTGTGCTGGAGAAGCGGCCGAGGCTTCCTTGCCGGAGAAGCGGCACCTTCGCCGGCAGAGAGCATCCTGCCGGCCGCGGTGCGCTCCGGAGCGGGGGCTTGTGCCGAAAGAGGCCGGCAACAGGCGCTTACCTTCGGATAGCTCCGGATCGCCGTCTAATGCGTCTCTTGTCGCCTACACGGCAGGGAAAAGCTTTTCCACTCTGTCTAGGAAGGAGAAAGTGTGCCAGCACAGCAAATGCCTCCCGGACTTTCCCTGCAATTCAGCAAGTGCTTTGCAGCTTGAAATTGGAAGGAAAGCCTCAGATTTAGCAGCCAGAGCTTCAGGAGGAGCAGCAGCGAGCACAGCATCGCTTTTGCAGCAGCTCCTTCCATGTGCATGTTTTTGGGAGTGGAAAGGCTTGCAGAGTGTTAAAGTAGCTTTTTCTCTCCGCTGGAAAGCTGCACGCTGAGTGCCAGTGTTCTGCAGCTTCTTTCTTCACGTTTCAGCAGCTAGCACGCTCTCCGTGTGCTGGAGAAGCGGCAGAGGCTTCCTTGCCGGAGAAGCGGCACCTTCGCCGGCAGAGAGCATCCTGCCGGCCGCGGTGCGCTCCGGAGCGGGGGCTTGTGCCGAAAGAGGCCTGCAGCAGGCGCTTACCTTCGGACAGCTTCGGATCGCCGTCTAATGCGTCTCTTGTCGCCTACACGGCAGGGAAAAGCTTTTCCACTCTGTCTAGGAAGGAGAAAGTGTGCCAGCACAGCAAATGCCTCCCGGACTTTCCCTGGAATTCAGCAAGTGCTTTGCAGCTTGAAATTGGAAGGAAAGCCTCAGATTTAGCAGCCAGAGCTTCAGGAGGAGCAGCAGCGAGCACAGCATCGGTTTTGCAGCAGCTCCTTCCATGTGCATGTTTTTGGGAGTGGAAAGGCTTGCAGAGTGTTAAAGTAGCTTTTTCTCTCCGCTGGAAAGCTGCACGCTCAGTGCCAGTGTTCTGCAGCTTCTTTCTTCACGTTTCAGCAGCTAGCTCGCTCTCCGTGTGCTGGAGAAGCGGCCGAGGCTTCCTTGCCGGAGAAGCGGCACCTTCGCCGGCAGAGAGCATCCTGCCGGCCGCGGTGCGCTCCGGAGCGGGGGCTTGTGCCGAAAGAGGCCGGCAGCAGGCGCTTACCTTCGGACAGCTCCGGATCGCCGTCTAATGCGTCTCTTGTCGCCTACACGGCAGGGAAAAGCTTTTCCACTCTGTCTAGGAAGGAGAAAGTGTGCCAGCACAGCAAATGCCTCCCGGACTTTCCCTGCAATTCAGCAAGTGCTTTGCAGCTTGAAATTGGAAGGAAAGCCTCAGATTTAGCAGCCAGAGCTTCAGGAGGAGCAGCAGCGAGCACAGCATCGGTTTTGCAGCAGCTCCTTCCATGTGCATGTTTTTGGGAGTGGAAAGGCTTGCAGAGTGTTAAAGTAGCTTTTTCTCTCCGCTGGAAAGCTGCACGCTCAGTGCCAGTGTTCTGCAGCTTCTTTCTTCACGTTTCAGCAGCTAGCACGCTCTCCGTGTGCTGGAGAAGCGGCAGAGGCTTCCTTGCCGGAGAAGCGGCACCTTCGCCGGCAGAGAGCATCCTGCCGGCCGCGGTGCGCTCCGGAGCGGGGGCTTGTGCCGAAAGAGGCCGGCAACAGGCGCTTACCTTCGGACAGCTCCGGATCGCCGTCTAATGCGTCTCTTGTCGCCTACACGGCAGGGAAAAGCTTTTCCACTCTGTCTAGGAAGGAGAAAGTGTGCCAGCACAGCAAATGCCTCCCGGACTTTCCCTGCAATTCAGCAAGTGCTTTGCAGCTTGAAATTGGAAGGAAAGCCTCAGATTTAGCAGCCAGAGCTTCAGGAGGAGCAGCAGCGAGCACAGCATCGGTTTTGCAGCAGCTCCTTCCATGTGCATGTTTTTGGGAGTGGAAAGGCTTGCAGAGTGTTAAAGTAGCTTTTTCTCTCCGCTGGAAAGCTGCACGCTCAGTGCCAGTGTTCTGCAGCTTCCTTCTTCACGTTTCAGCAGCTAGCTCGCTCTCCGTGTGCTGGAGAAGCGGCCGAGGCTTCCTTGCCGGAGAAGCGGCACCTTCGCCGGCAGAGAGCATCCTGCCGGCCGCGGTGCGCTCCGGAGCGGGGGCTTGTGCCGAAAGAGGCCGGCAACAGGCGCTTACCTTCGGACAGCTCCGGATCGCCGTCTAATGCGTCTCTTGTCGCCTACACGGCAGGGAAAAGCTTTTCCACTCTGTCTAGGAAGGAGAAAGTGTGCCAGCACAGCAAATGCCTCCCGGACTTTCCCTGCAATTCAGCAAGTGCTTTGCAGCTTGAAATTGGAAGGAAAGCCTCAGATTTAGCAGCCAGAGCTTCAGGAGGAGCAGCAGCGAGCACAGCATCGCTTTTGCAGCAGCTCCTTCCATGTGCATGTTTTTGGGAGTGGAAAGGCTTGCAGAGTGTTAAAGTAGCTTTTTCTCTCCGCTGGAAAGCTGCACGCTCAGTGCCAGTGTTCTGCAGCTTCCTTCTTCACGTTTCAGCAGCTAGCTCGCTCTCCGTGTGCTGGAGAAGCGGCAGAGGCTTCCTTGCCGGAGAAGCGGCACCTTCGCCGGCAGAGAGCATCCTGCCGGCCGCGGTGCGCTCCGGAGCGGGGGCTTGTGCCGAAAGAGGCCGGCAACAGGCGCTTACCTTCGGACAGCTCCGGATCGCCGTCTAATGCGTCTCTTGTCGCCTACACGGCAGGGAAAAGCTTTTCCACTCTGTCTAGGAAGGAGAAAGTGTGCCAGCACAGCAAATGCCTCCCGGACTTTCCCTGGAATTCAGCAAGTGCTTTGCAGCTTGAAATTGGAAGGAAAGCCTCAGATTTAGCAGCCAGAGCTTCAGGAGGAGCAGCAGCGAGCACAGCATCGGTTTTGCAGCAGCTCCTTCCATGTGCATGTTTTTGGGAGTGGAAAGGCTTGCAGAGTGTTAAAGTAGCTTTTTCTCTCCGCTGGAAAGCTGCACGCTCAGTGCCAGTCTTCTGCAGCTTCTTTCTTCACGTTTCAGCAGCTAGCACGCTCTCCGTGTGCTGGAGAAGCGGCAGAGGCTTCCTTGCCGGAGAAGCGGCACCTTCGCCGGCAGAGAGCATCCTGCCGGCCGCGGTGCGCTCCGGAGCGGGGGCTTGTGCCGAAAGAGGCCGGCAACAGGCGCTTACCTTCGGACAGCTCCGGATCGCCGTCTAATGCGTCTCTTGTCGCCTACACGGCAGGGAAAAGCTTTTCCACTCTGTCTAGGAAGGAGAAAGTGTGCCAGCACAGCAAATGCCTCCCGGACTTTCCCTGCAATTCAGCAAGTGCTTTGCAGCTTGAAATTGGAAGGAAAGCCTCAGATTTAGCAGCCAGAGCTTCAGGAGGAGCAGCAGCGAGCACAGCATCGGTTTTGCAGCAGCTCCTTCCATGTGCATGTTTTTGGGAGTGGAGAGGCTTGCAGAGTGTTAAAGTAGCTTTTTCTCTCCGCTGGAAAGCTGCACGCTCAGTGCCAGTCTTCTGCAGCTTCTTTCTTCACGTTTCAGCAGCTAGCACGCTCTCCGTGTGCTGGAGAAGCGGCCGAGGCTTCCTTGCCGGAGAAGCGGCACCTTCGCCGGCAGAGAGCATCCTGCCGGCCGCGGTGCGCTCCGGAGCGGGGGCTTGTGCCGAAAGAGGCCGGCAACAGGCGCTTACCTTCGGACAGCTCCGGATCGCCGTCTAATGCGTCTCTTGTCGCCTACACGGCAGGGAAAAGCTTTTCCACTCTGTCTAGGAAGGAGAAAGTGTGCCAGCACAGCAAATGCCTCCCGGACTTTCCCTGGAATTCAGCAAGTGCTTTGCAGCTTGAAATTGGAAGGAAAGCCTCAGATTTAGCAGCCAGAGCTTCAGGAGGAGCAGCAGCGAGCACAGCATCGGTTTTGCAGCAGCTCCTTCCATGTGCATGTTTTTGGGAGTGGAAAGGCTTGCAGAGTGTTAAAGTAGCTTTTTCTCTCCGCTGGAAAGCTGCACGCTCAGTGCCAGTCTTCTGCAGCTTCTTTCTTCACGTTTCAGCAGCTAGCTCGCTCTCCGTGTGCTGGAGAAGCGGCAGAGGCTTCCTTGCCGGAGAAGCGGCACCTTCGCCGGCAGAGAGCATCCTGCCGGCCGCGGTGCGCTCCGGAGCGGGGGCTTGTGCCGAAAGAGGCCGGCAACAGGCGCTTACCTTCGGACAGCTCCGGATCGCCGTCTAATGCGTCTCTTGTCGCCTACACGGCAGGGAAAAGCTTTTCCACTCTGTCTAGGAAGGAGAAAGTGTGCCAGCACAGCAAATGCCTCCCGGACTTTCCCTGGAATTCAGCAAGTGCTTTGCAGCTTGAAATTGGAAGGAAAGCCTCAGATTTAGCAGCCAGAGCTTCAGGAGGAGCAGCAGCGAGCACAGCATCGCTTTTGCAGCAGCTTCTTCCATGTGCATGTTTTTGGGAGTGGAAAGGCTTGCAGAGTGTTAAAGTAGCTTTTTCTCTCCGCTGGAAAGCTGCACGCTCAGTGCCAGTCTTCTGCAGCTTCTTTCTTCACGTTTCAGCAGCTAGCACGCTCTCCGTGTGCTGGAGAAGCGGCAGAGGCTTCCTTGCCGGAGAAGCGGCACCTTCGCCGGCAGAGAGCATCCTGCCGGCCGCGGTGCGCTCCGGAGCGGGGGCTTGTGCCGAAAGAGGCCGGCAACAGGCGCTTACCTTCGGACAGCTCCGGATCGCCGTCTAATGCGTCTCTTGTCGCCTACACGGCAGGGAAAAGCTTTTCCACTCTGTCTAGGAAGGAGAAAGTGTGCCAGCACAGCAAATGCCTCCCGGACTTTCCCTGCAATTCAGCAAGTGCTTTGCAGCTTGAAATTGGAAGGAAAGCCTCAGATTTAGCAGCCAGAGCTTCAGGAGGAGCAGCAGCGAGCACAGCATCGCTTTTGCAGCAGCTCCTTCCATGTGCATGTTTTTGGGAGTGGAAAGGCTTGCAGAGTGTTAAAGTAGCTTTTTCTCTCCGCTGGAAAGCTGCACGCTCAGTGCCAGTCTTCTGCAGCTTCTTTCTTCACGTTTCAGCAGCTAGCACGCTCTCCGTGTGCTGGAGAAGCGGCAGAGGCTTCCTTGCCGGAGAAGCGGCACCTTCGCCGGCAGAGAGCATCCTGCCGGCCGCGGTGCGCTCCGGAGCGGGGGCTTGTGCCGAAAGAGGCCTGCAGCAGGCGCTTACCTTCGGACAGCTCCGGATCGCCGTCTAATGCGTCTCTTGTCGCCTACACGGCAGGGAAAAGCTTTTCCACTCTGTCTAGGAAGGAGAAAGTGTGCCAGCACAGCAAATGCCTCCCGGACTTTCCCTGCAATTCAGCAAGTGCTTTGCAGCTTGAAATTGGAAGGAAAGCCTCAGATTTAGCAGCCAGAGCTTCAGGAGGAGCAGCAGCGAGCACAGCATCGCTTTTGCAGCAGCTCCTTCCATGTGCATGTTTTTGGGAGTGGAAAGGCTTGCAGAGTGTTAAAGTAGCTTTTTCTCTCCGCTGGAAAGCTGCACGCTCAGTGCCAGTGTTCTGCAGCTTCTTTCTTCACGTTTCAGCAGCTAGCTCGCTCTCCGTGTGCTGGAGAAGCGGCCGAGGCTTCCTTGCCGGAGAAGCGGCACCTTCGCCGGCAGAGAGCATCCTGCCGGCCGCGGTGCGCTCCGGAGCGGGGGCTTGTGCCGAAAGAGGCCGGCAGCAGGCGCTTACCTTCGGACAGCTCCGGATCGCCGTCTAATGCGTCTCTTGTCGCCTACACGGCAGGGAAAAGCTTTTCCACTCTGTCTAGGAAGGAGAAAGTGTGCCAGCACAGCAAATGCCTCCCGGACTTTCCCTGGAATTCAGCAAGTGCTTTGCAGCTTGAAATTGGAAGGAAAGCCTCAGATTTAGCAGCCAGAGCTTCAGGAGGAGCAGCAGCGAGCACAGCATCGGTTTTGCAGCAGCTCCTTCCATGTGCATGTTTTTGGGAGTGGAAAGGCTTGCAGAGTGTTAAAGTAGCTTTTTCTCTCCGCTGGAAAGCTGCACGCTGAGTGCCAGTGTTCTGCAGCTTCTTTCTTCACGTTTCAGCAGCTAGCACGCTCTCCGTGTGCTGGAGAAGCGGCAGAGGCTTCCTTGCCGGAGAAGCGGCACCTTCGCCGGCAGAGAGCATCCTGCCGGCCGCGGTGCGCTCCGGAGCGGGGGCTTGTGCCGAAAGAGGCCGGCAACAGGCGCTTACCTTCGGACAGCTCCGGATCGCCGTCTAATGCGTCTCTTGTGGCCTACACGGCAGGGAAAAGCTTTTCCACTCTGTCTAGGAAGGAGAAAGTGTGCCAGCACAGCAAATGCCTCCCGGACTTTCCCTGGAATTCAGCAAGTGCTTTGCAGCTTGAAATTGGAAGGAAAGCCTCAGATTTAGCAGCCAGAGCTTCAGGAGGAGCAGCAGCGAGCACAGCATCGGTTTTGCAGCAGCTCCTTCCATGTGCATGTTTTTGGGAGTGGAAAGGCTTGCAGAGTGTTAAAGTAGCTTTTTCTCTCCGCTGGAAAGCTGCACGCTCAGTGCCAGTGTTCTGCAGCTTCTTTCTTCACGTTTCAGCAGCTAGCTCGCTCTCCGTGTGCTGGAGAAGCGGCCGAGGCTTCCTTGCCGGAGAAGCGGCACCTTCGCCGGCAGAGAGCATCCTGCCGGCCGCGGTGCGCTCCGGAGCGGGGGCTTGTGCCGAAAGAGGCCGGCAACAGGCGCTTACCTTCGGATAGCTCCGGATCGCCGTCTAATGCGTCTCTTGTCGCCTACACGGCAGGGAAAAGCTTTTCCACTCTGTCTAGGAAGGAGAAAGTGTGCCAGCACAGCAAATGCCTCCCGGACTTTTCCTGCAATTCAGCAAGTGCTTTGCAGCTTGAAATTGGAAGGAAAGCCTCAGATTTAGCAGCCAGAGCTTCAGGAGGAGCAGCAGCGAGCACAGCATCGGTTTTGCAGCAGCTCCTTCCATGTGCATGTTTTTGGGAGTGGAGAGGCTTGCAGAGTGTTAAAGTAGCTTTTTCTCTCCGCTGGAAAGCTGCACGCTCAGTGCCAGTCTTCTGCAGCTTCTTTCTTCACGTTTCAGCAGCTAGCACGCTCTCCGTGTGCTGGAGAAGCGGCAGAGGCTTCCTTGCCGGAGAAGCGGCACCTTCGCCGGCAGAGAGCATCCTGCCGGCCGCGGTGCGCTCCGGAGCGGGGGCTTGTGCCGAAAGAGGCCGGCAACAGGCGCTTACCTTCGGACAGCTCCGGATCGCCGTCTAATGCGTCTCTTGTCGCCTACACGGCAGGGAAAAGCTTTTCCACTCTGTCTAGGAAGGAGAAAGTGTGCCAGCACAGCAAATGCCTCCCGGACTTTCCCTGGAATTCAGCAAGTGCTTTGCAGCTTGAAATTGGAAGGAAAGCCTCAGATTTAGCAGCCAGAGCTTCAGGAGGAGCAGCAGCGAGCACAGCATCGCTTTTGCAGCAGCTCCTTCCATGTGCATGTTTTTGGGAGTGGAAAGGCTTGCAGAGTGTTAAAGTAGCTTTTTCTCTCCGCTGGAAAGCTGCACGCTCAGTGCCAATCTTCTGCAGCTTCTTTCTTCACGTTTCAGCAGCTAGCACGCTCTCCGTGTGCTGGAGAAGCGGCAGAGGCTTCCTTGCCGGAGAAGCGGCACCTTCGCCGGCAGAGAGCATCCTGCCGGCCGCGGTGCGCTCCGGAGCGGGGGCTTGTGCCGAAAGAGGCCGGCAACAGGCGCTTACCTTCGGACAGCTCCGGATCGCCGTCTAATGCGTCTCTTGTCGCCTACACGGCAGGGAAAAGCTTTTCCACTCTGTCTAGGAAGGAGAAAGTGTGCCAGCACAGCAAATGCCTCCCGGACTTTCCCTGCAATTCAGCAAGTGCTTTGCAGCTTGAAATTGGAAGGAAAGCCTCAGATTTAGCAGCCAGAGCTTCAGGAGGAGCAGCAGCGAGCACAGCATCGGTTTTGCAGCAGCTCCTTCCATGTGCATGTTTTTGGGAGTGGAGAGGCTTGCAGAGTGTTAAAGTAGCTTTTTCTCTCCGCTGGAAAGCTGCACGCTCAGTGCCAGTCTTCTGCAGCTTCTTTCTTCACGTTTCAGCAGCTAGCTCGCTCTCCGTGTGCTGGAGAAGCGGCAGAGGCTTCCTTGCCGGAGAAGCGGCACCTTCGCCGGCAGAGAGCATCCGGCCGGCCGCGGTGCGCTCCGGAGCGGGGGCTTGTGCCGAAAGAGGCCGGCAACAGGCGCTTACCTTCGGATAGCTCCGGATCGCAGTCTAATGCGTCTCTTGTCGCCTACACGGCAGGGAAAAGCTTTTCCACTCTGTCTAGGAAGGAGAAAGTGTGCCAGCACAGCAAATGCCTCCCGGACTTTCCCTGGAATTCAGCAAGTGCTTTGCAGCTTGAAATTGGAAGGAAAGCCTCAGATTTAGCAGCCAGAGCTTCAGGAGGAGCAGCAGCGAGCACAGCATCGGTTTTGCAGCAGCTCCTTCCATGTGCATGTTTTTGGGAGTGGAGAGGCTTGCAGAGTGTTAAAGTAGCTTTTTCTCTCCGCTGGAAAGCTGCACGCTCAGTGCCAGTCTTCTGCAGCTTCTTTCTTCACGTTTCAGCAGCTAGCACGCTCTCCGTGTGCTGGAGAAGCGGCAGAGGCTTCCTTGCCGGAGAAGCGGCACCTTCGCCGGCAGAGAGCATCCTGCCGGCCGCGGTGCGCTCCGGAGCGGGGGCTTGTGCCGAAAGAGGCCGGCAACAGGCGCTTACCTTCGGACAGCTCCGGATCGCCGTCTAATGCGTCTCTTGTCGCCTACACGGCAGGGAAAAGCTTTTCCACTCTGTCTAGGAAGGAGAAAGTGTGCCAGCACAGCAAATGCCTCCCGGACTTTCCCTGGAATTCAGCAAGTGCTTTGCAGCTTGAAATTGGAAGGAAAGCCTCAGATTTAGCAGCCAGAGCTTCAGGAGGAGCAGCAGCGAGCACAGCATCGGTTTTGCAGCAGCTCCTTCCATGTGCATGTTTTTGGGAGTGGAAAGGCTTGCAGAGTGTTAAAGTAGCTTTTTCTCTCCGCTGGAAAGCTGCACGCTCAGTGCCAGTCTTCTGCAGCTTCTTTCTTCACGTTTCAGCAGCTAGCACGCTCTCCGTGTGCTGGAGAAGCGGCAGAGGCTTCCTTGCCGGAGAAGCGGCACCTTCGCCGGCAGAGAGCATCCTGCCGGCCGCGGTGCGCTCCGGAGCGGGGGCTTGTGCCGAAAGAGGCCGGCAACAGGCGCTTACCTTCGGACAGCTCCGGATCGCCGTCTAATGCGCCTCTTGTCGCCTACACGGCAGAGAAAAGCTTTTCCACTCTGTCTAGGAAGGAGAAAGTGTGCCAGCACAGCAAATGCCTCCCGGACTTTCCCTGGAATTCAGCAAGTGCTTTGCAGCTTGAAATTGGAAGGAAAGCCTCAGATTTAGCAGCCAGAGCTTCAGGAGGAGCAGCAGCGAGCACAGCATCGGTTTTGCAGCAGCTCCTTCCATGTGCATGTTTTTGGGAGTGGAGAGGCTTGCAGAGTGTTAAAGTAGCTTTTTCTCTCCGCTGGAAAGCTGCACGCTCAGTGCCAGTCTTCTGCAGCTTCTTTCTTCACGTTTCAGCAGCTAGCACGCTCTCCGTGTGCTGGAGAAGCGGCAGAGGCTTCCTTGCCGGAGAAGCGGCACCTTCGCCGGCAGAGAGCATCCTGCCGGCCGCGGTGCGCTCCGGAGCGGGGGCTTGTGCCGAAAGAGGCCGGCAACAGGCGCTTACCTTCGGACAGCTCCGGATCGCCGTCTAATGCGTCTCTTGTCGCCTACACGGCAGGGAAAAGCTTTTCCACTCTGTCTAGGAAGGAGAAAGTGTGCCAGCACAGCAAATGCCTCCCGGACTTTCCCTGGAATTCAGCAAGTGCTTTGCAGCTTGAAATTGGAAGGAAAGCCTCAGATTTAGCAGCCAGAGCTTCAGGAGGAGCAGCAGCGAGCACAGCATCGGTTTTGCAGCAGCTCCTTCCATGTGCATGTTTTTGGGAGTGGAAAGGCTTGCAGAGTGTTAAAGTAGCTTTTTCTCTCCGCTGGAAAGCTGCACGCTCAGTGCCAGTCTTCTGCAGCTTCTTTCTTCACGTTTCAGCAGCTAGCTCGCTCTCCGTGTGCTGGAGAAGCGGCAGAGGCTTCCTTGCCGGAGAAGCGGCACCTTCGCCGGCAGAGAGCATCCTGCCGGCCGCGGTGCGCTCCGGAGCGGGGGCTTGTGCCGAAAGAGGCCGGCAACAGGCGCTTACCTTCGGACAGCTCCGGATCGCCGTCTAATGCGTCTCTTGTCGCCTACACGGCAGGGAAAAGCTTTTCCACTCTGTCTAGGAAGGAGAAAGTGTGCCAGCACAGCAAATGCCTCCCGGACTTTCCCTGGAATTCAGCAAGTGCTTTGCAGCTTGAAATTGGAAGGAAAGCCTCAGATTTAGCAGCCAGAGCTTCAGGAGGAGCAGCAGCGAGCACAGCATCGCTTTTGCAGCAGCTTCTTCCATGTGCATGTTTTTGGGAGTGGAAAGGCTTGCAGAGTGTTAAAGTAGCTTTTTCTCTCCGCTGGAAAGCTGCACGCTCAGTGCCAGTCTTCTGCAGCTTCTTTCTTCACGTTTCAGCAGCTAGCACGCTCTCCGTGTGCTGGAGAAGCGGCAGAGGCTTCCTTGCCGGAGAAGCGGCACCTTCGCCGGCAGAGAGCATCCTGCCGGCCGCGGTGCGCTCCGGAGCGGGGGCTTGTGCCGAAAGAGGCCGGCAACAGGCGCTTACCTTCGGACAGCTCCGGATCGCCGTCTAATGCGTCTCTTGTCGCCTACACGGCAGGGAAAAGCTTTTCCACTCTGTCTAGGAAGGAGAAAGTGTGCCAGCACAGCAAATGCCTCCCGGACTTTCCCTGCAATTCAGCAAGTGCTTTGCAGCTTGAAATTGGAAGGAAAGCCTCAGATTTAGCAGCCAGAGCTTCAGGAGGAGCAGCAGCGAGCACAGCATCGCTTTTGCAGCAGCTCCTTCCATGTGCATGTTTTTGGGAGTGGAAAGGCTTGCAGAGTGTTAAAGTAGCTTTTTCTCTCCGCTGGAAAGCTGCACGCTCAGTGCCAGTCTTCTGCAGCTTCTTTCTTCACGTTTCAGCAGCTAGCACGCTCTCCGTGTGCTGGAGAAGCGGCAGAGGCTTCCTTGCCGGAGAAGCGGCACCTTCGCCGGCAGAGAGCATCCTGCCGGCCGCGGTGCGCTCCGGAGCGGGGGCTTGTGCCGAAAGAGGCCTGCAGCAGGCGCTTACCTTCGGACAGCTCCGGATCGCCGTCTAATGCGTCTCTTGTCGCCTACACGGCAGGGAAAAGCTTTTCCACTCTGTCTAGGAAGGAGAAAGTGTGCCAGCACAGCAAATGCCTCCCGGACTTTCCCTGCAATTCAGCAAGTGCTTTGCAGCTTGAAATTGGAAGGAAAGCCTCAGATTTAGCAGCCAGAGCTTCAGGAGGAGCAGCAGCGAGCACAGCATCGCTTTTGCAGCAGCTCCTTCCATGTGCATGTTTTTGGGAGTGGAAAGGCTTGCAGAGTGTTAAAGTAGCTTTTTCTCTCCGCTGGAAAGCTGCACGCTCAGTGCCAGTGTTCTGCAGCTTCTTTCTTCACGTTTCAGCAGCTAGCTCGCTCTCCGTGTGCTGGAGAAGCGGCCGAGGCTTCCTTGCCGGAGAAGCGGCACCTTCGCCGGCAGAGAGCATCCTGCCGGCCGCGGTGCGCTCCGGAGCGGGGGCTTGTGCCGAAAGAGGCCGGCAGCAGGCGCTTACCTTCGGACAGCTCCGGATCGCCGTCTAATGCGTCTCTTGTCGCCTACACGGCAGGGAAAAGCTTTTCCACTCTCTCTAGGAAGGAGAAAGTGTGCCAGCACAGCAAATGCCTCCCGGACTTTCCCTGGAATTCAGCAAGTGCTTTGCAGCTTGAAATTGGAAGGAAAGCCTCAGATTTAGCAGCCAGAGCTTCAGGAGGAGCAGCAGCGAGCACAGCATCGGTTTTGCAGCAGCTCCTTCCATGTGCATGTTTTTGGGAGTGGAAAGGCTTGCAGAGTGTTAAAGTAGCTTTTTCTCTCCGCTGGAAAGCTGCACGCTGAGTGCCAGTGTTCTGCAGCTTCTTTCTTCACGTTTCAGCAGCTAGCACGCTCTCCGTGTGCTGGAGAAGCGGCAGAGGCTTCCTTGCCGGAGAAGCGGCACCTTCGCCGGCAGAGAGCATCCTGCCGGCCGCGGTGCGCTCCGGAGCGGGGGCTTGTGCCGAAAGAGGCCGGCAACAGGCGCTTACCTTCGGACAGCTCCGGATCGCCGTCTAATGCGTCTCTTGTGGCCTACACGGCAGGGAAAAGCTTTTCCACTCTGTCTAGGAAGGAGAAAGTGTGCCAGCACAGCAAATGCCTCCCGGACTTTCCCTGGAATTCAGCAAGTGCTTTGCAGCTTGAAATTGGAAGGAAAGCCTCAGATTTAGCAGCCAGAGCTTCAGGAGGAGCAGCAGCGAGCACAGCATCGGTTTTGCAGCAGCTCCTTCCATGTGCATGTTTTTGGGAGTGGAAAGGCTTGCAGAGTGTTAAAGTAGCTTTTTCTCTCCGCTGGAAAGCTGCACGCTCAGTGCCAGTGTTCTGCAGCTTCTTTCTTCACGTTTCAGCAGCTAGCTCGCTCTCCGTGTGCTGGAGAAGCGGCCGAGGCTTCCTTGCCGGAGAAGCGGCACCTTCGCCGGCAGAGAGCATCCTGCCGGCCGCGGTGCGCTCCGGAGCGGGGGCTTGTGCCGAAAGAGGCCGGCAACAGGCGCTTACCTTCGGATAGCTCCGGATCGCCGTCTAATGCGTCTCTTGTCGCCTACACGGCAGGGA
This sequence comes from Fringilla coelebs, assembly GCF_963513975.1. Taxonomy (NCBI): domain Eukaryota; kingdom Metazoa; phylum Chordata; class Aves; order Passeriformes; family Fringillidae; genus Fringilla; species Fringilla coelebs. The sequence goes on along the minus strand of NW_028167588.1, from coordinate 339,278 downwards.
AAAGCTTTTCCACTCTGTCTAGGAAGGAGAAAGTGTGCCAGCACAGCAAATGCCTCCCGGACTTTTCCTGCAATTCAGCAAGTGCTTTGCAGCTTGAAATTGGAAGGAAAGCCTCAGATTTAGCAGCCAGAGCTTCAGGAGGAGCAGCAGCGAGCACAGCATCGGTTTTGCAGCAGCTCCTTCCATGTGCATGTTTTTGGGAGTGGAGAGGCTTGCAGAGTGTTAAAGTAGCTTTTTCTCTCCGCTGGAAAGCTGCACGCTCAGTGCCAGTCTTCTGCAGCTTCTTTCTTCACGTTTCAGCAGCTAGCACGCTCTCCGTGTGCTGGAGAAGCGGCAGAGGCTTCCTTGCCGGAGAAGCGGCACCTTCGCCGGCAGAGAGCATCCTGCCGGCCGCGGTGCGCTCCGGAGCGGGGGCTTGTGCCGAAAGAGGCCGGCAACAGGCGCTTACCTTCGGACAGCTCCGGATCGCCGTCTAATGCGTCTCTTGTCGCCTACACGGCAGGGAAAAGCTTTTCCACTCTGTCTAGGAAGGAGAAAGTGTGCCAGCACAGCAAATGCCTCCCGGACTTTCCCTGGAATTCAGCAAGTGCTTTGCAGCTTGAAATTGGAAGGAAAGCCTCAGATTTAGCAGCCAGAGCTTCAGGAGGAGCAGCAGCGAGCACAGCATCGCTTTTGCAGCAGCTCCTTCCATGTGCATGTTTTTGGGAGTGGAAAGGCTTGCAGAGTGTTAAAGTAGCTTTTTCTCTCCGCTGGAAAGCTGCACGCTCAGTGCCAATCTTCTGCAGCTTCTTTCTTCACGTTTCAGCAGCTAGCACGCTCTCCGTGTGCTGGAGAAGCGGCAGAGGCTTCCTTGCCGGAGAAGCGGCACCTTCGCCGGCAGAGAGCATCCTGCCGGCCGCGGTGCGCTCCGGAGCGGGGGCTTGTGCCGAAAGAGGCCGGCAACAGGCGCTTACCTTCGGACAGCTCCGGATCGCCGTCTAATGCGTCTCTTGTCGCCTACACGGCAGGGAAAAGCTTTTCCACTCTGTCTAGGAAGGAGAAAGTGTGCCAGCACAGCAAATGCCTCCCGGACTTTCCCTGCAATTCAGCAAGTGCTTTGCAGCTTGAAATTGGAAGGAAAGCCTCAGATTTAGCAGCCAGAGCTTCAGGAGGAGCAGCAGCGAGCACAGCATCGGTTTTGCAGCAGCTCCTTCCATGTGCATGTTTTTGGGAGTGGAGAGGCTTGCAGAGTGTTAAAGTAGCTTTTTCTCTCCGCTGGAAAGCTGCACGCTCAGTGCCAGTCTTCTGCAGCTTCTTTCTTCACGTTTCAGCAGCTAGCTCGCTCTCCGTGTGCTGGAGAAGCGGCAGAGGCTTCCTTGCCGGAGAAGCGGCACCTTCGCCGGCAGAGAGCATCCGGCCGGCCGCGGTGCGCTCCGGAGCGGGGGCTTGTGCCGAAAGAGGCCGGCAACAGGCGCTTACCTTCGGATAGCTCCGGATCGCAGTCTAATGCGTCTCTTGTCGCCTACACGGCAGGGAAAAGCTTTTCCACTCTGTCTAGGAAGGAGAAAGTGTGCCAGCACAGCAAATGCCTCCCGGACTTTCCCTGGAATTCAGCAAGTGCTTTGCAGCTTGAAATTGGAAGGAAAGCCTCAGATTTAGCAGCCAGAGCTTCAGGAGGAGCAGCAGCGAGCACAGCATCGGTTTTGCAGCAGCTCCTTCCATGTGCATGTTTTTGGGAGTGGAGAGGCTTGCAGAGTGTTAAAGTAGCTTTTTCTCTCCGCTGGAAAGCTGCACGCTCAGTGCCAGTCTTCTGCAGCTTCTTTCTTCACGTTTCAGCAGCTAGCACGCTCTCCGTGTGCTGGAGAAGCGGCAGAGGCTTCCTTGCCGGAGAAGCGGCACCTTCGCCGGCAGAGAGCATCCTGCCGGCCGCGGTGCGCTCCGGAGCGGGGGCTTGTGCCGAAAGAGGCCGGCAACAGGCGCTTACCTTCGGACAGCTCCGGATCGCCGTCTAATGCGTCTCTTGTCGCCTACACGGCAGGGAAAAGCTTTTCCACTCTGTCTAGGAAGGAGAAAGTGTGCCAGCACAGCAAATGCCTCCCGGACTTTCCCTGGAATTCAGCAAGTGCTTTGCAGCTTGAAATTGGAAGGAAAGCCTCAGATTTAGCAGCCAGAGCTTCAGGAGGAGCAGCAGCGAGCACAGCATCGGTTTTGCAGCAGCTCCTTCCATGTGCATGTTTTTGGGAGTGGAAAGGCTTGCAGAGTGTTAAAGTAGCTTTTTCTCTCCGCTGGAAAGCTGCACGCTCAGTGCCAGTCTTCTGCAGCTTCTTTCTTCACGTTTCAGCAGCTAGCACGCTCTCCGTGTGCTGGAGAAGCGGCAGAGGCTTCCTTGCCGGAGAAGCGGCACCTTCGCCGGCAGAGAGCATCCTGCCGGCCGCGGTGCGCTCCGGAGCGGGGGCTTGTGCCGAAAGAGGCCGGCAACAGGCGCTTACCTTCGGACAGCTCCGGATCGCCGTCTAATGCGCCTCTTGTCGCCTACACGGCAGAGAAAAGCTTTTCCACTCTGTCTAGGAAGGAGAAAGTGTGCCAGCACAGCAAATGCCTCCCGGACTTTCCCTGGAATTCAGCAAGTGCTTTGCAGCTTGAAATTGGAAGGAAAGCCTCAGATTTAGCAGCCAGAGCTTCAGGAGGAGCAGCAGCGAGCACAGCATCGGTTTTGCAGCAGCTCCTTCCATGTGCATGTTTTTGGGAGTGGAGAGGCTTGCAGAGTGTTAAAGTAGCTTTTTCTCTCCGCTGGAAAGCTGCACGCTCAGTGCCAGTCTTCTGCAGCTTCTTTCTTCACGTTTCAGCAGCTAGCACGCTCTCCGTGTGCTGGAGAAGCGGCAGAGGCTTCCTTGCCGGAGAAGCGGCACCTTCGCCGGCAGAGAGCATCCTGCCGGCCGCGGTGCGCTCCGGAGCGGGGGCTTGTGCCGAAAGAGGCCGGCAACAGGCGCTTACCTTCGGACAGCTCCGGATCGCCGTCTAATGCGTCTCTTGTCGCCTACACGGCAGGGAAAAGCTTTTCCACTCTGTCTAGGAAGGAGAAAGTGTGCCAGCACAGCAAATGCCTCCCGGACTTTCCCTGGAATTCAGCAAGTGCTTTGCAGCTTGAAATTGGAAGGAAAGCCTCAGATTTAGCAGCCAGAGCTTCAGGAGGAGCAGCAGCGAGCACAGCATCGGTTTTGCAGCAGCTCCTTCCATGTGCATGTTTTTGGGAGTGGAAAGGCTTGCAGAGTGTTAAAGTAGCTTTTTCTCTCCGCTGGAAAGCTGCACGCTCAGTGCCAGTGTTCTGCAGCTTCTTTCTTCACGTTTCAGCAGCTAGCACGCTCTCCGTGTGCTGGAGAAGCGGCAGAGGCTTCCTTGCCGGAGAAGCGGCACCTTCGCCGGCAGAGAGCATCCTGCCGGCCGCGGTGCGCTCCGGAGCGGGGGCTTGTGCCGAAAGAGGCCGGCAACAGGCGCTTACCTTCGGACAGCTCCGGATCGCCGTCTAATGCGTCTCTTGTCGCCTACACGGCAGGGAAAAGCTTTTCCACTCTGTCTAGGAAGGAGAAAGTGTGCCAGCACAGCAAATGCCTCCCGGACTTTCCCTGGAATTCAGCAAGTGCTTTGCAGCTTGAAATTGGAAGGAAAGCCTCAGATTTAGCAGCCAGAGCTTCAGGAGGAGCAGCAGCGAGCACAGCATCGGTTTTGCAGCAGCTCCTTCCATGTGCATGTTTTTGGGAGTGGAGAGGCTTGCAGAGTGTTCAAGTAGCTTTTTCTCTCCGCTGGAAAGCTGCACGCTCAGTGCCAGTCTTCTGCAGCTTCTTTCTTCACGTTTCAGCAGCTAGCACGCTCTCCGTGTGCTGGAGAAGCGGCAGAGGCTTCCTTGCCGGAGAAGCGGCACCTTCGCCGGCAGAGAGCATCCTGCCGGCCGCGGTGCGCTCCGGAGCGGGGGCTTGTGCCGAAAGAGGCCGGCAACAGGCGCTTACCTTCGGACAGCTCCGGATCGCCGTCTAATGCGTCTCTTGTCGCCTACACGGCAGGGAAAAGCTTTTCCACTCTGTCTAGGAAGGAGAAAGTGTGCCAGCACAGCAAATGCCTCCCGGACTTTCCCTGGAATTCAGCAAGTGCTTTGCAGCTTGAAATTGGAAGGAAAGCCTCAGATTTAGCAGCCAGAGCTTCAGGAGGAGCAGCAGCGAGCACAGCATCGGTTTTGCAGCAGCTCCTTCCATGTGCATGTTTTTGGGAGTGGAGAGGCTTGCAGAGTGTTAAAGTAGCTTTTTCTCTCCGCTGGAAAGCTGCACGCTCAGTGCCAGTGTTCTGCAGCTTCTTTCTTCACGTTTCAGCAGCTAGCTCGCTCTCCGTGTGCTGGAGAAGCGGCCGAGGCTTCCTTGCCGGAGAAGCGGCACCTTCGCCGGCAGAGAGCATCCTGCCGGCCGCGGTGCGCTCCGGAGCGGGGGCTTGTGCCGAAAGAGGCCGGCAGCAGGCGCTTACCTTCGGACAGCTCCGGATCGCCGTCTAATGCGTCTCTTGTCGCCTACACGGCAGGGAAAAACTTTTCCACTCTGTCTAGGAAGGAGAAAGTGTGCCAGCACAGCAAATGCCTCCCGGACTTTCCCTGGAATTCAGCAAGTGCTTTGCAGCTTGAAATTGGAAGGAAAGCCTCAGATTTAGCAGCCAGAGCTTCAGGAGGAGCAGCAGCGAGCACAGCATCGGTTTTGCAGCAGCTCCTTCCATGTGCATGTTTTTGGGAGTGGAAAGGCTTGCAGAGTGTTAAAGTAGCTTTTTCTCTCCGCTGGAAAGCTGCACGCTCAGTGCCAGTCTTCTGCAGCTTCTTTCTTCACGTTTCAGCAGCTAGCACGCTCTCCGTGTGCTGGAGAAGCGGCAGAGGCTTCCTTGCCGGAGAAGCGGCACCTTCGCCGGCAGAGAGCATCCTGCCGGCCGCGGTGCGCTCCGGAGCGGGGGCTTGTGCCGAAAGAGGCCGGCAACAGGCGCTTACCTTCGGACAGCTCCGGATCGCAGTCTAATGCGTCTCTTGTCGCCTACACGGCAGGGAAAAGCTTTTCCACTCTGTCTAGGAAGGAGAAAGTGTGCCAGCACAGCAAATGCCTCCCGGACTTTCCCTGGAATTCAGCAAGTGCTTTGCAGCTTGAAATTGGAAGGAAAGCCTCAGATTTAGCAGCCAGAGCTTCAGGAGGAGCAGCAGCGAGCACAGCATCGGTTTTGCAGCAGCTCCTTCCATGTGCATGTTTTTGGGAGTGGAAAGGCTTGCAGAGTGTTAAAGTAGCTTTTTCTCTCCGCTGGAAAGCTGCACGCTCAGTGCCAGTCTTCTGCAGCTTCTTTCTTCACGTTTCAGCAGCTAGCACGCTCTCCGTGTGCTGGAGAAGCGGCAGAGGCTTCCTTGCCGGAGAAGCGGCACCTTCGCCGGCAGAGAGCATCCTGCCGGCCGCGGTGCGCTCCGGAGCGGGGGCTTGTGCCGAAAGAGGCCGGCAACAGGCGCTTACCTTCGGACAGCTCCGGATCGCCGTCTAATGCGTCTCTTGTCGCCTACACGGCAGGGAAAAGCTTTTCCACTCTGTCTAGGAAGGAGAAAGTGTGCCAGCACAGCAAATGCCTCCCGGACTTTCCCTGGAATTCAGCAAGTGCTTTGCAGCTTGAAATTGGAAGGAAAGCCTCAGATTTAGCAGCCAGAGCTTCAGGAGGAGCAGCAGCGAGCACAGCATCGGTTTTGCAGCAGCTCCTTCCATGTGCATGTTTTTGGGAGTGGAAAGGCTTGCAGAGTGTTAAAGTAGCTTTTTCTCTCCGCTGGAAAGCTGCACGCTCAGTGCCAGTCTTCTGCAGCTTCTTTCTTCACGTTTCAGCAGCTAGCACGCTCTCCGTGTGCTGGAGAAGCGGCAGAGGCTTCCTTGCCGGAGAAGCGGCACCTTCGCCGGCAGAGAGCATCCTGCCGGCCGCGGTGCGCTCCGGAGCGGGGGCTTGTGCCGAAAGAGGCCGGCAACAGGCGCTTACCTTCGGACAGCTCCGGATCGCCGTCTAATGCGTCTCTTGTCGCCTACACGGCAGGGAAAAGCTTTTCCACTCTGTCTAGGAAGGAGAAAGTGTGCCAGCACAGCAAATGCCTCCCGGACTTTCCCTGGAATTCAGCAAGTGCTTTGCAGCTTGAAATTGGAAGGAAAGCCTCAGATTTAGCAGCCAGAGCTTCAGGAGGAGCAGCAGCGAGCACAGCATCGGTTTTGCAGCAGCTCCTTCCATGTGCATGTTTTTGGGAGTGGAGAGGCTTGCAGAGTGTTAAAGTAGCTTTTTCTCTCCGCTGGAAAGCTGCACGCTCAGTGCCAGTGTTCTGCAGCTTCTTTCTTCACGTTTCAGCAGCTAGCTCGCTCTCCGTGTGCTGGAGAAGCGGCCGAGGCTTCCTTGCCGGAGAAGCGGCACCTTCGCCGGCAGAGAGCATCCTGCCGGCCGCGGTGCGCTCCGGAGCGGGGGCTTGTGCCGAAAGAGGCCGGCAGCAGGCGCTTACCTTCGGACAGCTCCGGATCGCCGTCTAATGCGTCTCTTGTCGCCTACACGGCAGGGAAAAGCTTTTCCACTCTGTCTAGGAAGGAGAAAGTGTGCCAGCACAGCAAATGCCTCCCGGACTTTCCCTGCAATTCAGCAAGTGCTTTGCAGCTTGAAATTGGAAGGAAAGCCTCAGATTTAGCAGCCAGAGCTTCAGGAGGAGCAGCAGCGAGCACAGCATCAGTTTTGCAGCAGCTCCTTCCATGTGCATGTTTTTGGGAGTGGAAAGGCTTGCAGAGTGTTAAAGTAGCTTTTTCTCTCCGCTGGAAAGCTGCACGCTCAGTGCCAGTGTTCTGCAGCTTCTTTCTTCACGTTTCAGCAGCTAGCTCGCTCTCCGTGTGCTGGAGAAGCGGCCGAGGCTTCCTTGCCGGAGAAGCGGCACCTTCGCCGGCAGAGAGCATCCTGCCGGCCGCGGTGCGCTCCGGAGCGGGGGCTTGTGTCGAAAGAGGCCGGCAACAGGCGCTTACCTTCGGATAGCTCCGGATCGCCGTCTAATGCGTCTCTTGTCGCCTACACGGCAGGGAAAAGCTTTTCCACTCTGTCTAGGAAGGAGAAAGTGTGCCAGCACAGCAAATGCCTCCCGGACTTTCCCTGCAATTCAGCAAGTGCTTTGCAGCTTGAAATTGGAAGGAAAGCCTCAGATTTAGCAGCCAGAGCTTCAGGAGGAGCAGCAGCGAGCACAGCATCGGTTTTGCAGCAGCTCCTTCCATGTGCATGTTTTTGGGAGTTGAGAGGCTTGCAGAGTGTTAAAGTAGCTTTTTCTCTCCGCTGGAAAGCTGCACGCTCAGTGCCAGTCTTCTGCAGCTTCTTTCTTCACGTTTCAGCAGCTAGCACGCTCTCCGTGTGCTGGAGAAGCGGCAGAGGCTTCCTTGCCGGAGAAGCGGCACCTTCGCCGGCAGAGAGCATCCTGCCGGCCGCGGTGCGCTCTGGAGCGGGGGCTTGTGCCGAAAGAGGCCGGCAACAGGCGCTTACCTTCGGACAGCACCGGATCGCCGTCTAATGCGTCTCTTGTCGCCTACACGGCAGGGAAAAGCTTTTCCACTCTGTCTAGGAAGGAGAAAGTGTGCCAGCACAGCAAATGCCTCCCGGACTTTCCCTGGAATTCAGCAAGTGCTTTGCAGCTTGAAATTGGAAGGAAAGCCTCAGATTTAGCAGCCAGAGCTTCAGGAGGAGCAGCAGCGAGCACAGCATCGGTTTTGCAGCAGCTCCTTCCATGTGCATGTTTTTGGGAGTGGAAAGGCTTGCAGAGTGTTAAAGTAGCTTTTTCTCTCCGCTGGAAAGCTGCACGCTCAGTGCCAATCTTCTGCAGCTTCTTTCTTCACGTTTCAGCAGCTAGCACGCTCTCCGTGTGCTGGAGAAGCGGCAGAGGCTTCCTTGCCGGAGAAGCGGCACCTTCGCCGGCAGAGAGCATCCTGCCGGCCGCGGTGCGCTCCGGAGCGGGGGCTTGTGCCGAAAGAGGCCGGCAACAGGCGCTTACCTTCGGACAGCTCCGGATCGCCGTCTAATGCGTCTCTTGTCGCCTACACGGCAGGGAAAAGCTTTTCCACTCTGTCTAGGAAGGAGAAAGTGTGCCAGCACAGCAAATGCCTCCCGGACTTTCCCTGCAATTCAGCAAGTGCTTTGCAGCTTGAAATTGGAAGGAAAGCCTCAGATTTAGCAGCCAGAGCTTCAGGAGGAGCAGCAGCGAGCACAGCATCGGTTTTGCAGCAGCTCCTTCCATGTGCATGTTTTTGGGAGTGGAAAGGCTTGCAGAGTGTTAAAGTAGCTTTTTCTCTCCGCTGGAAAGCTGCACGCTCAGTGCCAGTCTTCTGCAGCTTCTTTCTTCACGTTTCAGCAGCTAGCACGCTCTCCGTGTGCTGGAGAAGCGGCAGAGGCTTCCTTGCCGGAGAAGCGGCACCTTCGCCGGCAGAGAGCATCCTGCCGGCCGCGGTGCGCTCCGGAGCGGGGGCTTGTGCCGAAAGAGGCCGGCAACAGGCGCTTACCTTCGGACAGCTCCGGATCGCCGTCTAATGCGCCTCTTGTCGCCTACACGGCAGGGAAAAGCTTTTCCACTCTGTCTAGGAAGGAGAAAGTGTGCCAGCACAGCAAATGCCTCCCGGACTTTCCCTGGAATTCAGCAAGTGCTTTGCAGCTTGAAATTGGAAGGAAAGCCTCAGATTTAGCAGCCAGAGCTTCAGGAGGAGCAGCAGCGAGCACAGCATCGGTTTTGCAGCAGCTCCTTCCATGTGCATGTTTTTGGGAGTGGAAAGGCTTGCAGAGTGTTAAAGTAGCTTTTTCTCTCCGCTGGAAAGCTGCACGCTCAGTGCCAGTCTTCTGCAACTTCTTTCTTCACGTTTCAGCAGCTAGCACGCTCTCCGTGTGCTGGAGAAGCGGCAGAGGCTTCCTTGCCGGAGAAGCGGCACCTTCGCCGGCAGAGAGCATCCGGCCGGCCGCGGTGCGCTCCGGAGCGGGGGCTTGTGCCGAAAGAGGCCGGCAACAGGCGCTTACCTTCGGACAGCTCCGGATCGCCGTCTAATGCGTCTCTTGTCGCCTACACGGCAGGGAAAAGCTTTTCCACTCTGTCTAGGAAGGAGAAAGTGTGCCAGCACAGCAAATGCCTCCCGGACTTTCCCTGCAATTCAGCAAGTGCTTTGCAGCTTGAAATTGGAAGGAAAGCCTCAGATTTAGCAGCCAGAGCTTCAGGAGGAGCAGCAGCGAGCACAGCATCGGTTTTGCAGCAGCTCCTTCCATGTGCATGTTTTTGGGAGTGGAGAGGCTTGCAGAGTGTTAAAGTAGCTTTTTCTCTCCGCTGGAAAGCTGCACGCTCAGTGCCAGTCTTCTGCAGCTTCTTTCTTCACGTTTCAGCAGCTAGCACGCTCTCCGTGTGCTGGAGAAGCGGCAGAGGCTTCCTTGCCGGAGAAGCGGCACCTTCGCCGGCAGAGAGCATCCTGCCGGCCGCGGTGCGCTCCGGAGCGGGGGCTTGTGCCGAAAGAGGCCGGCAACAGGCGCTTACCTTCGGACAGCTCCGGATCGCCGTCTAATGCGTCTCTTGTCGCCTACACGGCAGGGAAAAGCTTTTCCACTCTGTCTAGGAAGGAGAAAGTGTGCCAGCACAGCAAATGCCTCCCGGACTTTCCCTGGAATTCAGCAAGTGCTTTGCAGCTTGAAATTGGAAGGAAAGCCTCAGATTTAGCAGCCAGAGCTTCAGGAGGAGCAGCAGCGAGCACAGCATCGCTTTTGCAGCAGCTCCTTCCATGTGCATGTTTTTGGGAGTGGAGAGGCTTGCAGAGTGTTAAAGTAGCTTTTTCTCTCCGCTGGAAAGCTGCACGCTCAGTGCCAGTGTTCTGCAGCTTCTTTCTTCACGTTTCAGCAGCTAGCACGCTCTCCGTGTGCTGGAGAAGCGGCAGAGGCTTCCTTGCCGGAGAAGCGGCACCTTCGCCGGCAGAGAGCATCCTGCCGGCCGCGGTGCGCTCCGGAGCGGGGGCTTGTGCCGAAAGAGGCCGGCAACAGGCGCTTACCTTCGGACAGCTCCGGATCGCCGTCTAATGCGTCTCTTGTCGCCTACACGGCAGGGAAAAGCTTTTCCACTCTGTCTAGGAAGGAGAAAGTGTGCCAGCACAGCAAATGCCTCCCGGACTTTCCCTGGAATTCAGCAAGTGCTTTGCAGCTTGAAATTGGAAGGAAAGCCTCAGATTTAGCAGCCAGAGCTTCAGGAGGAGCAGCAGCGAGCACAGCATCGGTTTTGCAGCAGCTCCTTCCATGTGCATGTTTTTGGGAGTGGAAAGGCTTGCAGAGTGTTAAAGTAGCTTTTTCTCTCCGCTGGAAAGCTGCACGCTCAGTGCCAGTCTTCTGCAGCTTCTTTCTTCACGTTTCAGCAGCTAGCACGCTCTCCGTGTGCTGGAGAAGCGGCAGAGGCTTCCTTGCCGGAGAAGCGGCACCTTCGCCGGCAGAGAGCATCCGGCCGGCCGCGGTGCGCTCCGGAGCGGGGGCTTGTGCCGAAAGAGGCCGGCAACAGGCGCTTACCTTCGGACAGCTCCGGATCGCCGTCTAATGCGTCTCTTGTCGCCTACACGGCAGGGAAAAGCTTTTCCACTCTGTCTAGGAAGGAGAAAGTGTGCCAGCACAGCAAATGCCTCCCGGACTTTCCCTGGAATTCAGCAAGTGCTTTGCAGCTTGAAATTGGAAGGAAAGCCTCAGATTTAGCAGCCAGAGCTTCAGGAGGAGCAGCAGCGAGCACAGCATCGGTTTTGCAGCAGCTCCTTCCATGTGCATGTTTTTGGGAGTGGAGAGGCTTGCAGAGTGTTAAAGTAGCTTTTTCTCTCCGCTGGAAAGCTGCACGCTCAGTGCCAGTGTTCTGCAGCTTCTTTCTTCACGTTTCAGCAGCTAGCTCGCTCTCCGTGTGCTGGAGAAGCGGCCGAGGCTTCCTTGCCGGAGAAGCGGCACCTTCGCCGGCAGAGAGCATCCTGCCGGCCGCGGTGCGCTCCGGAGCGGGGGCTTGTGCCGAAAGAGGCCGGCAGCAGGCGCTTACCTTCGGACAGCTCCGGATCGCCGTCTAATGCGTCTCTTGTCGCCTACACGGCAGGGAAAAGCTTTTCCACTCTCTCTAGGAAGGAGAAAGTGTGCCAGCACAGCAAATGCCTCCCGGACTTTCCCTGGAATTCAGCAAGTGCTTTGCAGCTTGAAATTGGAAGGAAAGCCTCAGATTTAGCAGCCAGAGCTTCAGGAGGAGCAGCAGCGAGCACAGCATCGGTTTTGCAGCAGCTCCTTCCATGTGCATGTTTTTGGGAGTGGAAAGGCTTGCAGAGTGTTAAAGTAGCTTTTTCTCTCCGCTGGAAAGCTGCACGCTCAGTGCCAGTCTTCTGCAGCTTCTTTCTTCACGTTTCAGCAGCTAGCACGCTCTCCGTGTGCTGGAGAAGCGGCAGAGGCTTCCTTGCCGGAGAAGCGGCACCTTCGCCGGCAGAGAGCATCCTGCCGGCCGCGGTGCGCTCCGGAGCGGGGGCTTGTGCCGAAAGAGGCCGGCAACAGGCGCTTACCTTCGGACAGCTCCGGATCGCCGTCTAATGCGTCTCTTGTCGCCTACACGGCAGGGAAAAGCTTTTCCACTCTGTCTAGGAAGGAGAAAGTGTGCCAGCACAGCAAATGCCTCCCGGACTTTCCCTGCAATTCAGCAAGTGCTTTGCAGCTTGAAATTGGAAGGAAAGCCTCAGATTTAGCAGCCAGAGCTTCAGGAGGAGCAGCAGCGAGCACAGCATCGGTTTTGCAGCAGCTCCTTCCATGTGCATGTTTTTGGGAGTGGAAAGGCTTGCAGAGTGTTAAAGTAGCTTTTTCTCTCCGCTGGAAAGCTGCACGCTCAGTGCCAGTCTTCTGCAGCTTCTTTCTTCACGTTTCAGCAGCTAGCACGCTCTCCGTGTGCTGGAGAAGCGGCAGAGGCTTCCTTGCCGGAGAAGCGGCACCTTCGCCGGCAGAGAGCATCCTGCCGGCCGCGGTGCGCTCCGGAGCGGGGGCTTGTGCCGAAAGAGGCCGGCAACAGGCGCTTACCTTCGGACAGCTCCGGATCGCCGTCTAATGCGTCTCTTGTCGCCTACACGGCAGGGAAAAGCTTTTCCACTCTGTCTAGGAAGGAGAAAGTGTGCCAGCACAGCAAATGCCTCCCGGACTTTCCCTGGAATTCAGCAAGTGCTTTGCAGCTTGAAATTGGAAGGAAAGCCTCAGATTTAGCAGCCAGAGCTTCAGGAGGAGCAGCAGCGAGCACAGCATCGGTTTTGCAGCAGCTCCTTCCATGTGCATGTTTTTGGGAGTGGAAAGGCTTGCAGAGTGTTAAAGTAGCTTTTTCTCTCCGCTGGAAAGCTGCACGCTCAGTGCCAGTCTTCTGCAGCTTCTTTCTTCACGTTTCAGCAGCTAGCACGCTCTCCGTGTGCTGGAGAAGCGGCAGAGGCTTCCTTGCCGGAGAAGCGGCACCTTCGCCGGCAGAGAGCATCCGGCCGGCCGCGGTGCGCTCCGGAGCGGGGGCTTGTGCCGAAAGAGGCCGGCAACAGGCGCTTACCTTCGGACAGCTCCGGATCGCCGTCTAATGCGTCTCTTGTCGCCTACACGGCAGGGAAAAGCTTTTCCACTCTGTCTAGGAAGGAGAAAGTGTGCCAGCACAGCAAATGCCTCCCGGACTTTCCCTGGAATTCAGCAAGTGCTTTGCAGCTTGAAATTGGAAGGAAAGCCTCAGATTTAGCAGCCAGAGCTTCAGGAGGAGCAGCAGCGAGCACAGCATCGGTTTTGCAGCAGCTCCTTCCATGTGCATGTTTTTGGGAGTGGAGAGGCTTGCAGAGTGTTAAAGTAGCTTTTTCTCTCCGCTGGAAAGCTGCACGCTCAGTGCCAGTCTTCTGCAGCTTCTTTCTTCACGTTTCAGCAGCTAGCACGCTCTCCGTGTGCTGGAGAAGCGGCAGAGGCTTCCTTGCCGGAGAAGCGGCACCTTCGCCGGCAGAGAGCATCCTGCCGGCCGCGGTGCGCTCCGGAGCGGGGGCTTGTGCCGAAAGAGGCCGGCAACAGGCGCTTACCTTCGGACAGCTCCGGATCGCCGTCTAATGCGTCTCTTGTCGCCTACACGGCAGGGAAAAGCTTTTCCACTCTGTCTAGGAAGGAGAAAGTGTGCCAGCACAGCAAATGCCTCCCGGACTTTCCCTGGAATTCAGCAAGTGCTTTGCAGCTTGAAATTGGAAGGAAAGCCTCAGATTTAGCAGCCAGAGCTTCAGGAGGAGCAGCAGCGAGCACAGCATCGGTTTTGCAGCAGCTCCTTCCATGTGCATGTTTTTGGGAGTGGAGAGGCTTGCAGAGTGTTAAAGTAGCTTTTTCTCTCCGCTGGAAAGCTGCACGCTCAGTGCCAGTCTTCTGCAGCTTCTTTCTTCACGTTTCAGCAGCTAGCACGCTCTCCGTGTGCTGGAGAAGCGGCAGAGGCTTCCTTGCCGGAGAAGCGGCACCTTCGCCGGCAGAGAGCATCCTGCCGGCCGCGGTGCGCTCCGGAGCGGGGGCTTGTGCCGAAAGAGGCCGGCAACAGGCGCTTACCTTCGGACAGCTCCGGATCGCCGTCTAATGCGTCTCTTGTCGCCTACACGGCAGGGAAAAGCTTTTCCACTCTGTCTAGGAAGGAGAAAGTGTGCCAGCACAGCAAATGCCTCCCGGACTTTCCCTGGAATTCAGCAAGTGCTTTGCAGCTTGAAATTGGAAGGAAAGCCTCAGATTTAGCAGCCAGAGCTTCAGGAGGAGCAGCAGCGAGCACAGCATCGGTTTTGCAGCAGCTCCTTCCATGTGCATGTTTTTGGGAGTGGAGAGGCTTGCAGAGTGTTAAAGTAGCTTTTTCTCTCCGCTGGAAAGCTGCACGCTCAGTGCCAGTCTTCTGCAGCTTCTTTCTTCACGTTTCAGCAGCTAGCACGCTCTCCGTGTGCTGGAGAAGCGGCAGAGGCTTCCTTGCCGGAGAAGCGGCACCTTCGCCGGCAGAGAGCATCCTGCCGGCCGCGGTGCGCTCCGGAGCGGGGGCTTGTGCCGAAAGAGGCCGGCAACAGGCGCTTACCTTCGGACAGCTCCGGATCGCCGTCTAATGCGTCTCTTGTCGCCTACACGGCAGGGAAAAGCTTTTCCACTCTGTCTAGGAAGGAGAAAGTGTGCCAGCACGGCAAATGCCTCCCGGACTTTCCCTGCAATTCAGCAAGTGCTTTGCAGCTTGAAATTGGAAGGAAAGCCTCAGATTTAGCAGCCAGAGCTTCAGGAGGAGCAGCAGCGAGCACAGCATCGGTTTTGCAGCAGCTCCTTCCATGTGCATGTTTTTGGGAGTGGAAAGGCTTGCAGAGTGTTAAAGTAGCTTTTTCTCTCCGCTGGAAAGCTGCACGCTCAGTGCCAGTCTTCTGCAGCTTCTTTCTTCACGTTTCAGCAGCTAGCACGCTCTCCGTGTGCTGGAGAAGCGGCAGAGGCTTCCTTGCCGGAGAAGCGGCACCTTCGCCGGCAGAGAGCATCCGGCCGGCCGCGGTGCGCTCCGGAGCGGGGGCTTGTGCCGAAAGAGGCCGGCAACAGGCGCTTACCTTCGGACAGCTCCGGATCGCCGTCTAATGCGTCTCTTGTCGCCTACACGGCAGGGAAAAGCTTTTCCACTCTGTCTAGGAAGGAGAAAGTGTGCCAGCACAGCAAATGCCTCCCGGACTTTCCCTGGAATTCAGCAAGTGCTTTGCAGCTTGAAATTGGAAGGAAAGCCTCAGATTTAGCAGCCAGAGCTTCAGGAGGAGCAGCAGCGAGCACAGCATCGGTTTTGCAGCAGCTCCTTCCATGTGCATGTTTTTGGGAGTGGAGAGGCTTGCAGAGTGTTAAAGTAGCTTTTTCTCTCCGCTGGAAAGCTGCACGCTCAGTGCCAGTGTTCTGCAGCTTCTTTCTTCACGTTTCAGCAGCTAGCTCGCTCTCCGTGTGCTGGAGAAGCGGCCGAGGCTTCCTTGCCGGAGAAGCGGCACCTTCGGCGGCAGAGAGCATCCTGCCGGCCGCGGTGCGCTCCGGAGCGGGGGCTTGTGCCGAAAGAGGCCGGCAGCAGGCGCTTACCTTCGGACAGCTCCGGATCGCCGTCTAATGCGTCTCTTGTCGCCTACACGGCAGGGAAAAGCTTTTCCACTCTGTCTAGGAAGGAGAAAGTGTGCCAGCACAGCAAATGCCTCCCGGACTTTCCCTGGAATTCAGCAAGTGCTTTGCAGCTTGAAATTGGAAGGAAAGCCTCAGATTTAGCAGCCAGAGCTTCAGGAGGAGCAGCAGCGAGCACAGCATCGGTTTTGCAGCAGCTCCTTCCATGTGCATGTTTTTGGGAGTGGAGAGGCTTGCAGAGTGTTAAAGTAGCTTTTTCTCTCCGCTGGAAAGCTGCACGCTCAGTGCCAGTGTTCTGCAGCTTCTTTCTTCACGTTTCAGCAGCTAGCACGCTCTCCGTGTGCTGGAGAAGCGGCAGAGGCTTCCTTGCCGGAGAAGCGGCACCTTCGCCGGCAGAGAGCATCCTGCCGGCCGCGGTGCGCTCCGGAGCGGGGGCTTGTGCCGAAAGAGGCCGGCAACAGGCGCTTACCTTCGGACAGCTCCGGATCGCCGTCTAATGCGTCTCTTGTCGCCTACACGGCAGGGAAAAGCTTTTCCACTCTGTCTAGGAAGGAGAAAGTGTGCCAGCACAGCAAATGCCTCCCGGACTTTCCCTGCAATTCAGCAAGTGCTTTGCAGCTTGAAATTGGAAGGAAAGCCTCAGATTTAGCAGCCAGAGCTTCAGGAGGAGCAGCAGCGAGCACAGCATCGGTTTTGCAGCAGCTCCTTCCATGTGCATGTTTTTGGGAGTGGAAAGGCTTGCAGAGTGTTAAAGTAGCTTTTTCTCTCCGCTGGAAAGCTGCACGCTCAGTGCCAGTCTTCTGCAGCTTCTTTCTTCACGTTTCAGCAGCTAGCACGCTCTCCGTGTGCTGGAGAAGCGGCAGAGGCTTCCTTGCCGGAGAAGCGGCACCTTCGCCGGCAGAGAGCATCCGGCCGGCCGCGGTGCGCTCCGGAGCGGGGGCTTGTGCCGAAAGAGGCCGGCAACAGGCGCTTACCTTCGGACAGCTCCGGATCGCCGTCTAATGCGTCTCTTGTCGCCTACACGGCAGGGAAAAGCTTTTCCACTCTGTCTAGGAAGGAGAAAGTGTGCCAGCACAGCAAATGCCTCCCGGACTTTCCCTGGAATTCAGCAAGTGCTTTGCAGCTTGAAATTGGAAGGAAAGCCTCAGATTTAGCAGCCAGAGCTTCAGGAGGAGCAGCAGCGAGCACAGCATCGCTTTTGCAGCAGCTCCTTCCATGTGCATGTTTTTGGGAGTGGAAAGGCTTGCAGAGTGTTAAAGTAGCTTTTTCTCTCCGCTGGAAAGCTGCACGCTCAGTGCCAGTGTTCTGCACCTTCTTTCTTCACGTTTCAGCAGCTAGCACGCTCTCCGTGTGCTGGAGAAGCGGCAGAGGCTTCCTTGCCGGAGAAGCGGCACCTTCGCCGGCAGAGAGCATCCTGCCGGCCGCGGTGCGCTCCGGAGCGGGGGCTTGTGCCGAAAGAGGCCGGCAACAGGCGCTTACCTTCGGACAGCTCCGGATCGCCGTCTAATGCGTCTCTTGTCGCCTACACGGCAGGGAAAAGCTTTTCCACTCTGTCTAGGAAGGAGAAAGTGTGCCAGCACAGCAAATGCCTCCCGGACTTTCCCTGGAATTCAGCAAGTGCTTTGCAGCTTGAAATTGGAAGGAAAGCGTCAGATTTAGCAGCCAGAGCTTCAGGAGGAGCAGCAGCGAGCACAGCATCGGTTTTGCAGCAGCTCCTTCCATGTGCATGTTTTTGGGAGTGGAAAGGCTTGCAGAGTGTTAAAGTAGCTTTTTCTCTCCGCTGGAAAGCTGCACGCTCAGTGCCAGTGTTCTGCAGCTTCTTTCTTCACGTTTCAGCAGCTAGCTCGCTCTCCGTGTGCTGGAGAAGCGGCCGAGGCTTCCTTGCCGGAGAAGCGGCACCTTCGCCGGCAGAGAGCATCCTGCCGGCCGCGGTGCGCTCCGGAGCGGGGGCTTGTGCCGAAAGAGGCCGGCAACAGGCGCTTACCTTCGGATAGCTCCGGATCGCTGTCTAATGCGTCTCTTGTCGCCTACACGGCAGGGAAAAGCTTTTCCACTCTGTCTAGGAAGGAGAAAGTGTGCCAGCACAGCAAATGCCTCCCGGACTTTCCCTGCAATTCAGCAAGTGCTTTGCAGCTTGAAATTGGAAGGAAAGCCTCAGATTTAGCAGCCAGAGCTTCAGGAGGAGCAGCAGCGAGCACAGCATCGGTTTTGCAGCAGCTCCTTCCATGTGCATGTTTTTGGGAGTGGAGAGGCTTGCAGAGTGTTAAAGTAGCTTTTTCTCTCCGCTGGAAAGCTGCACGCTCAGTGCCAGTCTTCTGCAGCTTCTTTCTTCACGTTTCAGCAGCTAGCACGCTCTCCGTGTGCTGGAGAAGCGGCAGAGGCTTCCTTGCCGGAGAAGCGGCACCTTCGCCGGCAGAGAGCATCCTGCCGGCCGCGGTGCGCTCCGGAGCGGGGGCTTGTGCCGAAAGAGGCCGGCAACAGGCGCTTACCTTCGGACAGCTCCGGATCGCCGTCTAATGCGTCTCTTGTCGCCTACACGGCAGGGAAAAGCTTTTCCACTCTGTCTAGGAAGGAGAAAGTGTGCCAGCACAGCAAATGCCTCCCGGACTTTCCCTGCAATTCAGCAAGTGCTTTGCAGCTTGAAATTGGAAGGAAAGCCTCAGATTTAGCAGCCAGAGCTTCAGGAGGAGCAGCAGCGAGCACAGCATCGGTTTTGCAGCAGCTCCTTCCATGTGCATGTTTTTGGGAGTGGAAAGGCTTGCAGAGTGTTAAAGTAGCTTTTTCTCTCCGCTGGAAAGCTGCACGCTCAGTGCCAGTCTTCTGCAGCTTCTTTCTTCACGTTTCAGCAGCTAGCACGCTCTCCGTGTGCTGGAGAAGCGGCAGAGGCTTCCTTGCCGGAGAAGCGGCACCTTCGCCGGCAGAGAGCATCCTGCCGGCCGCGGTGCGCTCCGGAGCGGGGGCTTGTGCCGAAAGAGGCCGGCAACAGGCGCTTACCTTCGGACAGCTCCGGATCGCCGTCTAATGCGTCTCTTGTCGCCTACACGGCAGGGAAAAGCTTTTCCACTCTGTCTAGGAAGGAGAAAGTGTGCCAGCACAGCAAATGCCTCCCGGACTTTCCCTGGAATTCAGCAAGTGCTTTGCAGCTTGAAATTGGAAGGAAAGCCTCAGATTTAGCAGCCAGAGCTTCAGGAGGAGCAGCAGCGAGCACAGCATCGGTTTTGCAGCAGCTCCTTCCATGTGCATGTTTTTGGGAGTGGAAAGGCTTGCAGAGTGTTAAAGTAGCTTTTTCTCTCCGCTGGAAAGCTGCACGCTCAGTGCCAGTCTTCTGCAGCTTCTTTCTTCACGTTTCAGCAGCTAGCTCGCTCTCCGTGTGCTGGAGAAGCGGCCGAGGCTTCCTTGCCGGGGAAGCGGCACCTTCGCCGGCAGAGAGCATCCTGCCGGCCGCGGTGCGCTCCGGAGCGGGGGCTTGTGCCGAAAGAGGCCGGCAACAGGCGCTTACCTTCGGATAGCTCCGGATCGCCGTCTAATGCGTCTCTTGTCGCCTACACGGCAGGGAAAAGCTTTTCCACTCTGTCTAGGAAGGAGAAAGTGTGCCAGCACAGCAAATGCCTCCCGGACTTTCCCTGGAATTCAGCAAGTGCTTTGCAGCTTGAAATTGGAAGGAAAGCCTCAGATTTAGCAGCCAGAGCTTCAGGAGGAGCAGCAGCGAGCACAGCATCGGTTTTGCAGCAGCTCCTTCCATGTGCATGTTTTTGGGAGTGGAGAGGCTTGCAGAGTGTTAAAGTAGCTTTTTCTCTCCGCTGGAAAGCTGCACGCTCAGTGCCAGTCTTCTGCAGCTTCTTTCTTCACGTTTCAGCAGCTAGCACGCTCTCCGTGTGCTGGAGAAGCGGCAGAGGCTTCCTTGCCGGAGAAGCGGCACCTTCGCCGGCAGAGAGCATCCTGCCGGCCGCGGTGCGCTCCGGAGCGGGGGCTTGTGCCGAAAGAGGCCGGCAACAGGCGCTTACCTTCGGACAGCTCCGGATCGCCGTCTAATGCGTCTCTTGTCGCCTACACGGCAGGGAAAAGCTTTTCCACTCTGTCTAGGAAGGAGAAAGTGTGCCAGCACAGCAAATGCCTCCCGGACTTTCCCTGGAATTCAGCAAGTGCTTTGCAGCTTGAAATTGGAAGGAAAGCCTCAGATTTAGCAGCCAGAGCTTCAGGAGGAGCAGCAGCGAGCACAGCATCGGTTTTGCAGCAGCTCCTTCCATGTGCATGTTTTTGGGAGTGGAGAGGCTTGCAGAGTGTTAAAGTAGCTTTTTCTCTCCGCTGGAAAGCTGCACGCTCAGTGCCAGTGTTCTGCAGCTTCTTTCTTCACGTTTCAGCAGCTAGCACGCTCTCCGTGTGCTGGAGAAGCGGCAGAGGCTTCCTTGCCGGAGAAGCGGCACCTTCGCCGGCAGAGAGCATCCTGCCGGCCGCGGTGCGCTCCGGAGCGGGGGCTTGTGCCGAAAGAGGCCGGCAACAGGCGCTTACCTTCGGACAGCTCCGGATCGCCGTCTAATGCGTCTCTTGTCGCCTACACGGCAGGGAAAAGCTTTTCCACTCTGTCTAGGAAGGAGAAAGTGTGCCAGCACAGCAAATGCCTCCCGGACTTTCCCTGGAATTCAGCAAGTGCTTTGCAGCTTGAAATTGGAAGGAAAGCCTCAGATTTAGCAGCCAGAGCTTCAGGAGGAGCAGCAGCGAGCACAGCATCGGTTTTGCAGCAGCTCCTTCCATGTGCATGTTTTTGGGAGTGGAAAGGCTTGCAGAGTGTTAAAGTAGCTTTTTCTCTCCGCTGGAAAGCTGCACGCTCAGTGCCAGTCTTCTGCAGCTTCTTTCTTCACGTTTCAGCAGCTAGCACGCTCTCCGTGTGCTGGAGAAGCGGCAGAGGCTTCCTTGCCGGAGAAGCGGCACCTTCGCCGGCAGAGAGCATCCTGCCGGCCGCGGTGCGCTCCGGAGCGGGGGCTTGTGCCGAAAGAGGCCGGCAGCAGGCGCTTACCTTCGGACAGCTCCGGATCGCCGTCTAATGCGTCTCTTGTCGCCTACACGGCAGGGAAAAGCTTTTCCACTCTGTCTAGGAAGGAGAAAGTGTGCCAGCACAGCAAATGCCTCCCGGACTTTCCCTGGAATTCAGCAAGTGCTTTGCAGCTTGAAATTGGAAGGAAAGCCTCAGATTTAGCAGCCAGAGCTTCAGGAGGAGCAGCAGCGAGCACAGCATCGGTTTTGCAGCAGCTCCTTCCATGTGCATGTTTTTGGGAGTGGAAAGGCTTGCAGAGTGTTAAAGTAGCTTTTTCTCTCCGCTGGAAAGCTGCACGCTCAGTGCCAGTGTTCTGCAGCTTCTTTCTTCACGTTTCAGCAGCTAGCACGCTCTCCGTGTGCTGGAGAAGCGGCCGAGGCTTCCTTGCCGGAGAAGCGGCACCTTCGCCGGCAGAGAGCATCCTGCCGGCCGCGGTGCGCTCCGGAGCGGGGGCTTGTGCCGAAAGAGGCCGGCAACAGGCGCTTACCTTCGGACAGCTCCGGATCGCCGTCTAATGCGTCTCTTGTCGCCTACACGGCAGGGAAAAGCTTTTCCACTCTGTCTAGGAAGGAGAAAGTGTGCCAGCACAGCAAATGCCTCCCGGACTTTCCCTGGAATTCAGCAAGTGCTTTGCAGCTTGAAATTGGAAGGAAAGCCTCAGATTTAGCAGCCAGAGCTTCAGGAGGAGCAGCAGCGAGCACAGCATCGGTTTTGCAGCAGCTCCTTCCATGTGCATGTTTTTGGGAGTGGAAAGGCTTGCAGAGTGTTAAAGTAGCTTTTTCTCTCCGCTGGAAAGCTGCACGCTGAGTGCCAGTGTTCTGCAGCTTCTTTCTTCACGTTTCAGCAGCTAGCACGCTCTCCGTGTGCTGGAGAAGCGGCAGAGGCTTCCTTGCCGGAGAAGCGGCACCTTCGCCGGCAGAGAGCATCCTGCCGGCCGCGGTGCGCTCCGGAGCGGGGGCTTGTGCCGAAAGAGGCCGGCAACAGGCGCTTACCTTCGGACAGCTCCGGATCGCCGTCTAATGCGTCTCTTGTCGCCTACACGGCAGGGAAAAGCTTTTCCACTCTGTCTAGGAAGGAGAAAGTGTGCCAGCACAGCAAATGCCTCCCGGACTTTCCCTGGAATTCAGCAAGTGCTTTGCAGCTTGAAATTGGAAGGAAAGCCTCAGATTTAGCAGCCAGAGCTTCAGGAGGAGCAGCAGCGAGCACAGCATCGGTTTTGCAGCAGCTCCTTCCATGTGCATGTTTTTGGGAGTGGAAAGGCTTGCAGAGTGTTAAAGTAGCTTTTTCTCTCCGCTGGAAAGCTGCACGCTGAGTGCCAGTGTTCTGCAGCTTCTTTCTTCACGTTTCAGCAGCTAGCACGCTCTCCGTGTGCTGGAGAAGCGGCAGAGGCTTCCTTGCCGGAGAAGCGGCACCTTCGCCGGCAGAGAGCATCCTGCCGGCCGCGGTGCGCTCCGGAGCGGGGGCTTGTGCCGAAAGAGGCCGGCAACAGGCGCTTACCTTCGGACAGCTCCGGATCGCCGTCTAATGCGTCTCTTGTCGCCTACACGGCAGGGAAAAGCTTTTCCACTCTGTCTAGGAAGGAGAAAGTGTGCCAGCACAGCAAATGCCTCCCGGACTTTCCCTGGAATTCAGCAAGTGCTTTGCAGCTTGAAATTGGAAGGAAAGCCTCAGATTTAGCAGCCAGAGCTTCAGGAGGAGCAGCAGCGAGCACAGCATCGGTTTTGCAGCAGCTCCTTCCATGTGCATGTTTTTGGGAGTGGAAAGGCTTGCAGAGTGTTAAAGTAGCTTTTTCTCTCCGCTGGAAAGCTGCACGCTCAGTGCCAGTCTTCTGCAGCTTCTTTCTTCACGTTTCAGCAGCTAGCTCGCTCTCCGTGTGCTGGAGAAGCGGCCGAGGCTTCCTTGCCGGAGAAGCGGCACCTTCGCCGGCAGAGAGCATCCTGCCGGCCGCGGTGCGCTCCGGAGCGGGGGCTTGTGCCGAAAGAGGCCGGCAACAGGCGCTTACCTTCGGATAGCTCCGGATCGCCGTCTAATGCGTCTCTTGTCGCCTACACGGCAGGGAAAAGCTTTTCCACTCTGTCTAGGAAGGAGAAAGTGTGCCAGCACAGCAAATGCCTCCCGGACTTTCCCTGCAATTCAGCAAGTGCTTTGCAGCTTGAAATTGGAAGGAAAGCCTCAGATTTAGCAGCCAGAGCTTCAGGAGGAGCAGCAGCGAGCACAGCATCGGTTTTGCAGCAGCTCCTTCCATGTGCATGTTTTTGGGAGTTGAGAGGCTTGCAGAGTGTTAAAGTAGCTTTTTCTCTCCGCTGGAAAGCTGCACGCTCAGTGCCAGTCTTCTGCAGCTTCTTTCTTCACGTTTCAGCAGCTAGCACGCTCTCCGTGTGCTGGAGAAGCGGCAGAGGCTTCCTTGCCGGAGAAGCGGCACCTTCGCCGGCAGAGAGCATCCTGCCGGCCGCGGTGCGCTCCGGAGCGGGGGCTTGTGCCGAAAGAGGCCGGCAACAGGCGCTTACCTTCGGACAGCACCGGATCGCCGTCTAATGCGTCTCTTGTCGCCTACACGGCAGGGAAAAGCTTTTCCACTCTTTCTAGGAAGGAGAAAGTGTGCCAGCACAGCAAATGCCTCCCGGACTTTCCCTGGAATTCAGCAAGTGCTTTGCAGCTTGAAATTGGAAGGAAAGCCTCAGATTTAGCAGCCAGAGCTTCAGGAGGAGCAGCAGCGAGCACAGCATCGCTTTTGCAGCAGCTCCTTCCATGTGCATGTTTTTGGGAGTGGAAAGGCTTGCAGAGTGTTAAAGTAGCTTTTTCTCTCCGCTGGAAAGCTGCACGCTCAGTGCCAGTGTTCTGCAGCTTCTTTCTTCACGTTTCAGCAGCTAGCTCGCTCTCCGTGTGCTGGAGAAGCGGCAGAGGCTTCCTTGCCGGAGAAGCGGCACCTTCGCCGGCAGAGAGCATCCTGCCGGCCGCGGTGCGCTCCGGAGCGGGGGCTTGTGCCGAAAGAGGCCGGCAACAGGCGCTTACCTTCGGATAGCTCCGGATCGCAGTCTAATGCGTCTCTTGTCGCCTACACGGCAGGGAAAAGCTTTTCCACTCTGTCTAGGAAGGAGAAAGTGTGCCAGCACAGCAAATGCCTCCCGGACTTTCCCTGGAATTCAGCAAGTGCTTTGCAGCTTGAAATTGGAAGGAAAGCCTCAGATTTAGCAGCCAGAGCTTCAGGAGGAGCAGCAGCGAGCACAGCATCGGTTTTGCAGCAGCTCCTTCCATGTGCATGTTTTTGGGAGTGGAGAGGCTTGCAGAGTGTTAAAGTAGCTTTTTCTCTCCGCTGGAAAGCTGCACGCTCAGTGCCAGTCTTCTGCAGCTTCTTTCTTCACGTTTCAGCAGCTAGCACGCTCTCCGTGTGCTGGAGAAGCGGCAGAGGCTTCCTTGCCGGAGAAGCGGCACCTTCGCCGGCAGAGAGCATCCTGCCGGCCGCGGTGCGCTCCGGAGCGGGGGCTTGTGCCGAAAGAGGCCGGCAACAGGCGCTTACCTTCGGACAGCTCCGGATCGCCGTCTAATGCGTCTCTTGTCGCCTACACGGCAGGGAAAAGCTTTTCCACTCTGTCTAGGAAGGAGAAAGTGTGCCAGCACAGCAAATGCCTCCCGGACTTTCCCTGCAATTCAGCAAGTGCTTTGCAGCTTGAAATTGGAAGGAAAGCCTCAGATTTAGCAGCCAGAGCTTCAGGAGGAGCAGCAGCGAGCACAGCATCGGTTTTGCAGCAGCTCCTTCCATGTGCATGTTTTTGGGAGTGGAGAGGCTTGCAGAGTGTTAAAGTAGCTTTTTCTCTCCGCTGGAAAGCTGCACGCTCAGTGCCAGTCTTCTGCAGCTTCTTTCTTCACGTTTCAGCAGCTAGCACGCTCTCCGTGTGCTGGAGAAGCGGCAGAGGCTTCCTTGCCGGAGAAGCGGCACCTTCGCCGGCAGAGAGCATCCTGCCGGCCGCGGTGCGCTCCGGAGCGGGGGCTTGTGCCGAAAGAGGCCGGCAACAGGCGCTTACCTTCGGACAGCTCCGGATCGCCGTCTAATGCGTCTCTTGTCGCCTACACGGCAGGGAAAAGCTTTTCCACTCTGTCTAGGAAGGAGAAAGTGTGCCAGCACAGCAAATGCCTCCCGGACTTTCCCTGCAATTCAGCAAGTGCTTTGCAGCTTGAAATTGGAAGGAAAGCCTCAGATTTAGCAGCCAGAGCTTCAGGAGGAGCAGCAGCGAGCACAGCATCGCTTTTGCAGCAGCTCCTTCCATGTGCATGTTTTTGGGAGTGGAAAGGCTTGCAGAGTGTTAAAGTAGCTTTTTCTCTCCGCTGGAAAGCTGCACGCTCAGTGCCAGTGTTCTGCAGCTTCTTTCTTCACGTTTCAGCAGCTAGCACGCTCTCCGTGTGCTGGAGAAGCGGCAGAGGCTTCCTTGCCGGAGAAGCGGCACCTTCGCCGGCAGAGAGCATCCTGCCGGCCGCGGTGCGCTCCGGAGCGGGGGCTTGTGCCGAAAGAGGCCGGCAACAGGCGCTTACCTTCGGACAGCTCCGGATCGCCGTCTAATGCGTCTCTTGTCGCCTACACGGCAGGGAAAAGCTTTTCCACTCTGTCTAGGAAGGAGAAAGTGTGCCAGCACAGCAAATGCCTCCCGGACTTTCCCTGGAATTCAGCAAGTGCTTTGCAGCTTGAAATTGGAAGGAAAGCCTCAGATTTAGCAGCCAGAGCTTCAGGAGGAGCAGCAGCGAGCACAGCATCGGTTTTGCAGCAGCTCCTTCCATGTGCATGTTTTTGGGAGTGGAAAGGCTTGCAGAGTGTTAAAGTAGCTTTTTCTCTCCGCTGGAAAGCTGCACGCTCAGTGCCAGTCTTCTGCAGCTTCTTTCTTCACGTTTCAGCAGCTAGCACGCTCTCCGTGTGCTGGAGAAGCGGCAGAGGCTTCCTTGCCGGAGAAGCGGCACCTTCGCCGGCAGAGAGCATCCGGCCGGCCGCGGTGCGCTCCGGAGCGGGGGCTTGTGCCGAAAGAGGCCGGCAACAGGCGCTTACCTTCGGACAGCTCCGGATCGCCGTCTAATGCGTCTCTTGTCGCCTACACGGCAGGGAAAAGCTTTTCCACTCTGTCTAGGAAGGAGAAAGTGTGCCAGCACAGCAAATGCCTCCCGGACTTTCCCTGGAATTCAGCAAGTGCTTTGCAGCTTGAAATTGGAAGGAAAGCCTCAGATTTAGCAGCCAGAGCTTCAGGAGGAGCAGCAGCGAGCACAGCATCGGTTTTGCAGCAGCTCCTTCCATGTGCATGTTTTTGGGAGTGGAAAGGCTTGCAGAGTGTTAAAGTAGCTTTTTCTCTCCGCTGGAAAGCTGCACGCTCAGTGCCAGTCTTCTGCAGCTTCTTTCTTCACGTTTCAGCAGCTAGCACGCTCTCCGTGTGCTGGAGAAGCGGCAGAGGCTTCCTTGCCGGAGAAGCGGCACCTTCGCCGGCAGAGTGCATCCTGCCGGCCGCGGTGCGCTCCGGAGCGGGGGCTTGTGCCGAAAGAGGCCGGCAACAGGCGCTTACCTTCGGACAGCTCCGGATCGCCGTCTAATGCGTCTCTTGTCGCCTACACGGCAGGGAAAAGCTTTTCCACTCTGTCTAGGAAGGAGAAAGTGTGCCAGCACAGCAAATGCCTCCCGGACTTTCCCTGGAATTCAGCAAGTGCTTTGCAGCTTGAAATTGGAAGGAAAGCCTCAGATTTAGCAGCCAGAGCTTCAGGAGGAGCAGCAGCGAGCACAGCATCGGTTTTGCAGCAGCTCCTTCCATGTGCATGTTTTTGGGAGTTGAGAGGCTTGCAGAGTGTTAAAGTAGCTTTTTCTCTCCGCTGGAAAGCTGCACGCTCAGTGCCAGTCTTCTGCAGCTTCTTTCTTCACGTTTCAGCAGCTAGCACGCTCTCCGTGTGCTGGAGAAGCGGCAGAGGCTTCCTTGCCGGAGAAGCGGCACCTTCGCCGGCAGAGAGCATCCTGCCGGCCGCGGTGCGCTCCGGAGCGGGGGCTTGTGCCGAAAGAGGCCGGCAACAGGCGCTTACCTTCGGACAGCACCGGATCGCCGTCTAATGCGTCTCTTGTCGCCTACACGGCAGGGAAAAGCTTTTCCACTCTTTCTAGGAAGGAGAAAGTGTGCCAGCACAGCAAATGCCTCCCGGACTTTCCCTGGAATTCAGCAAGTGCTTTGCAGCTTGAAATTGGAAGGAAAGCCTCAGATTTAGCAGCCAGAGCTTCAGGAGGAGCAGCAGCGAGCACAGCATCGCTTTTGCAGCAGCTCCTTCCATGTGCATGTTTTTGGGAGTGGAAAGGCTTGCAGAGTGTTAAAGTAGCTTTTTCTCTCCGCTGGAAAGCTGCACGCTCAGTGCCAGTCTTCTGCAGCTTCTTTCTTCACGTTTCAGCAGCTAGCTCGCTCTCCGTGTGCTGGAGAAGCGGCAGAGGCTTCCTTGCCGGAGAAGCGGCACCTTCGCCGGCAGAGAGCATCCTGCCGGCCGCGGTGCGCTCCGGAGCGGGGGCTTGTGCCGAAAGAGGCCGGCAACAGGCGCTTACCTTCGGATAGCTCCGGATCGCCGTCTAATGCGTCTCTTGTCGCCTACACGGCAGGGAAAAGCTTTTCCACTCTGTCTAGGAAGGAGAAAGTGTGCCAGCACAGCAAATGCCTCCCGGACTTTCCCTGGAATTCAGCAAGTGCTTTGCAGCTTGAAATTGGAAGGAAAGCCTCAGATTTAGCAGCCAGAGCTTCAGGAGGAGCAGCAGCGAGCACAGCATCGGTTTTGCAGCAGCTCCTTCCATGTGCATGTTTTTGGGAGTGGAGAGGCTTGCAGAGTGTTAAAGTAGCTTTTTCTCTCCGCTGGAAAGCTGCACGCTCAGTGCCAGTCTTCTGCAGCTTCTTTCTTCACGTTTCAGCAGCTAGCACGCTCTCCGTGTGCTGGAGAAGCGGCAGAGGCTTCCTTGCCGGAGAAGCGGCACCTTCGCCGGCAGAGAGCATCCTGCCGGCCGCGGTGCGCTCCGGAGCGGGGGCTTGTGCCGAAAGAGGCCGGCAACAGGCGCTTACCTTCGGACAGCTCCGGATCGCCGTCTAATGCGTCTCTTGTCGCCTACACGGCAGGGAAAAGCTTTTCCACTCTGTCTAGGAAGGAGAAAGTGTGCCAGCACAGCAAATGCCTCCCGGACTTTCCCTGCAATTCAGCAAGTGCTTTGCAGCTTGAAATTGGAAGGAAAGCCTCAGATTTAGCAGCCAGAGCTTCAGGAGGAGCAGCAGCGAGCACAGCATCGGTTTTGCAGCAGCTCCTTCCATGTGCATGTTTTTGGGAGTGGAGAGGCTTGCAGAGTGTTAAAGTAGCTTTTTCTCTCCGCTGGAAAGCTGCACGCTCAGTGCCAGTCTTCTGCAGCTTCTTTCTTCACGTTTCAGCAGCTAGCACGCTCTCCGTGTGCTGGAGAAGCGGCAGAGGCTTCCTTGCCGGAGAAGCGGCACCTTCGCCGGCAGAGAGCATCCTGCCGGCCGCGGTGCGCTCCGGAGCGGGGGCTTGTGCCGAAAGAGGCCGGCAACAGGCGCTTACCTTCGGACAGCTCCGGATCGCCGTCTAATGCGTCTCTTGTCGCCTACACGGCAGGGAAAAGCTTTTCCACTCTGTCTAGGAAGGAGAAAGTGTGCCAGCACAGCAAATGCCTCCCGGACTTTCCCTGCAATTCAGCAAGTGCTTTGCAGCTTGAAATTGGAAGGAAAGCCTCAGATTTAGCAGCCAGAGCTTCAGGAGGAGCAGCAGCGAGCACAGCATCGCTTTTGCAGCAGCTCCTTCCATGTGCATGTTTTTGGGAGTGGAAAGGCTTGCAGAGTGTTAAAGTAGCTTTTTCTCTCCGCTGGAAAGCTGCACGCTCAGTGCCAGTGTTCTGCAGCTTCTTTCTTCACGTTTCAGCAGCTAGCACGCTCTCCGTGTGCTGGAGAAGCGGCAGAGGCTTCCTTGCCGGAGAAGCGGCACCTTCGCCGGCAGAGAGCATCCTGCCGGCCGCGGTGCGCTCCGGAGCGGGGGCTTGTGCCGAAAGAGGCCGGCAACAGGCGCTTACCTTCGGACAGCTCCGGATCGCCGTCTAATGCGTCTCTTGTCGCCTACACGGCAGGGAAAAGCTTTTCCACTCTGTCTAGGAAGGAGAAAGTGTGCCAGCACAGCAAATGCCTCCCGGACTTTCCCTGGAATTCAGCAAGTGCTTTGCAGCTTGAAATTGGAAGGAAAGCCTCAGATTTAGCAGCCAGAGCTTCAGGAGGAGCAGCAGCGAGCACAGCATCGGTTTTGCAGCAGCTCCTTCCATGTGCATGTTTTTGGGAGTGGAAAGGCTTGCAGAGTGTTAAAGTAGCTTTTTCTCTCCGCTGGAAAGCTGCACGCTCAGTGCCAGTCTTCTGCAGCTTCTTTCTTCACGTTTCAGCAGCTAGCACGCTCTCCGTGTGCTGGAGAAGCGGCAGAGGCTTCCTTGCCGGAGAAGCGGCACCTTCGCCGGCAGAGAGCATCCGGCCGGCCGCGGTGCGCTCCGGAGCGGGGGCTTGTGCCGAAAGAGGCCGGCAACAGGCGCTTACCTTCGGACAGCTCCGGATCGCCGTCTAATGCGTCTCTTGTCGCCTACACGGCAGGGAAAAGCTTTTCCACTCTGTCTAGGAAGGAGAAAGTGTGCCAGCACAGCAAATGCCTCCCGGACTTTCCCTGGAATTCAGCAAGTGCTTTGCAGCTTGAAATTGGAAGGAAAGCCTCAGATTTAGCAGCCAGAGCTTCAGGAGGAGCAGCAGCGAGCACAGCATCGGTTTTGCAGCAGCTCCTTCCATGTGCATGTTTTTGGGAGTGGAAAGGCTTGCAGAGTGTTAAAGTAGCTTTTTCTCTCCGCTGGAAAGCTGCACGCTCAGTGCCAGTCTTCTGCAGCTTCTTTCTTCACGTTTCAGCAGCTAGCACGCTCTCCGTGTGCTGGAGAAGCGGCAGAGGCTTCCTTGCCGGAGAAGCGGCACCTTCGCCGGCAGAGAGCATCCTGCCGGCCGCGGTGCGCTCCGGAGCGGGGGCTTGTGCCGAAAGAGGCCGGCAACAGGCGCTTACCTTCGGACAGCTCCGGATCGCCGTCTAATGCGTCTCTTGTCGCCTACACGGCAGGGAAAAGCTTTTCCACTCTGTCTAGGAAGGAGAAAGTGTGCCAGCACAGCAAATGCCTCCCGGACTTTCCCTGGAATTCAGCAAGTGCTTTGCAGCTTGAAATTGGAAGGAAAGCCTCAGATTTAGCAGCCAGAGCTTCAGGAGGAGCAGCAGCGAGCACAGCATCGGTTTTGCAGCAGCTCCTTCCATAAGCATGTTTTTGGGAGTGGAAAGGCTTGCAGAGTGTTAAAGTAGCTTTTTCTCTCCGCTGGAAAGCTGCACGCTCAGTGCCAGTGTTCTGCAGCTTCTTTCTTCACGTTTCAGCAGCTAGCACGCTCTCCGTGTGCTGGAGAAGCGGCAGAGGCTTCCTTGCCGGAGAAGCGGCACCTTCGCCGGCAGAGAGCATCCGGCCGGCCGCGGTGCGCTCCGGAGCGGGGGCTTGTGCCGAAAGAGGCCGGCAACAGGCGCTTACCTTCGGACAGCTCCGGATCGCCGTCTAATGCGTCTCTTGTCGCCTACACGGCAGGGAAAAGCTTTTCCACTCTGTCTAGGAAGGAGAAAGTGTGCCAGCACAGCAAATGCCTCCCGGACTTTCCCTGGAATTCAGCAAGTGCTTTGCAGCTTGAAATTGGAAGGAAAGCCTCAGATTTAGCAGCCAGAGCTTCAGGAGGAGCAGCAGCGAGCACAGCATCGGTTTTGCAGCAGCTCCTTCCATGTGCATGTTTTTGGGAGTGGAAAGGCTTGCAGAGTGTTAAAGTAGCTTTTTCTCTCCGCTGGAAAGCTGCACGCTCAGTGCCAGTGTTCTGCAGCTTCTTTCTTCACGTTTCAGCAGCTAGCACGCTCTCCGTGTGCTGGAGAAGCGGCAGAGGCTTCCTTGCCGGAGAAGCGGCACCTTCGCCGGCAGAGAGCATCCTGCCGGCCGCGGTGCGCTCCGGAGCGGGGGCTTGTGCCGAAAGAGGCCGGCAACAGTCGCTTACCTTCGGACAGCTCCGGATCGCCGTCTAATGCGCCTCTTGTCGCCTACACGGCAGGGAAAAGCTTTTCCACTCTGTCTAGGAAGGAGAAAGTGTGCCAGCACAGCAAATGCCTCCCGGACTTTCCCTGGAATTCAGCAAGTGCTTTGCAGCTTGAAATTGGAAGGAAAGCCTCAGATTTAGCAGCCAGAGCTTCAGGAGGAGCAGCAGCGAGCACAGCATCGGTTTTGCAGCAGCTCCTTCCATGTGCATGTTTTTGGGAGTGGAAAGGCTTGCAGAGTGTTAAAGTAGCTTTTTCTCTCCGCTGGAAAGCTGCACGCTCAGTGCCAGTGTTCTGCAGCTTCTTTCTTCACGTTTCAGCAGCTAGCACGCTCTCCGTGTGCTGGAGAAGCGGCAGAGGCTTCCTTGCCGGAGAAGCGGCACCTTCGCCGGCAGAGAGCATCCTGCCGGCCGCGGTGCGCTCCGGAGCGGGGGCTTGTGCCGAAAGAGGCCGGCAACAGGCGCTTACCTTCGGACAGCTCCGGATCGCCGTCTAATGCGTCTCTTGTCGCCTACACGGCAGGGAAAAGCTTTTCCACTCTGTCTAGGAAGGAGAAAGTGTGCCAGCACAGCAAATGCCTCCCGGACTTTCCCTGGAATTCAGCAAGTGCTTTGCAGCTTGAAATTGGAAGGAAAGCCTCAGATTTAGCAGCCAGAGCTTCAGGAGGAGCAGCAGCGAGCACAGCATCGGTTTTGCAGCAGCTCCTTCCATGTGCATGTTTTTGGGAGTGGAGAGGCTTGCAGAGTGTTAAAGTAGCTTTTTCTCTCCGCTGGAAAGCTGCACGCTCAGTGCCAGTCTTCTGCAGCTTCTTTCTTCACGTTTCAGCAGCTAGCACGCTCTCCGTGTGCTGGAGAAGCGGCAGAGGCTTCCTTGCCGGAGAAGCGGCACCTTCGCCGGCAGAGAGCATCCTGCCGGCCGCGGTGCGCTCCGGAGCGGGGGCTTGTGCCGAAAGAGGCCGGCAACAGGCGCTTACCTTCGGACAGCTCCGGATCGCCGTCTAATGCGTCTCTTGTCGCCTACACGGCAGGGAAAAGCTTTTCCACTCTGTCTAGGAAGGAGAAAGTGTGCCAGCACAGCAAATGCCTCCCGGACTTTCCCTGCAATTCAGCAAGTGCTTTGCAGCTTGAAATTGGAAGGAAAGCCTCAGATTTAGCAGCCAGAGCTTCAGGAGGAGCAGCAGCGAGCACAGCATCGCTTTTGCAGCAGCTCCTTCCATGTGCATGTTTTTGGGAGTGGAGAGGCTTGCAGAGTGTTAAAGTAGCTTTTTCTCTCCGCTGGAAAGCTGCACGCTCAGTGCCAGTCTTCTGCAGCTTCTTTCTTCACGTTTCAGCAGCTAGCACGCTCTCCGTGTGCTGGAGAAGCGGCAGAGGCTTCCTTGCCGGAGAAGCGGCACCTTCGCCGGCAGAGAGCATCCTGCCGGCCGCGGTGCGCTCCGGAGCGGGGGCTTGTGCCGAAAGAGGCCGGCAACAGGCGCTTACCTTCGGACAGCTCCGGATCGCCGTCTAATGCGTCTCTTGTCGCCTACACGGCAGGGAAAAGCTTTTCCACTCTGTCTAGGAAGGAGAAAGTGTGCCAGCACAGCAAATGCCTCCCGGACTTTCCCTGCAATTCAGCAAGTGCTTTGCAGCTTGAAATTGGAAGGAAAGCCTCAGATTTAGCAGCCAGAGCTTCAGGAGGAGCAGCAGCGAGCACAGCATCGCTTTTGCAGCAGCTCCTTCCATGTGCATGTTTTTGGGAGTGGAAAGGCTTGCAGAGTGTTAAAGTAGCTTTTTCTCTCCGCTGGAAAGCTGCACGCTCAGTGCCAGTGTTCTGCAGCTTCTTTCTTCACGTTTCAGCAGCTAGCACGCTCTCCGTGTGCTGGAGAAGCGGCAGAGGCTTCCTTGCCGGAGAAGCGGCACCTTCGCCGGCAGAGAGCATCCTGCCGGCCGCGGTGCGCTCCGGAGCGGGGGCTTGTGCCGAAAGAGGCCGGCAACAGGCGCTTACCTTCGGACAGCTCCGGATCGCCGTCTAATGCGTCTCTTGTCGCCTACACGGCAGGGAAAAGCTTTTCCACTCTGTCTAGGAAGGAGAAAGTGTGCCAGCACAGCAAATGCCTCCCGGACTTTCCCTGGAATTCAGCAAGTGCTTTGCAGCTTGAAATTGGAAGGAAAGCCTCAGATTTAGCAGCCAGAGCTTCAGGAGGAGCAGCAGCGAGCACAGCATCGGTTTTGCAGCAGCTCCTTCCATGTGCATGTTTTTGGGAGTGGAAAGGCTTGCAGAGTGTTAAAGTAGCTTTTTCTCTCCGCTGGAAAGCTGCACGCTCAGTGCCAGTCTTCTGCAGCTTCTTTCTTCACGTTTCAGCAGCTAGCACGCTCTCCGTGTGCTGGAGAAGCGGCAGAGGCTTCCTTGCCGGAGAAGCGGCACCTTCGCCGGCAGAGAGCATCCTGCCGGCCGCGGTGCGCTCCGGAGCGGGGGCTTGTGCCGAAAGAGGCCGGCAACAGGCGCTTACCTTCGGACAGCTCCGGATCGCCGTCTAATGCGTCTCTTGTCGCCTACACGGCAGGGAAAAGCTTTTCCACTCTGTCTAGGAAGGAGAAAGTGTGCCAGCACAGCAAATGCCTCCCGGACTTTCCCTGGAATTCAGCAAGTGCTTTGCAGCTTGAAATTGGAAGGAAAGCCTCAGATTTAGCAGCCAGAGCTTCAGGAGGAGCAGCAGCGAGCACAGCATCGGTTTTGCAGCAGCTCCTTCCATAAGCATGTTTTTGGGAGTGGAAAGGCTTGCAGAGTGTTAAAGTAGCTTTTTCTCTCCGCTGGAAAGCTGCACGCTCAGTGCCAGTGTTCTGCAGCTTCTTTCTTCACGTTTCAGCAGCTAGCACGCTCTCCGTGTGCTGGAGAAGCGGCAGAGGCTTCCTTGCCGGAGAAGCGGCACCTTCGCCGGCAGAGAGCATCCGGCCGGCCGCGGTGCGCTCCGGAGCGGGGGCTTGTGCCGAAAGAGGCCGGCAACAGGCGCTTACCTTCGGACAGCTCCGGATCGCCGTCTAATGCGTCTCTTGTCGCCTACACGGCAGGGAAAAGCTTTTCCACTCTGTCTAGGAAGGAGAAAGTGTGCCAGCACAGCAAATGCCTCCCGGACTTTCCCTGGAATTCAGCAAGTGCTTTGCAGCTTGAAATTGGAAGGAAAGCCTCAGATTTAGCAGCCAGAGCTTCAGGAGGAGCAGCAGCGAGCACAGCATCGGTTTTGCAGCAGCTCCTTCCATGTGCATGTTTTTGGGAGTGGAAAGGCTTGCAGAGTGTTAAAGTAGCTTTTTCTCTC
Organism: Fringilla coelebs; assembly: GCF_963513975.1. Lineage (NCBI taxonomy): Eukaryota > Metazoa > Chordata > Aves > Passeriformes > Fringillidae > Fringilla > Fringilla coelebs. Next base: position 305,706 of record NW_028167588.1, on the reverse strand, counting down.
CGCTGGAAAGCTGCACGCTCAGTGCCAGTGTTCTGCAGCTTCTTTCTTCACGTTTCAGCAGCTAGCACGCTCTCCGTGTGCTGGAGAAGCGGCAGAGGCTTCCTTGCCGGAGAAGCGGCACCTTCGCCGGCAGAGAGCATCCTGCCGGCCGCGGTGCGCTCCGGAGCGGGGGCTTGTGCCGAAAGAGGCCGGCAACAGTCGCTTACCTTCGGACAGCTCCGGATCGCCGTCTAATGCGCCTCTTGTCGCCTACACGGCAGGGAAAAGCTTTTCCACTCTGTCTAGGAAGGAGAAAGTGTGCCAGCACAGCAAATGCCTCCCGGACTTTCCCTGGAATTCAGCAAGTGCTTTGCAGCTTGAAATTGGAAGGAAAGCCTCAGATTTAGCAGCCAGAGCTTCAGGAGGAGCAGCAGCGAGCACAGCATCGGTTTTGCAGCAGCTCCTTCCATGTGCATGTTTTTGGGAGTGGAAAGGCTTGCAGAGTGTTAAAGTAGCTTTTTCTCTCCGCTGGAAAGCTGCACGCTCAGTGCCAGTGTTCTGCAGCTTCTTTCTTCACGTTTCAGCAGCTAGCACGCTCTCCGTGTGCTGGAGAAGCGGCAGAGGCTTCCTTGCCGGAGAAGCGGCACCTTCGCCGGCAGAGAGCATCCTGCCGGCCGCGGTGCGCTCCGGAGCGGGGGCTTGTGCCGAAAGAGGCCGGCAACAGGCGCTTACCTTCGGACAGCTCCGGATCGCCGTCTAATGCGTCTCTTGTCGCCTACACGGCAGGGAAAAGCTTTTCCACTCTGTCTAGGAAGGAGAAAGTGTGCCAGCACAGCAAATGCCTCCCGGACTTTCCCTGGAATTCAGCAAGTGCTTTGCAGCTTGAAATTGGAAGGAAAGCCTCAGATTTAGCAGCCAGAGCTTCAGGAGGAGCAGCAGCGAGCACAGCATCGGTTTTGCAGCAGCTCCTTCCATGTGCATGTTTTTGGGAGTGGAAAGGCTTGCAGAGTGTTAAAGTAGCTTTTTCTCTCCGCTGGAAAGCTGCACGCTCAGTGCCAGTGTTCTGCAGCTTCTTTCTTCACGTTTCAGCAGCTAGCTCGCTCTCCGTGTGCTGGAGAAGCGGCCGAGGCTTCCTTGCCGGAGAAGCGGCACCTTCGCCGGCAGAGAGCATCCTGCCGGCCGCGGTGCGCTCCGGAGCGGGGGCTTGTGCCGAAAGAGGCCGGCAACAGGCGCTTACCTTCGGACAGCTCCGGATCGCCGTCTAATGCGTCTCTTGTCGCCTACACGGCAGGGAAAAGCTTTTCCACTCTGTCTAGGAAGGAGAAAGTGTGCCAGCACAGCAAATGCCTCCCGGACTTTCCCTGGAATTCAGCAAGTGCTTTACAGCTTGAAATTGGAAGGAAAGCCTCAGATTTAGCAGCCAGAGCTTCAGGAGGAGCAGCAGCGAGCACAGCATCGGTTTTGCAGCAGCTCCTTCCATGTGCATGTTTTTGGGAGTGGAGAGGCTTGCAGAGTGTTAAAGTAGCTTTTTCTCTCCGCTGGAAAGCTGCACGCTCAGTGCCAGTGTTCTGCAGCTTCTTTCTTCACGTTTCAGCAGCTAGCACGCTCTCCGTGTGCTGGAGAAGCGGCAGAGGCTTCCTTGCCGGAGAAGCGGCACCTTCGCCGGCAGAGAGCATCCTGCCGGCCGCGGTGCGCTCCGGAGCGGGGGCTTGTGCCGAAAGAGGCCGGCAACAGGCGCTTACCTTCGGACAGCTCCGGATCGCCGTCTAATGCGTCTCTTGTCGCCTACACGGCAGGGAAAAGCTTTTCCACTCTGTCTAGGAAGGAGAAAGTGTGCCAGCACAGCAAATGCCTCCCGGACTTTCCCTGGAATTCAGCAAGTGCTTTGCAGCTTGAAATTGGAAGGAAAGCCTCAGATTTAGCAGCCAGAGCTTCAGGAGGAGCAGCAGCGAGCACAGCATCGGTTTTGCAGCAGCTCCTTCCATGTGCATGTTTTTGGGAGTGGAAAGGCTTGCAGAGTGTTAAAGTAGCTTTTTCTCTCCGCTGGAAAGCTGCACGCTCAGTGCCAGTGTTCTGCAGCTTCTTTCTTCACGTTTCAGCAGCTAGCTCGCTCTCCGTGTGCTGGAGAAGCGGCCGAGGCTTCCTTGCCGGAGAAGCGGCACCTTCGCCGGCAGAGAGCATCCTGCCGGCCGCGGTGCGCTCCGGAGCGGGGGCTTGTGCCGAAAGAGGCCGGCAACAGGCGCTTACCTTCGGACAGCTCCGGATCGCCGTCTAATGCGTCTCTTGTCGCCTACACGGCAGGGAAAAGCTTTTCCACTCTGTCTAGGAAGGAGAAAGTGTGCCAGCACAGCAAATGCCTCCCGGACTTTCCCTGGAATTCAGCAAGTGCTTTACAGCTTGAAATTGGAAGGAAAGCCTCAGATTTAGCAGCCAGAGCTTCAGGAGGAGCAGCAGCGAGCACAGCATCGGTTTTGCAGCAGCTCCTTCCATGTGCATGTTTTTGGGAGTGGAGAGGCTTGCAGAGTGTTAAAGTAGCTTTTTCTCTCCGCTGGAAAGCTGCACGCTCAGTGCCAGTCTTCTGCAGCTTCTTTCTTCACGTTTCAGCAGCTAGCACGCTCTCCGTGTGCTGGAGAAGCGGCAGAGGCTTCCTTGCCGGAGAAGCGGCACCTTCGCCGGCAGAGAGCATCCTGCCGGCCGCGGTGCGCTCCGGAGCGGGGGCTTGTGCCGAAAGAGGCCGGCAACAGGCGCTTACCTTCGGACAGCTCCGGATCGCCGTCTAATGCGTCTCTTGTCGCCTACACGGCAGGGAAAAGCTTTTCCACTCTGTCTAGGAAGGAGAAAGTGTGCCAGCACAGCAAATGCCTCCCGGACTTTCCCTGCAATTCAGCAAGTGCTTTGCAGCTTGAAATTGGAAGGAAAGCCTCAGATTTAGCAGCCAGAGCTTCAGGAGGAGCAGCAGCGAGCACAGCATCGGTTTTGCAGCAGCTCCTTCCATGTGCATGTTTTTGGGAGTGGAGAGGCTTGCAGAGTGTTAAAGTAGCTTTTTCTCTCCGCTGGAAAGCTGCACGCTCAGTGCCAGTCTTCTGCAGCTTCTTTCTTCACGTTTCAGCAGCTAGCACGCTCTCCGTGTGCTGGAGAAGCGGCAGAGGCTTCCTTGCCGGAGAAGCGGCACCTTCGCCGGCAGAGAGCATCCGGCCGGCCGCGGTGCGCTCCGGAGCGGGGGCTTGTGCCGAAAGAGGCCGGCAACAGGCGCTTACCTTCGGACAGCTCCGGATCGCCGTCTAATGCGTCTCTTGTCGCCTACACGGCAGGGAAAAGCTTTTCCACTCTGTCTAGGAAGGAGAAAGTGTGCCAGCACAGCAAATGCCTCCCGGACTTTCCCTGGAATTCAGCAAGTGCTTTGCAGCTTGAAATTGGAAGGAAAGCCTCAGATTTAGCAGCCAGAGCTTCAGGAGGAGCAGCAGCGAGCACAGCATCGGTTTTGCAGCAGCTCCTTCCATGTGCATGTTTTTGGGAGTGGAGAGGCTTGCAGAGTGTTAAAGTAGCTTTTTCTCTCCGCTGGAAAGCTGCACGCTCAGTGCCAGTCTTCTGCAGCTTCTTTCTTCACGTTTCAGCAGCTAGCACGCTCTCCGTGTGCTGGAGAAGCGGCAGAGGCTTCCTTGCCGGAGAAGCGGCACCTTCGCCGGCAGAGAGCATCCTGCCGGCCGCGGTGCGCTCCGGAGCGGGGGCTTGTGCCGAAAGAGGCCGGCAACAGGCGCTTACCTTCGGACAGCTCCGGATCGCCGTCTAATGCGTCTCTTGTCGCCTACACGGCAGGGAAAAGCTTTTCCACTCTGTCTAGGAAGGAGAAAGTGTGCCAGCACAGCAAATGCCTCCCGGACTTTCCCTGGAATTCAGCAAGTGCTTTGCAGCTTGAAATTGGAAGGAAAGCCTCAGATTTAGCAGCCAGAGCTTCAGGAGGAGCAGCAGCGAGCACAGCATCGGTTTTGCAGCAGCTCCTTCCATGTGCATGTTTTTGGGAGTGGAAAGGCTTGCAGAGTGTTAAAGTAGCTTTTTCTCTCCGCTGGAAAGCTGCACGCTCAGTGCCAGTGTTCTGCAGCTTCTTTCTTCACGTTTCAGCAGCTAGCACGCTCTCCGTGTGCTGGAGAAGCGGCAGAGGCTTCCTTGCCGGAGAAGCGGCACCTTCGCCGGCAGAGAGCATCCTGCCGGCCGCGGTGCGCTCCGGAGCGGGGGCTTGTGCCGAAAGAGGCCGGCAACAGGCGCTTACCTTCGGACAGCTCCGGATGCCCGTCTAATGCGTCTCTTGTCGCCTACACGGCAGGGAAAAGCTTTTCCACTCTGTCTAGGAAGGAGAAAGTGTGCCAGCACAGCAAATGCCTCCCGGACTTTCCCTGGAATTCAGCAAGTGCTTTGCAGCTTGAAATTGGAAGGAAAGCCTCAGATTTAGCAGCCAGAGCTTCAGGAGGAGCAGCAGCGAGCACAGCATCGGTTTTGCAGCAGCTCCTTCCATGTGCATGTTTTTGGGAGTGGAAAGGCTTGCAGAGTGTTAAAGTAGCTTTTTCTCTCCGCTGGAAAGCTGCACGCTCAGTGCCAGTCTTCTGCAGCTTCTTTCTTCACGTTTCAGCAGCTAGCACGCTCTCCGTGTGCTGGAGAAGCGGCAGAGGCTTCCTTGCCGGAGAAGCGGCACCTTCGCCGGCAGAGAGCATCCTGCCGGCCGCGGTGCGCTCCGGAGCGGGGGCTTGTGCCGAAAGAGGCCGGCAACAGGCGCTTACCTTCGGACAGCTCCGGATCGCCGTCTAATGCGTCTCTTGTCGCCTACACGGCAGGGAAAAGCTTTTCCACTCTGTCTAGGAAGGAGAAAGTGTGCCAGCACAGCAAATGCCTCCCGGACTTTCCCTGGAATTCAGCAAGTGCTTTGCAGCTTGAAATTGGAAGGAAAGCCTCAGATTTAGCAGCCAGAGCTTCAGGAGGAGCAGCAGCGAGCACAGCATCGGTTTTGCAGCAGCTCCTTCCATGTGCATGTTTTTGGGAGTGGAAAGGCTTGCAGAGTGTTAAAGTAGCTTTTTCTCTCCGCTGGAAAGCTGCACGCTCAGTGCCAGTCTTCTGCAGCTTCTTTCTTCACGTTTCAGCAGCTAGCACGCTCTCCGTGTGCTGGAGAAGCGGCAGAGGCTTCCTTGCCGGAGAAGCGGCACCTTCGCCGGCAGAGAGCATCCGGCCGGCCGCGGTGCGCTCCGGAGCGGGGGCTTGTGCCGAAAGAGGCCGGCAACAGGCGCTTACCTTCGGACAGCTCCGGATCGCCGTCTAATGCGTCTCTTGTCGCCTACACGGCAGGGAAAAGCTTTTCCACTCTGTCTAGGAAGGAGAAAGTGTGCCAGCACAGCAAATGCCTCCCGGACTTTCCCTGGAATTCAGCAAGTGCTTTGCAGCTTGAAATTGGAAGGAAAGCCTCAGATTTAGCAGCCAGAGCTTCAGGAGGAGCAGCAGCGAGCACAGCATCGGTTTTGCAGCAGCTCCTTCCATGTGCATGTTTTTGGGAGTGGAGAGGCTTGCAGAGTGTTAAAGTAGCTTTTTCTCTCCGCTGGAAAGCTGCACGCTCAGTGCCAATCTTCTGCAGCTTCTTTCTTCACGTTTCAGCAGCTAGCACGCTCTCCGTGTGCTGGAGAAGCGGCAGAGGCTTCCTTGCCGGAGAAGCGGCACCTTCGCCGGCAGAGAGCATCCTGCCGGCCGCGGTGCGCTCCGGAGCGGGGGCTTGTGCCGAAAGAGGCCGGCAACAGGCGCTTACCTTCGGACAGCTCCGGATCGCCGTCTAATGCGTCTCTTGTCGCCTACACGGCAGGGAAAAGCTTTTCCACTCTGTCTAGGAAGGAGAAAGTGTGCCAGCACAGCAAATGCCTCCCGGACTTTCCCTGCAATTCAGCAAGTGCTTTGCAGCTTGAAATTGGAAGGAAAGCCTCAGATTTAGCAGCCAGAGCTTCAGGAGGAGCAGCAGCGAGCACAGCATCGCTTTTGCAGCAGCTCCTTCCATGTGCATGTTTTTGGGAGTGGAAAGGCTTGCAGAGTGTTCAAGTAGCTTTTTCTCTCCGCTGGAAAGCTGCACGCTCAGTGCCAGTCTTCTGCAGCTTCTTTCTTCACGTTTCAGCAGCTAGCACGCTCTCCGTGTGCTGGAGAAGCGGCAGAGGCTTCCTTGCCGGAGAAGCGGCACCTTCGCCGGCAGAGAGCATCCTGCCGGCCGCGGTGCGCTCCGGAGCGGGGGCTTGTGCCGAAAGAGGCCGGCAACAGGCGCTTACCTTCGGACAGCTCCGGATCGCCGTCTAATGCGTCTCTTGTCGCCTACACGGCAGGGAAAAGCTTTTCCACTCTGTCTAGGAAGGAGAAAGTGTGCCAGCACAGCAAATGCCTCCCGGACTTTCCCTGGAATTCAGCAAGTGCTTTGCAGCTTGAAATTGGAAGGAAAGCCTCAGATTTAGCAGCCAGAGCTTCAGGAGGAGCAGCAGCGAGCACAGCATCGGTTTTGCAGCAGCTCCTTCCATGTGCATGTTTTTGGGAGTGGAGAGGCTTGCAGAGTGTTAAAGTAGCTTTTTCTCTCCGCTGGAAAGCTGCACGCTCAGTGCCAGTCTTCTGCAGCTTCTTTCTTCACGTTTCAGCAGCTAGCACGCTCTCCGTGTGCTGGAGAAGCGGCAGAGGCTTCCTTGCCGGAGAAGCGGCACCTTCGCCGGCAGAGAGCATCCTGCCGGCCGCGGTGCGCTCCGGAGCGGGGGCTTGGGCCGAAAGAGGCCGGCAACAGGCGCTTACCTTCGGACAGCTCCGGATCGCCGTCTAATGCGTCTCTTGTCGCCTACACGGCAGGGAAAAGCTTTTCCACTCTGTCTAGGAAGGAGAAAGTGTGCCAGCACAGCAAATGCCTCCCGGACTTTCCCTGCAATTCAGCAAGTGCTTTGCAGCTTGAAATTGGAAGGAAAGCCTCAGATTTAGCAGCCAGAGCTTCAGGAGGAGCAGCAGCGAGCACAGCATCGGTTTTGCAGCAGCTCCTTCCATGTGCATGTTTTTGGGAGTGGAGAGGCTTGCAGAGTGTTAAAGTAGCTTTTTCTCTCCGCTGGAAAGCTGCACGCTCAGTGCCAGTCTTCTGCAGCTTCTTTCTTCACGTTTCAGCAGCTAGCACGCTCTCCGTGTGCTGGAGAAGCGGCAGAGGCTTCCTTGCCGGAGAAGCGGCACCTTCGCCGGCAGAGAGCATCCTGCCGGCCGCGGTGCGCTCCGGAGCGGGGGCTTGTGCCGAAAGAGGCCGGCAACAGGCGCTTACCTTCGGACAGCTCCGGATCGCCGTCTAATGCGTCTCTTGTCGCCTACACGGCAGGGAAAAGCTTTTCCACTCTGTCTAGGAAGGAGAAAGTGTGCCAGCACAGCAAATGCCTCCCGGACTTTCCCTGCAATTCAGCAAGTGCTTTGCAGCTTGAAATTGGAAGGAAAGCCTCAGATTTAGCAGCCAGAGCTTCAGGAGGAGCAGCAGCGAGCACAGCATCGGTTTTGCAGCAGCTCCTTCCATGTGCATGTTTTTGGGAGTGGAAAGGCTTGCAGAGTGTTAAAGTAGCTTTTTCTCTCCGCTGGAAAGCTGCACGCTCAGTGCCAGTGTTCTGCAGCTTCTTTCTTCACGTTTCAGCAGCTAGCACGCTCTCCGTGTGCTGGAGAAGCGGCAGAGGCTTCCTTGCCGGAGAAGCGGCACCTTCGCCGGCAGAGAGCATCGTGCCGGCCGCGGTGCGCTCCGGAGCGGGGGCTTGTGCCGAAAGAGGCCGGCAACAGGCGCTTACCTTCGGACAGCTCCGGATCGCCGTCTAATGCGTCTCTTGTCGCCTACACGGCAGGGAAAAGCTTTTCCACTCTGTCTAGGAAGGAGAAAGTGTGCCAGCACAGCAAATGCCTCCCGGACTTTCCCTGGAATTCAGCAAGTGCTTTGCAGCTTGAAATTGGAAGGAAAGCCTCAGATTTAGCAGCCAGAGCTTCAGGAGGAGCAGCAGCGAGCACAGCATCGGTTTTGCAGCAGCTCCTTCCATGTGCATGTTTTTGGGAGTGGAGAGGCTTGCAGAGTGTTAAAGTAGCTTTTTCTCTCCGCTGGAAAGCTGCACGCTCAGTGCCAGTCTTCTGCAGCTTCTTTCTTCACGTTTCAGCAGCTAGCACGCTCTCCGTGTGCTGGAGAAGCGGCAGAGGCTTCCTTGCCGGAGAAGCGGCACCTTCGCCGGCAGAGAGCATCCTGCCGGCCGCGGTGCGCTCCGGAGCGGGGGCTTGTGCCGAAAGAGGCCGGCAACAGGCGCTTACCTTCGGACAGCTCCGGATCGCCGTCTAATGCGTCTCTTGTCGCCTACACGGCAGGGAAAAGCTTTTCCACTCTGTCTAGGAAGGAGAAAGTGTGCCAGCACAGCAAATGCCTCCCGGACTTTCCCTGCAATTCAGCAAGTGCTTTGCAGCTTGAAATTGGAAGGAAAGCCTCAGATTTAGCAGCCAGAGCTTCAGGAGGAGCAGCAGCGAGCACAGCATCGCTTTTGCAGCAGCTCCTTCCATGTGCATGTTTTTGGGAGTGGAGAGGCTTGCAGAGTGTTAAAGTAGCTTTTTCTCTCCGCTGGAAAGCTGCACGCTCAGTGCCAGTCTTCTGCAGCTTCTTTCTTCACGTTTCAGCAGCTAGCACGCTCTCCGTGTGCTGGAGAAGCGGCAGAGGCTTCCTTGCCGGAGAAGCGGCACCTTCGCCGGCAGAGAGCATCCTGCCGGCCGCGGTGCGCTCCGGAGCGGGGGCTTGTGCCGAAAGAGGCCGGCAACAGGCGCTTACCTTCGGACAGCTCCGGATCGCCGTCTAATGCGTCTCTTGTCGCCTACACGGCAGGGAAAAGCTTTTCCACTCTGTCTAGGAAGGAGAAAGTGTGCCAGCACAGCAAATGCCTCCCGGACTTTCCCTGGAATTCAGCAAGTGCTTTGCAGCTTGAAATTGGAAGGAAAGCCTCAGATTTAGCAGCCAGAGCTTCAGGAGGAGCAGCAGCGAGCACAGCATCGGTTTTGCAGCAGCTCCTTCCATGTGCATGTTTTTGGGAGTGGAGAGGCTTGCAGAGTGTTAAAGTAGCTTTTTCTCTCCGCTGGAAAGCTGCACGCTCAGTGCCAGTCTTCTGCAGCTTCTTTCTTCACGTTTCAGCAGCTAGCACGCTCTCCGTGTGCTGGAGAAGCGGCAGAGGCTTCCTTGCCGGAGAAGCGGCACCTTCGCCGGCAGAGAGCATCCGGCCGGCCGCGGTGCGCTCCGGAGCGGGGGCTTGTGCCGAAAGAGGCCGGCAACAGGCGCTTACCTTCGGACAGCTCCGGATCGCCGTCTAATGCGTCTCTTGTCGCCTACACGGCAGGGAAAAGCTTTTCCACTCTGTCTAGGAAGGAGAAAGTGTGCCAGCACAGCAAATGCCTCCCGGACTTTCCCTGGAATTCAGCAAGTGCTTTGCAGCTTGAAATTGGAAGGAAAGCCTCAGATTTAGCAGCCAGAGCTTCAGGAGGAGCAGCAGCGAGCACAGCATCGGTTTTGCAGCAGCTCCTTCCATGTGCATGTTTTTGGGAGTGGAGAGGCTTGCAGAGTGTTAAAGTAGCTTTTTCTCTCCGCTGGAAAGCTGCACGCTCAGTGCCAGTCTTCTGCAGCTTCTTTCTTCACGTTTCAGCAGCTAGCACGCTCTCCGTGTGCTGGAGAAGCGGCAGAGGCTTCCTTGCCGGAGAAGCGGCACCTTCGCCGGCAGAGAGCATCCTGCCGGCCGCGGTGCGCTCCGGAGCGGGGGCTTGTGCCGAAAGAGGCCGGCAACAGGCGCTTACCTTCGGACAGCTCCGGATCGCCGTCTAATGCGTCTCTTGTCGCCTACACGGCAGGGAAAAGCTTTTCCACTCTGTCTAGGAAGGAGAAAGTGTGCCAGCACAGCAAATGCCTCCCGGACTTTCCCTGGAATTCAGCAAGTGCTTTGCAGCTTGAAATTGGAAGGAAAGCCTCAGATTTAGCAGCCAGAGCTTCAGGAGGAGCAGCAGCGAGCACAGCATCGGTTTTGCAGCAGCTCCTTCCATGTGCATGTTTTTGGGAGTGGAAAGGCTTGCAGAGTGTTAAAGTAGCTTTTTCTCTCCGCTGGAAAGCTGCACGCTCAGTGCCAGTGTTCTGCAGCTTCTTTCTTCACGTTTCAGCAGCTAGCACGCTCTCCGTGTGCTGGAGAAGCGGCAGAGGCTTCCTTGCCGGAGAAGCGGCACCTTCGCCGGCAGAGAGCATCCTGCCGGCCGCGGTGCGCTCCGGAGCGGGGGCTTGTGCCGAAAGAGGCCGGCAACAGGCGCTTACCTTCGGACAGCTCCGGATGCCCGTCTAATGCGTCTCTTGTCGCCTACACGGCAGGGAAAAGCTTTTCCACTCTGTCTAGGAAGGAGAAAGTGTGCCAGCACAGCAAATGCCTCCCGGACTTTCCCTGGAATTCAGCAAGTGCTTTGCAGCTTGAAATTGGAAGGAAAGCCTCAGATTTAGCAGCCAGAGCTTCAGGAGGAGCAGCAGCGAGCACAGCATCGCTTTTGCAGCAGCTCCTTCCATGTGCATGTTTTTGGGAGTGGAAAGGCTTGCAGAGTGTTAAAGTAGCTTTTTCTCTCCGCTGGAAAGCTGCACGCTCAGTGCCAGTCTTCTGCAGCTTCTTTCTTCACGTTTCAGCAGCTAGCACGCTCTCCGTGTGCTGGAGAAGCGGCAGAGGCTTCCTTGCCGGAGAAGCGGCACCTTCGCCGGCAGAGAGCATCCTGCCGGCCGCGGTGCGCTCCGGAGCGGGGGCTTGTGCCGAAAGAGGCCGGCAACAGGCGCTTACCTTCGGACAGCTCCGGATCGCCGTCTAATGCGTCTCTTGTCGCCTACACGGCAGGGAAAAGCTTTTCCACTCTGTCTAGGAAGGAGAAAGTGTGCCAGCACAGCAAATGCCTCCCGGACTTTCCCTGGAATTCAGCAAGTGCTTTGCAGCTTGAAATTGGAAGGAAAGCCTCAGATTTAGCAGCCAGAGCTTCAGGAGGAGCAGCAGCGAGCACAGCATCGGTTTTGCAGCAGCTCCTTCCATGTGCATGTTTTTGGGAGTGGAAAGGCTTGCAGAGTGTTAAAGTAGCTTTTTCTCTCCGCTGGAAAGCTGCACGCTCAGTGCCAGTCTTCTGCAGCTTCTTTCTTCACGTTTCAGCAGCTAGCACGCTCTCCGTGTGCTGGAGAAGCGGCAGAGGCTTCCTTGCCGGAGAAGCGGCACCTTCGCCGGCAGAGAGCATCCGGCCGGCCGCGGTGCGCTCCGGAGCGGGGGCTTGTGCCGAAAGAGGCCGGCAACAGGCGCTTACCTTCGGACAGCTCCGGATCGCCGTCTAATGCGTCTCTTGTCGCCTACACGGCAGGGAAAAGCTTTTCCACTCTGTCTAGGAAGGAGAAAGTGTGCCAGCACAGCAAATGCCTCCCGGACTTTCCCTGGAATTCAGCAAGTGCTTTGCAGCTTGAAATTGGAAGGAAAGCCTCAGATTTAGCAGCCAGAGCTTCAGGAGGAGCAGCAGCGAGCACAGCATCGGTTTTGCAGCAGCTCCTTCCATGTGCATGTTTTTGGGAGTGGAGAGGCTTGCAGAGTGTTAAAGTAGCTTTTTCTCTCCGCTGGAAAGCTGCACGCTCAGTGCCAATCTTCTGCAGCTTCTTTCTTCACGTTTCAGCAGCTAGCACGCTCTCCGTGTGCTGGAGAAGCGGCAGAGGCTTCCTTGCCGGAGAAGCGGCACCTTCGCCGGCAGAGAGCATCCTGCCGGCCGCGGTGCGCTCCGGAGCGGGGGCTTGTGCCGAAAGAGGCCGGCAACAGGCGCTTACCTTCGGACAGCTCCGGATCGCCGTCTAATGCGTCTCTTGTCGCCTACACGGCAGGGAAAAGCTTTTCCACTCTGTCTAGGAAGGAGAAAGTGTGCCAGCACAGCAAATGCCTCCCGGACTTTCCCTGCAATTCAGCAAGTGCTTTGCAGCTTGAAATTGGAAGGAAAGCCTCAGATTTAGCAGCCAGAGCTTCAGGAGGAGCAGCAGCGAGCACAGCATCGCTTTTGCAGCAGCTCCTTCCATGTGCATGTTTTTGGGAGTGGAAAGGCTTGCAGAGTGTTCAAGTAGCTTTTTCTCTCCGCTGGAAAGCTGCACGCTCAGTGCCAGTCTTCTGCAGCTTCTTTCTTCACGTTTCAGCAGCTAGCACGCTCTCCGTGTGCTGGAGAAGCGGCAGAGGCTTCCTTGCCGGAGAAGCGGCACCTTCGCCGGCAGAGAGCATCCTGCCGGCCGCGGTGCGCTCCGGAGCGGGGGCTTGTGCCGAAAGAGGCCGGCAACAGGCGCTTACCTTCGGACAGCTCCGGATCGCCGTCTAATGCGTCTCTTGTCGCCTACACGGCAGGGAAAAGCTTTTCCACTCTGTCTAGGAAGGAGAAAGTGTGCCAGCACAGCAAATGCCTCCCGGACTTTCCCTGGAATTCAGCAAGTGCTTTGCAGCTTGAAATTGGAAGGAAAGCCTCAGATTTAGCAGCCAGAGCTTCAGGAGGAGCAGCAGCGAGCACAGCATCGGTTTTGCAGCAGCTCCTTCCATGTGCATGTTTTTGGGAGTGGAGAGGCTTGCAGAGTGTTAAAGTAGCTTTTTCTCTCCGCTGGAAAGCTGCACGCTCAGTGCCAGTCTTCTGCAGCTTCTTTCTTCACGTTTCAGCAGCTAGCACGCTCTCCGTGTGCTGGAGAAGCGGCAGAGGCTTCCTTGCCGGAGAAGCGGCACCTTCGCCGGCAGAGAGCATCCTGCCGGCCGCGGTGCGCTCCGGAGCGGGGGCTTGGGCCGAAAGAGGCCGGCAACAGGCGCTTACCTTCGGACAGCTCCGGATCGCCGTCTAATGCGTCTCTTGTCGCCTACACGGCAGGGAAAAGCTTTTCCACTCTGTCTAGGAAGGAGAAAGTGTGCCAGCACAGCAAATGCCTCCCGGACTTTCCCTGCAATTCAGCAAGTGCTTTGCAGCTTGAAATTGGAAGGAAAGCCTCAGATTTAGCAGCCAGAGCTTCAGGAGGAGCAGCAGCGAGCACAGCATCGGTTTTGCAGCAGCTCCTTCCATGTGCATGTTTTTGGGAGTGGAGAGGCTTGCAGAGTGTTAAAGTAGCTTTTTCTCTCCGCTGGAAAGCTGCACGCTCAGTGCCAGTCTTCTGCAGCTTCTTTCTTCACGTTTCAGCAGCTAGCACGCTCTCCGTGTGCTGGAGAAGCGGCAGAGGCTTCCTTGCCGGAGAAGCGGCACCTTCGCCGGCAGAGAGCATCCTGCCGGCCGCGGTGCGCTCCGGAGCGGGGGCTTGTGCCGAAAGAGGCCGGCAACAGGCGCTTACCTTCGGACAGCTCCGGATCGCCGTCTAATGCGTCTCTTGTCGCCTACACGGCAGGGAAAAGCTTTTCCACTCTGTCTAGGAAGGAGAAAGTGTGCCAGCACAGCAAATGCCTCCCGGACTTTCCCTGCAATTCAGCAAGTGCTTTGCAGCTTGAAATTGGAAGGAAAGCCTCAGATTTAGCAGCCAGAGCTTCAGGAGGAGCAGCAGCGAGCACAGCATCGCTTTTGCAGCAGCTCCTTCCATGTGCATGTTTTTGGGAGTGGAAAGGCTTGCAGAGTGTTAAAGTAGCTTTTTCTCTCCGCTGGAAAGCTGCACGCTCAGTGCCAGTGTTCTGCAGCTTCTTTCTTCACGTTTCAGCAGCTAGCACGCTCTCCGTGTGCTGGAGAAGCGGCAGAGGCTTCCTTGCCGGAGAAGCGGCACCTTCGCCGGCAGAGAGCATCCTGCCGGCCGCGGTGCGCTCCGGAGCGGGGGCTTGTGCCGAAAGAGGCCGGCAACAGGCGCTTACCTTCGGACAGCTCCGGATCGCCGTCTAATGCGTCTCTTGTCGCCGACACGGCAGGGAAAAGCTTTTCCACTCTGTCTAGGAAGGAGAAAGTGTGCCAGCACAGCAAATGCCTCCCGGACTTTCCCTGCAATTCAGCAAGTGCTTTGCAGCTTGAAATTGGAAGGAAAGCCTCAGATTTAGCAGCCAGAGCTTCAGGAGGAGCAGCAGCGAGCACAGCATCGGTTTTGCAGCAGCTCCTTCCATGTGCATGTTTTTGGGAGTGGAGAGGCTTGCAGAGTGTTAAAGTAGCTTTTTCTCTCCGCTGGAAAGCTGCACGCTCAGTGCCAGTCTTCTGCAGCTTCTTTCTTCACGTTTCAGCAGCTAGCACGCTCTCCGTGTGCTGGAGAAGCGGCAGAGGCTTCCTTGCCGGAGAAGCGGCACCTTCGCCGGCAGAGAGCATCCTGCCGGCCGCGGTGCGCTCCGGAGCGGGGGCTTGTGCCGAAAGAGGCCGGCAACAGGCGCTTACCTTCGGACAGCTCCGGATCGCCGTCTAATGCGTCTCTTGTCGCCTACACGGCAGGGAAAAGCTTTTCCACTCTGTCTAGGAAGGAGAAAGTGTGCCAGCACAGCAAATGCCTCCCGGACTTTCCCTGGAATTCAGCAAGTGCTTTGCAGCTTGAAATTGGAAGGAAAGCCTCAGATTTAGCAGCCAGAGCTTCAGGAGGAGCAGCAGCGAGCACAGCATCGCTTTTGCAGCAGCTCCTTCCATGTGCATGTTTTTGGGAGTGGAGAGGCTTGCAGAGTGTTAAAGTAGCTTTTTCTCTCCGCTGGAAAGCTGCACGCTCAGTGCCAGTCTTCTGCAGCTTCTTTCTTCACGTTTCAGCAGCTAGCACGCTCTCCGTGTGCTGGAGAAGCGGCAGAGGCTTCCTTGCCGGAGAAGCGGCACCTTCGCCGGCAGAGAGCATCCTGCCGGCCGCGGTGCGCTCCGGAGCGGGGGCTTGTGCCGAAAGAGGCCGGCAACAGGCGCTTACCTTCGGACAGCTCCGGATCGCCGTCTAATGCGTCTCTTGTCGCCTACACGGCAGGGAAAAGCTTTTCCACTCTGTCTAGGAAGGAGAAAGTGTGCCAGCACAGCAAATGCCTCCCGGACTTTCCCTGCAATTCAGCAAGTGCTTTGCAGCTTGAAATTGGAAGGAAAGCCTCAGATTTAGCAGCCAGAGCTTCAGGAGGAGCAGCAGCGAGCACAGCATCGCTTTTGCAGCAGCTCCTTCCATGTGCATGTTTTTGGGAGTGGAAAGGCTTGCAGAGTGTTAAAGTAGCTTTTTCTCTCCGCTGGAAAGCTGCACGCTCAGTGCCAGTGTTCTGCAGCTTCTTTCTTCACGTTTCAGCAGCTAGCACGCTCTCCGTGTGCTGGAGAAGCGGCAGAGGCTTCCTTGCCGGAGAAGCGGCACCTTCGCCGGCAGAGAGCATCCTGCCGGCCGCGGTGCGCTCCGGAGCGGGGGCTTGTGCCGAAAGAGGCCGGCAACAGGCGCTTACCTTCGGACAGCTCCGGATCGCCGTCTAATGCGTCTCTTGTCGCCTACACGGCAGGGAAAAGCTTTTCCACTCTGTCTAGGAAGGAGAAAGTGTGCCAGCACAGCAAATGCCTCCCGGACTTTCCCTGGAATTCAGCAAGTGCTTTGCAGCTTGAAATTGGAAGGAAAGCCTCAGATTTAGCAGCCAGAGCTTCAGGAGGAGCAGCAGCGAGCACAGCATCGGTTTTGCAGCAGCTCCTTCCATGTGCATGTTTTTGGGAGTGGAGAGGCTTGCAGAGTGTTAAAGTAGCTTTTTCTCTCCGCTGGAAAGCTGCACGCTCAGTGCCAGTCTTCTGCAGCTTCTTTCTTCACGTTTCAGCAGCTAGCACGCTCTCCGTGTGCTGGAGAAGCGGCAGAGGCTTCCTTGCCGGAGAAGCGGCACCTTCGCCGGCAGAGAGCATCCTGCCGGCCGCGGTGCGCTCCGGAGCGGGGGCTTGTGCCGAAAGAGGCCGGCAACAGGCGCTTACCTTCGGACAGCTCCGGATCGCCGTCTAATGCGTCTCTTGTCGCCTACACGGCAGGGAAAAGCTTTTCCACTCTGTCTAGGAAGGAGAAAGTGTGCCAGCACAGCAAATGCCTCCCGGACTTTCCCTGCAATTCAGCAAGTGCTTTGCAGCTTGAAATTGGAAGGAAAGCCTCAGATTTAGCAGCCAGAGCTTCAGGAGGAGCAGCAGCGAGCACAGCATCGCTTTTGCAGCAGCTCCTTCCATGTGCATGTTTTTGGGAGTGGAGAGGCTTGCAGAGTGTTAAAGTAGCTTTTTCTCTCCGCTGGAAAGCTGCACGCTCAGTGCCAGTCTTCTGCAGCTTCTTTCTTCACGTTTCAGCAGCTAGCACGCTCTCCGTGTGCTGGAGAAGCGGCAGAGGCTTCCTTGCCGGAGAAGCGGCACCTTCGCCGGCAGAGAGCATCCTGCCGGCCGCGGTGCGCTCCGGAGCGGGGGCTTGTGCCGAAAGAGGCCGGCAACAGGCGCTTACCTTCGGACAGCTCCGGATCGCCGTCTAATGCGTCTCTTGTCGCCTACACGGCAGGGAAAAGCTTTTCCACTCTGTCTAGGAAGGAGAAAGTGTGCCAGCACAGCAAATGCCTCCCGGACTTTCCCTGCAATTCAGCAAGTGCTTTGCAGCTTGAAATTGGAAGGAAAGCCTCAGATTTAGCAGCCAGAGCTTCAGGAGGAGCAGCAGCGAGCACAGCATCGGTTTTGCAGCAGCTCCTTCCATGTGCATGTTTTTGGGAGTGGAAAGGCTTGCAGAGTGTTCAAGTAGCTTTTTCTCTCCGCTGGAAAGCTGCACGCTCAGTGCCAGTCTTCTGCAGCTTCTTTCTTCACGTTTCAGCAGCTAGCACGCTCTCCGTGTGCTGGAGAAGCGGCCGAGGCTTCCTTGCCGGAGAAGCGGCACCTTCGCCGGCAGAGAGCATCCTGCCGGCCGCGGTGCGCTCCGGAGCGGGGGCTTGTGCCGAAAGAGGCCGGCAACAGGCGCTTACCTTCGGACAGCTCCGGATCGCCGTCTAATGCGTCTCTTGTCGCCTACACGGCAGGGAAAAGCTTTTCCACTCTGTCTAGGAAGGAGAAAGTGTGCCAGCACAGCAAATGCCTCCCGGACTTTCCCTGGAATTCAGCAAGTGCTTTGCAGCTTGAAATTGGAAGGAAAGCCTCAGATTTAGCAGCCAGAGCTTCAGGAGGAGCAGCAGCGAGCACAGCATCGGTTTTGCAGCAGCTCCTTCCATGTGCATGTTTTTGGGAGTGGAAAGGCTTGCAGAGTGTTAAAGTAGCTTTTTCTCTCCGCTGGAAAGCTGCACGCTCAGTGCCAGTCTTCTGCAGCTTCTTTCTTCACGTTTCAGCAGCTAGCACGCTCTCCGTGTGCTGGAGAAGCGGCAGAGGCTTCCTTGCCGGAGAAGCGGCACCTTCGCCGGCAGAGAGCATCCTGCCGGCCGCGGTGCGCTCCGGAGCGGGGGCTTGTGCCGAAAGAGGCCGGCAACAGGCGCTTACCTTCGGACAGCTCCGGATCGCCGTCTAATGCGCCTCTTGTCGCCTACACGGCAGGGAAAAGCTTTTCCACTCTGTCTAGGAAGGAGAAAGTGTGCCAGCACAGCAAATGCCTCCCGGACTTTCCCTGGAATTCAGCAAGTGCTTTGCAGCTTGAAATTGGAAGGAAAGCCTCAGATTTAGCAGCCAGAGCTTCAGGAGGAGCAGCAGCGAGCACAGCATCGGTTTTGCAGCAGCTCCTTCCATGTGCATGTTTTTGGGAGTGGAAAGGCTTGCAGAGTGTTAAAGTAGCTTTTTCTCTCCGCTGGAAAGCTGCACGTTCAGTGCCAGTGTTCTGCAGCTTCTTTCTTCACGTTTCAGCAGCTAGCACGCTCTCCGTGTGCTGGAGAAGCGGCAGAGGCTTCCTTGCCGGAGAAGCGGCACCTTCGCCGGCAGAGAGCATCCTGCCGGCCGCGGTGCGCTCCGGAGCGGGGGCTTGTGCCGAAAGAGGCCGGCAACAGGCGCTTACCTTCGGACAGCTCCGGATCGCCGTCTAATGCGTCTCTTGTCGCCTACACGGCAGGGAAAAGCTTTTCCACTCTGTCTAGGAAGGAGAAAGTGTGCCAGCACAGCAAATGCCTCCCGGACTTTCCCTGGAATTCAGCAAGTGCTTTGCAGCTTGAAATTGGAAGGAAAGCCTCAGATTTAGCAGCCAGAGCTTCAGGAGGAGCAGCAGCGAGCACAGCATCGGTTTTGCAGCAGCTCCTTCCATGTGCATGTTTTTGGGAGTGGAAAGGCTTGCAGAGTGTTCAAGTAGCTTTTTCTCTCCGCTGGAAAGCTGCACGCTCAGTGCCAGTCTTCTGCAGCTTCTTTCTTCACGTTTCAGCAGCTAGCACGCTCTCCGTGTGCTGGAGAAGCGGCAGAGGCTTCCTTGCCGGAGAAGCGGCACCTTCGCCGGCAGAGAGCATCCTGCCGGCCGCGGTGCGCTCCGGAGCGGGGGCTTGTGCCGAAAGAGGCCGGCAACAGGCGCTTACCTTCGGACAGCTCCGGATCGCCGTCTAATGCGTCTCTTGTCGCCTACACGGCAGGGAAAAGCTTTTCCACTCTGTCTAGGAAGGAGAAAGTGTGCCAGCACAGCAAATGCCTCCCGGACTTTCCCTGGAATTCAGCAAGTGCTTTGCAGCTTGAAATTGGAAGGAAAGCCTCAGATTTAGCAGCCAGAGCTTCAGGAGGAGCAGCAGCGAGCACAGCATCGGTTTTGCAGCAGCTCCTTCCATGTGCATGTTTTTGGGAGTGGAAAGGCTTGCAGAGTGTTAAAGTAGCTTTTTCTCTCCGCTGGAAAGCTGCACGCTCAGTGCCAGTCTTCTGCAGCTTCTTTCTTCACGTTTCAGCAGCTAGCTCGCTCTCCGTGTGCTGGAGAAGCGGCAGAGGCTTCCTTGCCGGAGAAGCGGCACCTTCGCCGGCAGAGAGCATCCTGCCGGCCGCGGTGCGCTCCGGAGCGGGGGCTTGTGCCGAAAGAGGCCGGCAACAGGCGCTTACCTTCGGACAGCTCCGGATCGCCGTCTAATGCGTCTCTTGTCGCCTACACGGCAGGGAAAAGCTTTTCCACTCTGTCTAGGAAGGAGAAAGTGTGCCAGCACAGCAAATGCCTCCCGGACTTTCCCTGGAATTCAGCAAGTGCTTTGCAGCTTGAAATTGGAAGGAAAGCCTCAGATTTAGCAGCCAGAGCTTCAGGAGGAGCAGCAGCGAGCACAGCATCGGTTTTGCAGCAGCTCCTTCCATGTGCATGTTTTTGGGAGTGGAAAGGCTTGCAGAGTGTTAAAGTAGCTTTTTCTCTCCGCTGGAAAGCTGCACGCTCAGTGCCAGTCTTCTGCAGCTTCTTTCTTCACGTTTCAGCAGCTAGCACGCTCTCCGTGTGCTGGAGAAGCGGCAGAGGCTTCCTTGCCGGAGAAGCGGCACCTTCGCCGGCAGAGTGCATCCTGCCGGCCGCGGTGCGCTCCGGAGCGGGGGCTTGTGCCGAAAGAGGCCGGCAACAGGCGCTTACCTTCGGACAGCTCCGGATCGCCGTCTAATGCGTCTCTTGTCGCCTACACGGCAGGGAAAAGCTTTTCCACTCTGTCTAGGAAGGAGAAAGTGTGCCAGCACAGCAAATGCCTCCCGGACTTTCCCTGGAATTCAGCAAGTGCTTTGCAGCTTGAAATTGGAAGGAAAGCCTCAGATTTAGCAGCCAGAGCTTCAGGAGGAGCAGCAGCGAGCACAGCGTCGGTTTTGCAGCAGCTCCTTCCATGTGCATGTTTTTGGGAGTGGAAAGGCTTGCAGAGTGTTAAAGTAGCTTTTTCTCTCCGCTGGAAAGCTGCACGTTCAGTGCCAGTGTTCTGCAGCTTCTTTCTTCACGTTTCAGCAGCTAGCACGCTCTCCGTGTGCTGGAGAAGCGGCAGAGGCTTCCTTGCCGGAGAAGCGGCACCTTCGCCGGCAGAGAGCATCCTGCCGGCCGCGGTGCGCTCCGGAGCGGGGGCTTGTGCCGAAAGAGGCCGGCAACAGGCGCTTACCTTCGGACAGCTCCGGATCGCCGTCTAATGCCTCTCTTGTCGCCTACACGGCAGGGAAAAGCTTTTCCACTCTGTCTAGGAAGGAGAAAGTGTGCCAGCACAGCAAATGCCTCCCGGACTTTCCCTGGAATTCAGCAAGTGCTTTGCAGCTTGAAATTGGAAGGAAAGCCTCAGATTTAGCAGCCAGAGCTTCAGGAGGAGCAGCAGCGAGCACAGCATCGGTTTTGCAGCAGCTCCTTCCATGTGCATGTTTTTGGGAGTGGAAAGGCTTGCAGAGTGTTAAAGTAGCTTTTTCTCTCCGCTGGAAAGCTGCACGCTCAGTGCCAGTCTTCTGCAGCTTCTTTCTTCACGTTTCAGCAGCTAGCACGCTCTCCGTGTGCTGGAGAAGCGGCAGAGGCTTCCTTGCCGGAGAAGCGGCACCTTCGCCGGCAGAGAGCATCCTGCCGGCCGCGGTGCGCTCCGGAGCGGGGGCTTGTGCCGAAAGAGGCCGGCAACAGGCGCTTACCTTCGGACAGCTCCGGATCGCCGTCTAATGCGTCTCTTGTCGCCTACACGGCAGGGAAAAGCTTTTCCACTCTGTCTAGGAAGGAGAAAGTGTGCCAGCACAGCAAATGCCTCCCGGACTTTCCCTGCAATTCAGCAAGTGCTTTGCAGCTTGAAATTGGAAGGAAAGCCTCAGATTTAGCAGCCAGAGCTTCAGGAGGAGCAGCAGCGAGCACAGCATCGGTTTTGCAGCAGCTCCTTCCATGTGCATGTTTTTGGGAGTGGAAAGGCTTGCAGAGTGTTAAAGTAGCTTTTTCTCTCCGCTGGAAAGCTGCACGCTCAGTGCCAGTCTTCTGCAGCTTCTTTCTTCACGTTTCAGCAGCTAGCACGCTCTCCGTGTGCTGGAGAAGCGGCAGAGGCTTCCTTGCCGGAGAAGCGGCACCTTCGCCGGCAGAGAGCATCCTGCCGGCCGCGGTGCGCTCCGGAGCGGGGGCTTGTGCCGAAAGAGGCCGGCAACAGGCGCTTACCTTCGGACAGCTCCGGATCGCCGTCTAATGCGTCTCTTGTCGCCTACACGGCAGGGAAAAGCTTTTCCACTCTGTCTAGGAAGGAGAAAGTGTGCCAGCACAGCAAATGCCTCCCGGACTTTCCCTGGAATTCAGCAAGTGCTTTGCAGCTTGAAATTGGAAGGAAAGCCTCAGATTTAGCAGCCAGAGCTTCAGGAGGAGCAGCAGCGAGCACAGCATCGGTTTTGCAGCAGCTCCTTCCATGTGCATGTTTTTGGGAGTGGAAAGGCTTGCAGAGTGTTAAAGTAGCTTTTTCTCTCCGCTGGAAAGCTGCACGCTCAGTGCCAGTCTTCTGCAGCTTCTTTCTTCACGTTTCAGCAGCTAGCTCGCTCTCCGTGTGCTGGAGAAGCGGCAGAGGCTTCCTTGCCGGAGAAGCGGCACCTTCGCCGGCAGAGAGCATCCTGCCGGCCGCGGTGCGCTCCGGAGCGGGGGCTTGTGCCGAAAGAGGCCGGCAACAGGCGCTTACCTTCGGACAGCTCCGGATCGCCGTCTAATGCGTCTCTTGTCGCCTACACGGCAGGGAAAAGCTTTTCCACTCTGTCTAGGAAGGAGAAAGTGTGCCAGCACAGCAAATGCCTCCCGGACTTTCCCTGGAATTCAGCAAGTGCTTTGCAGCTTGAAATTGGAAGGAAAGCCTCAGATTTAGCAGCCAGAGCTTCAGGAGGAGCAGCAGCGAGCACAGCATCGGTTTTGCAGCAGCTCCTTCCATGTGCATGTTTTTGGGAGTGGAAAGGCTTGCAGAGTGTTAAAGTAGCTTTTTCTCTCCGCTGGAAAGCTGCACGTTCAGTGCCAGTGTTCTGCAGCTTCTTTCTTCACGTTTCAGCAGCTAGCACGCTCTCCGTGTGCTGGAGAAGCGGCAGAGGCTTCCTTGCCGGAGAAGCGGCACCTTCGCCGGCAGAGAGCATCCTGCCGGCCGCGGTGCGCTCCGGAGCGGGGGCTTGTGCCGAAAGAGGCCGGCAACAGGCGCTTACCTTCGGACAGCTCCGGATCGCCGTCTAATGCGTCTCTTGTCGCCTACACGGCAGGGAAAAGCTTTTCCACTCTGTCTAGGAAGGAGAAAGTGTGCCAGCACAGCAAATGCCTCCCGGACTTTCCCTGCAATTCAGCAAGTGCTTTGCAGCTTGAAATTGGAAGGAAAGCCTCAGATTTAGCAGCCAGAGCTTCAGGAGGAGCAGCAGCGAGCACAGCATCGGTTTTGCAGCAGCTCCTTCCATGTGCATGTTTTTGGGAGTGGAAAGGCTTGCAGAGTGTTAAAGTAGCTTTTTCTCTCCGCTGGAAAGCTGCACGCTCAGTGCCAGTCTTCTGCAGCTTCTTTCTTCACGTTTCAGCAGCTAGCACGCTCTCCGTGTGCTGGAGAAGCGGCAGAGGCTTCCTTGCCGGAGAAGCGGCACCTTCGCCGGCAGAGTGCATCCTGCCGGCCGCGGTGCGCTCCGGAGCGGGGGCTTGTGCCGAAAGAGGCCGGCAACAGGCGCTTACCTTCGGACAGCTCCGGATCGCCGTCTAATGCGTCTCTTGTCGCCTACACGGCAGGGAAAAGCTTTTCCACTCTGTCTAGGAAGGAGAAAGTGTGCCAGCACAGCAAATGCCTCCCGGACTTTCCCTGGAATTCAGCAAGTGCTTTGCAGCTTGAAATTGGAAGGAAAGCCTCAGATTTAGCAGCCAGAGCTTCAGGAGGAGCAGCAGCGAGCACAGCATCGGTTTTGCAGCAGCTCCTTCCATGTGCATGTTTTTGGGAGTGGAAAGGCTTGCAGAGTGTTAAAGTAGCTTTTTCTCTCCGCTGGAAAGCTGCACGTTCAGTGCCAGTGTTCTGCAGCTTCTTTCTTCACGTTTCAGCAGCTAGCACGCTCTCCGTGTGCTGGAGAAGCGGCAGAGGCTTCCTTGCCGGAGAAGCGGCACCTTCGCCGGCAGAGAGCATCCTGCCGGCCGCGGTGCGCTCCGGAGCGGGGGCTTGTGCCGAAAGAGGCCGGCAACAGGCGCTTACCTTCGGACAGCTCCGGATCGCCGTCTAATGCGTCTCTTGTCGCCTACACGGCAGGGAAAAGCTTTTCCACTCTGTCTAGGAAGGAGAAAGTGTGCCAGCACAGCAAATGCCTCCCGGACTTTCCCTGGAATTCAGCAAGTGCTTTGCAGCTTGAAATTGGAAGGAAAGCCTCAGATTTAGCAGCCAGAGCTTCAGGAGGAGCAGCAGCGAGCACAGCATCGGTTTTGCAGCAGCTCCTTCCATGTGCATGTTTTTGGGAGTGGAAAGGCTTGCAGAGTGTTAAAGTAGCTTTTTCTCTCCGCTGGAAAGCTGCACGCTCAGTGCCAGTCTTCTGCAGCTTCTTTCTTCACGTTTCAGCAGCTAGCACGCTCTCCGTGTGCTGGAGAAGCGGCAGAGGCTTCCTTGCCGGAGAAGCGGCACCTTCGCCGGCAGAGAGCATCCTGCCGGCCGCGGTGCGCTCCGGAGCGGGGGCTTGTGCCGAAAGAGGCCGGCAACAGGCGCTTACCTTCGGACAGCTCCGGATCGCCGTCTAATGCGTCTCTTGTCGCCTACACGGCAGGGAAAAGCTTTTCCACTCTGTCTAGGAAGGAGAAAGTGTGCCAGCACAGCAAATGCCTCCCGGACTTTCCCTGGAATTCAGCAAGTGCTTTGCAGCTTGAAATTGGAAGGAAAGCCTCAGATTTAGCAGCCAGAGCTTCAGGAGGAGCAGCAGCGAGCACAGCATCGGTTTTGCAGCAGCTCCTTCCATGTGCATGTTTTTGGGAGTGGAAAGGCTTGCAGAGTGTTAAAGTAGCTTTTTCTCTCCGCTGGAAAGCTGCACGCTCAGTGCCAGTCTTCTGCAGCTTCTTTCTTCACGTTTCAGCAGCTAGCACGCTCTCCGTGTGCTGGAGAAGCGGCAGAGGCTTCCTTGCCGGAGAAGCGGCACCTTCGCCGGCAGAGAGCATCCTGCCGGCCGCGGTGCGCTCCGGAGCGGGGGCTTGTGCCGAAAGAGGCCGGCAACAGGCGCTTACCTTCGGACAGCTCCGGATCGCCGTCTAATGCGTCTCTTGTCGCCTACACGGCAGGGAAAAGCTTTTCCACTCTGTCTAGGAAGGAGAAAGTGTGCCAGCACAGCAAATGCCTCCCGGACTTTCCCTGGAATTCAGCAAGTGCTTTGCAGCTTGAAATTGGAAGGAAAGCCTCAGATTTAGCAGCCAGAGCTTCAGGAGGAGCAGCAGCGAGCACAGCATCGGTTTTGCAGCAGCTCCTTCCATGTGCATGTTTTTGGGAGTGGAAAGGCTTGCAGAGTGTTAAAGTAGCTTTTTCTCTCCGCTGGAAAGCTGCACGCTCAGTGCCAGTCTTCTGCAGCTTCTTTCTTCACGTTTCAGCAGCTAGCTCGCTCTCCGTGTGCTGGAGAAGCGGCAGAGGCTTCCTTGCCGGAGAAGCGGCACCTTCGCCGGCAGAGAGCATCCTGCCGGCCGCGGTGCGCTCCGGAGCGGGGGCTTGTGCCGAAAGAGGCCGGCAACAGGCGCTTACCTTCGGACAGCTCCGGATCGCCGTCTAATGCGTCTCTTGTCGCCTACACGGCAGGGAAAAGCTTTTCCACTCTGTCTAGGAAGGAGAAAGTGTGCCAGCACAGCAAATGCCTCCCGGACTTTCCCTGGAATTCAGCAAGTGCTTTGCAGCTTGAAATTGGAAGGAAAGCCTCAGATTTAGCAGCCAGAGCTTCAGGAGGAGCAGCAGCGAGCACAGCATCGGTTTTGCAGCAGCTCCTTCCATGTGCATGTTTTTGGGAGTGGAAAGGCTTGCAGAGTGTTAAAGTAGCTTTTTCTCTCCGCTGGAAAGCTGCACGCTCAGTGCCAGTCTTCTGCAGCTTCTTTCTTCACGTTTCAGCAGCTAGCACGCTCTCCGTGTGCTGGAGAAGCGGCAGAGGCTTCCTTGCCGGAGAAGCGGCACCTTCGCCGGCAGAGAGCATCCTGCCGGCCGCGGTGCGCTCCGGAGCGGGGGCTTGTGCCGAAAGAGGCCGGCAACAGGCGCTTACCTTCGGACAGCTCCGGATCGCCGTCTAATGCGTCTCTTGTCGCCTACACGGCAGGGAAAAGCTTTTCCACTCTGTCTAGGAAGGAGAAAGTGTGCCAGCACAGCAAATGCCTCCCGGACTTTCCCTGGAATTCAGCAAGTGCTTTGCAGCTTGAAATTGGAAGGAAAGCCTCAGATTTAGCAGCCAGAGCTTCAGGAGGAGCAGCAGCGAGCACAGCATCGGTTTTGCAGCAGCTCCTTCCATGTGCATGTTTTTGGGAGTGGAAAGGCTTGCAGAGTGTTAAAGTAGCTTTTTCTCTCCGCTGGAAAGCTGCACGCTCAGTGCCAGTCTTCTGCAGCTTCTTTCTTCACGTTTCAGCAGCTAGCACGCTCTCCGTGTGCTGGAGAAGCGGCAGAGGCTTCCTTGCCGGAGAAGCGGCACCTTCGCCGGCAGAGAGCATCCTGCCGGCCGCGGTGCGCTCCGGAGCGGGGGCTTGTGCCGAAAGAGGCCGGCAACAGGCGCTTACCTTCGGACAGCTCCGGATCGCCGTCTAATGCGTCTCTTGTCGCCTACACGGCAGGGAAAAGCTTTTCCACTCTGTCTAGGAAGGAGAAAGTGTGCCAGCACAGCAAATGCCTCCCGGACTTTCCCTGGAATTCAGCAAGTGCTTTGCAGCTTGAAATTGGAAGGAAAGCCTCAGATTTAGCAGCCAGAGCTTCAGGAGGAGCAGCAGCGAGCACAGCATCGGTTTTGCAGCAGCTCCTTCCATGTGCATGTTTTTGGGAGTGGAAAGGCTTGCAGAGTGTTAAAGTAGCTTTTTCTCTCCGCTGGAAAGCTGCACGCTCAGTGCCAGTCTTCTGCAGCTTCTTTCTTCACGTTTCAGCAGCTAGCTCGCTCTCCGTGTGCTGGAGAAGCGGCAGAGGCTTCCTTGCCGGAGAAGCGGCACCTTCGCCGGCAGAGAGCATCCTGCCGGCCGCGGTGCGCTCCGGAGCGGGGGCTTGTGCCGAAAGAGGCCGGCAACAGGCGCTTACCTTCGGACAGCTCCGGATCGCCGTCTAATGCGTCTCTTGTCGCCTACACGGCAGGGAAAAGCTTTTCCACTCTGTCTAGGAAGGAGAAAGTGTGCCAGCACAGCAAATGCCTCCCGGACTTTCCCTGGAATTCAGCAAGTGCTTTGCAGCTTGAAATTGGAAGGAAAGCCTCAGATTTAGCAGCCAGAGCTTCAGGAGGAGCAGCAGCGAGCACAGCATCGGTTTTGCAGCAGCTCCTTCCATGTGCATGTTTTTGGGAGTGGAAAGGCTTGCAGAGTGTTAAAGTAGCTTTTTCTCTCCGCTGGAAAGCTGCACGCTCAGTGCCAGTCTTCTGCAGCTTCTTTCTTCACGTTTCAGCAGCTAGCACGCTCTCCGTGTGCTGGAGAAGCGGCAGAGGCTTCCTTGCCGGAGAAGCGGCACCTTCGCCGGCAGAGAGCATCCTGCCGGCCGCGGTGCGCTCCGGAGCGGGGGCTTGTGCCGAAAGAGGCCGGCAACAGGCGCTTACCTTCGGACAGCTCCGGATCGCCGTCTAATGCGTCTCTTGTCGCCTACACGGCAGGGAAAAGCTTTTCCACTCTGTCTAGGAAGGAGAAAGTGTGCCAGCACAGCAAATGCCTCCCGGACTTTCCCTGGAATTCAGCAAGTGCTTTGCAGCTTGAAATTGGAAGGAAAGCCTCAGATTTAGCAGCCAGAGCTTCAGGAGGAGCAGCAGCGAGCACAGCATCGGTTTTGCAGCAGCTCCTTCCATGTGCATGTTTTTGGGAGTGGAAAGGCTTGCAGAGTGTTAAAGTAGCTTTTTCTCTCCGCTGGAAAGCTGCACGCTCAGTGCCAGTCTTCTGCAGCTTCTTTCTTCACGTTTCAGCAGCTAGCTCGCTCTCCGTGTGCTGGAGAAGCGGCAGAGGCTTCCTTGCCGGAGAAGCGGCACCTTCGCCGGCAGAGAGCATCCTGCCGGCCGCGGTGCGCTCCGGAGCGGGGGCTTGTGCCGAAAGAGGCCGGCAACAGGCGCTTACCTTCGGACAGCTCCGGATCGCCGTCTAATGCGTCTCTTGTCGCCTACACGGCAGGGAAAAGCTTTTCCACTCTGTCTAGGAAGGAGAAAGTGTGCCAGCACAGCAAATGCCTCCCGGACTTTCCCTGGAATTCAGCAAGTGCTTTGCAGCTTGAAATTGGAAGGAAAGCCTCAGATTTAGCAGCCAGAGCTTCAGGAGGAGCAGCAGCGAGCACAGCATCGGTTTTGCAGCAGCTCCTTCCATGTGCATGTTTTTGGGAGTGGAAAGGCTTGCAGAGTGTTAAAGTAGCTTTTTCTCTCCGCTGGAAAGCTGCACGTTCAGTGCCAGTGTTCTGCAGCTTCTTTCTTCACGTTTCAGCAGCTAGCACGCTCTCCGTGTGCTGGAGAAGCGGCAGAGGCTTCCTTGCCGGAGAAGCGGCACCTTCGCCGGCAGAGAGCATCCTGCCGGCCGCGGTGCGCTCCGGAGCGGGGGCTTGTGCCGAAAGAGGCCGGCAACAGGCGCTTACCTTCGGACAGCTCCGGATCGCCGTCTAATGCGTCTCTTGTCGCCTACACGGCAGGGAAAAGCTTTTCCACTCTGTCTAGGAAGGAGAAAGTGTGCCAGCACAGCAAATGCCTCCCGGACTTTCCCTGGAATTCAGCAAGTGCTTTGCAGCTTGAAATTGGAAGGAAAGCCTCAGATTTAGCAGCCAGAGCTTCAGGAGGAGCAGCAGCGAGCACAGCATCGGTTTTGCAGCAGCTCCTTCCATGTGCATGTTTTTGGGAGTGGAAAGGCTTGCAGAGTGTTAAAGTAGCTTTTTCTCTCCGCTGGAAAGCTGCACGTTCAGTGCCAGTCTTCTGCAGCTTCTTTCTTCACGTTTCAGCAGCTAGCACGCTCTCCGTGTGCTGGAGAAGCGGCAGAGGCTTCCTTGCCGGAGAAGCGGCACCTTCGCCGGCAGAGAGCATCCTGCCGGCCGCGGTGCGCTCCGGAGCGGGGGCTTGTGCCGAAAGAGGCCGGCAACAGGCGCTTACCTTCGGACAGCTCCGGATCGCCGTCTAATGCGTCTCTTGTCGCCTACACGGCAGGGAAAAGCTTTTCCACTCTGTCTAGGAAGGAGAAAGTGTGCCAGCACAGCAAATGCCTCCCGGACTTTCCCTGGAATTCAGCAAGTGCTTTGCAGCTTGAAATTGGAAGGAAAGCCTCAGATTTAGCAGCCAGAGCTTCAGGAGGAGCAGCAGCGAGCACAGCATCGGTTTTGCAGCAGCTCCTTCCATGTGCATGTTTTTGGGAGTGGAAAGGCTTGCAGAGTGTTAAAGTAGCTTTTTCTCTCCGCTGGAAAGCTGCACGCTCAGTGCCAGTCTTCTGCAGCTTCTTTCTTCACGTTTCAGCAGCTAGCTCGCTCTCCGTGTGCTGGAGAAGCGGCAGAGGCTTCCTTGCCGGAGAAGCGGCACCTTCGCCGGCAGAGAGCATCCTGCCGGCCGCGGTGCGCTCCGGAGCGGGGGCTTGTGCCGAAAGAGGCCGGCAACAGGCGCTTACCTTCGGACAGCTCCGGATCGCCGTCTAATGCGTCTCTTGTCGCCTACACGGCAGGGAAAAGCTTTTCCACTCTGTCTAGGAAGGAGAAAGTGTGCCAGCACAGCAAATGCCTCCCGGACTTTCCCTGCAATTCAGCAAGTGCTTTGCAGCTTGAAATTGGAAGGAAAGCCTCAGATTTAGCAGCCAGAGCTTCAGGAGGAGCAGCAGCGAGCACAGCATCGGTTTTGCAGCAGCTCCTTCCATGTGCATGTTTTTGGGAGTGGAGAGGCTTGCAGAGTGTTAAAGTAGCTTTTTCTCTCCGCTGGAAAGCTGCACGCTCAGTGCCAGTGTTCTGCAGCTTCTTTCTTCACGTTTCAGCAGCTAGCACGCTCTCCGTGTGCTGGAGAAGCGGCCGAGGCTTCCTTGCCGGAGAAGCGGCGCCTTCGCCGGCAGAGAGCATCCTGCCGGCCGCGGTGCGCTCCGGAGCGGGGGCTTGTGCCGAAAGAGGCCGGCAACAGGCGCTTACCTTCGGACAGCTCCGGATCGCCGTCTAATGCGTCTCTTGTCGCCTACACGGCAGGGAAAAGCTTTTCCACTCTGTCTAGGAAGGAGAAAGTGTGCCAGCACAGCAAATGCCTCCCGGACTTTCCCTGCAATTCAGCAAGTGCTTTGCAGCTTGAAATTGGAAGGAAAGCCTCAGATTTAGCAGCCAGAGCTTCAGGAGGAGCAGCAGCGAGCACAGCATCGGTTTTGCAGCAGCTCCTTCCATGTGCATGTTTTTGGGAGTGGAAAGGCTTGCAGAGTGTTAAAGTAGCTTTTTCTCTCCGCTGGAAAGCTGCACGCTCAGTGCCAGTCTTCTGCAGCTTCTTTCTTCACGTTTCAGCAGCTAGCACGCTCTCCGTGTGCTGGAGAAGCGGCAGAGGCTTCCTTGCCGGAGAAGCGGCACCTTCGCCGGCAGAGAGCATCCTGCCGGCCGCGGTGCGCTCCGGAGCGGGGGCTTGTGCCGAAAGAGGCCGGCAACAGGCGCTTACCTTCGGACAGCTCCGGATCGCCGTCTAATGCGTCTCTTGTCGCCTACACGGCAGGGAAAAGCTTTTCCACTCTGTCTAGGAAGGAGAAAGTGTGCCAGCACAGCAAATGCCTCCCGGACTTTCCCTGGAATTCAGCAAGTGCTTTGCAGCTTGAAATTGGAAGGAAAGCCTCAGATTTAGCAGCCAGAGCTTCAGGAGGAGCAGCAGCGAGCACAGCATCGGTTTTGCAGCAGCTCCTTCCATGTGCATGTTTTTGGGAGTGGAAAGGCTTGCAGAGTGTTAAAGTAGCTTTTTCTCTCCGCTGGAAAGCTGCACGCTCAGTGCCAGTGTTCTGCAGCTTCTTTCTTCACGTTTCAGCAGCTAGCACGCTCTCCGTGTGCTGGAGAAGCGGCAGAGGCTTCCTTGCCGGAGAAGCGGCACCTTCGCCGGCAGAGAGCATCCTGCCGGCCGCGGTGCGCTCCGGAGCGGGGGCTTGTGCCGAAAGAGGCCGGCAACAGGCGCTTACCTTCGGACAGCTCCGGATCGCCGTCTAATGCGTCTCTTGTCGCCTACACGGCAGGGAAAAGCTTTTCCACTCTGTCTAGGAAGGAGAAAGTGTGCCAGCACAGCAAATGCCTCCCGGACTTTCCCTGGAATTCAGCAAGTGCTTTGCAGCTTGAAATTGGAAGGAAAGCCTCAGATTTAGCAGCCAGAGCTTCAGGAGGAGCAGCAGCGAGCACAGCATCGGTTTTGCAGCAGCTCCTTCCATGTGCATGTTTTTGGGAGTGGAAAGGCTTGCAGAGTGTTAAAGTAGCTTTTTCTCTCCGCTGGAAAGCTGCACGCTCAGTGCCAGTGTTCTGCAGCTTCTTTCTTCACGTTTCAGCAGCTAGCACGCTCTCCGTGTGCTGGAGAAGCGGCAGAGGCTTCCTTGCCGGAGAAGCGGCACCTTCGCCGGCAGAGAGCATCCTGCCGGCCGCGGTGCGCTCCGGAGCGGGGGCTTGTGCCGAAAGAGGCCGGCAACAGGCGCTTACCTTCGGACAGCTCCGGATCGCCGTCTAATGCGTCTCTTGTCGCCTACACGGCAGGGAAAAGCTTTTCCACTCTGTCTAGGAAGGAGAAAGTGTGCCAGCACAGCAAATGCCTCCCGGACTTTCCCTGCAATTCAGCAAGTGCTTTGCAGCTTGAAATTGGAAGGAAAGCCTCAGATTTAGCAGCCAGAGCTTCAGGAGGAGCAGCAGCGAGCACAGCATCGGTTTTGCAGCAGCTCCTTCCATGTGCATGTTTTTGGGAGTGGAAAGGCTTGCAGAGTGTTAAAGTAGCTTTTTCTCTCCGCTGGAAAGCTGCACGCTCAGTGCCAGTGTTCTGCAGCTTCTTTCTTCACGTTTCAGCAGCTAGCACGCTCTCCGTGTGCTGGAGAAGCGGCAGAGGCTTCCTTGCCGGAGAAGCGGCACCTTCGCCGGCAGAGAGCATCCTGCCGGCCGCGGTGCGCTCCGGAGCGGGGGCTTGTGCCGAAAGAGGCCGGCAACAGGCGCTTACCTTCGGACAGCTCCGGATCGCCGTCTAATGCGTCTCTTGTCGCCTACACGGCAGGGAAAAGCTTTTCCACTCTGTCTAGGAAGGAGAAAGTGTGCCAGCACAGCAAATGCCTCCCGGACTTTCCCTGGAATTCAGCAAGTGCTTTGCAGCTTGAAATTGGAAGGAAAGCCTCAGATTTAGCAGCCAGAGCTTCAGGAGGAGCAGCAGCGAGCACAGCATCGGTTTTGCAGCAGCTCCTTCCATGTGCATGTTTTTGGGAGTGGAAAGGCTTGCAGAGTGTTAAAGTAGCTTTTTCTCTCCGCTGGAAAGCTGCACGCTCAGTGCCAGTGTTCTGCAGCTTCTTTCTTCACGTTTCAGCAGCTAGCACGCTCTCCGTGTGCTGGAGAAGCGGCAGAGGCTTCCTTGCCGGAGAAGCGGCACCTTCGCCGGCAGAGAGCATCCTGCCGGCCGCGGTGCGCTCCGGAGCGGGGGCTTGTGCCGAAAGAGGCCGGCAACAGGCGCTTACCTTCGGACAGCTCCGGATCGCCGTCTAATGCGTCTCTTGTCGCCTACACGGCAGGGAAAAGCTTTTCCACTCTGTCTAGGAAGGAGAAAGTGTGCCAGCACAGCAAATGCCTCCCGGACTTTCCCTGGAATTCAGCAAGTGCTTTGCAGCTTGAAATTGGAAGGAAAGCCTCAGATTTAGCAGCCAGAGCTTCAGGAGGAGCAGCAGCGAGCACAGCATCGGTTTTGCAGCAGCTCCTTCCATGTGCATGTTTTTGGGAGTGGAAAGGCTTGCAGAGTGTTAAAGTAGCTTTTTCTCTCCGCTGGAAAGCTGCACGCTCAGTGCCAGTGTTCTGCAGCTTCTTTCTTCACGTTTCAGCAGCTAGCACGCTCTCCGTGTGCTTGAGAAGCGGCAGAGGCTTCCTTGCCGGAGAAGCGGCACCTTCGCCGGCAGAGAGCATCCTGCCGGCCGCGGTGCGCTCCGGAGCGGGGGCTTGTGCCGAAAGAGGCCGGCAACAGGCGCTTACCTTCGGACAGCTCCGGATCGCCGTCTAATGCGTCTCTTGTCGCCTACACGGCAGGGAAAAGCTTTTCCACTCTGTCTAGGAAGGAGAAAGTGTGCCAGCACAGCAAATGCCTCCCGGACTTTCCCTGGAATTCAGCAAGTACTTTGCAGCTTGAAATTGGAAGGAAAGCCTCAGATTTAGCAGCCAGAGCTTCAGGAGGAGCAGCAGCGAGCACAGCATCGGTTTTGCAGCAGCTCCTTCCATGTGCATGTTTTTGGGAGTGGAAAGGCTTGCAGAGTGTTAAAGTAGCTTTTTCTCTCCGCTGGAAAGCTGCACGCTCAGTGCCAGTCTTCTGCAGCTTCTTTCTTCGCGTTTCAGCAGCTAGCACGCTCTCCGTGTGCTGGAGAAGCGGCAGAGGCTTCCTTGCCGGAGAAGCGGCACCTTCGCCGGCAGAGAGCATCCTGCCGGCCGCGGTGCGCTCCGGAGCGGGGGCTTGTGCCGAAAGAGGCCGGCAACAGGCGCTTACCTTCGGACAGCTCCGGATCGCCGTCTAATGCGTCTCTTGTCGCCTACACGGCAGGGAAAAGCTTTTCCACTCTGTCTAGGAAGGAGAAAGTGTGCCAGCACAGCAAATGCCTCCCGGACTTTCCCTGCAATTCAGCAAGTGCTTTGCAGCTTGAAATTGGAAGGAAAGCCTCAGATTTAGCAGCCAGAGCTTCAGGAGGAGCAGCAGCGAGCACAGCATCGCTTTTGCAGCAGCTCCTTCCATGTGCATGTTTTTGGGAGTGGAAAGGCTTGCAGAGTGTTAAAGTAGCTTTTTCTCTCCGCTGGAAAGCTGCACGCTCAGTGCCAGTCTTCTGCAGCTTCCTTCTTCACGTTTCAGCAGCTAGCTCGCTCTCCGTGTGCTGGAGAAGCGGCCGAGGCTTCCTTGCCGGAGAAGCGGCACCTTCGCCGGCAGAGAGCATCCTGCCGGCCGCGGTGCGCTCCGGAGCGGGGGCTTGTGCCGAAAGAGGCCGGCAACAGGCGCTTACCTTCGGACAGCTCCGGATCGCCGTCTAATGCGTCTCTTGTCGCCTACACGGCAGGGAAAAGCTTTTCCACTCTGTCTAGGAAGGAGAAAGTGTGCCAGCACAGCAAATGCCTCCCGGACTTTCCCTGGAATTCAGCAAGTGCTTTGCAGCTTGAAATTGGAAGGAAAGCCTCAGATTTAGCAGCCAGAGCTTCAGGAGGAGCAGCAGCGAGCACAGCATCGGTTTTGCAGCAGCTCCTTCCATGTGCATGTTTTTGGGAGTGGAAAGGCTTGCAGAGTGTTAAAGTAGCTTTTTCTCTCCGCTGGAAAGCTGCACGCTCAGTGCCAGTGTTCTGCAGCTTCTTTCTTCACGTTTCAGCAGCTAGCACGCTCTCCGTGTGCTGGAGAAGCGGCAGAGGCTTCCTTGCCGGAGAAGCGGCACCTTCGCCGGCAGAGAGCATCCTGCCGGCCGCGGTGCGCTCCGGAGCGGGGGCTTGTGCCGAAAGAGGCCGGCAACAGGCGCTTACCTTCGGACAGCTCCGGATCGCCGTCTAATGCGTCTCTTGTCGCCTACACGGCAGGGAAAAGCTTTTCCACTCTGTCTAGGAAGGAGAAAGTGTGCCAGCACAGCAAATGCCTCCCGGACTTTCCCTGCAATTCAGCAAGTGCTTTGCAGCTTGAAATTGGAAGGAAAGCCTCAGATTTAGCAGCCAGAGCTTCAGGAGGAGCAGCAGCGAGCACAGCATCGGTTTTGCAGCAGCTCCTTCCATGTGCATGTTTTTGGGAGTGGAGAGGCTTGCAGAGTGTTAAAGTAGCTTTTTCTCTCCGCTGGAAAGCTGCACGCTCAGTGCCAGTCTTCTGCAGCTTCTTTCTTCACGTTTCAGCAGCTAGCACGCTCTCCGTGTGCTGGAGAAGCGGCAGAGGCTTCCTTGCCGGAGAAGCGGCACCTTCGCCGGCAGAGAGCATCCTGCCGGCCGCGGTGCGCTCCGGAGCGGGGGCTTGTGCCGAAAGAGGCCGGCAACAGGCGCTTACCTTCGGACAGCTCCGGATCGCCGTCTAATGCGTCTCTTGTCGCCTACACGGCAGGGAAAAGCTTTTCCACTCTGTCTAGGAAGGAGAAAGTGTGCCAGCACAGCAAATGCCTCCCGGACTTTCCCTGCAATTCAGCAAGTGCTTTGCAGCTTGAAATTGGAAGGAAAGCCTCAGATTTAGCAGCCAGAGCTTCAGGAGGAGCAGCAGCGAGCACAGCATCGGTTTTGCAGCAGCTCCTTCCATGTGCATGTTTTTGGGAGTGGAAAGGCTTGCAGAGTGTTAAAGTAGCTTTTTCTCTCCGCTGGAAAGCTGCACGCTCAGTGCCAGTGTTCTGCAGCTTCTTTCTTCACGTTTCAGCAGCTAGCACGCTCTCCGTGTGCTGGAGAAGCGGCAGAGGCTTCCTTGCCGGAGAAGCGGCACCTTCGCCGGCAGAGAGCATCCTGCCGGCCGCGGTGCGCTCCGGAGCGGGGGCTTGTGCCGAAAGAGGCCGGCAACAGGCGCTTACCTTCGGACAGCTCCGGATCGCCGTCTAATGCGTCTCTTGTCGCCTACACGGCAGGGAAAAGCTTTTCCACTCTGTCTAGGAAGGAGAAAGTGTGCCAGCACAGCAAATGCCTCCCGGACTTTCCCTGGAATTCAGCAAGTGCTTTGCAGCTTGAAATTGGAAGGAAAGCCTCAGATTTAGCAGCCAGAGCTTCAGGAGGAGCAGCAGCGAGCACAGCATCGGTTTTGCAGCAGCTCCTTCCATGTGCATGTTTTTGGGAGTGGAAAGGCTTGCAGAGTGTTAAAGTAGCTTTTTCTCTCCGCTGGAAAGCTGCACGCTCAGTGCCAGTGTTCTGCAGCTTCTTTCTTCACGTTTCAGCAGCTAGCACGCTCTCCGTGTGCTTGAGAAGCGGCAGAGGCTTCCTTGCCGGAGAAGCGGCACCTTCGCCGGCAGAGAGCATCCTGCCGGCCGCGGTGCGCTCCGGAGCGGGGGCTTGTGCCGAAAGAGGCCGGCAACAGGCGCTTACCTTCGGACAGCTCCGGATCGCCGTCTAATGCGTCTCTTGTCGCCTACACGGCAGGGAAAAGCTTTTCCACTCTGTCTAGGAAGGAGAAAGTGTGCCAGCACAGCAAATGCCTCCCGGACTTTCCCTGGAATTCAGCAAGTACTTTGCAGCTTGAAATTGGAAGGAAAGCCTCAGATTTAGCAGCCAGAGCTTCAGGAGGAGCAGCAGCGAGCACAGCATCGGTTTTGCAGCAGCTCCTTCCATGTGCATGTTTTTGGGAGTGGAAAGGCTTGCAGAGTGTTAAAGTAGCTTTTTCTCTCCGCTGGAAAGCTGCACGCTCAGTGCCAGTCTTCTGCAGCTTCTTTCTTCGCGTTTCAGCAGCTAGCACGCTCTCCGTGTGCTGGAGAAGCGGCAGAGGCTTCCTTGCCGGAGAAGCGGCACCTTCGCCGGCAGAGAGCATCCTGCCGGCCGCGGTGCGCTCCGGAGCGGGGGCTTGTGCCGAAAGAGGCCGGCAACAGGCGCTTACCTTCGGACAGCTCCGGATCGCCGTCTAATGCGTCTCTTGTCGCCTACACGGCAGGGAAAAGCTTTTCCACTCTGTCTAGGAAGGAGAAAGTGTGCCAGCACAGCAAATGCCTCCCGGACTTTCCCTGCAATTCAGCAAGTGCTTTGCAGCTTGAAATTGGAAGGAAAGCCTCAGATTTAGCAGCCAGAGCTTCAGGAGGAGCAGCAGCGAGCACAGCATCGCTTTTGCAGCAGCTCCTTCCATGTGCATGTTTTTGGGAGTGGAAAGGCTTGCAGAGTGTTCAAGTAGCTTTTTCTCTCCGCTGGAAAGCTGCACGCTCAGTGCCAGTCTTCTGCAGCTTCCTTCTTCACGTTTCAGCAGCTAGCTCGCTCTCCGTGTGCTGGAGAAGCGGCCGAGGCTTCCTTGCCGGAGAAGCGGCACCTTCGCCGGCAGAGAGCATCCTGCCGGCCGCGGTGCGCTCCGGAGCGGGGGCTTGTGCCGAAAGAGGCCGGCAACAGGCGCTTACCTTCGGACAGCTCCGGATCGCCGTCTAATGCGTCTCTTGTCGCCTACACGGCAGGGAAAAGCTTTTCCACTCTGTCTAGGAAGGAGAAAGTGTGCCAGCACAGCAAATGCCTCCCGGACTTTCCCTGGAATTCAGCAAGTGCTTTGCAGCTTGAAATTGGAAGGAAAGCCTCAGATTTAGCAGCCAGAGCTTCAGGAGGAGCAGCAGCGAGCACAGCATCGGTTTTGCAGCAGCTCCTTCCATGTGCATGTTTTTGGGAGTGGAAAGGCTTGCAGAGTGTTAAAGTAGCTTTTTCTCTCCGCTGGAAAGCTGCACGCTCAGTGCCAGTGTTCTGCAGCTTCTTTCTTCACGTTTCAGCAGCTAGCACGCTCTCCGTGTGCTGGAGAAGCGGCAGAGGCTTCCTTGCCGGAGAAGCGGCACCTTCGCCGGCAGAGAGCATCCTGCCGGCCGCGGTGCGCTCCGGAGCGGGGGCTTGTGCCGAAAGAGGCCGGCAACAGGCGCTTACCTTCGGACAGCTCCGGATCGCCGTCTAATGCGTCTCTTGTCGCCTACACGGCAGGGAAAAGCTTTTCCACTCTGTCTAGGAAGGAGAAAGTGTGCCAGCACAGCAAATGCCTCCCGGACTTTCCCTGCAATTCAGCAAGTGCTTTGCAGCTTGAAATTGGAAGGAAAGCCTCAGATTTAGCAGCCAGAGCTTCAGGAGGAGCAGCAGCGAGCACAGCATCGGTTTTGCAGCAGCTCCTTCCATGTGCATGTTTTTGGGAGTGGAGAGGCTTGCAGAGTGTTAAAGTAGCTTTTTCTCTCCGCTGGAAAGCTGCACGCTCAGTGCCAGTCTTCTGCAGCTTCTTTCTTCACGTTTCAGCAGCTAGCACGCTCTCCGTGTGCTGGAGAAGCGGCAGAGGCTTCCTTGCCGGAGAAGCGGCACCTTCGCCGGCAGAGAGCATCCTGCCGGCCGCGGTGCGCTCCGGAGCGGGGGCTTGTGCCGAAAGAGGCCGGCAACAGGCGCTTACCTTCGGACAGCTCCGGATCGCCGTCTAATGCGTCTCTTGTCGCCTACACGGCAGGGAAAAGCTTTTCCACTCTGTCTAGGAAGGAGAAAGTGTGCCAGCACAGCAAATGCCTCCCGGACTTTCCCTGCAATTCAGCAAGTGCTTTGCAGCTTGAAATTGGAAGGAAAGCCTCAGATTTAGCAGCCAGAGCTTCAGGAGGAGCAGCAGCGAGCACAGCATCGCTTTTGCAGCAGCTCCTTCCATGTGCATGTTTTTGGGAGTGGAAAGGCTTGCAGAGTGTTAAAGTAGCTTTTTCTCTCCGCTGGAAAGCTGCACGCTCAGTGCCAGTCTTCTGCAGCTTCTTTCTTCACGTTTCAGCAGCTAGCTCGCTCTCCGTGTGCTGGAGAAGCGGCAGAGGCTTCCTTGCCGGAGAAGCGGCACCTTCGCCGGCAGAGAGCATCCTGCCGGCCGCGGTGCGCTCCGGAGCGGGGGCTTGTGCCGAAAGAGGCCGGCAACAGGCGCTTACCTTCGGACAGCTCCGGATCGCCGTCTAATGCGTCTCTTGTCGCCTACACGGCAGGGAAAAGCTTTTCCACTCTGTCTAGGAAGGAGAAAGTGTGCCAGCACAGCAAATGCCTCCCGGACTTTCCCTGGAATTCAGCAAGTGCTTTGCAGCTTGAAATTGGAAGGAAAGCCTCAGATTTAGCAGCCAGAGCTTCAGGAGGAGCAGCAGCGAGCACAGCATCGGTTTTGCAGCAGCTCCTTCCATGTGCATGTTTTTGGGAGTGGAAAGGCTTGCAGAGTGTTAAAGTAGCTTTTTCTCTCCGCTGGAAAGCTGCACGCTCAGTGCCAGTCTTCTGCAGCTTCTTTCTTCACGTTTCAGCAGCTAGCACGCTCTCCGTGTGCTGGAGAAGCGGCAGAGGCTTCCTTGCCGGAGAAGCGGCACCTTCGCCGGCAGAGAGCATCCTGCCGGCCGCGGTGCGCTCCGGAGCGGGGGCTTGTGCCGAAAGAGGCCGGCAACAGGCGCTTACCTTCGGACAGCTCCGGATCGCCGTCTAATGCGTCTCTTGTCGCCTACACGGCAGGGAAAAGCTTTTCCACTCTGTCTAGGAAGGAGAAAGTGTGCCAGCACAGCAAATGCCTCCCGGACTTTCCCTGGAATTCAGCAAGTGCTTTGCAGCTTGAAATTGGAAGGAAAGCCTCAGATTTAGCAGCCAGAGCTTCAGGAGGAGCAGCAGCGAGCACAGCATCGGTTTTGCAGCAGCTCCTTCCATGTGCATGTTTTTGGGAGTGGAAAGGCTTGCAGAGTGTTAAAGTAGCTTTTTCTCTCCGCTGGAAAGCTGCACGCTCAGTGCCAATCTTCTGCAGCTTCTTTCTTCACGTTTCAGCAGCTAGCACGCTCTCCGTGTGCTGGAGAAGCGGCAGAGGCTTCCTTGCCGGAGAAGCGGCACCTTCGCCGGCAGAGAGCATCCTGCCGGCCGCGGTGCGCTCCGGAGCGGGGGCTTGTGCCGAAAGAGGCCGGCAGCAGGCGCTTACCTTCGGACAGCTCCGGATCGCCGTCTAATGCGTCTCTTGTCGCCTACACGGCAGGGAAAAGCTTTTCCACTCTGTCTAGGAAGGAGAAAGTGTGCCAGCACAGCAAATGCCTCCCGGACTTTCCCTGCAATTCAGCAAGTGCTTTGCAGCTTGAAATTGGAAGGAAAGCCTCAGATTTAGCAGCCAGAGCTTCAGGAGGAGCAGCAGCGAGCACAGCATCGCTTTTGCAGCAGCTCCTTCCATGTGCATGTTTTTGGGAGTGGAAAGGCTTGCAGAGTGTTAAAGTAGCTTTTTCTCTCCGCTGGAAAGCTGCACGCTCAGTGCCAGTGTTCTGCAGCTTCTTTCTTCACGTTTCAGCAGCTAGCTCGCTCTCCGTGTGCTGGAGAAGCGGCCGAGGCTTCCTTGCCGGAGAAGCGGCACCTTCGCCGGCAGAGAGCATCCTGCCGGCCGCGGTGCGCTCCGGAGCGGGGGCTTGTGCCGAAAGAGGCCGGCAGCAGGCGCTTACCTTCGGACAGCTCCGGATCGCCGTCTAATGCGTCTCTTGTCGCCTACACGGCAGGGAAAAGCTTTTCCACTCTGTCTAGGAAGGAGAAAGTGTGCCAGCACAGCAAATGCCTCCCGGACTTTCCCTGGAATTCAGCAAGTGCTTTGCAGCTTGAAATTGGAAGGAAAGCCTCAGATTTAGCAGCCAGAGCTTCAGGAGGAGCAGCAGCGAGCACAGCATCGGTTTTGCAGCAGCTCCTTCCATGTGCATGTTTTTGGGAGTGGAAAGGCTTGCAGAGTGTTAAAGTAGCTTTTTCTCTCCGCTGGAAAGCTGCACGCTCAGTGCCAGTCTTCTGCAGCTTCTTTCTTCACGTT
Organism: Fringilla coelebs; assembly: GCF_963513975.1. NCBI lineage: Eukaryota > Metazoa > Chordata > Aves > Passeriformes > Fringillidae > Fringilla > Fringilla coelebs. The sequence continues at coordinate 266,262 of NW_028167588.1, read as the reverse complement.
TCAGCAGCTAGCACGCTCTCCGTGTGCTGGAGAAGCGGCAGAGGCTTCCTTGCCGGAGAAGCGGCACCTTCGCCGGCAGAGAGCATCCTGCCGGCCGCGGTGCGCTCCGGAGCGGGGGCTTGTGCCGAAAGAGGCCGGCAACAGGCGCTTACCTTCGGACAGCTCCGGATCGCCGTCTAATGCGTCTCTTGTCGCCTACACGGCAGGGAAAAGCTTTTCCACTCTGTCTAGGAAGGAGAAAGTGTGCCAGCACAGCAAATGCCTCCCGGGCTTTCCCTGGAATTCAGCAAGTGCTTTGCAGCTTGAAATTGGAAGGAAAGCCTCAGATTTAGCAGCCAGAGCTTCAGGAGGAGCAGCAGCGAGCACAGCATCGGTTTTGCAGCAGCTCCTTCCATGTGCATGTTTTTGGGAGTGGAAAGGCTTGCAGAGTGTTAAAGTAGCTTTTTCTCTCCGCTGGAAAGCTGCACGCTCAGTGCCAGTGTTCTGCAGCTTCTTTCTTCACGTTTCAGCAGCTAGCACGCTCTCCGTGTGCTGGAGAAGCGGCAGAGGCTTCCTTGCCGGAGAAGCGGCACCTTCGCCGGCAGAGAGCATCCTGCCGGCCGCGGTGCGCTCCGGAGCGGGGGCTTGTGCCGAAAGAGGCCGGCAACAGGCGCTTACCTTCGGACAGCTCCGGATCGCCGTCTAATGCGTCTCTTGTCGCCTACACGGCAGGGAAAAGCTTTTCCACTCTGTCTAGGAAGGAGAAAGTGTGCCAGCACAGCAAATGCCTCCCGGACTTTCCCTGCAATTCAGCAAGTGCTTTGCAGCTTGAAATTGGAAGGAAAGCCTCAGATTTAGCAGCCAGAGCTTCAGGAGGAGCAGCAGCGAGCACAGCATCGGTTTTGCAGCAGCTCCTTCCATGTGCATGTTTTTGGGAGTGGAGAGGCTTGCAGAGTGTTAAAGTAGCTTTTTCTCTCCGCTGGAAAGCTGCACGCTCAGTGCCAGTCTTCTGCAGCTTCTTTCTTCACGTTTCAGCAGCTAGCACGCTCTCCGTGTGCTGGAGAAGCGGCAGAGGCTTCCTTGCCGGAGAAGCGGCACCTTCGCCGGCAGAGAGCATCCTGCCGGCCGCGGTGCGCTCCGGAGCGGGGGCTTGTGCCGAAAGAGGCCGGCAACAGGCGCTTACCTTCGGACAGCTCCGGATCGCCGTCTAATGCGTCTCTTGTCGCCTACACGGCAGGGAAAAGCTTTTCCACTCTGTCTAGGAAGGAGAAAGTGTGCCAGCACAGCAAATGCCTCCCGGACTTTCCCTGCAATTCAGCAAGTGCTTTGCAGCTTGAAATTGGAAGGAAAGCCTCAGATTTAGCAGCCAGAGCTTCAGGAGGAGCAGCAGCGAGCACAGCATCGCTTTTGCAGCAGCTCCTTCCATGTGCATGTTTTTGGGAGTGGAAAGGCTTGCAGAGTGTTAAAGTAGCTTTTTCTCTCCGCTGGAAAGCTGCACGCTCAGTGCCAGTCTTCTGCAGCTTCTTTCTTCACGTTTCAGCAGCTAGCTCGCTCTCCGTGTGCTGGAGAAGCGGCAGAGGCTTCCTTGCCGGAGAAGCGGCACCTTCGCCGGCAGAGAGCATCCTGCCGGCCGCGGTGCGCTCCGGAGCGGGGGCTTGTGCCGAAAGAGGCCGGCAACAGGCGCTTACCTTCGGACAGCTCCGGATCGCCGTCTAATGCGTCTCTTGTCGCCTACACGGCAGGGAAAAGCTTTTCCACTCTGTCTAGGAAGGAGAAAGTGTGCCAGCACAGCAAATGCCTCCCGGACTTTCCCTGGAATTCAGCAAGTGCTTTGCAGCTTGAAATTGGAAGGAAAGCCTCAGATTTAGCAGCCAGAGCTTCAGGAGGAGCAGCAGCGAGCACAGCATCGGTTTTGCAGCAGCTCCTTCCATGTGCATGTTTTTGGGAGTGGAAAGGCTTGCAGAGTGTTAAAGTAGCTTTTTCTCTCCGCTGGAAAGCTGCACGCTCAGTGCCAGTCTTCTGCAGCTTCTTTCTTCACGTTTCAGCAGCTAGCACGCTCTCCGTGTGCTGGAGAAGCGGCAGAGGCTTCCTTGCCGGAGAAGCGGCACCTTCGCCGGCAGAGAGCATCCTGCCGGCCGCGGTGCGCTCCGGAGCGGGGGCTTGTGCCGAAAGAGGCCGGCAACAGGCGCTTACCTTCGGACAGCTCCGGATCGCCGTCTAATGCGTCTCTTGTCGCCTACACGGCAGGGAAAAGCTTTTCCACTCTGTCTAGGAAGGAGAAAGTGTGCCAGCACAGCAAATGCCTCCCGGACTTTCCCTGGAATTCAGCAAGTGCTTTGCAGCTTGAAATTGGAAGGAAAGCCTCAGATTTAGCAGCCAGAGCTTCAGGAGGAGCAGCAGCGAGCACAGCATCGGTTTTGCAGCAGCTCCTTCCATGTGCATGTTTTTGGGAGTGGAAAGGCTTGCAGAGTGTTAAAGTAGCTTTTTCTCTCCGCTGGAAAGCTGCACGCTCAGTGCCAATCTTCTGCAGCTTCTTTCTTCACGTTTCAGCAGCTAGCACGCTCTCCGTGTGCTGGAGAAGCGGCAGAGGCTTCCTTGCCGGAGAAGCGGCACCTTCGCCGGCAGAGAGCATCCTGCCGGCCGCGGTGCGCTCCGGAGCGGGGGCTTGTGCCGAAAGAGGCCGGCAGCAGGCGCTTACCTTCGGACAGCTCCGGATCGCCGTCTAATGCGTCTCTTGTCGCCTACACGGCAGGGAAAAGCTTTTCCACTCTGTCTAGGAAGGAGAAAGTGTGCCAGCACAGCAAATGCCTCCCGGACTTTCCCTGCAATTCAGCAAGTGCTTTGCAGCTTGAAATTGGAAGGAAAGCCTCAGATTTAGCAGCCAGAGCTTCAGGAGGAGCAGCAGCGAGCACAGCATCGCTTTTGCAGCAGCTCCTTCCATGTGCATGTTTTTGGGAGTGGAAAGGCTTGCAGAGTGTTAAAGTAGCTTTTTCTCTCCGCTGGAAAGCTGCACGCTCAGTGCCAGTGTTCTGCAGCTTCTTTCTTCACGTTTCAGCAGCTAGCTCGCTCTCCGTGTGCTGGAGAAGCGGCCGAGGCTTCCTTGCCGGAGAAGCGGCACCTTCGCCGGCAGAGAGCATCCTGCCGGCCGCGGTGCGCTCCGGAGCGGGGGCTTGTGCCGAAAGAGGCCGGCAGCAGGCGCTTACCTTCGGACAGCTCCGGATCGCCGTCTAATGCGTCTCTTGTCGCCTACACGGCAGGGAAAAGCTTTTCCACTCTGTCTAGGAAGGAGAAAGTGTGCCAGCACAGCAAATGCCTCCCGGACTTTCCCTGGAATTCAGCAAGTGCTTTGCAGCTTGAAATTGGAAGGAAAGCCTCAGATTTAGCAGCCAGAGCTTCAGGAGGAGCAGCAGCGAGCACAGCATCGGTTTTGCAGCAGCTCCTTCCATGTGCATGTTTTTGGGAGTGGAAAGGCTTGCAGAGTGTTAAAGTAGCTTTTTCTCTCCGCTGGAAAGCTGCACGCTCAGTGCCAGTCTTCTGCAGCTTCTTTCTTCACGTTTCAGCAGCTAGCACGCTCTCCGTGTGCTGGAGAAGCGGCAGAGGCTTCCTTGCCGGAGAAGCGGCACCTTCGCCGGCAGAGAGCATCCTGCCGGCCGCGGTGCGCTCCGGAGCGGGGGCTTGTGCCGAAAGAGGCCGGCAACAGGCGCTTACCTTCGGACAGCTCCGGATCGCCGTCTAATGCGTCTCTTGTCGCCTACACGGCAGGGAAAAGCTTTTCCACTCTGTCTAGGAAGGAGAAAGTGTGCCAGCACAGCAAATGCCTCCCGGGCTTTCCCTGGAATTCAGCAAGTGCTTTGCAGCTTGAAATTGGAAGGAAAGCCTCAGATTTAGCAGCCAGAGCTTCAGGAGGAGCAGCAGCGAGCACAGCATCGGTTTTGCAGCAGCTCCTTCCATGTGCATGTTTTTGGGAGTGGAAAGGCTTGCAGAGTGTTAAAGTAGCTTTTTCTCTCCGCTGGAAAGCTGCACGCTCAGTGCCAGTCTTCTGCAGCTTCTTTCTTCACGTTTCAGCAGCTAGCACGCTCTCCGTGTGCTGGAGAAGCGGCAGAGGCTTCCTTGCCGGAGAAGCGGCACCTTCGCCGGCAGAGAGCATCCTGCCGGCCGCGGTGCGCTCCGGAGCGGGGGCTTGTGCCGAAAGAGGCCGGCAACAGGCGCTTACCTTCGGACAGCTCCGGATCGCCGTCTAATGCGTCTCTTGTCGCCTACACGGCAGGGAAAAGCTTTTCCACTCTGTCTAGGAAGGAGAAAGTGTGCCAGCACAGCAAATGCCTCCCGGACTTTCCCTGCAATTCAGCAAGTGCTTTGCAGCTTGAAATTGGAAGGAAAGCCTCAGATTTAGCAGCCAGAGCTTCAGGAGGAGCAGCAGCGAGCACAGCATCGGTTTTGCAGCAGCTCCTTCCATGTGCATGTTTTTGGGAGTGGAAAGGCTTGCAGAGTGTTAAAGTAGCTTTTTCTCTCCGCTGGAAAGCTGCACGCTCAGTGCCAGTGTTCTGCAGCTTCTTTCTTCACGTTTCAGCAGCTAGCACGCTCTCCGTGTGCTGGAGAAGCGGCCGAGGCTTCCTTGCCGGAGAAGCGGCACCTTCGCCGGCAGAGAGCATCCTGCCGGCCGCGGTGCGCTCCGGAGCGGGGGCTTGTGCCGAAAGAGGCCGGCAACAGGCGCTTACCTTCGGATAGCTCCGGATCGCCGTCTAATGCGTCTCTTGTCGCCTACACGGCAGGGAAAAGCTTTTCCACTCTGTCTAGGAAGGAGAAAGTGTGCCAGCACAGCAAATGCCTCCCGGACTTTCCCTGGAATTCAGCAAGTGCTTTGCAGCTTGAAATTGGAAGGAAAGCCTCAGATTTAGCAGCCAGAGCTTCAGGAGGAGCAGCAGCGAGCACAGCATCGGTTTTGCAGCAGCTCCTTCCATGTGCATGTTTTTGGGAGTTGAGAGGCTTGCAGAGTGTTAAAGTAGCTTTTTCTCTCCGCTGGAAAGCTGCACGCTCAGTGCCAGTCTTCTGCAGCTTCTTTCTTCACGTTTCAGCAGCTAGCACGCTCTCCGTGTGCTGGAGAAGCGGCAGAGGCTTCCTTGCCGGAGAAGCGGCACCTTCGCCGGCAGAGAGCATCCTGCCGGCCGCGGTGCGCTCCGGAGCGGGGGCTTGTGCCGAAAGAGGCCGGCAACAGGCGCTTACCTTCGGACAGCTCCGGATCGCCGTCTAATGCGTCTCTTGTCGCCTACACGGCAGGGAAAAGCTTTTCCACTCTGTCTAGGAAGGAGAAAGTGTGCCAGCACAGCAAATGCCTCCCGGACTTTCCCTGGAATTCAGCAAGTGCTTTGCAGCTTGAAATTGGAAGGAAAGCCTCAGATTTAGCAGCCAGAGCTTCAGGAGGAGCAGCAGCGAGCACAGCATCGGTTTTGCAGCAGCTCCTTCCATGTGCATGTTTTTGGGAGTGGAAAGGCTTGCAGAGTGTTAAAGTAGCTTTTTCTCTCCGCTGGAAAGCTGCACGCTCAGTGCCAGTCTTCTGCAGCTTCTTTCTTCACGTTTCAGCAGCTAGCACGCTCTCCGTGTGCTGGAGAAGCGGCAGAGGCTTCCTTGCCGGAGAAGCGGCACCTTCGCCGGCAGAGAGCATCCTGCCGGCCGCGGTGCGCTCCGGAGCGGGGGCTTGTGCCGAAAGAGGCCGGCAACAGGCGCTTACCTTCGGACAGCTCCGGATCGCCGTCTAATGCGTCTCTTGTCGCCTACACGGCAGGGAAAAGCTTTTCCACTCTGTCTAGGAAGGAGAAAGTGTGCCAGCACAGCAAATGCCTCCCGGACTTTCCCTGGAATTCAGCAAGTGCTTTGCAGCTTGAAATTGGAAGGAAAGCCTCAGATTTAGCAGCCAGAGCTTCAGGAGGAGCAGCAGCGAGCACAGCATCGGTTTTGCAGCAGCTCCTTCCATGTGCATGTTTTTGGGAGTGGAAAGGCTTGCAGAGTGTTAAAGTAGCTTTTTCTCTCCGCTGGAAAGCTGCACGCTCAGTGCCAGTCTTCTGCAGCTTCTTTCTTCACGTTTCAGCAGCTAGCACGCTCTCCGTGTGCTGGAGAAGCGGCAGAGGCTTCCTTGCCGGAGAAGCGGCACCTTCGCCGGCAGAGAGCATCCTGCCGGCCGCGGTGCGCTCCGGAGCGGGGGCTTGTGCCGAAAGAGGCCGGCAACAGGCGCTTACCTTCGGACAGCTCCGGATGCCCGTCTAATGCGTCTCTTGTCGCCTACACGGCAGGGAAAAGCTTTTCCACTCTGTCTAGGAAGGAGAAAGTGTGCCAGCACAGCAAATGCCTCCCGGACTTTCCCTGGAATTCAGCAAGTGCTTTGCAGCTTGAAATTGGAAGGAAAGCCTCAGATTTAGCAGCCAGAGCTTCAGGAGGAGCAGCAGCGAGCACAGCATCGGTTTTGCAGCAGCTCCTTCCATGTGCATGTTTTTGGGAGTGGAAAGGCTTGCAGAGTGTTAAAGTAGCTTTTTCTCTCCGCTGGAAAGCTGCACGCTCAGTGCCAGTCTTCTGCAGCTTCTTTCTTCACGTTTCAGCAGCTAGCACGCTCTCCGTGTGCTGGAGAAGCGGCAGAGGCTTCCTTGCCGGAGAAGCGGCACCTTCGCCGGCAGAGTGCATCCTGCCGGCCGCGGTGCGCTCCGGAGCGGGGGCTTGTGCCGAAAGAGGCCGGCAACAGGCGCTTACCTTCGGACAGCTCCGGATGCCCGTCTAATGCGCCTCTTGTCGCCTACACGGCAGGGAAAAGCTTTTCCACTCTGTCTAGGAAGGAGAAAGTGTGCCAGCACAGCAAATGCCTCCCGGACTTTCCCTGGAATTCAGCAAGTGCTTTGCAGCTTGAAATTGGAAGGAAAGCCTCAGATTTAGCAGCCAGAGCTTCAGGAGGAGCAGCAGCGAGCACAGCATCGGTTTTGCAGCAGCTCCTTCCATGTGCATGTTTTTGGGAGTGGAAAGGCTTGCAGAGTGTTAAAGTAGCTTTTTCTCTCCGCTGGAAAGCTGCACGCTCAGTGCCAGTCTTCTGCAGCTTCTTTCTTCACGTTTCAGCAGCTAGCACGCTCTCCGTGTGCTGGAGAAGCGGCAGAGGCTTCCTTGCCGGAGAAGCGGCACCTTCGCCGGCAGAGTGCATCCTGCCGGCCGCGGTGCGCTCCGGAGCGGGGGCTTGTGCCGAAAGAGGCCGGCAACAGGCGCTTACCTTCGGACAGCTCCGGATCGCCGTCTAATGCGTCTCTTGTCGCCTACACGGCAGGGAAAAGCTTTTCCACTCTGTCTAGGAAGGAGAAAGTGTGCCAGCACAGCAAATGCCTCCCGGACTTTCCCTGGAATTCAGCAAGTGCTTTGCAGCTTGAAATTGGAAGGAAAGCCTCAGATTTAGCAGCCAGAGCTTCAGGAGGAGCAGCAGCGAGCACAGCATCGGTTTTGCAGCAGCTCCTTCCATGTGCATGTTTTTGGGAGTGGAAAGGCTTGCAGAGTGTTCAAGTAGCTTTTTCTCTCCGCTGGAAAGCTGCACGCTCAGTGCCAGTGTTCTGCAGCTTCTTTCTTCACGTTTCAGCAGCTAGCACGCTCTCCGTGTGCTGGAGAAGCGGCAGAGGCTTCCTTGCCGGAGAAGCGGCACCTTCGCCGGCAGAGAGCATCCTGCCGGCCGCGGTGCGCTCCGGAGCGGGGGCTTGTGCCGAAAGAGGCCGGCAACAGGCGCTTACCTTCGGACAGCTCCGGATCGCCGTCTAATGCGTCTCTTGTCGCCTACACGGCAGGGAAAAGCTTTTCCACTCTGTCTAGGAAGGAGAAAGTGTGCCAGCACAGCAAATGCCTCCCGGACTTTCCCTGGAATTCAGCAAGTGCTTTGCAGCTTGAAATTGGAAGGAAAGCCTCAGATTTAGCAGCCAGAGCTTCAGGAGGAGCAGCAGCGAGCACAGCATCGCTTTTGCAGCAGCTCCTTCCATGTGCATGTTTTTGGGAGTGGAAAGGCTTGCAGAGTGTTAAAGTAGCTTTTTCTCTCCGCTGGAAAGCTGCACGCTCAGTGCCAGTGTTCTGCAGCTTCTTTCTTCACGTTTCAGCAGCTAGCACGCTCTCCGTGTGCTGGAGAAGCGGCAGAGGCTTCCTTGCCGGAGAAGCGGCACCTTCGCCGGCAGAGAGCATCCTGCCGGCCGCGGTGCGCTCCGGAGCGGGGGCTTGTGCCGAAAGAGGCCGGCAACAGGCGCTTACCTTCGGACAGCTCCGGATCGCCGTCTAATGCGTCTCTTGTCGCCTACACGGCAGGGAAAAGCTTTTCCACTCTGTCTAGGAAGGAGAAAGTGTGCCAGCACAGCAAATGCCTCCCGGACTTTCCCTGGAATTCAGCAAGTGCTTTGCAGCTTGAAATTGGAAGGAAAGCCTCAGATTTAGCAGCCAGAGCTTCAGGAGGAGCAGCAGCGAGCACAGCATCGGTTTTGCAGCAGCTCCTTCCATGTGCATGTTTTTGGGAGTGGAAAGGCTTGCAGAGTGTTAAAGTAGCTTTTTCTCTCCGCTGGAAAGCTGCACGCTCAGTGCCAGTCTTCTGCAGCTTCTTTCTTCACGTTTCAGCAGCTAGCACGCTCTCCGTGTGCTGGAGAAGCGGCAGAGGCTTCCTTGCCGGAGAAGCGGCACCTTCGCCGGCAGAGAGCATCCTGCCGGCCGCGGTGCGCTCCGGAGCGGGGGCTTGTGCCGAAAGAGGCCGGCAACAGGCGCTTACCTTCGGACAGCTCCGGATCGCCGTCTAATGCGTCTCTTGTCGCCTACACGGCAGGGAAAAGCTTTTCCACTCTGTCTAGGAAGGAGAAAGTGTGCCAGCACAGCAAATGCCTCCCGGACTTTCCCTGGAATTCAGCAAGTGCTTTGCAGCTTGAAATTGGAAGGAAAGCCTCAGATTTAGCAGCCAGAGCTTCAGGAGGAGCAGCAGCGAGCACAGCATCGGTTTTGCAGCAGCTCCTTCCATGTGCATGTTTTTGGGAGTGGAAAGGCTTGCAGAGTGTTAAAGTAGCTTTTTCTCTCCGCTGGAAAGCTGCACGCTCAGTGCCAGTCTTCTGCAGCTTCTTTCTTCACGTTTCAGCAGCTAGCACGCTCTCCGTGTGCTGGAGAAGCGGCAGAGGCTTCCTTGCCGGAGAAGCGGCACCTTCGCCGGCAGAGAGCATCCTGCCGGCCGCGGTGCGCTCCGGAGCGGGGGCTTGTGCCGAAAGAGGCCGGCAACAGGCGCTTACCTTCGGACAGCTCCGGATCGCCGTCTAATGCGTCTCTTGTCGCCTACACGGCAGGGAAAAGCTTTTCCACTCTGTCTAGGAAGGAGAAAGTGTGCCAGCACAGCAAATGCCTCCCGGACTTTCCCTGCAATTCAGCAAGTGCTTTGCAGCTTGAAATTGGAAGGAAAGCCTCAGATTTAGCAGCCAGAGCTTCAGGAGGAGCAGCAGCGAGCACAGCATCGGTTTTGCAGCAGCTCCTTCCATGTGCATGTTTTTGGGAGTGGAAAGGCTTGCAGAGTGTTAAAGTAGCTTTTTCTCTCCGCTGGAAAGCTGCACGCTCAGTGCCAGTGTTCTGCAGCTTCTTTCTTCACGTTTCAGCAGCTAGCACGCTCTCCGTGTGCTGGAGAAGCGGCAGAGGCTTCCTTGCCGGAGAAGCGGCACCTTCGCCGGCAGAGAGCATCCTGCCGGCCGCGGTGCGCTCCGGAGCGGGGACTTGTGCCGAAAGAGGCCGGCAACAGGCACTTACCTTCGGACAGCTCCGGATCGCCGTCTAATGCGTCTCTTGTCGCCTACACGGCAGGGAAAAGCTTTTCCACTCTGTCTAGGAAGGAGAAAGTGTGCCAGCACAGCAAATGCCTCCCGGACTTTCCCTGGAATTCAGCAAGTGCTTTGCAGCTTGAAATTGGAAGGAAAGCCTCAGATTTAGCAGCCAGAGCTTCAGGAGGAGCAGCAGCGAGCACAGCATCGGTTTTGCAGCAGCTCCTTCCATGTGCATGTTTTTGGGAGTGGAAAGGCTTGCAGAGTGTTAAAGTAGCTTTTTCTCTCCGCTGGAAAGCTGCACGCTCAGTGCCAGTGTTCTGCAGCTTCTTTCTTCACGTTTCAGCAGCTAGCACGCTCTCCGTGTGCTGGAGAAGCGGCAGAGGCTTCCTTGCCGGAGAAGCGGCACCTTCGCCGGCAGAGAGCATCCTGCCGGCCGCGGTGCGCTCCGGTGCGGGGGCTTGTGCCGAAAGAGGCCGGCAACAGGCGCTTACCTTCGGACAGCTCCGGATCGCCGTCTAATGCGTCTCTTGTCGCCTACACGGCAGGGAAAAGCTTTTCCACTCTGTCTAGGAAGGAGAAAGTGTGCCAGCACAGCAAATGCCTCCCGGACTTTCCCTGGAATTCAGCAAGTGCTTTGCAGCTTGAAATTGGAAGGAAAGCCTCAGATTTAGCAGCCAGAGCTTCAGGAGGAGCAGCAGCGAGCACAGCATCGCTTTTGCAGCAGCTCCTTCCATGTGCATGTTTTTGGGAGTGGAAAGGCTTGCAGAGTGTTAAAGTAGCTTTTTCTCTCCGCTGGAAAGCTGCACGTTCAGTGCCAGTGTTCTGCAGCTTCTTTCTTCACGTTTCAGCAGCTAGCACGCTCTCCGTGTGCTGGAGAAGCGGCAGAGGCTTCCTTGCCGGAGAAGCGGCACCTTCGCCGGCAGAGAGCATCCTGCCGGCCGCGGTGCGCTCCGGAGCGGGGGCTTGTGCCGAAAGAGGCCGGCAACAGGCGCTTACCTTCGGACAGCTCCGGATCGCCGTCTAATGCGTCTCTTGTCGCCTACACGGCAGGGAAAAGCTTTTCCACTCTGTCTAGGAAGGAGAAAGTGTGCCAGCACAGCAAATGCCTCCCGGACTTTCCCTGGAATTCAGCAAGTGCTTTGCAGCTTGAAATTGGAAGGAAAGCCTCAGATTTAGCAGCCAGAGCTTCAGGAGGAGCAGCAGCGAGCACAGCATCGGTTTTGCAGCAGCTCCTTCCATGTGCATGTTTTTGGGAGTGGAAAGGCTTGCAGAGTGTTAAAGTAGCTTTTTCTCTCCGCTGGAAAGCTGCACGCTCAGTGCCAGTGTTCTGCAGCTTCTTTCTTCACGTTTCAGCAGCTAGCACGCTCTCCGTGTGCTGGAGAAGCGGCAGAGGCTTCCTTGCCGGAGAAGCGGCACCTTCGCCGGCAGAGAGCATCCTGCCGGCCGCGGTGCGCTCCGGAGCGGGGGCTTGTGCCGAAAGAGGCCGGCAACAGGCGCTTACCTTCGGACAGCTCCGGATCGCCGTCTAATGCGTCTCTTGTCGCCTACACGGCAGGGAAAAGCTTTTCCACTCTGTCTAGGAAGGAGAAAGTGTGCCAGCACAGCAAATGCCTCCCGGACTTTCCCTGGAATTCAGCAAGTGCTTTGCAGCTTGAAATTGGAAGGAAAGCCTCAGATTTAGCAGCCAGAGCTTCAGGAGGAGCAGCAGCGAGCACAGCATCGGTTTTGCAGCAGCTCCTTCCATGTGCATGTTTTTGGGAGTGGAAAGGCTTGCAGAGGGTTAAAGTAGCTTTTTCTCTCCGCTGGAAAGCTGCACGCTCAGTGCCAGTGTTCTGCAGCTTCTTTCTTCACGTTTCAGCAGCTAGCACGCTCTCCGTGTGCTGGAGAAGCGGCAGAGGCTTCCTTGCCGGAGAAGCGGCACCTTCGCCGGCAGAGAGCATCCTGCCGGCCGCGGTGCGCTCCGGAGCGGGGGCTTGTGCCGAAAGAGGCCGGCAACAGGCGCTTACCTTCGGACAGCTCCGGATCGCCGTCTAATGCGTCTCTTGTCGCCTACACGGCAGGGAAAAGCTTTTCCACTCTGTCTAGGAAGGAGAAAGTGTGCCAGCACAGCAAATGCCTCCCGGACTTTCCCTGGAATTCAGCAAGTGCTTTGCAGCTTGAAATTGGAAGGAAAGCCTCAGATTTAGCAGCCAGAGCTTCAGGAGGAGCAGCAGCGAGCACAGCATCGGTTTTGCAGCAGCTCCTTCCATGTGCATGTTTTTGGGAGTGGAAAGGCTTGCAGAGTGTTAAAGTAGCTTTTTCTCTCCGCTGGAAAGCTGCACGCTCAGTGCCAGTCTTCTGCAGCTTCTTTCTTCACGTTTCAGCAGCTAGCACGCTCTCCGTGTGCTGGAGAAGCGGCAGAGGCTTCCTTGCCGGAGAAGCGGCACCTTCGCCGGCAGAGAGCATCCTGCCGGCCGCGGTGCGCTCCGGAGCGGGGGCTTGTGCCGAAAGAGGCCGGCAACAGGCGCTTACCTTCGGACAGCTCCGGATCGCCGTCTAATGCGTCTCTTGTCGCCTACACGGCAGGGAAAAGCTTTTCCACTCTGTCTAGGAAGGAGAAAGTGTGCCAGCACAGCAAATGCCTCCCGGACTTTCCCTGGAATTCAGCAAGTGCTTTGCAGCTTGAAATTGGAAGGAAAGCCTCAGATTTAGCAGCCAGAGCTTCAGGAGGAGCAGCAGCGAGCACAGCATCGGTTTTGCAGCAGCTCCTTCCATGTGCATGTTTTTGGGAGTGGAAAGGCTTGCAGAGTGTTAAAGTAGCTTTTTCTCTCCGCTGGAAAGCTGCACGCTCAGTGCCAGTGTTCTGCAGCTTCTTTCTTCACGTTTCAGCAGCTAGCACGCTCTCCGTGTGCTTGAGAAGCGGCAGAGGCTTCCTTGCCGGAGAAGCGGCACCTTCGCCGGCAGAGAGCATCCTGCCGGCCGCGGTGCGCTCCGGAGCGGGGGCTTGTGCCGAAAGAGGCCGGCAACAGGCGCTTACCTTCGGACAGCTCCGGATCGCCGTCTAATGCGTCTCTTGTCGCCTACACGGCAGGGAAAAGCTTTTCCACTCTGTCTAGGAAGGAGAAAGTGTGCCAGCACAGCAAATGCCTCCCGGACTTTCCCTGCAATTCAGCAAGTGCTTTGCAGCTTGAAATTGGAAGGAAAGCCTCAGATTTAGCAGCCAGAGCTTCAGGAGGAGCAGCAGCGAGCACAGCATCGGTTTTGCAGCAGCTCCTTCCATGTGCATGTTTTTGGGAGTGGAAAGGCTTGCAGAGTGTTAAAGTAGCTTTTTCTCTCCGCTGGAAAGCTGCACGCTCAGTGCCAGTGTTCTGCAGCTTCCTTCTTCACGTTTCAGCAGCTAGCTCGCTCTCCGTGTGCTGGAGAAGCGGCCGAGGCTTCCTTGCCGGAGAAGCGGCACCTTCGCCGGCAGAGAGCATCCTGCCGGCCGCGGTGCGCTCCGGAGCGGGGGCTTGTGCCGAAAGAGGCCGGCAACAGGCGCTTACCTTCGGACAGCTCCGGATCGCCGTCTAATGCGTCTCTTGTCGCCTACACGGCAGGGAAAAGCTTTTCCACTCTGTCTAGGAAGGAGAAAGTGTGCCAGCACAGCAAATGCCTCCCGGACTTTCCCTGGAATTCAGCAAGTGCTTTGCAGCTTGAAATTGGAAGGAAAGCCTCAGATTTAGCAGCCAGAGCTTCAGGAGGAGCAGCAGCGAGCACAGCATCGGTTTTGCAGCAGCTCCTTCCATGTGCATGTTTTTGGGAGTGGAAAGGCTTGCAGAGTGTTAAAGTAGCTTTTTCTCTCCGCTGGAAAGCTGCACGCTCAGTGCCAGTCTTCTGCAGCTTCTTTCTTCACGTTTCAGCAGCTAGCACGCTCTCCGTGTGCTGGAGAAGCGGCAGAGGCTTCCTTGCCGGAGAAGCGGCACCTTCGCCGGCAGAGAGCATCCTGCCGGCCGCGGTGCGCTCCGGAGCGGGGGCTTGTGCCGAAAGAGGCCGGCAGCAGGCGCTTACCTTCGGACAGCTCCGGATCGCCGTCTAATGCGTCTCTTGTCGCCTACACGGCAGGGAAAAGCTTTTCCACTCTGTCTAGGAAGGAGAAAGTGTGCCAGCACAGCAAATGCCTCCCGGACTTTCCCTGCAATTCAGCAAGTGCTTTGCAGCTTGAAATTGGAAGGAAAGCCTCAGATTTAGCAGCCAGAGCTTCAGGAGGAGCAGCAGCGAGCACAGCATCGGTTTTGCAGCAGCTCCTTCCATGTGCATGTTTTTGGGAGTGGAAAGGCTTGCAGAGTGTTAAAGTAGCTTTTTCTCTCCGCTGGAAAGCTGCACGCTCAGTGCCAGTCTTCTGCAGCTTCTTTCTTCACGTTTCAGCAGCTAGCACGCTCTCCGTGTGCTGGAGAAGCGGCAGAGGCTTCCTTGCCGGAGAAGCGGCACCTTCGCCGGCAGAGAGCATCCTGCCGGCCGCGGTGCGCTCCGGAGCGGGGGCTTGTGCCGAAAGAGGCCGGCAACAGGCGCTTACCTTCGGACAGCTGCGGATGCCCGTCTAATGCGTCTCTTGTCGCCTACATGGCAGGGAAAAGCTTTTCCACTCTGTCTAGGAAGGAGTAAGTGTGCCAGCACAGCAAATGCCTCCCGGACTTTCCCTGGAATTCAGCAAGTGCTTTGCAGCTTGAAATTGGAAGGAAAGCCTCAGATTTAGCAGCCAGAGCTTCAGGAGGAGCAGCAGCGAGCACAGCATCGGTTTTGCAGCAGCTCCTTCCATGTGCATGTTTTTGGGAGTGGAAAGGCTTGCAGAGTGTTCAAGTAGCTTTTTCTCTCCGCTGGAAAGCTGCACGCTCAGTGCCAGTGTTCTGCAGCTTCTTTCTTCACGTTTCAGCAGCTAGCACGCTCTCCGTGTGCTGGAGAAGCGGCAGAGGCTTCCTTGCCGGAGAAGCGGCACCTTCGCCGGCAGAGAGCATCCTGCCGGCCGCGGTGCGCTCCGGAGCGGGGGCTTGTGCCGAAAGAGGCCGGCAACAGGCGCTTACCTTCGGACAGCTCCGGATCGCCGTCTAATGCGTCTCTTGTCGCCTACACGGCAGGGAAAAGCTTTTCCACTCTGTCTAGGAAGGAGAAAGTGTGCCAGCACAGCAAATGCCTCCCGGACTTTCCCTGGAATTCAGCAAGTGCTTTGCAGCTTGAAATTGGAAGGAAAGCCTCAGATTTAGCAGCCAGAGCTTCAGGAGGAGCAGCAGCGAGCACAGCATCGGTTTTGCAGCAGCTCCTTCCATGTGCATGTTTTTGGGAGTGGAAAGGCTTGCAGAGTGTTAAAGTAGCTTTTTCTCTCCGCTGGAAAGCTGCACGCTCAGTGCCAGTCTTCTGCAGCTTCTTTCTTCACGTTTCAGCAGCTAGCACGCTCTCCGTGTGCTGGAGAAGCGGCAGAGGCTTCCTTGCCGGAGAAGCGGCACCTTCGCCGGCAGAGAGCATCCTGCCGGCCGC
The DNA here is from genome assembly GCF_963513975.1 of Fringilla coelebs. Lineage (NCBI taxonomy): Eukaryota > Metazoa > Chordata > Aves > Passeriformes > Fringillidae > Fringilla > Fringilla coelebs. The sequence goes on along the minus strand of NW_028167588.1, from coordinate 251,014 downwards.
GGTGCGCTCCGGAGCGGGGGCTTGTGCCGAAAGAGGCCGGCAACAGGCGCTTACCTTCGGACAGCTCCGGATCGCCGTCTAATGCGCCTCTTGTCGCCTACACGGCAGGGAAAAGCTTTTCCACTCTGTCTAGGAAGGAGAAAGTGTGCCAGCACAGCAAATGCCTCCCGGACTTTCCCTGCAATTCAGCAAGTGCTTTGCAGCTTGAAATTGGAAGGAAAGCCTCAGATTTAGCAGCCAGAGCTTCAGGAGGAGCAGCAGCGAGCACAGCATCGGTTTTGCAGCAGCTCCTTCCATGTGCATGTTTTTGGGAGTGGAAAGGCTTGCAGAGTGTTAAAGTAGCTTTTTCTCTCCGCTGGAAAGCTGCACGCTCAGTGCCAGTGTTCTGCAGCTTCTTTCTTCACGTTTCAGCAGCTAGCACGCTCTCCGTGTGCTGGAGAAGCGGCAGAGGCTTCCTTGCCGGAGAAGCGGCACCTTCGCCGGCAGAGAGCATCCTGCCGGCCGCGGTGCGCTCCGGAGCGGGGGCTTGTGCCGAAAGAGGCCGGCAACAGGCGCTTACCTTCGGACAGCTCCGGATGCCCGTCTAATGCGTCTCTTGTCGCCTACATGGCAGGGAAAAGCTTTTCCACTCTGTCTAGGAAGGAGTAAGTGTGCCAGCACAGCAAATGCCTCCCGGACTTTCCCTGGAATTCAGCAAGTGCTTTGCAGCTTGAAATTGGAAGGAAAGCCTCAGATTTAGCAGCCAGAGCTTCAGGAGGAGCAGCAGCGAGCACAGCATCGGTTTTGCAGCAGCTCCTTCCATGTGCATGTTTTTGGGAGTGGAAAGGCTTGCAGAGTGTTAAAGTAGCTTTTTCTCTCCGCTGGAAAGCTGCACGCTCAGTGCCAGTCTTCTGCAGCTTCTTTCTTCACGTTTCAGCAGCTAGCACGCTCTCCGTGTGCTGGAGAAGCGGCAGAGGCTTCCTTGCCGGAGAAGCGGCACCTTCGCCGGCAGAGAGCATCCTGCCGGCCGCGGTGCGCTCCGGAGCGGGGGCTTGTGCCGAAAGAGGCCGGCAACAGGCGCTTACCTTCGGACAGCTCCGGATCGCCGTCTAATGCGTCTCTTGTCGCCTACACGGCAGGGAAAAGCTTTTCCACTCTGTCTAGGAAGGAGAAAGTGTGCCAGCACAGCAAATGCCTCCCGGACTTTCCCTGCAATTCAGCAAGTGCTTTGCAGCTTGAAATTGGAAGGAAAGCCTCAGATTTAGCAGCCAGAGCTTCAGGAGGAGCAGCAGCGAGCACAGCATCGGTTTTGCAGCAGCTCCTTCCATGTGCATGTTTTTGGGAGTGGAAAGGCTTGCAGAGTGTTAAAGTAGCTTTTTCTCTCCGCTGGAAAGCTGCACGCTCAGTGCCAGTGTTCTGCAGCTTCTTTCTTCACGTTTCAGCAGCTAGCACGCTCTCCGTGTGCTGGAGAAGCGGCAGAGGCTTCCTTGCCAGAGAAGCGGCACCTTCGCCGGCAGAGAGCATCCTGCCGGCCGCGGTGCGCTCCGGAGCGGGGGCTTGTGCCGAAAGAGGCCGGCAACAGTCGCTTACCTTCGGACAGCTCCGGATCGCCGTCTAATGCGTCTCTTGTCGCCTACACGGCAGGGAAAAGCTTTTCCACTCTGTCTAGGAAGGAGAAAGTGTGCCAGCACAGCAAATGCCTCCCGGACTTTCCCTGCAATTCAGCAAGTGCTTTGCAGCTTGAAATTGGAAGGAAAGCCTCAGATTTAGCAGCCAGAGCTTCAGGAGGAGCAGCAGCGAGCACAGCATCGGTTTTGCAGCAGCTCCTTCCATGTGCATGTTTTTGGGAGTGGAGAGGCTTGCAGAGTGTTAAAGTAGCTTTTTCTCTCCGCTGGAAAGCTGCACGCTCAGTGCCAGTCTTCTGCAGCTTCTTTCTTCACGTTTCAGCAGCTAGCACGCTCTCCGTGTGCTGGAGAAGCGGCAGAGGCTTCCTTGCCGGAGAAGCGGCACCTTCGCCGGCAGAGAGCATCCTGCCGGCCGCGGTGCGCTCCGGAGCGGGGGCTTGTGCCGAAAGAGGCCGGCAACAGGCGCTTACCTTCGGACAGCTCCGGATCGCCGTCTAATGCGTCTCTTGTCGCCTACACGGCAGGGAAAAGCTTTTCCACTCTGTCTAGGAAGGAGAAAGTGTGCCAGCACAGCAAATGCCTCCCGGACTTTCCCTGCAATTCAGCAAGTGCTTTGCAGCTTGAAATTGGAAGGAAAGCCTCAGATTTAGCAGCCAGAGCTTCAGGAGGAGCAGCAGCGAGCACAGCATCGGTTTTGCAGCAGCTCCTTCCATGTGCATGTTTTTGGGAGTGGAAAGGCTTGCAGAGTGTTAAAGTAGCTTTTTCTCTCCGCTGGAAAGCTGCACGCTCAGTGCCAGTCTTCTGCAGCTTCTTTCTTCACGTTTCAGCAGCTAGCACGCTCTCCGTGTGCTGGAGAAGCGGCAGAGGCTTCCTTGCCGGAGAAGCGGCACCTTCGCCGGCAGAGAGCATCCTGCCGGCCGCGGTGCGCTCCGGAGCGGGGGCTTGTGCCGAAAGAGGCCGGCAACAGGCGCTTACCTTCGGACAGCTCCGGATCGCCGTCTAATGCGTCTCTTGTCGCCTACACGGCAGGGAAAAGCTTTTCCACTCTGTCTAGGAAGGAGAAAGTGTGCCAGCACAGCAAATGCCTCCCGGACTTTCCCTGGAATTCAGCAAGTGCTTTGCAGCTTGAAATTGGAAGGAAAGCCTCAGATTTAGCAGCCAGAGCTTCAGGAGGAGCAGCAGCGAGCACAGCATCGGTTTTGCAGCAGCTCCTTCCATGTGCATGTTTTTGGGAGTGGAAAGGCTTGCAGAGTGTTAAAGTAGCTTTTTCTCTCCGCTGGAAAGCTGCACGCTCAGTGCCAGTCTTCTGCAGCTTCTTTCTTCACGTTTCAGCAGCTAGCACGCTCTCCGTGTGCTGGAGAAGCGGCAGAGGCTTCCTTGCCGGAGAAGCGGCACCTTCGCCGGCAGAGAGCATCCTGCCGGCCGCGGTGCGCTCCGGAACGGGGGCTTGTGCCGAAAGAGGCCGGCAACAGGCGCTTACCTTCGGACAGCTCCGGATCGCCGTCTAATGCGTCTCTTGTCGCCTACACGGCAGGGAAAAGCTTTTCCACTCTGTCTAGGAAGGAGAAAGTGTGCCAGCACAGCAAATGCCTCCCGGACTTTCCCTGGAATTCAGCAAGTGCTTTGCAGCTTGAAATTGGAAGGAAAGCCTCAGATTTAGCAGCCAGAGCTTCAGGAGGAGCAGCAGCGAGCACAGCATCGGTTTTGCAGCAGCTCCTTCCATGTGCATGTTTTTGGGAGTGGAAAGGCTTGCAGAGTGTTAAAGTAGCTTTTTCTCTCCGCTGGAAAGCTGCACGCTCAGTGCCAGTCTTCTGCAGCTTCTTTCTTCACGTTTCAGCAGCTAGCTCGCTCTCCGTGTGCTGGAGAAGCGGCCGAGGCTTCCTTGCCGGAGAAGCGGCACCTTCGCCGGCAGAGAGCATCCTGCCGGCCGCGGTGCGCTCCGGAGCGGGGGCTTGTGCCGAAAGAGGCCGGCAACAGGCGCTTACCTTCGGACAGCTCCGGATCGCCGTCTAATGCGTCTCTTGTCGCCTACACGGCAGGGAAAAGCTTTTCCACTCTGTCTAGGAAGGAGAAAGTGTGCCAGCACAGCAAATGCCTCCCGGACTTTCCCTGCAATTCAGCAAGTGCTTTGCAGCTTGAAATTGGAAGGAAAGCCTCAGATTTAGCAGCCAGAGCTTCAGGAGGAGCAGCAGCGAGCACAGCATCGGTTTTGCAGCAGCTCCTTCCATGTGCATGTTTTTGGGAGTGGAAAGGCTTGCAGAGTGTTCAAGTAGCTTTTTCTCTCCGCTGGAAAGCTGCACGCTCAGTGCCAGTCTTCTGCAGCTTCTTTCTTCACGTTTCAGCAGCTAGCTCGCTCTCCGTGTGCTGGAGAAGCGGCAGAGGCTTCCTTGCCGGAGAAGCGGCACCTTCGCCGGCAGAGAGCATCCTGCCGGCCGCGGTGCGCTCCGGAGCGGGGGCTTGTGCCGAAAGAGGCCGGCAACAGGCGCTTACCTTCGGACAGCTCCGGATCGCCGTCTAATGCGTCTCTTGTCGCCTACACGGCAGGGAAAAGCTTTTCCACTCTGTCTAGGAAGGAGAAAGTGTGCCAGCACAGCAAATGCCTCCCGGACTTTCCCTGGAATTCAGCAAGTGCTTTGCAGCTTGAAATTGGAAGGAAAGCCTCAGATTTAGCAGCCAGAGCTTCAGGAGGAGCAGCAGCGAGCACAGCATCGGTTTTGCAGCAGCTCCTTCCATGTGCATGTTTTTGGGAGTGGAAAGGCTTGCAGAGTGTTAAAGTAGCTTTTTCTCTCCGCTGGAAAGCTGCACGCTCAGTGCCAGTCTTCTGCAGCTTCTTTCTTCACGTTTCAGCAGCTAGCACGCTCTCCGTGTGCTGGAGAAGCGGCAGAGGCTTCCTTGCCGGAGAAGCGGCACCTTCGCCGGCAGAGAGCATCCTGCCGGCCGCGGTGCGCTCCGGAGCGGGGGCTTGTGCCGAAAGAGGCCGGCAACAGGCGCTTACCTTCGGACAGCTCCGGATCGCCGTCTAATGCGCCTCTTGTCGCCTACACGGCAGGGAAAAGCTTTTCCACTCTGTCTAGGAAGGAGAAAGTGTGCCAGCACAGCAAATGCCTCCCGGACTTTCCCTGGAATTCAGCAAGTGCTTTGCAGCTTGAAATTGGAAGGAAAGCCTCAGATTTAGCAGCCAGAGCTTCAGGAGGAGCAGCAGCGAGCACAGCATCGGTTTTGCAGCAGCTCCTTCCATGTGCATGTTTTTGGGAGTGGAAAGGCTTGCAGAGTGTTCAAGTAGCTTTTTCTCTCCGCTGGAAAGCTGCACGCTCAGTGCCAGTGTTCTGCAGCTTCTTTCTTCACGTTTCAGCAGCTAGCACGCTCTCCGTGTGCTGGAGAAGCGGCAGAGGCTTCCTTGCCGGAGAAGCGGCACCTTCGCCGGCAGAGAGCATCCTGCCGGCCGCGGTGCGCTCCGGAGCGGGGGCTTGTGCCGAAAGAGGCCGGCAACAGGCGCTTACCTTCGGACAGCTCCGGATGCCCGTCTAATGCGTCTCTTGTCGCCTACATGGCAGGGAAAAGCTTTTCCACTCTGTCTAGGAAGGAGTAAGTGTGCCAGCACAGCAAATGCCTCCCGGACTTTCCCTGGAATTCAGCAAGTGCTTTGCAGCTTGAAATTGGAAGGAAAGCCTCAGATTTAGCAGCCAGAGCTTCAGGAGGAGCAGCAGCGAGCACAGCATCGGTTTTGCAGCAGCTCCTTCCATGTGCATGTTTTTGGGAGTGGAAAGGCTTGCAGAGTGTTAAAGTAGCTTTTTCTCTCCGCTGGAAAGCTGCACGCTCAGTGCCAGTCTTCTGCAGCTTCTTTCTTCACGTTTCAGCAGCTAGCACGCTCTCCGTGTGCTGGAGAAGCGGCAGAGGCTTCCTTGCCGGAGAAGCGGCACCTTCGCCGGCAGAGAGCATCCTGCCGGCCGCGGTGCGCTCCGGAGCGGGGGCTTGTGCCGAAAGAGGCCGGCAACAGGCGCTTACCTTCGGACAGCTCCGGATCGCCGTCTAATGCGTCTCTTGTCGCCTACACGGCAGGGAAAAGCTTTTCCACTCTGTCTAGGAAGGAGAAAGTGTGCCAGCACAGCAAATGCCTCCCGGACTTTCCCTGCAATTCAGCAAGTGCTTTGCAGCTTGAAATTGGAAGGAAAGCCTCAGATTTAGCAGCCAGAGCTTCAGGAGGAGCAGCAGCGAGCACAGCATCGGTTTTGCAGCAGCTCCTTCCATGTGCATGTTTTTGGGAGTGGAAAGGCTTGCAGAGTGTTAAAGTAGCTTTTTCTCTCCGCTGGAAAGCTGCACGCTCAGTGCCAGTGTTCTGCAGCTTCTTTCTTCACGTTTCAGCAGCTAGCACGCTCTCCGTGTGCTGGAGAAGCGGCAGAGGCTTCCTTGCCAGAGAAGCGGCACCTTCGCCGGCAGAGAGCATCCTGCCGGCCGCGGTGCGCTCCGGAGCGGGGGCTTGTGCCGAAAGAGGCCGGCAACAGGCGCTTACCTTCGGACAGCTCCGGATCGCCGTCTAATGCGTCTCTTGTCGCCTACACGGCAGGGAAAAGCTTTTCCACTCTGTCTAGGAAGGAGAAAGTGTGCCAGCACAGCAAATGCCTCCCGGACTTTCCCTGCAATTCAGCAAGTGCTTTGCAGCTTGAAATTGGAAGGAAAGCCTCAGATTTAGCAGCCAGAGCTTCAGGAGGAGCAGCAGCGAGCACAGCATCGGTTTTGCAGCAGCTCCTTCCATGTGCATGTTTTTGGGAGTGGAGAGGCTTGCAGAGTGTTAAAGTAGCTTTTTCTCTCCGCTGGAAAGCTGCACGCTCAGTGCCAGTCTTCTGCAGCTTCTTTCTTCACGTTTCAGCAGCTAGCACGCTCTCCGTGTGCTGGAGAAGCGGCAGAGGCTTCCTTGCCGGAGAAGCGGCACCTTCGCCGGCAGAGAGCATCCTGCCGGCCGCGGTGCGCTCCGGAGCGGGGGCTTGTGCCGAAAGAGGCCGGCAACAGGCGCTTACCTTCGGACAGCTCCGGATCGCCGTCTAATGCGTCTCTTGTCGCCTACACGGCAGGGAAAAGCTTTTCCACTCTGTCTAGGAAGGAGAAAGTGTGCCAGCACAGCAAATGCCTCCCGGACTTTCCCTGCAATTCAGCAAGTGCTTTGCAGCTTGAAATTGGAAGGAAAGCCTCAGATTTAGCAGCCAGAGCTTCAGGAGGAGCAGCAGCGAGCACAGCATCGGTTTTGCAGCAGCTCCTTCCATGTGCATGTTTTTGGGAGTGGAAAGGCTTGCAGAGTGTTAAAGTAGCTTTTTCTCTCCGCTGGAAAGCTGCACGCTCAGTGCCAGTCTTCTGCAGCTTCTTTCTTCACGTTTCAGCAGCTAGCACGCTCTCCGTGTGCTGGAGAAGCGGCAGAGGCTTCCTTGCCGGAGAAGCGGCACCTTCGCCGGCAGAGAGCATCCTGCCGGCCGCGGTGCGCTCCGGAGCGGGGGCTTGTGCCGAAAGAGGCCGGCAACAGGCGCTTACCTTCGGACAGCTCCGGATCGCCGTCTAATGCGTCTCTTGTCGCCTACACGGCAGGGAAAAGCTTTTCCACTCTGTCTAGGAAGGAGAAAGTGTGCCAGCACAGCAAATGCCTCCCGGACTTTCCCTGGAATTCAGCAAGTGCTTTGCAGCTTGAAATTGGAAGGAAAGCCTCAGATTTAGCAGCCAGAGCTTCAGGAGGAGCAGCAGCGAGCACAGCATCGGTTTTGCAGCAGCTCCTTCCATGTGCATGTTTTTGGGAGTGGAAAGGCTTGCAGAGTGTTAAAGTAGCTTTTTCTCTCCGCTGGAAAGCTGCACGCTCAGTGCCAGTCTTCTGCAGCTTCTTTCTTCACGTTTCAGCAGCTAGCACGCTCTCCGTGTGCTGGAGAAGCGGCAGAGGCTTCCTTGCCGGAGAAGCGGCACCTTCGCCGGCAGAGAGCATCCTGCCGGCCGCGGTGCGCTCCGGAACGGGGGCTTGTGCCGAAAGAGGCCGGCAACAGGCGCTTACCTTCGGACAGCTCCGGATCGCCGTCTAATGCGTCTCTTGTCGCCTACACGGCAGGGAAAAGCTTTTCCACTCTGTCTAGGAAGGAGAAAGTGTGCCAGCACAGCAAATGCCTCCCGGACTTTCCCTGGAATTCAGCAAGTGCTTTGCAGCTTGAAATTGGAAGGAAAGCCTCAGATTTAGCAGCCAGAGCTTCAGGAGGAGCAGCAGCGAGCACAGCATCGGTTTTGCAGCAGCTCCTTCCATGTGCATGTTTTTGGGAGTGGAAAGGCTTGCAGAGTGTTAAAGTAGCTTTTTCTCTCCGCTGGAAAGCTGCACGCTCAGTGCCAGTCTTCTGCAGCTTCTTTCTTCACGTTTCAGCAGCTAGCTCGCTCTCCGTGTGCTGGAGAAGCGGCCGAGGCTTCCTTGCCGGAGAAGCGGCACCTTCGCCGGCAGAGAGCATCCTGCCGGCCGCGGTGCGCTCCGGAGCGGGGGCTTGTGCCGAAAGAGGCCGGCAACAGGCGCTTACCTTCGGACAGCTCCGGATCGCCGTCTAATGCGTCTCTTGTCGCCTACACGGCAGGGAAAAGCTTTTCCACTCTGTCTAGGAAGGAGAAAGTGTGCCAGCACAGCAAATGCCTCCCGGACTTTCCCTGCAATTCAGCAAGTGCTTTGCAGCTTGAAATTGGAAGGAAAGCCTCAGATTTAGCAGCCAGAGCTTCAGGAGGAGCAGCAGCGAGCACAGCATCGGTTTTGCAGCAGCTCCTTCCATGTGCATGTTTTTGGGAGTGGAAAGGCTTGCAGAGTGTTAAAGTAGCTTTTTCTCTCCGCTGGAAAGCTGCACGCTCAGTGCCAGTCTTCTGCAGCTTCTTTCTTCACGTTTCAGCAGCTAGCTCGCTCTCCGTGTGCTGGAGAAGCGGCAGAGGCTTCCTTGACGGAGAAGCGGCACCTTCGCCGGCAGAGAGCATCCTGCCGGCCGCGGTGCGCTCCGGAGCGGGGGCTTGTGCCGAAAGAGGCCGGCAACAGGCGCTTACCTTCGGACAGCTCCGGATCGCCGTCTAATGCGTCTCTTGTCGCCTACACGGCAGGGAAAAGCTTTTCCACTCTGTCTAGGAAGGAGAAAGTGTGCCAGCACAGCAAATGCCTCCCGGACTTTCCCTGGAATTCAGCAAGTGCTTTGCAGCTTGAAATTGGAAGGAAAGCCTCAGATTTAGCAGCCAGAGCTTCAGGAGGAGCAGCAGCGAGCACAGCATCGGTTTTGCAGCAGCTCCTTCCATGTGCATGTTTTTGGGAGTGGAAAGGCTTGCAGAGTGTTAAAGTAGCTTTTTCTCTCCGCTGGAAAGCTGCACGCTCAGTGCCAGTCTTCTGCAGCTTCTTTCTTCACGTTTCAGCAGCTAGCACGCTCTCCGTGTGCTGGAGAAGCGGCAGAGGCTTCCTTGCCGGAGAAGCGGCACCTTCGCCGGCAGAGAGCATCCTGCCGGCCGCGGTGCGCTCCGGAGCGGGGGCTTGTGCCGAAAGAGGCCGGCAACAGGCGCTTACCTTCGGACAGCTCCGGATCGCCGTCTAATGCGTCTCTTGTCGCCTACACGGCAGGGAAAAGCTTTTCCACTCTGTCTAGGAAGGAGAAAGTGTGCCAGCACAGCAAATGCCTCCCGGACTTTCCCTGGAATTCAGCAAGTGCTTTGCAGCTTGAAATTGGAAGGAAAGCCTCAGATTTAGCAGCCAGAGCTTCAGGAGGAGCAGCAGCGAGCACAGCATCGGTTTTGCAGCAGCTCCTTCCATGTGCATGTTTTTGGGAGTGGAAAGGCTTGCAGAGTGTTAAAGTAGCTTTTTCTCTCCGCTGGAAAGCTGCACGCTCAGTGCCAGTGTTCTGCAGCTTCTTTCTTCACGTTTCAGCAGCTAGCACGCTCTCCGTGTGCTGGAGAAGCGGCAGAGGCTTCCTTGCCGGAGAAGCGGCACCTTCGCCGGCAGAGAGCATCCTGCCGGCCGCGGTGCGCTCCGGAGCGGGGGCTTGTGCCGAAAGAGGCCGGCAGCAGGCGCTTACCTTCGGACAGCTCCGGATCGCCGTCTAATGCGTCTCTTGTCGCCTACACGGCAGGGAAAAGCTTTTCCACTCTGTCTAGGAAGGAGAAAGTGTGCCAGCACAGCAAATGCCTCCCGGACTTTCCCTGGAATTCAGCAAGTGCTTTGCAGCTTGAAATTGGAAGGAAAGCCTCAGATTTAGCAGCCAGAGCTTCAGGAGGAGCAGCAGCGAGCACAGCATCGGTTTTGCAGCAGCTCCTTCCATGTGCATGTTTTTGGGAGTGGAAAGGCTTGCAGAGTGTTAAAGTAGCTTTTTCTCTCCGCTGGAAAGCTGCACGCTCAGTGCCAGTGTTCTGCAGCTTCTTTCTTCACGTTTCAGCAGCTAGCACGCTCTCCGTGTGCTGGAGAAGCGGCAGAGGCTTCCTTGCCGGAGAAGCGGCACCTTCGCCGGCAGAGAGCATCCTGCCGGCCGCGGTGCGCTCCGGAGCGGGGGCTTGTGCCGAAAGAGGCCGGCAACAGGCGCTTACCTTCGGACAGCTCCGGATCGCCGTCTAATGCGTCTCTTGTCGCCTACACGGCAGGGAAAAGCTTTTCCACTCTGTCTAGGAAGGAGAAAGTGTGCCAGCACAGCAAATGCCTCCCGGACTTTCCCTGGAATTCAGCAAGTGCTTTGCAGCTTGAAATTGGAAGGAAAGCCTCAGATTTAGCAGCCAGAGCTTCAGGAGGAGCAGCAGCGAGCACAGCATCGGTTTTGCAGCAGCTCCTTCCATGTGCATGTTTTTGGGAGTGGAAAGGCTTGCAGAGTGTTAAAGTAGCTTTTTCTCTCCGCTGGAAAGCTGCACGCTCAGTGCCAGTCTTCTGCAGCTTCTTTCTTCACGTTTCAGCAGCTAGCACGCTCTCCGTGTGCTGGAGAAGCGGCCGAGGCTTCCTTGCCGGAGAAGCGGCACCTTCGCCGGCAGAGAGCATCCTGCCGGCCGCGGTGCGCTCCGGAGCGGGGGCTTGTGCCGGAAGAGGCCGGCAACAGGCGCTTACCTTCGGACAGCTCCGGATCGCCGTCTAATGCGTCTCTTGTCGCCTACACGGCAGGGAAAAGCTTTTCCACTCTGTCTAGGAAGGAGAAAGTGTGCCAGCACAGCAAATGCCTCCCGGACTTTCCCTGCAATTCAGCAAGTGCTTTGCAGCTTGAAATTGGAAGGAAAGCCTCAGATTTAGCAGCCAGAGCTTCAGGAGGAGCAGCAGCGAGCACAGCATCGGTTTTGCAGCAGCTCCTTCCATGTGCATGTTTTTGGGAGTGGAAAGGCTTGCAGAGTGTTAAAGTAGCTTTTTCTCTCCGCTGGAAAGCTGCACGCTCAGTGCCAGTGTTCTGCAGCTTCTTTCTTCACGTTTCAGCAGCTAGCACGCTCTCCGTGTGCTGGAGAAGCGGCAGAGGCTTCCTTGCCGGAGAAGCGGCACCTTCGCCGGCAGAGAGCATCCTGCCGGCCGCGGTGCGCTCCGGAGCGGGGGCTTGTGCCGAAAGAGGCCGGCAACAGGCGCTTACCTTCGGACAGCTCCGGATCGCCGTCTAATGCGTCTCTTGTCGCCTACACGGCAGGGAAAAGCTTTTCCACTCTGTCTAGGAAGGAGAAAGTGTGCCAGCACAGCAAATGCCTCCCGGACTTTCCCTGCAATTCAGCAAGTGCTTTGCAGCTTGAAATTGGAAGGAAAGCCTCAGATTTAGCAGCCAGAGCTTCAGGAGGAGCAGCAGCGAGCACAGCATCGGTTTTGCAGCAGCTCCTTCCATGTGCATGTTTTTGGGAGTGGAAAGGCTTGCAGAGTGTTAAAGTAGCTTTTTCTCTCCGCTGGAAAGCTGCACGCTCAGTGCCAGTCTTCTGCAGCTTCTTTCTTCACGTTTCAGCAGCTAGCACGCTCTCCGTGTGCTGGAGAAGCGGCAGAGGCTTCCTTGCCGGAGAAGCGGCACCTTCGCCGGCAGAGAGCATCCTGCCGGCCGCGGTGCGCTCCGGAGCGGGGGCTTGTGCCGAAAGAGGCCGGCAGCAGGCGCTTACCTTCGGACAGCTCCGGATCGCCGTCTAATGCGTCTCTTGTCGCCTACACGGCAGGGAAAAGCTTTTCCACTCTGTCTAGGAAGGAGAAAGTGTGCCAGCACAGCAAATGCCTCCCGGACTTTCCCTGGAATTCAGCAAGTGCTTTGCAGCTTGAAATTGGAAGGAAAGCCTCAGATTTAGCAGCCAGAGCTTCAGGAGGAGCAGCAGCGAGCACAGCATCGGTTTTGCAGCAGCTCCTTCCATGTGCATGTTTTTGGGAGTGGAAAGGCTTGCAGAGTGTTAAAGTAGCTTTTTCTCTCCGCTGGAAAGCTGCACGCTCAGTGCCAGTCTTCTGCAGCTTCTTTCTTCACGTTTCAGCAGCTAGCACGCTCTCCGTGTGCTGGAGAAGCGGCAGAGGCTTCCTTGCCGGAGAAGCGGCACCTTCGCCGGCAGAGAGCATCCTGCCGGCCGCGGTGCGCTCCGGAGCGGGGGCTTGTGCCGAAAGAGGCCGGCAACAGGCGCTTACCTTCGGACAGCTCCGGATCGCCGTCTAATGCGTCTCTTGTCGCCTACACGGCAGGGAAAAGCTTTTCCACTCTGTCTAGGAAGGAGAAAGTGTGCCAGCACAGCAAATGCCTCCCGGACTTTCCCTGCAATTCAGCAAGTGCTTTGCAGCTTGAAATTGGAAGGAAAGCCTCAGATTTAGCAGCCAGAGCTTCAGGAGGAGCAGCAGCGAGCACAGCATCGGTTTTGCAGCAGCTCCTTCCATGTGCATGTTTTTGGGAGTGGAAAGGCTTGCAGAGTGTTAAAGTAGCTTTTTCTCTCCGCTGGAAAGCTGCACGCTCAGTGCCAGTCTTCTGCAGCTTCTTTCTTCACGTTTCAGCAGCTAGCACGCTCTCCGTGTGCTGGAGAAGCGGCAGAGGCTTCCTTGCCGGAGAAGCGGCACCTTCGCCGGCAGAGAGCATCCTGCCGGCCGCGGTGCGCTCCGGAGCGGGGGCTTGTGCCGAAAGAGGCCGGCAGCAGGCGCTTACCTTCGGACAGCTCCGGATCGCCGTCTAATGCGTCTCTTGTCGCCTACACGGCAGGGAAAAGCTTTTCCACTCTGTCTAGGAAGGAGAAAGTGTGCCAGCACAGCAAATGCCTCCCGGACTTTCCCTGGAATTCAGCAAGTGCTTTGCAGCTTGAAATTGGAAGGAAAGCCTCAGATTTAGCAGCCAGAGCTTCAGGAGGAGCAGCAGCGAGCACAGCATCGGTTTTGCAGCAGCTCCTTCCATGTGCATGTTTTTGGGAGTGGAAAGGCTTGCAGAGTGTTAAAGTAGCTTTTTCTCTCCGCTGGAAAGCTGCACGCTCAGTGCCAGTGTTCTGCAGCTTCTTTCTTCACGTTTCAGCAGCTAGCTCGCTCTCCGTGTGCTGGAGAAGCGGCCGAGGCTTCCTTGCCGGAGAAGCGGCACCTTCGCCGGCAGAGAGCATCCTGCCGGCCGCGGTGCGCTCCGGAGCGGGGGCTTGTGCCGAAAGAGGCCGGCAACAGGCGCTTACCTTCGGACAGCTCCGGATCGCCGTCTAATGCGTCTCTTGTCGCCTACACGGCAGGGAAAAGCTTTTCCACTCTGTCTAGGAAGGAGAAAGTGTGCCAGCACAGCAAATGCCTCCCGGACTTTCCCTGCAATTCAGCAAGTGCTTTGCAGCTTGAAATTGGAAGGAAAGCCTCAGATTTAGCAGCCAGAGCTTCAGGAGGAGCAGCAGCGAGCACAGCATCGGTTTTGCAGCAGCTCCTTCCATGTGCATGTTTTTGGGAGTGGAAAGGCTTGCAGAGTGTTAAAGTAGCTTTTTCTCTCCGCTGGAAAGCTGCACGCTCAGTGCCAGTCTTCTGCAGCTTCTTTCTTCACGTTTCAGCAGCTAGCTCGCTCTCCGTGTGCTGGAGAAGCGGCAGAGGCTTCCTTGCCGGAGAAGCGGCACCTTCGCCGGCAGAGAGCATCCTGCCGGCCGCGGTGCGCTCCGGAGCGGGGGCTTGTGCCGAAAGAGGCCGGCAACAGGCGCTTACCTTCGGACAGCTCCGGATCGCCGTCTAATGCGTCTCTTGTCGCCTACACGGCAGGGAAAAGCTTTTCCACTCTGTCTAGGAAGGAGAAAGTGTGCCAGCACAGCAAATGCCTCCCGGACTTTCCCTGCAATTCAGCAAGTGCTTTGCAGCTTGAAATTGGAAGGAAAGCCTCAGATTTAGCAGCCAGAGCTTCAGGAGGAGCAGCAGCGAGCACAGCATCGGTTTTGCAGCAGCTCCTTCCATGTGCATGTTTTTGGGAGTGGAAAGGCTTGCAGAGTGTTAAAGTAGCTTTTTCTCTCCGCTGGAAAGCTGCACGCTCAGTGCCAGTCTTCTGCAGCTTCTTTCTTCACGTTTCAGCAGCTAGCACGCTCTCCGTGTGCTGGAGAAGCGGCAGAGGCTTCCTTGCCGGAGAAGCGGCACCTTCGCCGGCAGAGAGCATCCTGCCGGCCGCGGTGCGCTCCGGAGCGGGGGCTTGTGCCGAAAGAGGCCGGCAGCAGGCGCTTACCTTCGGACAGCTCCGGATCGCCGTCTAATGCGTCTCTTGTCGCCTACACGGCAGGGAAAAGCTTTTCCACTCTGTCTAGGAAGGAGAAAGTGTGCCAGCACAGCAAATGCCTCCCGGACTTTCCCTGGAATTCAGCAAGTGCTTTGCAGCTTGAAATTGGAAGGAAAGCCTCAGATTTAGCAGCCAGAGCTTCAGGAGGAGCAGCAGCGAGCACAGCATCGGTTTTGCAGCAGCTCCTTCCATGTGCATGTTTTTGGGAGTGGAAAGGCTTGCAGAGTGTTAAAGTAGCTTTTTCTCTCCGCTGGAAAGCTGCACGCTCAGTGCCAGTCTTCTGCAGCTTCTTTCTTCACGTTTCAGCAGCTAGCACGCTCTCCGTGTGCTGGAGAAGCGGCAGAGGCTTCCTTGCCGGAGAAGCGGCACCTTCGCCGGCAGAGAGCATCCTGCCGGCCGCGGTGCGCTCCGGAGCGGGGGCTTGTGCCGAAAGAGGCCGGCAACAGGCGCTTACCTTCGGACAGCTCCGGATCGCCGTCTAATGCGTCTCTTGTCGCCTACACGGCAGGGAAAAGCTTTTCCACTCTGTCTAGGAAGGAGAAAGTGTGCCAGCACAGCAAATGCCTCCCGGACTTTCCCTGGAATTCAGCAAGTGCTTTGCAGCTTGAAATTGGAAGGAAAGCCTCAGATTTAGCAGCCAGAGCTTCAGGAGGAGCAGCAGCGAGCACAGCATCGCTTTTGCAGCAGCTCCTTCCATGTGCATGTTTTTGGGAGTGGAAAGGCTTGCAGAGTGTTAAAGTAGCTTTTTCTCTCCGCTGGAAAGCTGCACGCTCAGTGCCAGTCTTCTGCAGCTTCTTTCTTCACGTTTCAGCAGCTAGCACGCTCTCCGTGTGCTGGAGAAGCGGCAGAGGCTTCCTTGCCGGAGAAGCGGCACCTTCGCCGGCAGAGAGCATCCTGCCGGCCGCGGTGCGCTCCGGAGCGGGGGCTTGTGCCGAAAGAGGCCGGCAACAGGCGCTTACCTTCGGACAGCTCCGGATCGCCGTCTAATGCGTCTCTTGTCGCCTACACGGCAGGGAAAAGCTTTTCCACTCTGTCTAGGAAGGAGAAAGTGTGCCAGCACAGCAAATGCCTCCCGGACTTTCCCTGGAATTCAGCAAGTGCTTTGCAGCTTGAAATTGGAAGGAAAGCCTCAGATTTAGCAGCCAGAGCTTCAGGAGGAGCAGCAGCGAGCACAGCATCGGTTTTGCAGCAGCTCCTTCCATGTGCATGTTTTTGGGAGTGGAAAGGCTTGCAGAGTGTTAAAGTAGCTTTTTCTCTCCGCTGGAAAGCTGCACGCTCAGTGCCAGTGTTCTGCAGCTTCTTTCTTCACGTTTCAGCAGCTAGCACGCTCTCCGTGTGCTGGAGAAGCGGCAGAGGCTTCCTTGCCGGAGAAGCGGCACCTTCGCCGGCAGAGAGCATCCTGCCGGCCGCGGTGCGCTCCGGAGCGGGGGCTTGTGCCGAAAGAGGCCGGCAACAGGCGCTTACCTTCGGACAGCTCCGGATCGCCGTCTAATGCGTCTCTTGTCGCCTACACGGCAGGGAAAAGCTTTTCCACTCTGTCTAGGAAGGAGAAAGTGTGCCAGCACAGCAAATGCCTCCCGGACTTTCCCTGCAATTCAGCAAGTGCTTTGCAGCTTGAAATTGGAAGGAAAGCCTCAGATTTAGCAGCCAGAGCTTCAGGAGGAGCAGCAGCGAGCACAGCATCGGTTTTGCAGCAGCTCCTTCCATGTGCATGTTTTTGGGAGTGGAAAGGCTTGCAGAGTGTTAAAGTAGCTTTTTCTCTCCGCTGGAAAGCTGCACGCTCAGTGCCAGTGTTCTGCAGCTTCTTTCTTCACGTTTCAGCAGCTAGCACGCTCTCCGTGTGCTGGAGAAGCGGCAGAGGCTTCCTTGCCGGAGAAGCGGCACCTTCGCCGGCAGAGAGCATCCTGCCGGCCGCGGTGCGCTCCGGAGCGGGGGCTTGTGCCGAAAGAGGCCGGCAACAGGCGCTTACCTTCGGACAGCTCCGGATCGCCGTCTAATGCGTCTCTTGTCGCCTACACGGCAGGGAAAAGCTTTTCCACTCTGTCTAGGAAGGAGAAAGTGTGCCAGCACAGCAAATGCCTCCCGGACTTTCCCTGGAATTCAGCAAGTGCTTTGCAGCTTGAAATTGGAAGGAAAGCCTCAGATTTAGCAGCCAGAGCTTCAGGAGGAGCAGCAGCGAGCACAGCATCGCTTTTGCAGCAGCTCCTTCCATGTGCATGTTTTTGGGAGTGGAAAGGCTTGCAGAGTGTTAAAGTAGCTTTTTCTCTCCGCTGGAAAGCTGCACGCTCAGTGCCAGTCTTCTGCAGCTTCTTTCTTCACGTTTCAGCAGCTAGCACGCTCTCCGTGTGCTGGAGAAGCGGCAGAGGCTTCCTTGCCGGAGAAGCGGCACCTTCGCCGGCAGAGAGCATCCTGCCGGCCGCGGTGCGCTCCGGAGCGGGGGCTTGTGCCGAAAGAGGCCGGCAACAGGCGCTTACCTTCGGACAGCTCCGGATCGCCGTCTAATGCGTCTCTTGTCGCCTACACGGCAGGGAAAAGCTTTTCCACTCTGTCTAGGAAGGAGAAAGTGTGCCAGCACAGCAAATGCCTCCCGGACTTTCCCTGCAATTCAGCAAGTGCTTTGCAGCTTGAAATTGGAAGGAAAGCCTCAGATTTAGCAGCCAGAGCTTCAGGAGGAGCAGCAGCGAGCACAGCATCGGTTTTGCAGCAGCTCCTTCCATGTGCATGTTTTTGGGAGTGGAAAGGCTTGCAGAGTGTTAAAGTAGCTTTTTCTCTCCGCTGGAAAGCTGCACGCTCAGTGCCAGTCTTCTGCAGCTTCTTTCTTCACGTTTCAGCAGCTAGCACGCTCTCCGTGTGCTGGAGAAGCGGCAGAGGCTTCCTTGCCGGAGAAGCGGCACCTTCGCCGGCAGAGAGCATCCTGCCGGCCGCGGTGCGCTCCGGAGCGGGGGCTTGTGCCGAAAGAGGCCGGCAACAGGCGCTTACCTTCGGATAGCTCCGGATCGCCGTCTAATGCGTCTCTTGTCGCCTACACGGCAGGGAAAAGCTTTTCCACTCTGTCTAGGAAGGAGAAAGTGTGCCAGCACAGCAAATGCCTCCCGGACTTTCCCTGCAATTCAGCAAGTGCTTTGCAGCTTGAAATTGGAAGGAAAGCCTCAGATTTAGCAGCCAGAGCTTCAGGAGGAGCAGCAGCGAGCACAGCATCGGTTTTGCAGCAGCTCTTTCCATGTGCATGTTTTTGGGAGTGGAGAGGCTTGCAGAGTGTTAAAGTAGCTTTTTCTCTCCGCTGGAAAGCTGCACGCTCAGTGCCAGTCTTCTGCAGCTTCTTTCTTCACGTTTCAGCAGCTAGCACGCTCTCCGTGTGCTGGAGAAGCGGCAGAGGCTTCCTTGCCGGAGAAGCGGCACCTTCGCCGGCAGAGAGCATCCTGCCGGCCGCGGTGCGCTCCGGAGCGGGGGCTTGTGCCGAAAGAGGCCGGCAACAGGCGCTTACCTTCGGACAGCTCCGGATCGCCGTCTAATGCGTCTCTTGTCGCCTACACGGCAGGGAAAAGCTTTTCCACTCTGTCTAGGAAGGAGAAAGTGTGCCAGCACAGCAAATGCCTCCCGGACTTTCCCTGGAATTCAGCAAGTGCTTTGCAGCTTGAAATTGGAAGGAAAGCCTCAGATTTAGCAGCCAGAGCTTCAGGAGGAGCAGCAGCGAGCACAGCATCGGTTTTGCAGCAGCTCCTTCCATGTGCATGTTTTTGGGAGTGGAGAGGCTTGCAGAGTGTTAAAGTAGCTTTTTCTCTCCGCTGGAAAGCTGCACGCTCAGTGCCAGTGTTCTGCAGCTTCTTTCTTCACGTTTCAGCAGCTAGCACGCTCTCCGTGTGCTGGAGAAGCGGCAGAGGCTTCCTTGCCGGAGAAGCGGCACCTTCGCCGGCAGAGAGCATCCTGCCGGCCGCGGTGCGCTCCGGAGCGGGGGCTTGTGCCGAAAGAGGCCGGCAACAGGCGCTTACCTTCGGACAGCTCCGGATCGCCGTCTAATGCGTCTCTTGTCGCCTACACGGCAGGGAAAAGCTTTTCCACTCTGTCTAGGAAGGAGAAAGTGTGCCAGCACAGCAAATGCCTCCCGGACTTTCCCTGGAATTCAGCAAGTGCTTTGCAGCTTGAAATTGGAAGGAAAGCCTCAGATTTAGCAGCCAGAGCTTCAGGAGGAGCAGCAGCGAGCACAGCATCGCTTTTGCAGCAGCTCCTTCCATGTGCATGTTTTTGGGAGTGGAAAGGCTTGCAGAGTGTTAAAGTAGCTTTTTCTCTCCGCTGGAAAGCTGCACGCTCAGTGCCAGTCTTCTGCAGCTTCTTTCTTCACGTTTCAGCAGCTAGCACGCTCTCCGTGTGCTGGAGAAGCGGCAGAGGCTTCCTTGCCGGAGAAGCGGCACCTTCGCCGGCAGAGAGCATCCTGCCGGCCGCGGTGCGCTCCGGAGCGGGGGCTTGTGCCGAAAGAGGCCGGCAACAGGCGCTTACCTTCGGACAGCTCCGGATCGCCGTCTAATGCGTCTCTTGTCGCCTACACGGCAGGGAAAAGCTTTTCCACTCTGTCTAGGAAGGAGAAAGTGTGCCAGCACAGCAAATGCCTCCCGGACTTTCCCTGCAATTCAGCAAGTGCTTTGCAGCTTGAAATTGGAAGGAAAGCCTCAGATTTAGCAGCCAGAGCTTCAGGAGGAGCAGCAGCGAGCACAGCATCGGTTTTGCAGCAGCTCCTTCCATGTGCATGTTTTTGGGAGTGGAAAGGCTTGCAGAGTGTTAAAGTAGCTTTTTCTCTCCGCTGGAAAGCTGCACGCTCAGTGCCAGTCTTCTGCAGCTTCTTTCTTCACGTTTCAGCAGCTAGCACGCTCTCCGTGTGCTGGAGAAGCGGCAGAGGCTTCCTTGCCGGAGAAGCGGCACCTTCGCCGGCAGAGAGCATCCTGCCGGCCGCGGTGCGCTCCGGAGCGGGGGCTTGTGCCGAAAGAGGCCGGCAACAGGCGCTTACCTTCGGACAGCTCCGGATCGCCGTCTAATGCGTCTCTTGTCGCCTACACGGCAGGGAAAAGCTTTTCCACTCTGTCTAGGAAGGAGAAAGTGTGCCAGCACAGCAAATGCCTCCCGGACTTTCCCTGGAATTCAGCAAGTGCTTTGCAGCTTGAAATTGGAAGGAAAGCCTCAGATTTAGCAGCCAGAGCTTCAGGAGGAGCAGCAGCGAGCACAGCATCGGTTTTGCAGCAGCTCCTTCCATGTGCATGTTTTTGGGAGTGGAAAGGCTTGCAGAGTGTTAAAGTAGCTTTTTCTCTCCGCTGGAAAGCTGCACGCTCAGTGCCAGTCTTCTGCAGCTTCTTTCTTCACGTTTCAGCAGCTAGCACGCTCTCCGTGTGCTGGAGAAGCGGCAGAGGCTTCCTTGCCGGAGAAGCGGCACCTTCGCCGGCAGAGAGCATCCTGCCGGCCGCGGTGCGCTCCGGAGCGGGGGCTTGTGCCGAAAGAGGCCGGCAACAGGCGCTTACCTTCGGACAGCTCCGGATCGCCGTCTAATGCCTCTCTTGTCGCCTACACGGCAGGGAAAAGCTTTTCCACTCTGTCTAGGAAGGAGAAAGTGTGCCAGCACAGCAAATGCCTCCCGGACTTTCCCTGCAATTCAGCAAGTGCTTTGCAGCTTGAAATTGGAAGGAAAGCCTCAGATTTAGCAGCCAGAGCTTCAGGAGGAGCAGCAGCGAGCACAGCATCGCTTTTGCAGCAGCTCCTTCCATGTGCATGTTTTTGGGAGTGGAGAGGCTTGCAGAGTGTTAAAGTAGCTTTTTCTCTCCGCTGGAAAGCTGCACGCTCAGTGCCAATCTTCTGCAGCTTCTTTCTTCACGTTTCAGCAGCTAGCACGCTCTCCGTGTGCTGGAGAAGCGGCAGAGGCTTCCTTGCCGGAGAAGCGGCACCTTCGCCGGCAGAGAGCATCCTGCCGGCCGCGGTGCGCTCCGGAGCGGGGGCTTGTGCCGAAAGAGGCCGGCAACAGGCGCTTACCTTCGGACAGCTCCGGATCGCCGTCTAATGCGTCTCTTGTCGCCTACACGGCAGGGAAAAGCTTTTCCACTCTGTCTAGGAAGGAGAAAGTGTGCCAGCACAGCAAATGCCTCCCGGACTTTCCCTGCAATTCAGCAAGTGCTTTGCAGCTTGAAATTGGAAGGAAAGCCTCAGATTTAGCAGCCAGAGCTTCAGGAGGAGCAGCAGCGAGCACAGCATCGGTTTTGCAGCAGCTCCTTCCATGTGCATGTTTTTGGGAGTGGAAAGGCTTGCAGAGTGTTAAAGTAGCTTTTTCTCTCCGCTGGAAAGCTGCACGCTCAGTGCCAATCTTCTGCAGCTTCTTTCTTCACGTTTCAGCAGCTAGCACGCTCTCCGTGTGCTGGAGAAGCGGCAGAGGCTTCCTTGCCGGAGAAGCGGCACCTTCGCCGGCAGAGAGCATCCTGCCGGCCGCGGTGCGCTCCGGAGCGGGGGCTTGTGCCGAAAGAGGCCGGCAACAGGCGCTTACCTTCGGACAGCTCCGGATCGCCGTCTAATGCCTCTCTTGTCGCCTACACGGCAGGGAAAAGCTTTTCCACTCTGTCTAGGAAGGAGAAAGTGTGCCAGCACAGCAAATGCCTCCCGGACTTTCCCTGCAATTCAGCAAGTGCTTTGCAGCTTGAAATTGGAAGGAAAGCCTCAGATTTAGCAGCCAGAGCTTCAGGAGGAGCAGCAGCGAGCACAGCATCGGTTTTGCAGCAGCTCCTTCCATGTGCATGTTTTTGGGAGTGGAGAGGCTTGCAGAGTGTTAAAGTAGCTTTTTCTCTCCGCTGGAAAGCTGCACGCTCAGTGCCAATCTTCTGCAGCTTCTTTCTTCACGTTTCAGCAGCTAGCACGCTCTCCGTGTGCTTGAGAAGCGGCAGAGGCTTCCTTGCCGGAGAAGCGGCACCTTCGCCGGCAGAGAGCATCCTGCCGGCCGCGGTGCGCTCCGGAGCGGGGGCTTGTGCCGAAAGAGGCCGGCAACAGGCGCTTACCTTCGGACAGCTCCGGATCGCCGTCTAATGCGTCTCTTGTCGCCTACACGGCAGGGAAAAGCTTTTCCACTCTGTCTAGGAAGGAGAAAGTGTGCCAGCACAGCAAATGCCTCCCGGACTTTCCCTGGAATTCAGCAAGTGCTTTGCAGCTTGAAATTGGAAGGAAAGCCTCAGATTTAGCAGCCAGAGCTTCAGGAGGAGCAGCAGCGAGCACAGCATCGGTTTTGCAGCAGCTCCTTCCATGTGCATGTTTTTGGGAGTGGAGAGGCTTGCAGAGTGTTAAAGTAGCTTTTTCTCTCCGCTGGAAAGCTGCACGCTCAGTGCCAATCTTCTGCAGCTTCTTTCTTCACGTTTCAGCAGCTAGCACGCTCTCCGTGTGCTGGAGAAGCGGCAGAGGCTTCCTTGCCGGAGAAGCGGCACCTTCGCCGGCAGAGAGCATCCTGCCGGCCGCGGTGCGCTCCGGAGCGGGGGCTTGTGCCGAAAGAGGCCGGCAACAGGCGCTTACCTTCGGACAGCTCCGGATCGCCGTCTAATGCGTCTCTTGTCGCCTACACGGCAGGGAAAAGCTTTTCCACTCTGTCTAGGAAGGAGAAAGTGTGCCAGCACAGCAAATGCCTCCCGGACTTTCCCTGGAATTCAGCAAGTGCTTTGCAGCTTGAAATTGGAAGGAAAGCCTCAGATTTAGCAGCCAGAGCTTCAGGAGGAGCAGCAGCGAGCACAGCATCGGTTTTGCAGCAGCTCCTTCCATGTGCATGTTTTTGGGAGTGGAGAGGCTTGCAGAGTGTTAAAGTAGCTTTTTCTCTCCGCTGGAAAGCTGCACGCTCAGTGCCAATCTTCTGCAGCTTCTTTCTTCACGTTTCAGCAGCTAGCACGCTCTCCGTGTGCTGGAGAAGCGGCAGAGGCTTCCTTGCCGGAGAAGCGGCACCTTCGCCGGCAGAGAGCATCCTGCCGGCCGCGGTGCGCTCCGGAGTGGGGGCTTGTGCCGAAAGAGGCCGGCAACAGGCGCTTACCTTCGGACAGCTCCGGATCGCCGTCTAATGCGTCTCTTGTCGCCTACACGGCAGGGAAAAGCTTTTCCACTCTGTCTAGGAAGGAGAAAGTGTGCCAGCACAGCAAATGCCTCCCGGACTTTCCCTGCAATTCAGCAAGTGCTTTGCAGCTTGAAATTGGAAGGAAAGCCTCAGATTTAGCAGCCAGAGCTTCAGGAGGAGCAGCAGCGAGCACAGCATCGGTTTTGCAGCAGCTCCTTCCATGTGCATGTTTTTGGGAGTGGAGAGGCTTGCAGAGTGTTAAAGTAGCTTTTTCTCTCCGCTGGAAAGCTGCACGCTCAGTGCCAATCTTCTGCAGCTTCTTTCTTCACGTTTCAGCAGCTAGCACGCTCTCCGTGTGCTGGAGAAGCGGCAGAGGCTTCCTTGCCGGAGAAGCGGCACCTTCGCCGGCAGAGAGCATCCTGCCGGCCGCGGTGCGCTCCGGAGCGGGGGCTTGTGCCGAAAGAGGCCGGCAACAGGCGCTTACCTTCGGACAGCTCCGGATCGCCGTCTAATGCGTCTCTTGTCGCCTACACGGCAGGGAAAAGCTTTTCCACTCTGTCTAGGAAGGAGAAAGTGTGCCAGCACAGCAAATGCCTCCCGGACTTTCCCTGGAATTCAGCAAGTGCTTTGCAGCTTGAAATTGGAAGGAAAGCCTCAGATTTAGCAGCCAGAGCTTCAGGAGGAGCAGCAGCGAGCACAGCATCGGTTTTGCAGCAGCTCCTTCCATGTGCATGTTTTTGGGAGTGGAGAGGCTTGCAGAGTGTTAAAGTAGCTTTTTCTCTCCGCTGGAAAGCTGCACGCTCAGTGCCAATCTTCTGCAGCTTCTTTCTTCACGTTTCAGCAGCTAGCACGCTCTCCGTGTGCTGGAGAAGCGGCAGAGGCTTCCTTGCCGGAGAAGCGGCACCTTCGCCGGCAGAGAGCATCCTGCCGGCCGCGGTGCGCTCCGGAGCGGGGGCTTGTGCCGAAAGAGGCCGGCAACAGGCGCTTACCTTCGGACAGCTCCGGATCGCCGTCTAATGCGTCTCTTGTCGCCTACACGGCAGGGAAAAGCTTTTCCACTCTGTCTAGGAAGGAGAAAGTGTGCCAGCACAGCAAATGCCTCCCGGACTTTCCCTGGAATTCAGCAAGTGCTTTGCAGCTTGAAATTGGAAGGAAAGCCTCAGATTTAGCAGCCAGAGCTTCAGGAGGAGCAGCAGCGAGCACAGCATCGGTTTTGCAGCAGCTCCTTCCGTGTGCATGTTTTTGGGAGTGGAGAGGCTTGCAGAGTGTTAAAGTAGCTTTTTCTCTCCGCTGGAAAGCTGCACGCTCAGTGCCAGTCTTCTGCAGCTTCTTTCTTCACGTTTCAGCAGCTAGCTCGCTCTCCGTGTGCTGGAGAAGCGGCCGAGGCTTCCTTGCCGGAGAAGCGGCACCTTCGCCGGCAGAGAGCATCCTGCCGGCCGCGGTGCGCTCCGGAGCGGGGGCTTGTGCCGAAAGAGGCCGGCAACAGGCGCTTACCTTCGGATAGCTCCGGATCGCAGTCTAATGCGTCTCTTGTCGCCTACACGGCAGGGAAAAGCTTTTCCACTCTGTCTAGGAAGGAGAAAGTGTGCCAGCACAGCAAATGCCTCCCGGACTTTCCCTGGAATTCAGCAAGTGCTTTGCAGCTTGAAATTGGAAGGAAAGCCTCAGATTTAGCAGCCAGAGCTTCAGGAGGAGCAGCAGCGAGCACAGCATCGGTTTTGCAGCAGCTCCTTCCATGTGCATGTTTTTGGGAGTGGAAAGGCTTGCAGAGTGTTAAAGTAGCTTTTTCTCTCCGCTGGAAAGCTGCACGCTCAGTGCCAGTCTTCTGCAGCTTCTTTCTTCACGTTTCAGCAGCTAGCACGCTCTCCGTGTGCTGGAGAAGCGGCAGAGGCTTCCTTGCCGGAGAAGCGGCACCTTCGCCGGCAGAGAGCATCCTGCCGGCCGCGGTGCGCTCCGGAGCGGGGGCTTGTGCCGAAAGAGGCCGGCAACAGGCGCTTACCTTCGGACAGCTCCGGATCGCCGTCTAATGCGTCTCTTGTCGCCTACACGGCAGGGAAAAGCTTTTCCACTCTGTCTAGGAAGGAGAAAGTGTTCCAGCACAGCAAATGCCTCCCGGACTTTCCCTGCAATTCAGCAAGTGCTTTGCAGCTTGAAATTGGAAGGAAAGCCTCAGATTTAGCAGCCAGAGCTTCAGGAGGAGCAGCAGCGAGCACAGCATCGGTTTTGCAGCAGCTCCTTCCATGTGCATGTTTTTGGGAGTGGAGAGGCTTGCAGAGTGTTAAAGTAGCTTTTTCTCTCCGCTGGAAAGCTGCACGCTCAGTGCCAGTGTTCTGCAGCTTCTTTCTTCACGTTTCAGCAGCTAGCACGCTCTCCGTGTGCTGGAGAAGCGGCAGAGGCTTCCTTGCCGGAGAAGCGGCACCTTCGCCGGCAGAGAGCATCCTGCCGGCCGCGGTGCGCTCCGGAGCGGGGGCTTGTGCCGAAAGAGGCCGGCAACAGGCGCTTACCTTCGGACAGCTCCGGATCGCCGTCTAATGCGTCTCTTGTCGCCTACACGGCAGGGAAAAGCTTTTCCACTCTGTCTAGGAAGGAGAAAGTGTGCCAGCACAGCAAATGCCTCCCGGACTTTCCCTGGAATTCAGCAAGTGCTTTGCAGCTTGAAATTGGAAGGAAAGCCTCAGATTTAGCAGCCAGAGCTTCAGGAGGAGCAGCAGCGAGCACAGCATCGGTTTTGCAGCAGCTCCTTCCATGTGCATGTTTTTGGGAGTGGAAAGGCTTGCAGAGTGTTAAAGTAGCTTTTTCTCTCCGCTGGAAAGCTGCACGCTCAGTGCCAGTCTTCTGCAGCTTCTTTCTTCACGTTTCAGCAGCTAGCACGCTCTCCGTGTGCTGGAGAAGCGGCAGAGGCTTCCTTGCCGGAGAAGCGGCACCTTCGCCGGCAGAGAGCATCCTGCCGGCCGCGGTGCGCTCCGGAGCGGGGGCTTGTGCCGAAAGAGGCCGGCAACAGGCGCTTACCTTCGGACAGCTCCGGATCGCCGTCTAATGCGTCTCTTGTCGCCTACATGGCAGGGAAAAGCTTTTCCACTCTGTCTAGGAAGGAGTAAGTGTGCCAGCACAGCAAATGCCTCCCGGACTTTCCCTGGAATTCAGCAAGTGCTTTGCAGCTTGAAATTGGAAGGAAAGCCTCAGATTTAGCAGCCAGAGCTTCAGGAGGAGCAGCAGCGAGCACAGCATCGGTTTTGCAGCAGCTCCTTCCATGTGCATGTTTTTGGGAGTGGAAAGGCTTGCAGAGTGTTAAAGTAGCTTTTTCTCTCCGCTGGAAAGCTGCACGCTCAGTGCCAGTCTTCTGCAGCTTCTTTCTTCACGTTTCAGCAGCTAGCACGCTCTCCGTGTGCTGGAGAAGCGGCAGAGGCTTCCTTGCCGGAGAAGCGGCACCTTCGCCGGCAGAGAGCATCCTGCCGGCCGCGGTGCGCTCCGGAGCGGGGGCTTGTGCCGAAAGAGGCCGGCAACAGGCGCTTACCTTCGGACAGCTCCGGATCGCCGTCTAATGCGTCTCTTGTCGCCTACACGGCAGGGAAAAGCTTGTCCACTCTGTCTAGGAAGGAGAAAGCGTGCCAGCACAGCAAATGCCTCCCGGACTTTCCCTGGAATTCAGCAAGTGCTTTGCAGCTTGAAATTGGAAGGAAAGCCTCAGATTTAGCAGCCAGAGCTTCAGGAGGAGCAGCAGCGAGCACAGCATCGGTTTCGCAGCAGCTCCTTCCATGTGCATGTTTTTGGGAGTGGAAAGGCTTGCAGAGTGTTAAAGTAGCTTTTTCTCTCCGCTGGAAAGCTGCACGCTCAGTGCCAGTGTTCTGCAGCTTCTTTCTTCACGTTTCAGCAGCTAGCACGCTCTCCGTGTGCTGGAGAAGCGGCAGAGGCTTCCTTGCCGGAGAAGCGGCACCTTCGCCGGCAGAGAGCATCCTGCCGGCCGCGGTGCGCTCCGGAGCGGGGGCTTGTGCCGAAAGAGGCCGGCAACAGGCGCTTACCTTCGGACAGCTCCGGATCGCCGTCTAATGCGTCTCTTGTCGCCTACACGGCAGGGAAAAGCTTTTCCACTCTGTCTAGGAAGGAGAAAGTGTGCCAGCACAGCAAATGCCTCCCGGACTTTCCCTGGAATTCAGCAAGTGCTTTGCAGCTTGAAATTGGAAGGAAAGCCTCAGATTTAGCAGCCAGAGCTTCAGGAGGAGCAGCAGCGAGCACAGCATCGGTTTTGCAGCAGCTCCTTCCATGTGCATGTTTTTGGGAGTGGAAAGGCTTGCAGAGTGTTCAAGTAGCTTTTTCTCTCCGCTGGAAAGCTGCACGCTCAGTGCCAGTCTTCTGCAGCTTCTTTCTTCACGTTTCAGCAGCTAGCACGCTCTCCGTGTGCTGGAGAAGCGGCAGAGGCTTCCTTGCCGGAGAAGCGGCACTTTCGCCGGCAGAGAGCATCCTGCCGGCCGCGGTGCGCTCCGGAGCGGGGGCTTGTGCCGAAAGAGGCCGGCAACAGGCGCTTACCTTCGGACAGCTCCGGATCGCCGTCTAATGCGTCTCTTGTCGCCTACACGGCAGGGAAAAGCTTTTCCACTCTGTCTAGGAAGGAGAAAGTGTGCCAGCACAGCAAATGCCTCCCGGACTTTCCCTGCAATTCAGCAAGTGCTTTGCAGCTTGAAATTGGAAGGAAAGCCTCAGATTTAGCAGCCAGAGCTTCAGGAGGAGCAGCAGCGAGCACAGCATCGGTTTCGCAGCAGCTCCTTCCATGTGCATGTTTTTGGGAGTGGAAAGGCTTGCAGAGTGTTCAAGTAGCTTTTTCTCTCCGCTGGAAAGCTGCACGCTCAGTGCCAGTCTTCTGCAGCTTCTTTCTTCACGTTTCAGCAGCTAGCACGCTCTCCGTGTGCTGGAGAAGCGGCAGAGGCTTCCTTGCCGGAGAAGCGGCACCTTCGCCGGCAGAGAGCATCCTGCCGGCCGCGGTGCGCTCCGGAGCGGGGGCTTGTGCCGAAAGAGGCCGGCAACAGGCGCTTACCTTCGGACAGCTCCGGATCGCCGTCTAATGCGTCTCTTGTCGCCTACATGGCAGGGAAAAGCTTTTCCACTCTGTCTAGGAAGGAGTAAGTGTGCCAGCACAGCAAATGCCTCCCGGACTTTCCCTGGAATTCAGCAAGTGCTTTGCAGCTTGAAATTGGAAGGAAAGCCTCAGATTTAGCAGCCAGAGCTTCAGGAGGAGCAGCAGCGAGCACAGCATCGGTTTTGCAGCAGCTCCTTCCATGTGCATGTTTTTGGGAGTGGAAAGGCTTGCAGAGTGTTAAAGTAGCTTTTTCTCTCCGCTGGAAAGCTGCACGCTCAGTGCCAGTCTTCTGCAGCTTCTTTCTTCACGTTTCAGCAGCTAGCACGCTCTCCGTGTGCTGGAGAAGCGGCAGAGGCTTCCTTGCCGGAGAAGCGGCACCTTCGCCGGCAGAGAGCATCCTGCCGGCCGCGGTGCGCTCCGGAGCGGGGGCTTGTGCCGAAAGAGGCCGGCAACAGGCGCTTACCTTCGGACAGCTCCGGATCGCCGTCTAATGCGTCTCTTGTCGCCTACACGGCAGGGAAAAGCTTGTCCACTCTGTCTAGGAAGGAGAAAGCGTGCCAGCACAGCAAATGCCTCCCGGACTTTCCCTGGAATTCAGCAAGTGCTTTGCAGCTTGAAATTGGAAGGAAAGCCTCAGATTTAGCAGCCAGAGCTTCAGGAGGAGCAGCAGCGAGCACAGCATCGGTTTCGCAGCAGCTCCTTCCATGTGCATGTTTTTGGGAGTGGAAAGGCTTGCAGAGTGTTAAAGTAGCTTTTTCTCTCCGCTGGAAAGCTGCACGCTCAGTGCCAGTGTTCTGCAGCTTCTTTCTTCACGTTTCAGCAGCTAGCACGCTCTCCGTGTGCTGGAGAAGCGGCAGAGGCTTCCTTGCCGGAGAAGCGGCACCTTCGCCGGCAGAGAGCATCCTGCCGGCCGCGGTGCGCTCCGGAGCGGGGGCTTGTGCCGAAAGAGGCCGGCAACAGGCGCTTACCTTCGGACAGCTCCGGATCGCCGTCTAATGCGTCTCTTGTCGCCTACACGGCAGGGAAAAGCTTTTCCACTCTGTCTAGGAAGGAGAAAGTGTGCCAGCACAGCAAATGCCTCCCGGACTTTCCCTGCAATTCAGCAAGTGCTTTGCAGCTTGAAATTGGAAGGAAAGCCTCAGATTTAGCAGCCAGAGCTTCAGGAGGAGCAGCAGCGAGCACAGCATCGGTTTTGCAGCAGCTCCTTCCATGTGCATGTTTTTGGGAGTGGAAAGGCTTGCAGAGTGTTCAAGTAGCTTTTTCTCTCCGCTGGAAAGCTGCACGCTCAGTGCCAGTCTTCTGCAGCTTCTTTCTTCACGTTTCAGCAGCTAGCACGCTCTCCGTGTGCTGGAGAAGCGGCAGAGGCTTCCTTGCCGGAGAAGCGGCACCTTCGCCGGCAGAGAGCATCCTGCCGGCCGCGGTGCGCTCCGGAGCGGGGGCTTGTGCCGAAAGAGGCCGGCAACAGGCGCTTACCTTCGGACAGCTCCGGATCGCCGTCTAATGCGTCTCTTGTCGCCTACACGGCAGGGAAAAGCTTTTCCACTCTGTCTAGGAAGGAGAAAGTGTGCCAGCACAGCAAATGCCTCCCGGACTTTCCCTGCAATTCAGCAAGTGCTTTGCAGCTTGAAATTGGAAGGAAAGCCTCAGATTTAGCAGCCAGAGCTTCAGGAGGAGCAGCAGCGAGCACAGCATCGGTTTCGCAGCAGCTCCTTCCATGTGCATGTTTTTGGGAGTGGAAAGGCTTGCAGAGTGTTCAAGTAGCTTTTTCTCTCCGCTGGAAAGCTGCACGCTCAGTGCCAGTCTTCTGCAGCTTCTTTCTTCACGTTTCAGCAGCTAGCACGCTCTCCGTGTGCTGGAGAAGCGGCAGAGGCTTCCTTGCCGGAGAAGCGGCACCTTCGCCGGCAGAGAGCATCCTGCCGGCCGCGGTGCGCTCCGGAGCGGGGGCTTGTGCCGAAAGAGGCCGGCAACAGGCGCTTACCTTCGGACAGCTCCGGATGCCCGTCTAATGCGTCTCTTGTCGCCTACATGGCAGGGAAAAGCTTTTCCACTCTGTCTAGGAAGGAGTAAGTGTGCCAGCACAGCAAATGCCTCCCGGACTTTCCCTGGAATTCAGCAAGTGCTTTGCAGCTTGAAATTGGAAGGAAAGCCTCAGATTTAGCAGCCAGAGCTTCAGGAGGAGCAGCAGCGAGCACAGCATCGGTTTTGCAGCAGCTCCTTCCATGTGCATGTTTTTGGGAGTGGAAAGGCTTGCAGAGTGTTAAAGTAGCTTTTTCTCTCCGCTGGAAAGCTGCACGCTCAGTGCCAGTCTTCTGCAGCTTCTTTCTTCACGTTTCAGCAGCTAGCACGCTCTCCGTGTGCTGGAGAAGCGGCAGAGGCTTCCTTGCCGGAGAAGCGGCACCTTCGCCGGCAGAGAGCATCCTGCCGGCCGCGGTGCGCTCCGGAGCGGGGGCTTGTGCCGAAAGAGGCCGGCAACAGGCGCTTACCTTCGGACAGCTCCGGATCGCCGTCTAATGCGTCTCTTGTCGCCTACACGGCAGGGAAAAGCTTGTCCACTCTGTCTAGGAAGGAGAAAGCGTGCCAGCACAGCAAATGCCTCCCGGACTTTCCCTGGAATTCAGCAAGTGCTTTGCAGCTTGAAATTGGAAGGAAAGCCTCAGATTTAGCAGCCAGAGCTTCAGGAGGAGCAGCAGCGAGCACAGCATCGGTTTCGCAGCAGCTCCTTCCATGTGCATGTTTTTGGGAGTGGAAAGGCTTGCAGAGTGTTAAAGTAGCTTTTTCTCTCCGCTGGAAAGCTGCACGCTCAGTGCCAGTGTTCTGCAGCTTCTTTCTTCACGTTTCAGCAGCTAGCACGCTCTCCGTGTGCTGGAGAAGCGGCAGAGGCTTCCTTGCCGGAGAAGCGGCACCTTCGCCGGCAGAGAGCATCCTGCCGGCCGCGGTGCGCTCCGGAGCGGGGGCTTGTGCCGAAAGAGGCCGGCAACAGGCGCTTACCTTCGGACAGCTCCGGATCGCCGTCTAATGCGTCTCTTGTCGCCTACACGGCAGGGAAAAGCTTTTCCACTCTGTCTAGGAAGGAGAAAGTGTGCCAGCACAGCAAATGCCTCCCGGACTTTCCCTGAAATTCAGCAAGTGCTTTGCAGCTTGAAATTGGAAGGAAAGCCTCAGATTTAGCAGCCAGAGCTTCAGGAGGAGCAGCAGCGAGCACAGCATCGGTTTCGCAGCAGCTCCTTCCATGTGCATGTTTTTGGGAGTGGAAAGGCTTGCAGAGTGTTCAAGTAGCTTTTTCTCTCCGCTGGAAAGCTGCACGCTCAGTGCCAGTCTTCTGCAGCTTCTTTCTTCACGTTTCAGCAGCTAGCACGCTCTCCGTGTGCTGGAGAAGCGGCAGAGGCTTCCTTGCCGGAGAAGCGGCACCTTCGCCGGCAGAGAGCATCCTGCCGGCCGCGGTGCGCTCCGGAGCGGGGGCTTGTGCCGAAAGAGGCCGGCAGCAGGCGCTTACCTTCGGACAGCTCCGGATCGCCGTCTAATGCGTCTCTTGTCGCCTACACGGCAGGGAAAAGCTTTTCCACTCTGTCTAGGAAGGAGAAAGTGTGCCAGCACAGCAAATGCCTCCCGGACTTTCCCTGGAATTCAGCAAGTGCTTTGCAGCTTGAAATTGGAAGGAAAGCCTCAGATTTAGCAGCCAGAGCTTCAGGAGGAGCAGCAGCGAGCACAGCATCGGTTTTGCAGCAGCTCCTTCCATGTGCATGTTTTTGGGAGTGGAAAGGCTTGCAGAGTGTTCAAGTAGCTTTTTCTCTCCGCTGGAAAGCTGCACGCTCAGTGCCAGTCTTCTGCAGCTTCTTTCTTCACGTTTCAGCAGCTAGCACGCTCTCCGTGTGCTGGAGAAGCGGCAGAGGCTTCCTTGCCGGAGAAGCGGCACCTTCGCCGGCAGAGAGCATCCTGCCGGCCGCGGTGCGCTCCGGAGCGGGGGCTTGTGCCGAAAGAGGCCGGCAGCAGGCGCTTACCTTCGGACAGCTCCGGATCGCCGTCTAATGCGTCTCTTGTCGCCTACACGGCAGGGAAAAGCTTTTCCACTCTGTCTAGGAAGGAGAAAGTGTGCCAGCACAGCAAATGCCTCCCGGACTTTCCCTGGAATTCAGCAAGTGCTTTGCAGCTTGAAATTGGAAGGAAAGCCTCAGATTTAGCAGCCAGAGCTTCAGGAGGAGCAGCAGCGAGCACAGCATCGGTTTTGCAGCAGCTCCTTCCATGTGCATGTTTTTGGGAGTGGAAAGGCTTGCAGAGTGTTAAAGTAGCTTTTTCTCTCCGCTGGAAAGCTGCACGCTCAGTGCCAGTCTTCTGCAGCTTCTTTCTTCACGTTTCAGCAGCTAGCACGCTCTCCGTGTGCTGGAGAAGCGGCAGAGGCTTCCTTGCCGGAGAAGCGGCACCTTCGCCGGCAGAGAGCATCCTGCCGGCCGCGGTGCGCTCCGGAGCGGGGGCTTGTGCCGAAAGAGGCCGGCAACAGGCGCTTACCTTCGGACAGCTCCGGATCGCCGTCTAATGCGTCTCTTGTCGCCTACATGGCAGGGAAAAGCTTTTCCACTCTGTCTAGGAAGGAGTAAGTGTGCCAGCACAGCAAATGCCTCCCGGACTTTCCCTGGAATTCAGCAAGTGCTTTGCAGCTTGAAATTGGAAGGAAAGCCTCAGATTTAGCAGCCAGAGCTTCAGGAGGAGCAGCAGCGAGCACAGCATCGGTTTTGCAGCAGCTCCTTCCATGTGCATGTTTTTGGGAGTGGAAAGGCTTGCAGAGTGTTAAAGTAGCTTTTTCTCTCCGCTGGAAAGCTGCACGCTCAGTGCCAGTGTTCTGCAGCTTCTTTCTTCACGTTTCAGCAGCTAGCACGCTCTCCGTGTGCTGGAGAAGCGGCAGAGGCTTCCTTGCCGGAGAAGCGGCACCTTCGCCGGCAGAGAGCATCCTGCCGGCCGCGGTGCGCTCCGGAGCGGGGGCTTGTGCCGAAAGAGGCCGGCAACAGGCGCTTACCTTCGGACAGCTCCGGATCGCCGTCTAATGCGTCTCTTGTCGCCTACACGGCAGGGAAAAGCTTGTCCACTCTGTCTAGGAAGGAGAAAGCGTGCCAGCACAGCAAATGCCTCCCGGACTTTCCCTGGAATTCAGCAAGTGCTTTGCAGCTTGAAATTGGAAGGAAAGCCTCAGATTTAGCAGCCAGAGCTTCAGGAGGAGCAGCAGCGAGCACAGCATCGGTTTCGCAGCAGCTCCTTCCATGTGCATGTTTTTGGGAGTGGAAAGGCTTGCAGAGTGTTAAAGTAGCTTTTTCTCTCCGCTGGAAAGCTGCACGCTCAGTGCCAGTGTTCTGCAGCTTCTTTCTTCACGTTTCAGCAGCTAGCACGCTCTCCGTGTGCTGGAGAAGCGGCAGAGGCTTCCTTGCCGGAGAAGCGGCACCTTCGCCGGCAGAGAGCATCCTGCCGGCCGCGGTGCGCTCCGGAGCGGGGGCTTGTGCCGAAAGAGGCCGGCAACAGGCGCTTACCTTCGGACAGCTCCGGATCGCCGTCTAATGCGTCTCTTGTCGCCTACACGGCAGGGAAAAGCTTTTCCACTCTGTCTAGGAAGGAGAAAGTGTGCCAGCACAGCAAATGCCTCCCGGACTTTCCCTGGAATTCAGCAAGTGCTTTGCAGCTTGAAATTGGAAGGAAAGCCTCAGATTTAGCAGCCAGAGCTTCAGGAGGAGCAGCAGCGAGCACAGCATCGGTTTTGCAGCAGCTCCTTCCATGTGCATGTTTTTGGGAGTGGAAAGGCTTGCAGAGTGTTCAAGTAGCTTTTTCTCTCCGCTGGAAAGCTGCACGCTCAGTGCCAGTCTTCTGCAGCTTCTTTCTTCACGTTTCAGCAGCTAGCACGCTCTCCGTGTGCTGGAGAAGCGGCAGAGGCTTCCTTGCCGGAGAAGCGGCACCTTCGCCGGCAGAGAGCATCCTGCCGGCCGCGGTGCGCTCCGGAGCGGGGGCTTGTGCCGAAAGAGGCCGGCAACAGGCGCTTACCTTCGGACAGCTCCGGATCGCCGTCTAATGCGTCTCTTGTCGCCTACACGGCAGGGAAAAGCTTTTCCACTCTGTCTAGGAAGGAGAAAGTGTGCCAGCACAGCAAATGCCTCCCGGACTTTCCCTGCAATTCAGCAAGTGCTTTGCAGCTTGAAATTGGAAGGAAAGCCTCAGATTTAGCAGCCAGAGCTTCAGGAGGAGCAGCAGCGAGCACAGCATCGGTTTCGCAGCAGCTCCTTCCATGTGCATGTTTTTGGGAGTGGAAAGGCTTGCAGAGTGTTCAAGTAGCTTTTTCTCTCCGCTGGAAAGCTGCACGCTCAGTGCCAGTCTTCTGCAGCTTCTTTCTTCACGTTTCAGCAGCTAGCACGCTCTCCGTGTGCTGGAGAAGCGGCAGAGGCTTCCTTGCCGGAGAAGCGGCACCTTCGCCGGCAGAGAGCATCCTGCCGGCCGCGGTGCGCTCCGGAGCGGGGGCTTGTGCCGAAAGAGGCCGGCAACAGGCGCTTACCTTCGGACAGCTCCGGATCGCCGTCTAATGCGTCTCTTGTCGCCTACATGGCAGGGAAAAGCTTTTCCACTCTGTCTAGGAAGGAGTAAGTGTGCCAGCACAGCAAATGCCTCCCGGACTTTCCCTGGAATTCAGCAAGTGCTTTGCAGCTTGAAATTGGAAGGAAAGCCTCAGATTTAGCAGCCAGAGCTTCAGGAGGAGCAGCAGCGAGCACAGCATCGGTTTTGCAGCAGCTCCTTCCATGTGCATGTTTTTGGGAGTGGAAAGGCTTGCAGAGTGTTAAAGTAGCTTTTTCTCTCCGCTGGAAAGCTGCACGCTCAGTGCCAGTCTTCTGCAGCTTCTTTCTTCACGTTTCAGCAGCTAGCACGCTCTCCGTGTGCTGGAGAAGCGGCAGAGGCTTCCTTGCCGGAGAAGCGGCACCTTCGCCGGCAGAGAGCATCCTGCCGGCCGCGGTGCGCTCCGGAGCGGGGGCTTGTGCCGAAAGAGGCCGGCAACAGGCGCTTACCTTCGGACAGCTCCGGATCGCCGTCTAATGCGTCTCTTGTCGCCTACACGGCAGGGAAAAGCTTGTCCACTCTGTCTAGGAAGGAGAAAGCGTGCCAGCACAGCAAATGCCTCCCGGACTTTCCCTGGAATTCAGCAAGTGCTTTGCAGCTTGAAATTGGAAGGAAAGCCTCAGATTTAGCAGCCAGAGCTTCAGGAGGAGCAGCAGCGAGCACAGCATCGGTTTCGCAGCAGCTCCTTCCATGTGCATGTTTTTGGGAGTGGAAAGGCTTGCAGAGTGTTAAAGTAGCTTTTTCTCTCCGCTGGAAAGCTGCACGCTCAGTGCCAGTGTTCTGCAGCTTCTTTCTTCACGTTTCAGCAGCTAGCACGCTCTCCGTGTGCTGGAGAAGCGGCAGAGGCTTCCTTGCCGGAGAAGCGGCACCTTCGCCGGCAGAGAGCATCCTGCCGGCCGCGGTGCGCTCCGGAGCGGGGGCTTGTGCCGAAAGAGGCCGGCAACAGGCGCTTACCTTCGGACAGCTCCGGATCGCCGTCTAATGCGTCTCTTGTCGCCTACACGGCAGGGAAAAGCTTTTCCACTCTGTCTAGGAAGGAGAAAGTGTGCCAGCACAGCAAATGCCTCCCGGACTTTCCCTGCAATTCAGCAAGTGCTTTGCAGCTTGAAATTGGAAGGAAAGCCTCAGATTTAGCAGCCAGAGCTTCAGGAGGAGCAGCAGCGAGCACAGCATCGGTTTTGCAGCAGCTCCTTCCATGTGCATGTTTTTGGGAGTGGAAAGGCTTGCAGAGTGTTCAAGTAGCTTTTTCTCTCCGCTGGAAAGCTGCACGCTCAGTGCCAGTCTTCTGCAGCTTCTTTCTTCACGTTTCAGCAGCTAGCACGCTCTCCGTGTGCTGGAGAAGCGGCAGAGGCTTCCTTGCCGGAGAAGCGGCACCTTCGCCGGCAGAGAGCATCCTGCCGGCCGCGGTGCGCTCCGGAGCGGGGGCTTGTGCCGAAAGAGGCCGGCAACAGGCGCTTACCTTCGGACAGCTCCGGATCGCCGTCTAATGCGTCTCTTGTCGCCTACACGGCAGGGAAAAGCTTTTCCACTCTGTCTAGGAAGGAGAAAGTGTGCCAGCACAGCAAATGCCTCCCGGACTTTCCCTGCAATTCAGCAAGTGCTTTGCAGCTTGAAATTGGAAGGAAAGCCTCAGATTTAGCAGCCAGAGCTTCAGGAGGAGCAGCAGCGAGCACAGCATCGGTTTCGCAGCAGCTCCTTCCATGTGCATGTTTTTGGGAGTGGAAAGGCTTGCAGAGTGTTCAAGTAGCTTTTTCTCTCCGCTGGAAAGCT
Source organism: Fringilla coelebs (assembly GCF_963513975.1). NCBI lineage: Eukaryota > Metazoa > Chordata > Aves > Passeriformes > Fringillidae > Fringilla > Fringilla coelebs. The sequence continues at coordinate 215,299 of NW_028167588.1, read as the reverse complement.
GCACGCTCAGTGCCAGTCTTCTGCAGCTTCTTTCTTCACGTTTCAGCAGCTAGCACGCTCTCCGTGTGCTGGAGAAGCGGCAGAGGCTTCCTTGCCGGAGAAGCGGCACCTTCGCCGGCAGAGAGCATCCTGCCGGCCGCGGTGCGCTCCGGAGCGGGGGCTTGTGCCGAAAGAGGCCGGCAACAGGCGCTTACCTTCGGACAGCTCCGGATGCCCGTCTAATGCGTCTCTTGTCGCCTACATGGCAGGGAAAAGCTTTTCCACTCTGTCTAGGAAGGAGTAAGTGTGCCAGCACAGCAAATGCCTCCCGGACTTTCCCTGGAATTCAGCAAGTGCTTTGCAGCTTGAAATTGGAAGGAAAGCCTCAGATTTAGCAGCCAGAGCTTCAGGAGGAGCAGCAGCGAGCACAGCATCGGTTTTGCAGCAGCTCCTTCCATGTGCATGTTTTTGGGAGTGGAAAGGCTTGCAGAGTGTTAAAGTAGCTTTTTCTCTCCGCTGGAAAGCTGCACGCTCAGTGCCAGTCTTCTGCAGCTTCTTTCTTCACGTTTCAGCAGCTAGCACGCTCTCCGTGTGCTGGAGAAGCGGCAGAGGCTTCCTTGCCGGAGAAGCGGCACCTTCGCCGGCAGAGAGCATCCTGCCGGCCGCGGTGCGCTCCGGAGCGGGGGCTTGTGCCGAAAGAGGCCGGCAACAGGCGCTTACCTTCGGACAGCTCCGGATCGCCGTCTAATGCGTCTCTTGTCGCCTACACGGCAGGGAAAAGCTTGTCCACTCTGTCTAGGAAGGAGAAAGCGTGCCAGCACAGCAAATGCCTCCCGGACTTTCCCTGGAATTCAGCAAGTGCTTTGCAGCTTGAAATTGGAAGGAAAGCCTCAGATTTAGCAGCCAGAGCTTCAGGAGGAGCAGCAGCGAGCACAGCATCGGTTTCGCAGCAGCTCCTTCCATGTGCATGTTTTTGGGAGTGGAAAGGCTTGCAGAGTGTTAAAGTAGCTTTTTCTCTCCGCTGGAAAGCTGCACGCTCAGTGCCAGTGTTCTGCAGCTTCTTTCTTCACGTTTCAGCAGCTAGCACGCTCTCCGTGTGCTGGAGAAGCGGCAGAGGCTTCCTTGCCGGAGAAGCGGCACCTTCGCCGGCAGAGAGCATCCTGCCGGCCGCGGTGCGCTCCGGAGCGGGGGCTTGTGCCGAAAGAGGCCGGCAACAGGCGCTTACCTTCGGACAGCTCCGGATCGCCGTCTAATGCGTCTCTTGTCGCCTACACGGCAGGGAAAAGCTTTTCCACTCTGTCTAGGAAGGAGAAAGTGTGCCAGCACAGCAAATGCCTCCCGGACTTTCCCTGAAATTCAGCAAGTGCTTTGCAGCTTGAAATTGGAAGGAAAGCCTCAGATTTAGCAGCCAGAGCTTCAGGAGGAGCAGCAGCGAGCACAGCATCGGTTTTGCAGCAGCTCCTTCCATGTGCATGTTTTTGGGAGTGGAAAGGCTTGCAGAGTGTTCAAGTAGCTTTTTCTCTCCGCTGGAAAGCTGCACGCTCAGTGCCAGTCTTCTGCAGCTTCTTTCTTCACGTTTCAGCAGCTAGCACGCTCTCCGTGTGCTGGAGAAGCGGCAGAGGCTTCCTTGCCGGAGAAGCGGCACCTTCGCCGGCAGAGAGCATCCTGCCGGCCGCGGTGCGCTCCGGAGCGGGGGCTTGTGCCGAAAGAGGCCGGCAACAGGCGCTTACCTTCGGACAGCTCCGGATCGCCGTCTAATGCGTCTCTTGTCGCCTACACGGCAGGGAAAAGCTGCAGAACACTGGCACTGAGCGTGCAGCTTTCCAGCGGAGAGAAAATCTACTTTAACACTCTGCAAGCCTTTCCACTCCCAAAAACATGCACATGGAAGGAGCTGCTGCAAAACCGATGCTGTGCTCGCTGCTGCTCCTCCTGAAGCTCTGGCTGCTAAATCTGAGGCTTTCCTTCCAATTTCAAGCTGCAAAGCACTTGCTGAATTCCAGGGAAAGTCCGGGAGGCATTTGCTGTGCTGGCACACTTTCTCCTTCCTAGACAGAGTGGAAAAGCTTTTCCCTGCCGTGTAGGCGACAAGAGACGCATTAGACGGCGATCCGGAGCTGTCCGAAGGTAAGCGCCTGTTGCCGGCCTCTTTCGGCACAAGCCCCCGCTCCGGAGCGCACCGCGGCCGGCAGGATGCTCTCTGCCGGCGAAGGTGCCGCTTCTCCGGCAAGGAAGCCTCTGCCGCTTCTCCAGCACACGGAGAGCGTGCTAGCTGCTGAAACGTGAAGAAAGAAGCTGCAGAACACTGGCACTGAGCGTGCAGCTTTCCAGCGGAGAGAAAAAGCTACTTTAACACTCTGCAAGCCTTTCCACTCCCAAAAACATGCACATGGAAGGAGCTGCTGCAAAACCGATGCTGTGCTCGCTGCTGCTCCTCCTGAAGCTCTAGCTGCTAAATCTGAGGCTTTCCTTCCAATTTCAAGCTGCAAAGCACTTGCTGAATTCCAGGGAAAGTCCGGGAGGCATTTGCTGTGCTGGCACACTTTCTCCTTCCTAGACAGAGTGGAAAAGCTTTTCCCTGCCGTGTAGGCGACAAGAGACGCATTAGACGGCGATCCGGAGCTGTCCGAAGGTAAGCGCCTGTTGCCGGCCTCTTTCGGCACAAGCCCCCGCTCCGGAGCGCACCGCGGCCGGCAGGATGCTCTCTGCCGGCGAAGGTGCCGCTTCTCCGGCAAGGAAGCCTCTGCCGCTTCTCCAGCACACGGAGAGCGTGCTAGCTGCTGAAACGTGAAGAAAGAAGCTGCAGAACACTGGCACTGAGCGTGCAGCTTTCCAGCGGAGAGAAAAAGCTACTTTAACACTCTGCAAGCCTTTCCACTCCCAAAAACATGCACATGGAAGGAGCTGCTGCGAAACCGATGCTGTGCTCGCTGCTGCTTTTCCTGAAGCTCTGGCTGCTAAATCTGAGGCTTTCCTTCCAATTTCAAGCTGCAAAGCACTTGCTGAATTGCAGGGAAAGTCCGGGAGGCATTTGCTGTGCTGGCACACTTTCTCCTTCCTAGACAGAGTGGAAAAGCTTTTCCCTGCCGTGTAGGCGACAAGAGACGCATTAGACGGCGATCCGGAGCTGTCCGAAGGTAAGCGCCTGTTGCCGGCCTCTTTCGGCACAAGCCCCCGCTCCGGAGCGCACCGCGGCCGGCAGGATGCTCTCTGCCGGCGAAGGTGCCGCTTCTCCGGCAAGGAAGCCTCTGCCGCTTCTCCAGCACACGGAGAGCGTGCTAGCTGCTGAAACGTGAAGAAAGAAGCTGCAGAACACTGGCACTGAGCGTGCAGCTTTCCAGCGGAGAGAAAAAGCTACTTTAACACTCTGCAAGCCTTTCCACTCCCAAAAACATGCACATGGAAGGAGCTGCTGCAAAACCGATGCTGTGCTCGCTGCTGCTCCTCCTGAAGCTCTGGCTGCTAAATCTGAGGCTTTCCTTCCAATTTCAAGCTGCAAAGCACTTGCTGAATTGCAGGGAAAGTCCGGGAGGCATTTGCTGTGCTGGCACACTTTCTCCTTCCTAGACAGAGTGGAAAAGCTTTTCCCTGCCGTGTAGGCGACAAGAGACGCATTAGACGGCGATCCGGAGCTGTCCGAAGGTAAGCGCCTGTTGCCGGCCTCTTTCGGCACAAGCCCCCGCTCCGGAGCGCACCGCGGCCGGCAGGATGCTCTCTGCCGGCGAAGGTGCCGCTTCTCCGGCAAGGAAGCCTCTGCCGCTTCTCCAGCACACGGAGAGCGTGCTAGCTGCTGAAACGTGAAGAAAGAAGCTGCAGAACACTGGCACTGAGCGTGCAGCTTTCCAGCGGAGAGAAAAAGCTACTTTAACACTCTGCAAGCCTTTCCACTCCCAAAAACATGCACATGGAAGGAGCTGCTGCAAAAGCGATGCTGTGCTCGCTGCTGCTCCTCCTGAAGCTCTGGCTGCTAAATCTGAGGCTTTCCTTCCAATTTCAAGCTGCAAAGCACTTGCTGAATTCCAGGGAAAGTCCGGGAGGCATTTGCTGTGCTGGCACACTTTCTCCTTCCTAGACAGAGTGGAAAAGCTTTTCCCTGCCGTGTAGGCGACAAGAGACGCATTAGACGGCGATCCGGAGCTGTCCGAAGGTAAGCGCCTGTTGCCGGCCTCTTTCGGCACAAGCCCCCGCTCCGGAGCGCACCGCGGCCGGCAGGATGCTCTCTGCCGGCGAAGGTGCCGCTTCTCCGGCAAGGAAGCCTCTGCCGCTTCTCCAGCACACGGAGAGCGTGCTAGCTGCTGAAACGTGAAGAAAGAAGCTGCAGAAGACTGGCACTGAGCGTGCAGCTTTCCAGCGGAGAGAAAAAGCTACTTTAACACTCTGCAAGCCTTTCCACTCCCAAAAACATGCACATGGAAGGAGCTGCTGCAAAACCGATGCTGTGCTCGCTGCTGCTCCTCCTGAAGCTCTGGCTGCTAAATCTGAGGCTTTCCTTCCAATTTCAAGCTGCAAAGCACTTGCTGAATTCCAGGGAAAGTCCGGGAGGCATTTGCTGTGCTGGCACACTTTCTCCTTCCTAGACAGAGTGGAAAAGCTTTTCCCTGCCGTGTAGGCGACAAGAGACGCATTAGACGGCGATCCGGAGCTGTCCGAAGGTAAGCGCCTGTTGCCGGCCTCTTTCGGCACAAGCCCCCGCTCCGGAGCGCACCGCGGCCGGCAGGATGCTCTCTGCCGGCGAAGGTGCCGCTTCTCCGGCAAGGAAGCCTCTGCCGCTTCTCCAGCACACGGAGAGCGTGCTAGCTGCTGAAACGTGAAGAAGGAAGCTGCAGAAGACTGGCACTGAGCGTGCAGCTTTCCAGCGGAGAGAAAAAGCTACTTTAACACTCTGCAAGCCTTTCCACTCCCAAAAACATGCACATGGAAGGAGCTGCTGCAAAACCGATGCTGTGCTCGCTGCTGCTCCTCCTGAAGCTCTGGCTGCTAAATCTGAGGCTTTCCTTCCAATTTCAAGCTGCAAAGCACTTGCTGAATTCCAGGGAAAGTCCGGGAGGCATTTGCTGTGCTGGCACACTTTCTCCTTCCTAGACAGAGTGGAAAAGCTTTTCCCTGCCGTGTAGGCGACAAGAGACGCATTAGACGGGCATCCGGAGCTGTCCGAAGGTAAGCGCCTGTTGCCGGCCTCTTTCGGCACAAGCCCCCGCTCCGGAGCGCACCGCGGCCGGCAGGATGCTCTCTGCCGGCGAAGGTGCCGCTTCTCCGGCAAGGAAGCCTCTGCCGCTTCTCCAGCACACGGAGAGCGTGCTAGCTGCTGAAACGTGAAGAAAGAAGCTGCAGAACACTGGCACTGAGCGTGCAGCTTTCCAGCGGAGAGAAAAAGCTACTTTAACACTCTGCAAGCCTTTCCACTCCCAAAAACATGCACATGGAAGGAGCTGCTGCAAAACCGATGCTGTGCTCGCTGCTGCTCCTCCTGAAGCTCTGGCTGCTAAATCTGAGGCTTTCCTTCCAATTTCAAGCTGCAAAGCACTTGCTGAATTCCAGGGAAAGTCCGGGAGGCATTTGCTGTGCTGGCACACTTTCTCCTTCCTAGACAGAGTGGAAAAGCTTTTCCCTGCCGTGTAGGCGACAAGAGACGCATTAGACGGCGATCCGGAGCTGTCCGAAGGTAAGCGCCTGTTGCCGGCCTCTTTCGGCACAAGCCCCCGCACCGGAGCGCACCGCGGCCGGCAGGATGCTCTCTGCCGGCGAAGGTGCCGCTTCTCCGGCAAGGAAGCCTCTGCCGCTTCTCCAGCACACGGAGAGCGTGCTAGCTGCTGAAACGTGAAGAAAGAAGCTGCAGAACACTGGCACTGAGCGTGCAGCTTTCCAGCGGAGAGAAAAAGCTACTTTAACACTCTGCAAGCCTTTCCACTCCCAAAAACATGCACATGGAAGGAGCTGCTGCAAAACCGATGCTGTGCTCGCTGCTGCTCCTCCTGAAGCTCTGGCTGCTAAATCTGAGGCTTTCCTTCCAATTTCAAGCTGCAAAGCACTTGCTGAATTCCAGGGAAAGTCCGGGAGGCATTTGCTGTGCTGGCACACTTTCTCCTTCCTAGACAGAGTGGAAAAGCTTTTCCCTGCCGTGTAGGCGACAAGAGACGCATTAGACGGCGATCCGGAGCTGTCCGAAGGTAAGCGCCTGTTGCCGGCCTCTTTCGGCACAAGCCCCCGCTCCGGAGCGCACCGCGGCCGGCAGGATGCTCTCTGCCGGCGAAGGTGCCGCTTCTCCGGCAAGGAAGCCTCTGCCGCTTCTCCAGCACACGGAGAGCGTGCTAGCTGCTGAAACGTGAAGAAAGAAGCTGCAGAAGACTGGCACTGAGCGTGCAGCTTTCCAGCGGAGAGAAAAAGCTACTTTAACACTCTGCAAGCCTTTCCACTCCCAAAAACATGCACATGGAAGGAGCTGCTGCAAAACCGATGCTGTGCTCGCTGCTGCTCCTCCTGAAGCTCTGGCTGCTAAATCTGAGGCTTTCCTTCCAATTTCAAGCTGCAAAGCACTTGCTGAATTCCAGGGAAAGCCCGGGAGGCATTTGCTGTGCTGGCACACTTTCTCCTTCCTAGACAGAGTGGAAAAGCTTTTCCCTGCCGTGTAGGCGACAAGAGACGCATTAGACGGCGATCCGGAGCTGTCCGAAGGTAAGCGCCTGTTGCCGGCCTCTTTCGGCACAAGCCCCCGCTCCGGAGCGCACCGCGGCCGGCAGGATGCTCTCTGCCGGCGAAGGTGCCGCTTCTCCGGCAAGGAAGCCTCTGCCGCTTCTCCAGCACACGGAGAGCGTGCTAGCTGCTGAAACGTGAAGAAAGAAGCTGCAGAAGACTGGCACTGAGCGTGCAGCTTTCCAGCGGAGAGAAAAAGCTACTTTAACACTCTGCAAGCCTTTCCACTCCCAAAAACATGCACATGGAAGGAGCTGCTGCAAAACCGATGCTGTGCTCGCTGCTGCTCCTCCTGAAGCTCTGGCTGCTAAATCTGAGGCTTTCCTTCCAATTTCAAGCTGCAAAGCACTTGCTGAATTCCAGGGAAAGTCCGGGAGGCATTTGCTGTGCTGGCACACTTTCTCCTTCCTAGACAGAGTGGAAAAGCTTTTCCCTGCCGTGTAGGCGACAAGAGACGCATTAGACGGCGATCCGGAGCTGTCCGAAGGTAAGCGCCTGTTGCCGGCCTCTTTCGGCACAAGCCCCCGCTCCGGAGCGCACCGCGGCCGGCAGGATGCTCTCTGCCGGCGAAGGTGCCGCTTCTCCGGCAAGGAAGCCTCGGCCGCTTCTCCAGCACACGGAGAGCGAGCTAGCTGCTGAAACGTGAAGAAAGAAGCTGCAGAAGACTGGCACTGAGCGTGCAGCTTTCCAGCGGAGAGAAAAAGCTACTTTAACACTCTGCAAGCCTTTCCACTCCCAAAAACATGCACATGGAAGGAGCTGCTGCAAAACCGATGCTGTGCTCGCTGCTGCTCCTCCTGAAGCTCTGGCTGCTAAATCTGAGGCTTTCCTTCCAATTTCAAGCTGCAAAGCACTTGCTGAATTCCAGGGAAAGTCCGGGAGGCATTTGCTGTGCTGGCACACTTTCTCCTTCCTAGACAGAGTGGAAAAGCTTTTCCCTGCCGTGTAGGCGACAAGAGACGCATTAGACGGCGATCCGGAGCTGTCCGAAGGTAAGCGCCTGTTGCCGGCCTCTTTCGGCACAAGTCCCCGCTCCGGAGCGCACCGCGGCCGGCAGGATGCTCTCTGCCGGCGAAGGTGCCGCTTCTCCGGCAAGGAAGCCTCTGCCGCTTCTCCAGCACACGGAGAGCGTGCTAGCTGCTGAAACGTGAAGAAAGAAGCTGCAGAAGATTGGCACTGAGCGTGCAGCTTTCCAGCGGAGAGAAAAAGCTACTTTAACACTCTGCAAGCCTTTCCACTCCCAAAAACATGCACATGGAAGGAGCTGCTGCAAAACCGATGCTGTGCTCGCTGCTGCTCCTCCTGAAGCTCTGGCTGCTAAATCTGAGGCTTTCCTTCCAATTTCAAGCTGCAAAGCACTTGCTGAATTGCAGGGAAAGTCCGGGAGGCATTTGCTGTGCTGGCACACTTTCTCCTTCCTAGACAGAGTGGAAAAGCTTTTCCCTGCCGTGTAGGCGACAAGAGACGCATTAGACGGCGATCCGGAGCTGTCCGAAGGTAAGCGCCTGTTGCCGGCCTCTTTCGGCACAAGCCCCCGCTCCGGAGCGCACCGCGGCCGGCAGGATGCTCTCTGCCGGCGAAGGTGCCGCTTCTCCGGCAAGGAAGCCTCTGCCGCTTCTCCAGCACACGGAGAGCGTGCTAGCTGCTGAAACGTGAAGAAAGAAGCTGCAGAACACTGGCACTGAGCGTGCAGCTTTCCAGCGGAGAGAAAAAGCTACTTTAACACTCTGCAAGCCTTTCCACTCCCAAAAACATGCACATGGAAGGAGCTGCTGCAAAACCGATGCTGTGCTCGCTGCTGCTCCTCCTGAAGCTCTGGCTGCTAAATCTGAGGCTTTCCTTCCAATTTCAAGCTGCAAAGCACTTGCTGAATTCCAGGGAAAGTCCGGGAGGCATTTGCTGTGCTGGCACACTTTCTCCTTCCTAGACAGAGTGGAAAAGCTTTTCCCTGCCGTGTAGGCGACAAGAGACGCATTAGACGGCGATCCGGAGCTGTCCGAAGGTAAGCGCCTGTTGCCGGCCTCTTTCGGCACAAGCCCCCGCTCCGGAGCGCACCGCGGCCGGCAGGATGCTCTCTGCCGGCGAAGGTGCCGCTTCTCCGGCAAGGAAGCCTCTGCCGCTTCTCCAGCACACGGAGAGCGTGCTAGCTGCTGAAACGTGAAGAAAGAAGCTGCAGAAGACTGGCACTGAGCGTGCAGCTTTCCAGCGGAGAGAAAAAGCTACTTTAACACTCTGCAAGCCTTTCCACTCCCAAAAACATGCACATGGAAGGAGCTGCTGCAAAACCGATGCTGTGCTCGCTGCTGCTCCTCCTGAAGCTCTGGCTGCTAAATCTGAGGCTTTCCTTCCAATTTCAAGCTGCAAAGCACTTGCTGAATTCCAGGGAAAGCCCGGGAGGCATTTGCTGTGCTGGCACACTTTCTCCTTCCTAGACAGAGTGGAAAAGCTTTTCCCTGCCGTGTAGGCGACAAGAGACGCATTAGACGGCGATCCGGAGCTGTCCGAAGGTAAGCGCCTGTTGCCGGCCTCTTTCGGCACAAGCCCCCGCTCCGGAGCGCACCGCGGCCGGCAGGATGCTCTCTGCCGGCGAAGGTGCCGCTTCTCCGGCAAGGAAGCCTCTGCCGCTTCTCCAGCACACGGAGAGCGTGCTAGCTGCTGAAACGTGAAGAAAGAAGCTGCAGAACACTGGCACTGAGCGTGCAGCTTTCCAGCGGAGAGAAAAAGCTACTTTAACACTCTGCAAGCCTTTCCACTCCCAAAAACATGCACATGGAAGGAGCTGCTGCAAAACCGATGCTGTGCTCGCTGCTGCTCCTCCTGAAGCTCTGGCTGCTAAATCTGAGGCTTTCCTTCCAATTTCAAGCTGCAAAGCACTTGCTGAATTCCAGGGAAAGTCCGGGAGGCATTTGCTGTGCTGGCACACTTTCTCCTTCCTAGACAGAGTGGAAAAGCTTTTCCCTGCCGTGTAGGCGACAAGAGACGCATTAGACGGCGATCCGGAGCTGTCCGAAGGTAAGCACCTGTTGCCGGCCTCTTTCGGCACAAGCCCCCGCTCCGGAGCGCACCGCGGCCGGCAGGATGCTCTCTGCCGGCGAAGGTGCCGCTTCTCCGGCAAGGAAGCCTCTGCCGCTTCTCCAGCACACGGAGAGCGTGCTAGCTGCTGAAACGTGAAGAAAGAAGCTGCAGAAGACTGGCACTGAGCGTGCAGCTTTCCAGCGGAGAGAAAAAGCTACTTTAACACTCTGCAAGCCTTTCCACTCCCAAAAACATGCACATGGAAGGAGCTGCTGCAAAACCGATGCTGTGCTCGCTGCTGCTCCTCCTGAAGCTCTGGCTGCTAAATCTGAGGCTTTCCTTCCAATTTCAAGCTGCAAAGCACTTGCTGAATTCCAGGGAAAGTCCGGGAGGCATTTGCTGTGCTGGCACACTTTCTCCTTCCTAGACAGAGTGGAAAAGCTTTTCCCTGCCGTGTAGGCGACAAGAGACGCATTAGACGGCGATCCGGAGCTGTCCGAAGGTAAGCGCCTGTTGCCGGCCTCTTTCGGCACAAGCCCCCGCTCCGGAGCGCACCGCGGCCGGCAGGATGCTCTCTGCCGGCGAAGGTGCCGCTTCTCCGGCAAGGAAGCCTCTGCCGCTTCTCCAGCACACGGAGAGCGTGCTAGCTGCTGAAACGTGAAGAAAGAAGCTGCAGAACACTGGCACTGAGCGTGCAGCTTTCCAGCGGAGAGAAAAAGCTACTTTAACACTCTGCAAGCCTTTCCACTCCCAAAAACATGCACATGGAAGGAGCTGCTGCAAAACCGATGCTGTGCTCGCTGCTGCTCCTCCTGAAGCTCTGGCTGCTAAATCTGAGGCTTTCCTTCCAATTTCAAGCTGCAAAGCACTTGCTGAATTCCAGGGAAAGTCCGGGAGGCATTTGCTGTGCTGGCACACTTTCTCCTTCCTAGACAGAGTGGAAAAGCTTTTCCCTGCCGTGTAGGCGACAAGAGACGCATTAGACGGCGATCCGGAGCTGTCCGAAGGTAAGCGCCTGTTGCCGGCCTCTTTCGGCACAAGCCCCCGCTCCGGAGCGCACCGCGGCCGGCAGGATGCTCTCTGCCGGCGAAGGTGCCGCTTCTCCGGCAAGGAAGCCTCTGCCGCTTCTCCAGCACACGGAGAGCGTGCTAGCTGCTGAAACGTGAAGAAAGAAGCTGCAGAAGACTGGCACTGAGCGTGCAGCTTTCCAGCGGAGAGAAAAAGCTACTTTAACACTCTGCAAGCCTTTCCACTCCCAAAAACATGCACATGGAAGGAGCTGCTGCAAAACCGATGCTGTGCTCGCTGCTGCTCCTCCTGAAGCTCTGGCTGCTAAATCTGAGGCTTTCCTTCCAATTTCAAGCTGCAAAGCACTTGCTGAATTCCAGGGAAAGCCCGGGAGGCATTTGCTGTGCTGGCACACTTTCTCCTTCCTAGACAGAGTGGAAAAGCTTTTCCCTGCCGTGTAGGCGACAAGAGACGCATTAGACGGCGATCCGGAGCTGTCCGAAGGTAAGCGCCTGTTGCCGGCCTCTTTCGGCACAAGCCCCCGCTCCGGAGCGCACCGCGGCCGGCAGGATGCTCTCTGCCGGCGAAGGTGCCGCTTCTCCGGCAAGGAAGCCTCTGCCGCTTCTCCAGCACACGGAGAGCGTGCTAGCTGCTGAAACGTGAAGAAAGAAGCTGCAGAACACTGGCACTGAGCGTGCAGCTTTCCAGCGGAGAGAAAAAGCTACTTTAACACTCTGCAAGCCTTTCCACTCCCAAAAACATGCACATGGAAGGAGCTGCTGCAAAACCGATGCTGTGCTCGCTGCTGCTCCTCCTGAAGCTCTGGCTGCTAAATCTGAGGCTTTCCTTCCAATTTCAAGCTGCAAAGCACTTGCTGAATTCCAGGGAAAGTCCGGGAGGCATTTGCTGTGCTGGCACACTTTCTCCTTCCTAGACAGAGTGGAAAAGCTTTTCCCTGCCGTGTAGGCGACAAGAGACGCATTAGACGGCGATCCGGAGCTGTCCGAAGGTAAGCACCTGTTGCCGGCCTCTTTCGGCACAAGCCCCCGCTCCGGAGCGCACCGCGGCCGGCAGGATGCTCTCTGCCGGCGAAGGTGCCGCTTCTCCGGCAAGGAAGCCTCTGCCGCTTCTCCAGCACACGGAGAGCGTGCTAGCTGCTGAAACGTGAAGAAAGAAGCTGCAGAACACTGGCACTGAGCGTGCAGCTTTCCAGCGGAGAGAAAAAGCTACTTTAACACTCTGCAAGCCTTTCCACTCCCAAAAACATGCACATGGAAGGAGCTGCTGCAAAACCGATGCTGTGCTCGCTGCTGCTCCTCCTGAAGCTCTGGCTGCTAAATCTGAGGCTTTCCTTCCAATTTCAAGCTGCAAAGCACTTGCTGAATTCCAGGGAAAGTCCGGGAGGCATTTGCTGTGCTGGCACACTTTCTCCTTCCTAGACAGAGTGGAAAAGCTTTTCCCTGCCGTGTAGGCGACAAGAGACGCATTAGACGGCGATCCGGAGCTGTCCGAAGGTAAGCGCCTGTTGCCGGCCTCTTTCGGCACAAGCCCCCGCTCCGGATCGCACCGCGGCCGGCAGGATGCTCTCTGCCGGCGAAGGTGCCGCTTCTCCGGCAAGGAAGCCTCTGCCGCTTCTCCAGCACACGGAGAGCGTGCTAGCTGCTGAAACGTGAAGAAAGAAGCTGCAGAACACTGGCACTGAGCGTGCAGCTTTCCAGCGGAGAGAAAAAGCTACTTTAACACTCTGCAAGCCTTTCCACTCCCAAAAACATGCACATGGAAGGAGCTGCTGCAAAACCGATGCTGTGCTCGCTGCTGCTCCTCCTGAAGCTCTGGCTGCTAAATCTGAGGCTTTCCTTCCAATTTCAAGCTGCAAAGCACTTGCTGAATTCCAGGGAAAGTCCGGGAGGCATTTGCTGTGCTGGCACACTTTCTCCTTCCTAGACAGAGTGGAAAAGCTTTTCCCTGCCGTGTAGGCGACAAGAGACGCATTAGACGGCGATCCGGAGCTGTCCGAAGGTAAGCGCCTGTTGCCGGCCTCTTTCGGCACAAGCCCCCGCTCCGGAGCGCACCGCGGCCGGCAGGATGCTCTCTGCCGGCGAAGGTGCCGCTTCTCCGGCAAGGAAGCCTCTGCCGCTTCTCCTGCACACGGAGAGCGTGCTAGCTGCTGAAACGTGAAGAAAGAAGCTGCAGAAGACTGGCACTGAGCGTGCAGCTTTCCAGCGGAGAGAAAAAGCTACTTTAACACTCTGCAAGCCTTTCCACTCCCAAAAACATGCACATGGAAGGAGCTGCTGCAAAACCGATGCTGTGCTCGCTGCTGCTCCTCCTGAAGCTCTGGCTGCTAAATCTGAGGCTTTCCTTCCAATTTCAAGCTGCAAAGCACTTGCTGAATTCCAGGGAAAGTCCGGGAGGCATTTGCTGTGCTGGCACACTTTCTCCTTCCTAGACAGAGTGGAAAAGCTTTTCCCTGCCGTGTAGGCGACAAGAGACGCATTAGACTGCGATCCGGAGCTGTCCGAAGGTAAGCGCCTGTTGCCGGCCTCTTTCGGCACAAGCCCCCGCTCCGGAGCGCACCGCGGCCGGCAGGATGCTCTCTGCCGGCGAAGGTGCCGCTTCTCCGGCAAGGAAGCCTCTGCCGCTTCTCCAGCACACGGAGAGCGTGCTAGCTGCTGAAACGTGAAGAAAGAAGCTGCAGAAGACTGGCACTGAGCGTGCAGCTTTCCAGCGGAGAGAAAAAGCTACTTTAACACTCTGCAAGCCTTTCCACTCCCAAAAACATGCACATGGAAGGAGCTGCTGCAAAACCGATGCTGTGCTCGCTGCTGCTCCTCCTGAAGCTCTGGCTGCTAAATCTGAGGCTTTCCTTCCAATTTCAAGCTGCAAAGCACTTGCTGAATTCCAGGGAAAGTCCGGGAGGCATTTGCTGTGCTGGCACACTTTCTCCTTCCTAGACAGAGTGGAAAAGCTTTTCCCTGCCGTGTAGGCGACAAGAGACGCATTAGACGGCGATCCGGAGCTGTCCGAAGGTAAGCGCCTGTTGCCGGCCTCTTTCGGCACAAGCCCCCGCTCCGGAGCGCACCGCGGCCGGCAGGATGCTCTCTGCCGGCGAAGGTGCCGCTTCTCCGGCAAGGAAGCCTCTGCCGCTTCTCCAGCACACGGAGAGCGTGCTAGCTGCTGAAACGTGAAGAAAGAAGCTGCAGAAGACTGGCACTGAGCGTGCAGCTTTCCAGCGGAGAGAAAAAGCTACTTTAACACTCTGCAAGCCTTTCCACTCCCAAAAACATGCACATGGAAGGAGCTGCTGCAAAACCGATGCTGTGCTCGCTGCTGCTCCTCCTGAAGCTCTGGCTGCTAAATCTGAGGCTTTCCTTCCAATTTCAAGCTGCAAAGCACTTGCTGAATTCCAGGGAAAGTCCGGGAGGCATTTGCTGTGCTGGCACACTTTCTCCTTCCTAGACAGAGTGGAAAAGCTTTTCCCTGCCGTGTAGGCGACAAGAGACGCATTAGACGGCGATCCGGAGCTGTCCGAAGGTAAGCGCCTGTTGCCGGCCTCTTTCGGCACAAGCCCCCGCTCCGGAGCGCACCGCGGCCGGCAGGATGCTCTCTGCCGGCGAAGGTGCCGCTTCTCCGGCAAGGAAGCCTCGGCCGCTTCTCCAGCACACGGAGAGCGTGCTAGCTGCTGAAACGTGAAGAAAGAAGCTGCAGAAGACTGGCACTGAGCGTGCAGCTTTCCAGCGGAGAGAAAAAGCTACTTTAACACTCTGCAAGCCTTTCCACTCCCAAAAACATGCACATGGAAGGAGCTGCTGCAAAAGCGATGCTGTGCTCGCTGCTGCTCCTCCTGAAGCTCTGGCTGCTAAATCTGAGGCTTTCCTTCCAATTTCAAGCTGCAAAGCACTTGCTGAATTGCAGGGAAAGTCCGGGAGGCATTTGCTGTGCTGGCACACTTTCTCCTTCCTAGACAGAGTGGAAAAGCTTTTCCCTGCCGTGTAGGCGACAAGAGACGCATTAGACGGCGATCCGGAGCTGTCCGAAGGTAAGCGCCTGTTGCCGGCCTCTTTCGGCACAAGCCCCCGCTCCGGAGCGCACCGCGGCCGGCAGGATGCTCTCTGCCGGCGAAGGTGCCGCTTCTCCGGCAAGGAAGCCTCTGCCGCTTCTCCAGCACACGGAGAGCGTGCTAGCTGCTGAAACGTGAAGAAAGAAGCTGCAGAACACTGGCACTGAGCGTGCAGCTTTCCAGCGGAGAGAAAAAGCTACTTTAACACTCTGCAAGCCTTTCCACTCCCAAAAACATGCACATGGAAGGAGCTGCTGCAAAACCGATGCTGTGCTCGCTGCTGCTCCTCCTGAAGCTCTGGCTGCTAAATCTGAGGCTTTCCTTCCAATTTCAAGCTGCAAAGCACTTGCTGAATTCCAGGGAAAGTCCGGGAGGCATTTGCTGTGCTGGCACACTTACTCCTTCCTAGACAGAGTGGAAAAGCTTTTCCCTGCCATGTAGGCGACAAGAGACGCATTAGACGGGCATCCGCAGCTGTCCGAAGGTAAGCGCCTGTTGCCGGCCTCTTTCGGCACAAGCCCCCGCTCCGGAGCGCACCGCGGCCGGCAGGATGCTCTCTGCCGGCGAAGGTGCCGCTTCTCCGGCAAGGAAGCCTCTGCCGCTTCTCCAGCACACGGAGAGCGTGCTAGCTGCTGAAACGTGAAGAAAGAAGCTGCAGAAGACTGGCACTGAGCGTGCAGCTTTCCAGCGGAGAGAAAAAGCTACTTTAACACTCTGCAAGCCTTTCCACTCCCAAAAACATGCACATGGAAGGAGCTGCTGCAAAACCGATGCTGTGCTCGCTGCTGCTCCTCCTGAAGCTCTGGCTGCTAAATCTGAGGCTTTCCTTCCAATTTCAAGCTGCAAAGCACTTGCTGAATTGCAGGGAAAGTCCGGGAGGCATTTGCTGTGCTGGCACACTTTCTCCTTCCTAGACAGAGTGGAAAAGCTTTTCCCTGCCGTGTAGGCGACAAGAGACGCATTAGACGGCGATCCGGAGCTGTCCGAAGGTAAGCACCTGTTGCCGGCCTCTTTCGGCACAAGCCCCCGCTCCGGAGCGCACCGCGGCCGGCAGGATGCTCTCTGCCGGCGAAGGTGCCGCTTCTCCGGCAAGGAAGCCTCTGCCGCTTCTCCAGCACACGGAGAGCGTGCTAGCTGCTGAAACGTGAAGAAAGAAGCTGCAGAAGACTGGCACTGAGCGTGCAGCTTTCCAGCGGAGAGAAAAAGCTACTTTAACACTCTGCAAGCCTTTCCACTCCCAAAAACATGCACATGGAAGGAGCTGCTGCAAAACCGATGCTGTGCTCGCTGCTGCTCCTCCTGAAGCTCTGGCTGCTAAATCTGAGGCTTTCCTTCCAATTTCAAGCTGCAAAGCACTTGCTGAATTTCAGGGAAAGTCCGGGAGGCATTTGCTGTGCTGGCACATTTTCTCCTTCCTAGACAGAGTGGAAAAGCTTTTCCCTGCCGTGTAGGCGACAAGAGACGCATTAGACGGCGATCCGGAGCTGTCCGAAGGTAAGCGCCTGTTGCCGGCCTCTTTCGGCACAAGCCCCCGCTCCGGAGCGCACCGCGGCCGGCAGGATGCTCTCTGCCGGCGAAGGTGCCGCTTCTCCGGCAAGGAAGCCTCTGCCGCTTCTCCAGCACACGGAGAGCGTGCTAGCTGCTGAAACGTGAAGAAAGAAGCTGCAGAAGACTGGCACTGAGCGTGCAGCTTTCCAGCGGAGAGAAAAAGCTACTTTAACACTCTGCAAGCCTTTCCACTCCCAAAAACATGCACATGGAAGGAGCTGCTGCAAAACCGATGCTGTGCTCGCTGCTGCTCCTCCTGAAGCTCTGGCTGCTAAATCTGAGGCTTTCCTTCCAATTTCAAGCTGCAAAGCACTTGCTGAATTCCAGGGAAAGTCCGGGAGGCATTTGCTGTGCTGGCACACTTTCTCCTTCCTAGACAGAGTGGAAAAGCTTTTCCCTGCCGTGTAGGCGACAAGAGACGCATTAGACGGCGATCCGGAGCTGTCCGAAGGTAAGCGCCTGTTGCCGGCCTCTTTCGGCACAAGCCCCCGCTCCGGAGCGCACCGCGGCCGGCAGGATGCTCTCTGCCGGCGAAGGTGCCGCTTCTCCGGCAAGGAAGCCTCTGCCGCTTCTCCAGCACACGGAGAGCGTGCTAGCTGCTGAAACGTGAAGAAAGAAGCTGCAGAAGACTGGCACTGAGCGTGCAGCTTTCCAGCGGAGAGAAAAAGCTACTTTAACACTCTGCAAGCCTTTCCACTCCCAAAAACATGCACATGGAAGGAGCTGCTGCAAAACCGATGCTGTGCTCGCTGCTGCTCCTCCTGAAGCTCTGGCTGCTAAATCTGAGGCTTTCCTTCCAATTTCAAGCTGCAAAGCACTTGCTGAATTCCAGGGAAAGTCCGGGAGGCATTTGCTGTGCTGACACACTTTCTCCTTCTTAGACAGAGTGGAAAAGCTTTTCCCTGCCGTGTAGGCGACAAGAGACGCATTAGACGGCGATCCGGAGCTGTCCGAAGGTAAGCGCCTGTTGCCGGCCTCTTTCGGCACAAGCCCCCGCTCCGGAGCGCGCCGCGGCCGGCAGGATGCTCTCTGCCGGCGAAGGTGCCGCTTCTCCGGCAAGGAAGCATCTGCCGCTTCTCCAGCACACGGAGAGCGTGCTAGCTGCTGAAACGTGAAGAAAGAAGCTGCAGAAGACTGGCACTGAGCGTGCAGCTTTCCAGCGGAGAGAAAAAGCTACTTTAACACTCTGCAAGCCTTTCCACTCCCAAAAACATGCACTTGGAAGGAGCTGCTGCAAAACCGATGCTGTGCTCGCTGCTGCTCCTCCTGAAGCTCTGGCTGCTAAATCTGAGGCTTTCCTTCCAATTTCAAGCTGCAAAGCACTTGCTGAATTCCAGGGAAAGTCCGGGAGGCATTTGCTGTGCTGGCACACTTTCTCCTTCCTAGACAGAGTGGAAAAGCTTTTCCCTGCCGTGTAGGCGACAAGAGACGCATTAGACGGCGATCCGGAGCTGTCCGAAGGTAAGCACCTGTTGCCGGCCTCTTTCGGCACAAGCCCCCGCTCCGGAGCGCACCGCGGCCGGCAGGATGCTCTCTGCCGGCGAAGGTGCCGCTTCTCCGGCAAGGAAGCCTCTGCCGCTTCTCCAGCACACGGAGAGCGTGCTAGCTGCTGAAACGTGAAGAAAGAAGCTGCAGAACACTGGCACTGAGCGTGCAGCTTTCCAGCGGAGAGAAAAAGCTACTTTAACACTCTGCAAGCCTTTCCACTCCCAAAAACATGCACATGGAAGGAGCTGCTGCAAAACCGATGCTGTGCTCGCTGCTGCTCCTCCTGAAGCTCTGGCTGCTAAATCTGAGGCTTTCCTTCCAATTTCAAGCTGCAAAGCACTTGCTGAATTCCAGGGAAAGTCCGGGAGGCATTTGCTGTGCTGGCACACTTTCTCCTTCCTAGACAGAGTGGAAAAGCTTTTCCCTGCCGTGTAGGCGACAAGAGACGCATTAGACGGCGATCCGGAGCTGTCCGAAGGTAAGCGCCTGTTGCCGGCCTCTTTCGGCACAAGCCCCCGCTCCGGAGCGCACCGCGGCCGGCAGGATGCTCTCTGCCGGCGAAGGTGCCGCTTCTCCGGCAAGGAAGCCTCTGCCGCTTCTCCAGCACACGGAGAGCGTGCTAGCTGCTGAAACGTGAAGAAAGAAGCTGCAGAAGACTGGCACTGAGCGTGCAGCTTTCCAGCGGAGAGAAAAAGCTACTTTAACACTCTGCAAGCCTTTCCACTCCCAAAAACATGCACATGGAAGGAGCTGCTGCAAAACCGATGCTGTGCTCGCTGCTGCTCCTCCTGAAGCTCTGGCTGCTAAATCTGAGGCTTTCCTTCCAATTTCAAGCTGCAAAGCACTTGCTGAATTCCAGGGAAAGTCCGGGAGGCATTTGCTGTGCTGGCACACTTTCTCCTTCCTAGACAGAGTGGAAAAGCTTTTCCCTGCCGTGTAGGCGACAAGAGACGCATTAGACGGCGATCCGGAGCTGTCCGAAGGTAAGCGCCTGTTGCCGGCCTCTTTCGGCACAAGCCCCCGCTCCGGAGCGCACCGCGGCCGGCAGGATGCTCTCTGCCGGCGAAGGTGCCGCTTCTCCGGCAAGGAAGCCTCTGCCGCTTCTCCAGCACACGGAGAGCGTGCTAGCTGCTGAAACGTGAAGAAAGAAGCTGCAGAACACTGGCACTGAGCGTGCAGCTTTCCAGCGGAGAGAAAAAGCTACTTTAACACTCTGCAAGCCTTTCCACTCCCAAAAACATGCACTTGGAAGGAGCTGCTGCAAAACCGATGCTGTGCTCGCTGCTGCTCCTCCTGAAGCTCTGGCTGCTAAATCTGAGGCTTTCCTTCCAATTTCAAGCTGCAAAGCACTTGCTGAATTCCAGGGAAAGTCCGGGAGGCATTTGCTGTGCTGGCACACTTTCTCCTTCCTAGACAGAGTGGAAAAGCTTTTCCCTGCCGTGTAGGCGACAAGAGACGCATTAGACGGCGATCCGGAGCTGTCCGAAGGTAAGCGCCTGTTGCCGGCCTCTTTCGGCACAAGCCCCCGCTCCGGAGCGCACCGCGGCCGGCCGGATGCTCTCTGCCGGCGAAGGTGCCGCTTCTCCGGCAAGGAAGCCTCTGCCGCTTCTCCAGCACACGGAGAGCGTGCTAGCTGCTGAAACGTGAAGAAAGAAGCTGCAGAAGACTGGCACTGAGCGTGCAGCTTTCCAGCGGAGAGAAAAAGCTACTTTAACACTCTGCAAGCCTTTCCACTCCCAAAAACATGCACATGGAAGGAGCTGCTGCAAAACCGATGCTGTGCTCGCTGCTGCTCCTCCTGAAGCTCTGGCTGCTAAATCTGAGGCTTTCCTTCCAATTTCAAGCTGCAAAGCACTTGCTGAATTCCAGGGAAAGTCCGGGAGGCATTTGCTGTGCTGGCACACTTTCTCCTTCCTAGACAGAGTGGAAAAGCTTTTCCCTGCCGTGTAGGCGACAAGAGACGCATTAGACGGCGATCCGGAGCTGTCCGAAGGTAAGCACCTGTTGCCGGCCTCTTTCGGCACAAGCCCCCGCTCCGGAGCGCACCGCGGCCGGCAGGATGCTCTCTGCCGGCGAAGGTGCCGCTTCTCCGGCAAGGAAGCCTCTGCCGCTTCTCCAGCACACGGAGAGCGTGCTAGCTGCTGAAACGTGAAGAAAGAAGCTGCAGAAGACTGGCACTGAGCGTGCAGCTTTCCAGCGGAGAGAAAAAGCTACTTTAACACTCTGCAAGCCTTTCCACTCCCAAAAACATGCACATGGAAGGAGCTGCTGCAAAACCGATGCTGTGCTCGCTGCTGCTCCTCCTGAAGCTCTGGCTGCTAAATCTGAGGCTTTCCTTCCAATTTCAAGCTGCAAAGCACTTGCTGAATTTCAGGGAAAGTCCGGGAGGCATTTGCTGTGCTGGCACACTTTCTCCTTCCTAGACAGAGTGGAAAAGCTTTTCCCTGCCGTGTAGGCGACAAGAGACGCATTAGACTGCGATCCGGAGCTGTCCGAAGGTAAGCGCCTGTTGCCGGCCTCTTTCGGCACAAGCCCCCGCTCCGGAGCGCACCGCGGCCGGCAGGATGCTCTCTGCCGGCGAAGGTGCCGCTTCTCCGGCAAGGAAGCCTCTGCCGCTTCTCCAGCACACGGAGAGCGTGCTAGCTGCTGAAACGTGAAGAAAGAAGCTGCAGAAGACTGGCACTGAGCGTGCAGCTTTCCAGCGGAGAGAAAAAGCTACTTGAACACTCTGCAAGCCTTTCCACTCCCAAAAACATGCACATGGAAGGAGCTGCTGCAAAACCGATGCTGTGCTCGCTGCTGCTCCTCCTGAAGCTCTGGCTGCTAAATCTGAGGCTTTCCTTCCAATTTCAAGCTGCAAAGCACTTGCTGAATTGCAGGGAAAGTCCGGGAGGCATTTGCTGTGCTGGCACATTTTCTCCTTCCTAGACAGAGTGGAAAAGCTTTTCCCTGCCGTGTAGGCGACAAGAGACGCATTAGACGGCGATCCGGAGCTGTCCGAAGGTAAGCGCCTGTTGCCGGCCTCTTTCGGCACAAGCCCCCGCTCCGGAGCGCACCGCGGCCGGCAGGATGCTCTCTGCCGGCGAAGGTGCCGCTTCTCCGGCAAGGAAGCCTCTGCCGCTTCTCCAGCACACGGAGAGCGTGCTAGCTGCTGAAACGTGAAGAAAGAAGCTGCAGAAGACTGGCACTGAGCGTGCAGCTTTCCAGCGGAGAGAAAAAGCTACTTTAACACTCTGCAAGCCTTTCCACTCCCAAAAACATGCACATGGAAGGAGCTGCTGCAAAACCGATGCTGTGCTCGCTGCTGCTCCTCCTGAAGCTCTGGCTGCTAAATCTGAGGCTTTCCTTCCAATTTCAAGCTGCAAAGCACTTGCTGAATTCCAGGGAAAGTCCGGGAGGCATTTGCTGTGCTGGCACACTTTCTCCTTCCTAGACAGAGTGGAAAAGCTTTTCCCTGCCGTGTAGGCGACAAGAGACGCATTAGACGGCGATCCGGAGCTGTCCGAAGGTAAGCGCCTGTTGCCGGCCTCTTTCGGCACAAGCCCCCGCTCCGGAGCGCACCGCGGCCGGCAGGATGCTCTCTGCCGGCGAAGGTGCCGCTTCTCCGGCAAGGAAGCCTCTGCCGCTTCTCCAGCACACGGAGAGCGTGCTAGCTGCTGAAACGTGAAGAAAGAAGCTGCAGAAGACTGGCACTGAGCGTGCAGCTTTCCAGCGGAGAGAAAAAGCTACTTTAACACTCTGCAAGCCTTTCCACTCCCAAAAACATGCACATGGAAGGAGCTGCTGCAAAACCGATGCTGTGCTCGCTGCTGCTCCTCCTGAAGCTCTGGCTGCTAAATCTGAGGCTTTCCTTCCAATTTCAAGCTGCAAAGCACTTGCTGAATTCCAGGGAAAGTCCGGGAGGCATTTGCTGTGCTGGCACACTTTCTCCTTCCTAGACAGAGTGGAAAAGCTTTTCCCTGCCGTGTAGGCGACAAGAGACGCATTAGACGGCGATCCGGAGCTGTCCGAAGGTAAGCGCCTGTTGCCGGCCTCTTTCGGCACAAGCCCCCGCTCCGGAGCGCACCGCGGCCGGCAGGATGCTCTCTGCCGGCGAAGGTGCCGCTTCTCCGGCAAGGAAGCCTCTGCCGCTTCTCCAGCACACGGAGAGCGTGCTAGCTGCTGAAACGTGAAGAAAGAAGCTGCAGAACACTGGCACTGAGCGTGCAGCTTTCCAGCGGAGAGAAAAAGCTACTTTAACACTCTGCAAGCCTTTCCACTCCCAAAAACATGCACTTGGAAGGAGCTGCTGCAAAACCGATGCTGTGCTCGCTGCTGCTCCTCCTGAAGCTCTGGCTGCTAAATCTGAGGCTTTCCTTCCAATTTCAAGCTGCAAAGCACTTGCTGAATTCCAGGGAAAGTCCGGGAGGCATTTGCTGTGCTGGCACACTTTCTCCTTCCTAGACAGAGTGGAAAAGCTTTTCCCTGCCGTGTAGGCGACAAGAGACGCATTAGACGGCGATCCGGAGCTGTCCGAAGGTAAGCGCCTGTTGCCGGCCTCTTTCGGCACAAGCCCCCGCTCCGGAGCGCACCGCGGCCGGCCGGATGCTCTCTGCCGGCGAAGGTGCCGCTTCTCCGGCAAGGAAGCCTCTGCCGCTTCTCCAGCACACGGAGAGCGTGCTAGCTGCTGAAACGTGAAGAAAGAAGCTGCAGAAGACTGGCACTGAGCGTGCAGCTTTCCAGCGGAGAGAAAAAGCTACTTTAACACTCTGCAAGCCTTTCCACTCCCAAAAACATGCACATGGAAGGAGCTGCTGCAAAACCGATGCTGTGCTCGCTGCTGCTCCTCCTGAAGCTCTGGCTGCTAAATCTGAGGCTTTCCTTCCAATTTCAAGCTGCAAAGCACTTGCTGAATTCCAGGGAAAGTCCGGGAGGCATTTGCTGTGCTGGCACACTTTCTCCTTCCTAGACAGAGTGGAAAAGCTTTTCCCTGCCGTGTAGGCGACAAGAGACGCATTAGACGGCGATCCGGAGCTGTCCGAAGGTAAGCACCTGTTGCCGGCCTCTTTCGGCACAAGCCCCCGCTCCGGAGCGCACCGCGGCCGGCAGGATGCTCTCTGCCGGCGAAGGTGCCGCTTCTCCGGCAAGGAAGCCTCTGCCGCTTCTCCAGCACACGGAGAGCGTGCTAGCTGCTGAAACGTGAAGAAAGAAGCTGCAGAAGACTGGCACTGAGCGTGCAGCTTTCCAGCGGAGAGAAAAAGCTACTTTAACACTCTGCAAGCCTTTCCACTCCCAAAAACATGCACATGGAAGGAGCTGCTGCAAAACCGATGCTGTGCTCGCTGCTGCTCCTCCTGAAGCTCTGGCTGCTAAATCTGAGGCTTTCCTTCCAATTTCAAGCTGCAAAGCACTTGCTGAATTTCAGGGAAAGTCCGGGAGGCATTTGCTGTGCTGGCACACTTTCTCCTTCCTAGACAGAGTGGAAAAGCTTTTCCCTGCCGTGTAGGCGACAAGAGACGCATTAGACTGCGATCCGGAGCTGTCCGAAGGTAAGCGCCTGTTGCCGGCCTCTTTCGGCACAAGCCCCCGCTCCGGAGCGCACCGCGGCCGGCAGGATGCTCTCTGCCGGCGAAGGTGCCGCTTCTCCGGCAAGGAAGCCTCTGCCGCTTCTCCAGCACACGGAGAGCGTGCTAGCTGCTGAAACGTGAAGAAAGAAGCTGCAGAAGACTGGCACTGAGCGTGCAGCTTTCCAGCGGAGAGAAAAAGCTACTTGAACACTCTGCAAGCCTTTCCACTCCCAAAAACATGCACATGGAAGGAGCTGCTGCAAAAGCGATGCTGTGCTCGCTGCTGCTCCTCCTGAAGCTCTGGCTGCTAAATCTGAGGCTTTCCTTCCAATTTCAAGCTGCAAAGCACTTGCTGAATTGCAGGGAAAGTCCGGGAGGCATTTGCTGTGCTGGCACATTTTCTCCTTCCTAGACAGAGTGGAAAAGCTTTTCCCTGCCGTGTAGGCGACAAGAGACGCATTAGACGGCGATCCGGAGCTGTCCGAAGGTAAGCGCCTGTTGCCGGCCTCTTTCGGCACAAGCCCCCGCTCCGGAGCGCACCGCGGCCGGCAGGATGCTCTCTGCCGGCGAAGGTGCCGCTTCTCCGGCAAGGAAGCCTCTGCCGCTTCTCCAGCACACGGAGAGCGTGCTAGCTGCTGAAACGTGAAGAAAGAAGCTGCAGAACACTGGCACTGAGCGTGCAGCTTTCCAGCGGAGAGAAAAAGCTACTTTAACACTCTGCAAGCCTTTCCACTCCCAAAAACATGCACATGGAAGGAGCTGCTGCAAAACCGATGCTGTGCTCGCTGCTGCTCCTCCTGAAGCTCTGGCTGCTAAATCTGAGGCTTTCCTTCCAATTTCAAGCTGCAAAGCACTTGCTGAATTCCAGGGAAAGTCCGGGAGGCATTTGCTGTGCTGGCACACTTTCTCCTTCCTAGACAGAGTGGAAAAGCTTTTCCCTGCCGTGTAGGCGACAAGAGACGCATTAGACGGCGATCCGGAGCTGTCCGAAGGTAAGCGCCTGTTGCCGGCCTCTTTCGGCACAAGCCCCCGCTCCGGAGCGCACCGCGGCCGGCAGGATGCTCTCTGCCGGCGAAGGTGCCGCTTCTCCGGCAAGGAAGCCTCTGCCGCTTCTCCAGCACACGGAGAGCGTGCTAGCTGCTGAAACGTGAAGAAAGAAGCTGCAGAAGACTGGCACTGAGCGTGCAGCTTTCCAGCGGAGAGAAAAAGCTACTTTAACACTCTGCAAGCCTTTCCACTCCCAAAAACATGCACATGGAAGGAGCTGCTGCAAAACCGATGCTGTGCTCGCTGCTGCTCCTCCTGAAGCTCTGGCTGCTAAATCTGAGGCTTTCCTTCCAATTTCAAGCTGCAAAGCACTTGCTGAATTCCAGGGAAAGTCCGGGAGGCATTTGCTGTGCTGGCACACTTTCTCCTTCCTAGACAGAGTGGAAAAGCTTTTCCCTGCCGTGTAGGCGACAAGAGACGCATTAGACGGCGATCCGGAGCTGTCCGAAGGTAAGCGCCTGTTGCCGGCCTCTTTCGGCACAAGCCCCCGCTCCGGAGCGCACCGCGGCCGGCAGGATGCTCTCTGCCGGCGAAGGTGCCGCTTCTCCGGCAAGGAAGCCTCTGCCGCTTCTCCAGCACACGGAGAGCGTGCTAGCTGCTGAAACGTGAAGAAAGAAGCTGCAGAAGACTGGCACTGAGCGTGCAGCTTTCCAGCGGAGAGAAAAAGCTACTTTAACACTCTGCAAGCCTTTCCACTCCCAAAAACATGCACATGGAAGGAGCTGCTGCAAAACCGATGCTGTGCTCGCTGCTGCTCCTCCTGAAGCTCTGGCTGCTAAATCTGAGGCTTTCCTTCCAATTTCAAGCTGCAAAGCACTTGCTGAATTCCAGGGAAAGTCCGGGAGGCATTTGCTGTGCTGGCACACTTTCTCCTTACTAGACAGAGTGGAAAAGCTTTTCCCTGCCGTGTAGGCGACAAGAGACGCATTAGACGGCGATCCGGAGCTGTCCGAAGGTAAGCGCCTGTTGCCGGCCTCTTTCGGCACAAGCCCCCGCTCCGGAGCGCACCGCGGCCGGCAGGATGCTCTCTGCCGGCGAAGGTGCCGCTTCTCCGGCAAGGAAGCCTCTGCCGCTTCTCCAGCACACGGAGAGCGTGCTAGCTGCTGAAACGTGAAGAAAGAAGCTGCAGAAGACTGGCACTGAGCGTGCAGCTTTCCAGCGGAGAGAAAAAGCTACTTTAACACTCTGCAAGCCTTTCCACTCCCAAAAACATGCACATGGAAGGAGCTGCTGCAAAACCGATGCTGTGCTCGCTGCTGCTCCTCCTGAAGCTCTGGCTGCTAAATCTGAGGCTTTCCTTCCAATTTCAAGCTGCAAAGCACTTGCTGAATTCCAGGGAAAGTCCGGGAGGCATTTGCTGTGCTGGCACACTTTCTCCTTCCTAGACAGAGTGGAAAAGCTTTTCCCTGCCGTGTAGGCGACAAGAGACGCATTAGACGGCGATCCGGAGCTGTCCGAAGGTAAGCGCCTGTTGCCGGCCTCTTTCGGCACAAGTCCCCGCTCCGGAGCGCACCGCGGCCGGCAGGATGCTCTCTGCCGGCGAAGGTGCCGCTTCTCCGGCAAGGAAGCCTCTGCCGCTTCTCCAGCACACGGAGAGCGTGCTAGCTG
The DNA here is from genome assembly GCF_963513975.1 of Fringilla coelebs. Taxonomy (NCBI): domain Eukaryota; kingdom Metazoa; phylum Chordata; class Aves; order Passeriformes; family Fringillidae; genus Fringilla; species Fringilla coelebs. The sequence goes on along the minus strand of NW_028167588.1, from coordinate 189,310 downwards.
CTGAAACGTGAAGAAAGAAGCTGCAGAAGACTGGCACTGAGCGTGCAGCTTTCCAGCGGAGAGAAAAAGCTACTTTAACACTCTGCAAGCCTTTCCACTCCCAAAAACATGCACATGGAAGGAGCTGCTGCAAAACCGATGCTGTGCTCGCTGCTGCTCCTCCTGAAGCTCTGGCTGCTAAATCTGAGGCTTTCCTTCCAATTTCAAGCTGCAAAACACTTGCTGAATTCCAGGGAAAGTCCGGGAGGCATTTGCTGTGCTGGCACACTTTCTCCTTCCTAGACAGAGTGGAAAAGCTTTTCCCTGCCGTGTAGGCGACAAGAGACGCATTAGACTGCGATCCGGAGCTGTCCGAAGGTAAGCGCCTGTTGCCGGCCTCTTTCGGCACAAGCCCCCGCTCCGGAGCGCACCGCGGCCGGCAGGATGCTCTCTGCCGGCGAAGGTGCCGCTTCTCCGGCAAGGAAGCCTCTGCCGCTTCTCCAGCACACGGAGAGCGTGCTAGCTGCTGAAACGTGAAGAAAGAAGCTGCAGAAGACTGGCACTGAGCGTGCAGCTTTCCAGCGGAGAGAAAAAGCTACTTTAACACTCTGCAAGCCTTTCCACTCCCAAAAACATGCACATGGAAGGAGCTGCTGCAAAAGCGATGCTGTGCTCGCTGCTGCTCCTCCTGAAGCTCTGGCTGCTAAATCTGAGGCTTTCCTTCCAATTTCAAGCTGCAAAGCACTTGCTGAATTCCAGGGAAAGTCCGGGAGGCATTTGCTGTGCTGGCACACTTTCTCCTTCCTAGACAGAGTGGAAAAGCTTTTCCCTGCCGTGTAGGCGACAAGAGACGCATTAGACGGCGATCCGGAGCTGTCCGAAGGTAAGCGCCTGTTGCCGGCCTCTTTCGGCACAAGCCCCCGCTCCGGAGCGCACCGCGGCCGGCAGGATGCTCTCTGCCGGCGAAGGTGCCGCTTCTCCGGCAAGGAAGCCTCTGCCGCTTCTCCAGCACACGGAGAGCGTGCTAGCTGCTGAAACGTGAAGAAAGAAGCTGCAGAACACTGGCACTGAGCGTGCAGCTTTCCAGCGGAGAGAAAAAGCTACTTTAACACTCTGCAAGCCTTTCCACTCCCAAAAACATGCACTTGGAAGGAGCTGCTGCAAAACCGATGCTGTGCTCGCTGCTGCTCCTCCTGAAGCTCTGGCTGCTAAATCTGAGGCTTTCCTTCCAATTTCAAGCTGCAAAGCACTTGCTGAATTCCAGGGAAAGTCCGGGAGGCATTTGCTGTGCTGGCACACTTTCTCCTTCCTAGACAGAGTGGAAAAGCTTTTCCCTGCCGTGTAGGCGACAAGAGACGCATTAGACGGCGATCCGGAGCTGTCCGAAGGTAAGCACCTGTTGCCGGCCTCTTTCGGCACAAGCCCCCGCTCCGGAGCGCACCGCGGCCGGCAGGATGCTCTCTGCCGGCGAAGGTGCCGCTTCTCCGGCAAGGAAGCCTCTGCCGCTTCTCCAGCACACGGAGAGCGTGCTAGCTGCTGAAACGTGAAGAAAGAAGCTGCAGAACACTGGCACTGAGCGTGCAGCTTTCCAGCGGAGAGAAAAAGCTACTTTAACACTCTGCAAGCCTTTCCACTCCCAAAAACATGCACATGGAAGGAGCTGCTGCAAAACCGATGCTGTGCTCGCTGCTGCTCCTCCTGAAGCTCTGGCTGCTAAATCTGAGGCTTTCCTTCCAATTTCAAGCTGCAAAGCACTTGCTGAATTCCAGGGAAAGTCCGGGAGGCATTTGCTGTGCTGGCACACTTTCTCCTTCCTAGACAGAGTGGAAAAGCTTTTCCCTGCCGTGTAGGCGACAAGAGACGCATTAGACGGCGATCCGGAGCTGTCCGAAGGTAAGCGCCTGTTGCCGGCCTCTTTCGGCACAAGCCCCCGCTCCGGAGCGCACCGCGGCCGGCAGGATGCTCTCTGCCGGCGAAGGTGCCGCTTCTCCGGCAAGGAAGCCTCTGCCGCTTCTCCAGCACACGGAGAGCGTGCTAGCTGCTGAAACGTGAAGAAAGAAGCTGCAGAAGACTGGCACTGAGCGTGCAGCTTTCCAGCGGAGAGAAAAAGCTACTTTAACACTCTGCAAGCCTTTCCACTCCCAAAAACATGCACATGGAAGGAGCTGCTGCAAAACCGATGCTGTGCTCGCTGCTGCTCCTCCTGAAGCTCTGGCTGCTAAATCTGAGGCTTTCCTTCCAATTTCAAGCTGCAAAGCACTTGCTGAATTCCAGGGAAAGTCCGGGAGGCATTTGCTGTGCTGGCACACTTTCTCCTTCCTAGACAGAGTGGAAAAGCTTTTCCCTGCCGTGTAAGCGACAAGAGACGCATTAGACGGCGATCCGGAGCTGTCCGAAGGTAAGCGCCTGTTGCCGGCCTCTTTCGGCACAAGCCCCCGCTCCGGAGCGCACCGCGGCCGGCAGGATGCTCTCTGCCGGCGAAGGTGCCGCTTCTCCGGCAAGGAAGCCTCTGCCGCTTCTCCAGCACACGGAGAGCGTGCTAGCTGCTGAAACGTGAAGAAAGAAGCTGCAGAAGACTGGCACTGAGCGTGCAGCTTTCCAGCGGAGAGAAAAAGCTACTTTAACACTCTGCAAGCCTTTCCACTCCCAAAAACATGCACATGGAAGGAGCTGCTGCAAAACCGATGCTGTGCTCGCTGCTGCTCCTCCTGAAGCTCTGGCTGCTAAATCTGAGGCTTTCCTTCCAATTTCAAGCTGCAAAGCACTTGCTGAATTGCAGGGAAAGTCCGGGAGGCATTTGCTGTGCTGGCACACTTTCTCCTTCCTAGACAGAGTGGAAAAGCTTTTCCCTGCCGTGTAGGCGACAAGAGACGCATTAGACGGCGATCCGGAGCTGTCCGAAGGTAAGCGCCTGTTGCCGGCCTCTTTCGGCACAAGCCCCCGCTCCGGAGCGCACCGCGGCCGGCCGGATGCTCTCTGCCGGCGAAGGTGCCGCTTCTCCGGCAAGGAAGCCTCTGCCGCTTCTCCAGCACACGGAGAGCGTGCTAGCTGCTGAAACGTGAAGAAAGAAGCTGCAGAAGACTGGCACTGAGCGTGCAGCTTTCCAGCGGAGAGAAAAAGCTACTTTAACACTCTGCAAGCCTTTCCACTCCCAAAAACATGCACTTGGAAGGAGCTGCTGCAAAACCGATGCTGTGCTCGCTGCTGCTCCTCCTGAAGCTCTGGCTGCTAAATCTGAGGCTTTCCTTCCAATTTCAAGCTGCAAAGCACTTGCTGAATTCCAGGGAAAGTCCGGGAGGCATTTGCTGTGCTGGCACACTTTCTCCTTCCTAGACAGAGTGGAAAAGCTTTTCCCTGCCGTGTAGGCGACAAGAGACGCATTAGACGGCGATCCGGAGCTGTCCGAAGGTAAGCGCCTGTTGCCGGCCTCTTTCGGCACAAGCCCCCGCTCCGGAGCGCACCGCGGCCGGCAGGATGCTCTCTGCCGGCGAAGGTGCCGCTTCTCCGGCAAGGAAGCCTCTGCCGCTTCTCCAGCACACGGAGAGCGTGCTAGCTGCTGAAACGTGAAGAAAGAAGCTGCAGAACACTGGCACTGAGCGTGCAGCTTTCCAGCGGAGAGAAAAAGCTACTTTAACACTCTGCAAGCCTTTCCACTCCCAAAAACATGCACATGGAAGGAGCTGCTGCAAAAGCGATGCTGTGCTCGCTGCTGCTCCTCCTGAAGCTCTGGCTGCTAAATCTGAGGCTTTCCTTCCAATTTCAAGCTGCAAAGCACTTGCTGAATTCCAGGGAAAGTCCGGGAGGCATTTGCTGTGCTGGCACACTTTCTCCTTCCTAGACAGAGTGGAAAAGCTTTTCCCTGCCGTGTAGGCGACAAGAGACGCATTAGACGGCGATCCGGAGCTGTCCGAAGGTAAGCGCCTGTTGCCGGCCTCTTTCGGCACAAGCCCCCGCTCCGGAGCGCACCGCGGCCGGCAGGATGCTCTCTGCCGGCGAAGGTGCCGCTTCTCCGGCAAGGAAGCCTCTGCCGCTTCTCCAGCACACGGAGAGCGTGCTAGCTGCTGAAACGTGAAGAAAGAAGCTGCAGAACACTGGCACTGAGCGTGCAGCTTTCCAGCGGAGAGAAAAAGCTACTTTAACACTCTGCAAGCCTTTCCACTCCCAAAAACATGCACATGGAAGGAGCTGCTGCAAAACCGATGCTGTGCTCGCTGCTGCTCCTCCTGAAGCTCTGGCTGCTAAATCTGAGGCTTTCCTTCCAATTTCAAGCTGCAAAGCACTTGCTGAATTCCAGGGAAAGTCCGGGAGGCATTTGCTGTGCTGGCACACTTTCTCCTTCCTAGACAGAGTGGAAAAGCTTTTCCCTGCCGTGTAGGCGACAAGAGACGCATTAGACGGCGATCCGGAGCTGTCCGAAGGTAAGCGCCTGTTGCCGGCCTCTTTCGGCACAAGCCCCCGCTCCGGAGCGCACCGCGGCCGGCAGGATGCTCTCTGCCGGCGAAGGTGCCGCTTCTCCGGCAAGGAAGCCTCTGCCGCTTCTCCAGCACACGGAGAGCGTGCTAGCTGCTGAAACGTGAAGAAAGAAGCTGCAGAAGACTGGCACTGAGCGTGCAGCTTTCCAGCGGAGAGAAAAAGCTACTTTAACACTCTGCAAGCCTTTCCACTCCCAAAAACATGCACATGGAAGGAGCTGCTGCAAAACCGATGCTGTGCTCGCTGCTGCTCCTCCTGAAGCTCTGGCTGCTAAATCTGAGGCTTTCCTTCCAATTTCAAGCTGCAAAGCACTTGCTGAATTCCAGGGAAAGTCCGGGAGGCATTTGCTGTGCTGGCACACTTTCTCCTTCCTAGACAGAGTGGAAAAGCTTTTCCCTGCCGTGTAGGCGACAAGAGACGCATTAGACGGCGATCCGGAGCTGTCCGAAGGTAAGCGCCTGTTGCCGGCCTCTTTCGGCACAAGCCCCCGCTCCGGAGCGCACCGCGGCCGGCAGGATGCTCTCTGCCGGCGAAGGTGCCGCTTCTCCGGCAAGGAAGCCTCTGCCGCTTCTCCAGCACACGGAGAGCGTGCTAGCTGCTGAAACGTGAAGAAAGAAGCTGCAGAAGACTGGCACTGAGCGTGCAGCTTTCCAGCGGAGAGAAAAAGCTACTTTAACACTCTGCAAGCCTTTCCACTCCCAAAAACATGCACATGGAAGGAGCTGCTGCAAAACCGATGCTGTGCTCGCTGCTGCTCCTCCTGAAGCTCTGGCTGCTAAATCTGAGGCTTTCCTTCCAATTTCAAGCTGCAAAGCACTTGCTGAATTCCAGGGAAAGTCCGGGAGGCATTTGCTGTGCTGGCACACTTTCTCCTTCCTAGACAGAGTGGAAAAGCTTTTCCCTGCCGTGTAGGCGACAAGAGACGCATTAGACGGCGATCCGGAGCTGTCCGAAGGTAAGCGCCTGTTGCCGGCCTCTTTCGGCACAAGCCCCCGCTCCGGAGCGCACCGCGGCCGGCAGGATGCTCTCTGCCGGCGAAGGTGCCGCTTCTCCGGCAAGGAAGCCTCTGCCGCTTCTCCAGCACACGGAGAGCGTGCTAGCTGCTGAAACGTGAAGAAAGAAGCTGCAGAACACTGGCACTGAGCGTGCAGCTTTCCAGCGGAGAGAAAAAGCTACTTTAACACTCTGCAAGCCTTTCCACTCCCAAAAACATGCACATGGAAGGAGCTGCTGCAAAACCGATGCTGTGCTCGCTGCTGCTCCTCCTGAAGCTCTGGCTGCTAAATCTGAGGCTTTCCTTCCAATTTCAAGCTGCAAAGCACTTGCTGAATTCCAGGGAAAGTCCGGGAGGCATTTGCTGTGCTGGCACACTTTCTCCTTCCTAGACAGAGTGGAAAAGCTTTTCCCTGCCGTGTAGGCGACAAGAGACGCATTAGACGGCGATCCGGAGCTGTCCGAAGGTAAGCGCCTGTTGCCGGCCTCTTTCGGCACAAGCCCCCGCTCCGGAGCGCACCGCGGCCGGCAGGATGCTCTCTGCCGGCGAAGGTGCCGCTTCTCCGGCAAGGAAGCCTCTGCCGCTTCTCCAGCACACGGAGAGCGTGCTAGCTGCTGAAACGTGAAGAAAGAAGCTGCAGAAGACTGGCACTGAGCGTGCAGCTTTCCAGCGGAGAGAAAAAGCTACTTTAACACTCTGCAAGCCTTTCCACTCCCAAAAACATGCACATGGAAGGAGCTGCTGCAAAACCGATGCTGTGCTCGCTGCTGCTCCTCCTGAAGCTCTGGCTGCTAAATCTGAGGCTTTCCTTCCAATTTCAAGCTGCAAAGCACTTGCTGAATTCCAGGGAAAGTCCGGGAGGCATTTGCTGTGCTGGCACACTTTCTCCTTCCTAGACAGAGTGGAAAAGCTTTTCCCTGCCGTGTAAGCGACAAGAGACGCATTAGACGGCGATCCGGAGCTGTCCGAAGGTAAGCGCCTGTTGCCGGCCTCTTTCGGCACAAGCCCCCGCTCCGGAGCGCACCGCGGCCGGCAGGATGCTCTCTGCCGGCGAAGGTGCCGCTTCTCCGGCAAGGAAGCCTCTGCCGCTTCTCCAGCACACGGAGAGCGTGCTAGCTGCTGAAACGTGAAGAAAGAAGCTGCAGAAGACTGGCACTGAGCGTGCAGCTTTCCAGCGGAGAGAAAAAGCTACTTTAACACTCTGCAAGCCTTTCCACTCCCAAAAACATGCACATGGAAGGAGCTGCTGCAAAACCGATGCTGTGCTCGCTGCTGCTCCTCCTGAAGCTCTGGCTGCTAAATCTGAGGCTTTCCTTCCAATTTCAAGCTGCAAAGCACTTGCTGAATTGCAGGGAAAGTCCGGGAGGCATTTGCTGTGCTGGCACACTTTCTCCTTCCTAGACAGAGTGGAAAAGCTTTTCCCTGCCGTGTAGGCGACAAGAGACGCATTAGACGGCGATCCGGAGCTGTCCGAAGGTAAGCGCCTGTTGCCGGCCTCTTTCGGCACAAGCCCCCGCTCCGGAGCGCACCGCGGCCGGCCGGATGCTCTCTGCCGGCGAAGGTGCCGCTTCTCCGGCAAGGAAGCCTCTGCCGCTTCTCCAGCACACGGAGAGCGTGCTAGCTGCTGAAACGTGAAGAAAGAAGCTGCAGAAGACTGGCACTGAGCGTGCAGCTTTCCAGCGGAGAGAAAAAGCTACTTTAACACTCTGCAAGCCTTTCCACTCCCAAAAACATGCACTTGGAAGGAGCTGCTGCAAAACCGATGCTGTGCTCGCTGCTGCTCCTCCTGAAGCTCTGGCTGCTAAATCTGAGGCTTTCCTTCCAATTTCAAGCTGCAAAGCACTTGCTGAATTCCAGGGAAAGTCCGGGAGGCATTTGCTGTGCTGGCACACTTTCTCCTTCCTAGACAGAGTGGAAAAGCTTTTCCCTGCCGTGTAGGCGACAAGAGACGCATTAGACGGCGATCCGGAGCTGTCCGAAGGTAAGCGCCTGTTGCCGGCCTCTTTCGGCACAAGCCCCCGCTCCGGAGCGCACCGCGGCCGGCAGGATGCTCTCTGCCGGCGAAGGTGCCGCTTCTCCGGCAAGGAAGCCTCTGCCGCTTCTCCAGCACACGGAGAGCGTGCTAGCTGCTGAAACGTGAAGAAAGAAGCTGCAGAACACTGGCACTGAGCGTGCAGCTTTCCAGCGGAGAGAAAAAGCTACTTTAACACTCTGCAAGCCTTTCCACTCCCAAAAACATGCACATGGAAGGAGCTGCTGCAAAACCGATGCTGTGCTCGCTGCTGCTCCTCCTGAAGCTCTGGCTGCTAAATCTGAGGCTTTCCTTCCAATTTCAAGCTGCAAAGCACTTGCTGAATTCCAGGGAAAGTCCGGGAGGCATTTGCTGTGCTGGCACACTTTCTCCTTCCTAGACAGAGTGGAAAAGCTTTTCCCTGCCGTGTAGGCGACAAGAGACGCATTAGACGGCGATCCGGAGCTGTCCGAAGGTAAGCGCCTGTTGCCGGCCTCTTTCGGCACAAGCCCCCGCTCCGGAGCGCACCGCGGCCGGCAGGATGCTCTCTGCCGGCGAAGGTGCCGCTTCTCCGGCAAGGAAGCCTCTGCCGCTTCTCCAGCACACGGAGAGCGTGCTAGCTGCTGAAACGTGAAGAAAGAAGCTGCAGAAGACTGGCACTGAGCGTGCAGCTTTCCAGCGGAGAGAAAAAGCTACTTTAACACTCTGCAAGCCTTTCCACTCCCAAAAACATGCACATGGAAGGAGCTGCTGCAAAACCGATGCTGTGCTCGCTGCTGCTCCTCCTGAAGCTCTGGCTGCTAAATCTGAGGCTTTCCTTCCAATTTCAAGCTGCAAAGCACTTGCTGAATTCCAGGGAAAGTCCGGGAGGCATTTGCTGTGCTGGCACACTTTCTCCTTCCTAGACAGAGTGGAAAAGCTTTTCCCTGCCGTGTAGGCGACAAGAGACGCATTAGACGGCGATCCGGAGCTGTCCGAAGGTAAGCGCCTGTTGCCGGCCTCTTTCGGCACAAGCCCCCGCTCCGGAGCGCACCGCGGCCGGCAGGATGCTCTCTGCCGGCGAAGGTGCCGCTTCTCCGGCAAGGAAGCCTCTGCCGCTTCTCCAGCACACGGAGAGCGTGCTAGCTGCTGAAACGTGAAGAAAGAAGCTGCAGAAGACTGGCACTGAGCGTGCAGCTTTCCAGCGGAGAGAAAAAGCTACTTTAACACTCTGCAAGCCTTTCCACTCCCAAAAACATGCACATGGAAGGAGCTGCTGCAAAACCGATGCTGTGCTCGCTGCTGCTCCTCCTGAAGCTCTGGCTGCTAAATCTGAGGCTTTCCTTCCAATTTCAAGCTGCAAAGCACTTGCTGAATTCCAGGGAAAGTCCGGGAGGCATTTGCTGTGCTGGCACACTTTCTCCTTCCTAGACAGAGTGGAAAAGCTTTTCCCTGCCGTGTAGGCGACAAGAGACGCATTAGACGGCGATCCGGAGCTGTCCGAAGGTAAGCGCCTGTTGCCGGCCTCTTTCGGCACAAGCCCCCGCTCCGGAGCGCACCGCGGCCGGCAGGATGCTCTCTGCCGGCGAAGGTGCCGCTTCTCCGGCAAGGAAGCCTCTGCCGCTTCTCCAGCACACGGAGAGCGTGCTAGCTGCTGAAACGTGAAGAAAGAAGCTGCAGAACACTGGCACTGAGCGTGCAGCTTTCCAGCGGAGAGAAAAAGCTACTTTAACACTCTGCAAGCCTTTCCACTCCCAAAAACATGCACATGGAAGGAGCTGCTGCAAAACCGATGCTGTGCTCGCTGCTGCTCCTCCTGAAGCTCTGGCTGCTAAATCTGAGGCTTTCCTTCCAATTTCAAGCTGCAAAGCACTTGCTGAATTGCAGGGAAAGTCCGGGAGGCATTTGCTGTGCTGGCACACTTTCTCCTTCCTAGACAGAGTGGAAAAGCTTTTCCCTGCCGTGTAGGCGACAAGAGACGCATTAGACGGCGATCCGGAGCTGTCCGAAGGTAAGCGCCTGTTGCCGGCCTCTTTCGGCACAAGCCCCCGCTCCGGAGCGCACCGCGGCCGGCAGGATGCTCTCTGCCGGCGAAGGTGCCGCTTCTCCGGCAAGGAAGCCTCTGCCGCTTCTCCAGCACACGGAGAGCGTGCTAGCTGCTGAAACGTGAAGAAAGAAGCTGCAGAAGACTGGCACTGAGCGTGCAGCTTTCCAGCGGAGAGAAAAAGCTACTTTAACACTCTGCAAGCCTTTCCACTCCCAAAAACATGCACATGGAAGGAGCTGCTGCAAAAGCGATGCTGTGCTCGCTGCTGCTCCTCCTGAAGCTCTGGCTGCTAAATCTGAGGCTTTCCTTCCAATTTCAAGCTGCAAAGCACTTGCTGAATTGCAGGGAAAGTCCGGGAGGCATTTGCTGTGCTGGCACACTTTCTCCTTCCTAGACAGAGTGGAAAAGCTTTTCCCTGCCGTGTAGGCGACAAGAGACGCATTAGACGGCGATCCGGAGCTGTCCGAAGGTAAGCGCCTGTTGCCGGCCTCTTTCGGCACAAGCCCCCGCTCCGGAGCGCACCGCGGCCGGCAGGATGCTCTCTGCCGGCGAAGGTGCCGCTTCTCCGGCAAGGAAGCCTCTGCCGCTTCTCCAGCACACGGAGAGCGTGCTAGCTGCTGAAACGTGAAGAAAGAAGCTGCAGAAGACTGGCACTGAGCGTGCAGCTTTCCAGCGGAGAGAAAAAGCTACTTTAACACTCTGCAAGCCTTTCCACTCCCAAAAACATGCACATGGAAGGAGCTGCTGCAAAACCGATGCTGTGCTCGCTGCTGCTCCTCCTGAAGCTCTGGCTGCTAAATCTGAGGCTTTCCTTCCAATTTCAAGCTGCAAAGCACTTGCTGAATTGCAGGGAAAGTCCGGGAGGCATTTGCTGTGCTGGCACACTTTCTCCTTCCTAGACAGAGTGGAAAAGCTTTTCCCTGCCGTGTAGGCGACAAGAGACGCATTAGACGGCGATCCGGAGCTGTCCGAAGGTAAGCGCCTGTTGCCGGCCTCTTTCGGCACAAGCCCCCGCTCCGGAGCGCACCGCGGCCGGCAGGATGCTCTCTGCCGGCGAAGGTGCCGCTTCTCCGGCAAGGAAGCCTCTGCCGCTTCTCCAGCACACGGAGAGCGTGCTAGCTGCTGAAACGTGAAGAAAGAAGCTGCAGAAGACTGGCACTGAGCGTGCAGCTTTCCAGCGGAGAGAAAAAGCTACTTTAACACTCTGCAAGCCTTTCCACTCCCAAAAACATGCACATGGAAGGAGCTGCTGCAAAACCGATGCTGTGCTCGCTGCTGCTCCTCCTGAAGCTCTGGCTGCTAAATCTGAGGCTTTCCTTCCAATTTCAAGCTGCAAAGCACTTGCTGAATTGCAGGGAAAGTCCGGGAGGCATTTGCTGTGCTGGCACACTTTCTCCTTCCTAGACAGAGTGGAAAAGCTTTTCCCTGCCGTGTAGGCGACAAGAGACGCATTAGACGGCGATCCGGAGCTGTCCGAAGGTAAGCGCCTGTTGCCGGCCTCTTTCGGCACAAGCCCCCGCTCCGGAGCGCACCGCGGCCGGCAGGATGCTCTCTGCCGGCGAAGGTGCCGCTTCTCCGGCAAGGAAGCCTCTGCCGCTTCTCCAGCACACGGAGAGCGTGCTAGCTGCTGAAACGTGAAGAAAGAAGCTGCAGAAGACTGGCACTGAGCGTGCAGCTTTCCAGCGGAGAGAAAAAGCTACTTTAACACTCTGCAAGCCTTTCCACTCCCAAAAACATGCACATGGAAGGAGCTGCTGCAAAAGCGATGCTGTGCTCGCTGCTGCTCCTCCTGAAGCTCTGGCTGCTAAATCTGAGGCTTTCCTTCCAATTTCAAGCTGCAAAGCACTTGCTGAATTGCAGGGAAAGTCCGGGAGGCATTTGCTGTGCTGGCACACTTTCTCCTTCCTAGACAGAGTGGAAAAGCTTTTCCCTGCCGTGTAGGCGACAAGAGACGCATTAGACGGCGATCCGGAGCTGTCCGAAGGTAAGCGCCTGTTGCCGGCCTCTTTCGGCACAAGCCCCCGCTCCGGAGCGCACCGCGGCCGGCAGGATGCTCTCTGCCGGCGAAGGTGCCGCTTCTCCGGCAAGGAAGCCTCTGCCGCTTCTCCAGCACACGGAGAGCGTGCTAGCTGCTGAAACGTGAAGAAAGAAGCTGCAGAAGACTGGCACTGAGCGTGCAGCTTTCCAGCGGAGAGAAAAAGCTACTTTAACACTCTGCAAGCCTTTCCACTCCCAAAAACATGCACATGGAAGGAGCTGCTGCAAAACCGATGCTGTGCTCGCTGCTGCTCCTCCTGAAGCTCTGGCTGCTAAATCTGAGGCTTTCCTTCCAATTTCAAGCTGCAAAGCACTTGCTGAATTCCAGGGAAAGTCCGGGAGGCATTTGCTGTGCTGGCACACTTTCTCCTTCCTAGACAGAGTGGAAAAGCTTTTCCCTGCCGTGTAGGCGACAAGAGACGCATTAGACGGCGATCCGGAGCTGTCCGAAGGTAAGCGCCTGTTGCCGGCCTCTTTCGGCACAAGCCCCCGCTCCGGAGCGCACCGCGGCCGGCAGGATGCTCTCTGCCGGCGAAGGTGCCGCTTCTCCGGCAAGGAAGCCTCTGCCGCTTCTCCAGCACACGGAGAGCGTGCTAGCTGCTGAAACGTGAAGAAAGAAGCTGCAGAAGACTGGCACTGAGCGTGCAGCTTTCCAGCGGAGAGAAAAAGCTACTTTAACACTCTGCAAGCCTTTCCACTCCCAAAAACATGCACATGGAAGGAGCTGCTGCAAAACCGATGCTGTGCTCGCTGCTGCTCCTCCTGAAGCTCTGGCTGCTAAATCTGAGGCTTTCCTTCCAATTTCAAGCTGCAAAGCACTTGCTGAATTGCAGGGAAAGTCCGGGAGGCATTTGCTGTGCTGGCACACTTTCTCCTTCCTAGACAGAGTGGAAAAGCTTTTCCCTGCCGTGTAGGCGACAAGAGACGCATTAGACGGCGATCCGGAGCTGTCCGAAGGTAAGCGCCTGTTGCCGGCCTCTTTCGGCACAAGCCCCCGCTCCGGAGCGCACCGCGGCCGGCAGGATGCTCTCTGCCGGCGAAGGTGCCGCTTCTCCGGCAAGGAAGCCTCTGCCGCTTCTCCAGCACACGGAGAGCGTGCTAGCTGCTGAAACGTGAAGAAAGAAGCTGCAGAAGACTGGCACTGAGCGTGCAGCTTTCCAGCGGAGAGAAAAAGCTACTTTAACACTCTGCAAGCCTTTCCACTCCCAAAAACATGCACATGGAAGGAGCTGCTGCAAAACCGATGCTGTGCTCGCTGCTGCTCCTCCTGAAGCTCAGGCTGCTAAATCTGAGGCTTTCCTTCCAATTTCAAGCTGCAAAGCACTTGCTGAATTCCAGGGAAAGTCCGGGAGGCATTTGCTGTGCTGGCACACTTTCTCCTTCCTAGACAGAGTGGAAAAGCTTTTCCCTGCCGTGTAGGCGACAAGAGACGCATTAGACGGCGTTCCGGAGCTGTCCGAAGGTAAGCGCCTGTTGCCGGCCTCTTTCGGCACAAGCCCCCGCTCCGGAGCGCACCGCGGCCGGCAGGATGCTCTCTGCCGGCGAAGGTGCCGCTTCTCCGGCAAGGAAGCCTCTGCCGCTTCTCCAGCACACGGAGAGCGTGCTAGCTGCTGAAACGTGAAGAAAGAAGCTGCAGAAGACTGGCACTGAGCGTGCAGCTTTCCAGCGGAGAGAAAAAGCTACTTTAACACTCTGCAAGCCTTTCCACTCCCAAAAACATGCACATGGAAGGAGCTGCTGCAAAACCGATGCTGTGCTCGCTGCTGCTCCTCCTAAAGCTCTGGCTGCTAAATCTGAGGCTTTCCTTCCAATTTCAAGCTGCAAAGCACTTGCTGAATTGCAGGGAAAGTCCGGGAGGCATTTGCTGTGCTGGCACACTTTCTCCTTCCTAGACAGAGTGGAAAAGCTTTTCCCTGCCGTGTAGGCGACAAGAGACGCATTAGACGGCGATCCGGAGCTGTCCGAAGGTAAGCGCCTGTTGCCGGCCTCTTTCGGCACAAGCCCCCGCTCCGGAGCGCACCGCGGCCGGCAGGATGCTCTCTGCCGGCGAAGGTGCCGCTTCTCCGGCAAGGAAGCCTCTGCCGCTTCTCCAGCACACGGAGAGCGTGCTAGCTGCTGAAACGTGAAGAAAGAAGCTGCAGAAGACTGGCACTGAGCGTGCAGCTTTCCAGCGGAGAGAAAAAGCTACTTGAACACTCTGCAAGCCTTTCCACTCCCAAAAACATGCACATGGAAGGAGCTGCTGCAAAACCGATGCTGTGCTCGCTGCTGCTCCTCCTGAAGCTCTGGCTGCTAAATCTGAGGCTTTCCTTCCAATTTCAAGCTGCAAAGCACTTGCTGAATTCCAGGGAAAGTCCGGGAGGCATTTGCTGTGCTGGCACACTTTCTCCTTCCTAGACAGAGTGGAAAAGCTTTTCCCTGCCGTGTAGGCGACAAGAGACGCATTAGACGGCGATCCGGAGCTGTCCGAAGGTAAGCGCCTGTTGCCGGCCTCTTTCGGCACAAGCCCCCGCTCCGGAGCGCACCGCGGCCGGCAGGATGCTCTCTGCCGGCGAAGGTGCCGCTTCTCCGGCAAGGAAGCCTCTGCCGCTTCTCCAGCAGACGGAGAGCGTGCTAGCTGCTGAAACGTGAAGAAAGAAGCTGCAGAACACTGGCACTGAGCGTGCAGCTTTCCAGCGGAGAGAAAAAGCTACTTTAACACTCTGCAAGCCTTTCAACTCCCAAAAACATGCACATGGAAGGAGCTGCTGCAAAACCGATGCTGTGCTCGCTGCTGCTCCTCCTGAAGCTCAGGCTGCTAAATCTGAGGCTTTCCTTCCAATTTCAAGCTGCAAAGCACTTGCTGAATTCCAGGGAAAGTCCGGGAGGCATTTGCTGTGCTGGCACACTTTCTCCTTCCTAGACAGAGTGGAAAAGCTTTTCCCTGCCGTGTAGGCGACAAGAGACGCATTAGACGGCGTTCCGGAGCTGTCCGAAGGTAAGCGCCTGTTGCCGGCCTCTTTCGGCACAAGCCCCCGCTCCGGAGCGCACCGCGGCCGGCAGGATGCTCTCTGCCGGCGAAGGTGCCGCTTCTCCGGCAAGGAAGCCTCGGCCGCTTCTCCAGCACACGGAGAGCGTGCTAGCTGCTGAAACGTGAAGAAAGAAGCTGCAGAACACTGGCACTGAGCGTGCAGCTTTCCAGCGGAGAGAAAAAGCTACTTTAACACTCTGCAAGCCTTTCCACTCCCAAAAACATGCACATGGAAGGAGCTGCTGCAAAACCGATGCTGTGCTCGCTGCTGCTCCTCCTGAAGCTCTGGCTGCTAAATCTGAGGCTTTCCTTCCAATTTCAAGCTGCAAAGCACTTGCTGAATTCCAGGGAAAGTCCGGGAGGCATTTGCTGTGCTGGCACACTTTCTCCTTCCTAGACAGAGTGGAAAAGCTTTTCCCTGCCGTGTAGGCGACAAGAGACGCATTAGACGGCGTTCCGGAGCTGTCCGAAGGTAAGCGCCTGTTGCCGGCCTCTTTCGGCACAAGCCCCCGCTCCGGAGCGCACCGCGGCCGGCAGGATGCTCTCTGCCGGCGAAGGTGCCGCTTCTCCGGCAAGGAAGCCTCTGCCGCTTCTCCAGCACACGGAGAGCGTGCTAGCTGCTGAAACGTGAAGAAAGAAGCTGCAGAAGACTGGCACTGAGCGTGCAGCTTTCCAGCGGAGAGAAAAAGCTACTTTAACACTCTGCAAGCCTTTCCACTCCCAAAAACATGCACATGGAAGGAGCTGCTGCAAAACCGATGCTGTGCTCGCTGCTGCTCCTCCTAAAGCTCTGGCTGCTAAATCTGAGGCTTTCCTTCCAATTTCAAGCTGCAAAGCACTTGCTGAATTGCAGGGAAAGTCCGGGAGGCATTTGCTGTGCTGGCACACTTTCTCCTTCCTAGACAGAGTGGAAAAGCTTTTCCCTGCCGTGTAGGCGACAAGAGACGCATTAGACGGCGATCCGGAGCTGTCCGAAGGTAAGCGCCTGTTGCCGGCCTCTTTCGGCACAAGCCCCCGCTCCGGAGCGCACCGCGGCCGGCAGGATGCTCTCTGCCGGCGAAGGTGCCGCTTCTCCGGCAAGGAAGCCTCTGCCGCTTCTCCAGCACACGGAGAGCGTGCTAGCTGCTGAAACGTGAAGAAAGAAGCTGCAGAAGACTGGCACTGAGCGTGCAGCTTTCCAGCGGAGAGAAAAAGCTACTTGAACACTCTGCAAGCCTTTCCACTCCCAAAAACATGCACATGGAAGGAGCTGCTGCAAAACCGATGCTGTGCTCGCTGCTGCTCCTCCTGAAGCTCTGGCTGCTAAATCTGAGGCTTTCCTTCCAATTTCAAGCTGCAAAGCACTTGCTGAATTCCAGGGAAAGTCCGGGAGGCATTTGCTGTGCTGGCACACTTTCTCCTTCCTAGACAGAGTGGAAAAGCTTTTCCCTGCCGTGTAGGCGACAAGAGACGCATTAGACGGCGATCCGGAGCTGTCCGAAGGTAAGCGCCTGTTGCCGGCCTCTTTCGGCACAAGCCCCCGCTCCGGAGCGCACCGCGGCCGGCAGGATGCTCTCTGCCGGCGAAGGTGCCGCTTCTCCGGCAAGGAAGCCTCTGCCGCTTCTCCAGCAGACGGAGAGCGTGCTAGCTGCTGAAACGTGAAGAAAGAAGCTGCAGAACACTGGCACTGAGCGTGCAGCTTTCCAGCGGAGAGAAAAAGCTACTTTAACACTCTGCAAGCCTTTCAACTCCCAAAAACATGCACATGGAAGGAGCTGCTGCAAAACCGATGCTGTGCTCGCTGCTGCTCCTCCTGAAGCTCAGGCTGCTAAATCTGAGGCTTTCCTTCCAATTTCAAGCTGCAAAGCACTTGCTGAATTCCAGGGAAAGTCCGGGAGGCATTTGCTGTGCTGGCACACTTTCTCCTTCCTAGACAGAGTGGAAAAGCTTTTCCCTGCCGTGTAGGCGACAAGAGACGCATTAGACGGCGTTCCGGAGCTGTCCGAAGGTAAGCGCCTGTTGCCGGCCTCTTTCGGCACAAGCCCCCGCTCCGGAGCGCACCGCGGCCGGCAGGATGCTCTCTGCCGGCGAAGGTGCCGCTTCTCCGGCAAGGAAGCCTCGGCCGCTTCTCCAGCACACGGAGAGCGTGCTAGCTGCTGAAACGTGAAGAAAGAAGCTGCAGAACACTGGCACTGAGCGTGCAGCTTTCCAGCGGAGAGAAAAAGCTACTTGAACACTCTGCAAGCCTTTCCACTCCCAAAAACATGCACATGGAAGGAGCTGCTGCAAAACCGATGCTGTGCTCGCTGCTGCTCCTCCTGAAGCTCTGGCTGCTAAATCTGAGGCTTTCCTTCCAATTTCAAGCTGCAAAGCACTTGCTGAATTGCAGGGAAAGTCCGGGAGGCATTTGCTGTGCTGGCACACTTTCTCCTTCCTAGACAGAGTGGAAAAGCTTTTCCCTGCCGTGTAGGCGACAAGAGACGCATTAGACGGCGATCCGGAGCTGTCCGAAGGTAAGCGCCTGTTGCCGGCCTCTTTCGGCACAAGCCCCCGCTCCGGAGCGCACCGCGGCCGGCAGGATGCTCTCTGCCGGCGAAGGTGCCGCTTCTCCGGCAAGGAAGCCTCTGCCGCTTCTCCAGCACACGGAGAGCGTGCTAGCTGCTGAAACGTGAAGAAAGAAGCTGCAGAAGACTGGCACTGAGCGTGCAGCTTTCCAGCGGAGAGAAAAAGCTACTTTAACACTCTGCAAGCCTTTCCACTCCCAAAAACATGCACATGGAAGGAGCTGCTGCAAAACCGATGCTGTGCTCGCTGCTGCTCCTCCTGAAGCTCTGGCTGCTAAATCTGAGGCTTTCCTTCCAATTTCAAGCTGCAAAGCACTTGCTGAATTCCAGGGAAAGTCCGGGAGGCATTTGCTGTGCTGGCACACTTTCTCCTTCCTAGACAGAGTGGAAAAGCTTTTCCCTGCCGTGTAGGCGACAAGAGACGCATTAGACGGCGATCCGGAGCTGTCCGAAGGTAAGCGCCTGTTGCCGGCCTCTTTCGGCACAAGCCCCCGCTCCGGAGCGCACCGCGGCCGGCAGGATGCTCTCTGCCGGCGAAGGTGCCGCTTCTCCGGCAAGGAAGCCTCTGCCGCTTCTCCAGCACACGGAGAGCGTGCTAGCTGCTGAAACGTGAAGAAAGAAGCTGCAGAACACTGGCACTGAGCGTGCAGCTTTCCAGCGGAGAGAAAAAGCTACTTGAACACTCTGCAAGCCTTTCCACTCCCAAAAACATGCACATGGAAGGAGCTGCTGCAAAACCGATGCTGTGCTCGCTGCTGCTCCTCCTGAAGCTCTGGCTGCTAAATCTGAGGCTTTCCTTCCAATTTCAAGCTGCAAAGCACTTGCTGAATTGCAGGGAAAGTCCGGGAGGCATTTGCTGTGCTGGCACACTTTCTCCTTCCTAGACAGAGTGGAAAAGCTTTTCCCTGCCGTGTAGGCGACAAGAGACGCATTAGACGGCGATCCGGAGCTGTCCGAAGGTAAGCGCCTGTTGCCGGCCTCTTTCGGCACAAGCCCCCGCTCCGGAGCGCACCGCGGCCGGCAGGATGCTCTCTGCCGGCGAAGGTGCCGCTTCTCCGGCAAGGAAGCCTCTGCCGCTTCTCCAGCACACGGAGAGCGTGCTAGCTGCTGAAACGTGAAGAAAGAAGCTGCAGAAGACTGGCACTGAGCGTGCAGCTTTCCAGCGGAGAGAAAAAGCTACTTGAACACTCTGCAAGCCTTTCCACTCCCAAAAACATGCACATGGAAGGAGCTGCTGCAAAACCGATGCTGTGCTCGCTGCTGCTCCTCCTGAAGCTCTGGCTGCTAAATCTGAGGCTTTCCTTCCAATTTCAAGCTGCAAAGCACTTGCTGAATTCCAGGGAAAGTCCGGGAGGCATTTGCTGTGCTGGCACACTTTCTCCTTCCTAGACAGAGTGGAAAAGCTTTTCCCTGCCGTGTAGGCGACAAGAGACGCATTAGACGGCGATCCGGAGCTGTCCGAAGGTAAGCGCCTGTTGCCGGCCTCTTTCGGCACAAGCCCCCGCTCCGGAGCGCACCGCGGCCGGCCGGATGCTCTCTGCCGGCGAAGGTGCCGCTTCTCCGGCAAGGAAGCCTCTGCCGCTTCTCCAGCACACGGAGAGCGTGCTAGCTGCTGAAACGTGAAGAAAGAAGCTGCAGAACACTGGCACTCAGCGTGCAGCTTTCCAGCGGAGAGAAAAAGCTACTTTAACACTCTGCAAGCCTTTCCACTCCCAAAAACATGCACATGGAAGGAGCTGCTGCAAAACCGATGCTGTGCTCGCTGCTGCTCCTCCTGAAGCTCTGGCTGCTAAATCTGAGGCTTTCCTTCCAATTTCAAGCTGCAAAGCACTTGCTGAATTGCAGGGAAAGTCCGGGAGGCATTTGCTGTGCTGGCACACTTTCTCCTTCCTAGACAGAGTGGAAAAGCTTTTCCCTGCCGTGTAGGCGACAAGAGACGCATTAGACGGCGATCCGGAGCTGTCCGAAGGTAAGCGCCTGTTGCCGGCCTCTTTCGGCACAAGCCCCCGCTCCGGAGCGCACCGCGGCCGGCAGGATGCTCTCTGCCGGCGAAGGTGCCGCTTCTCCGGCAAGGAAGCCTCTGCCGCTTCTCCAGCACACGGAGAGCGTGCTAGCTGCTGAAACGTGAAGAAAGAAGCTGCAGAAGACTGGCACTGAGCGTGCAGCTTTCCAGCGGAGAGAAAAAGCTACTTGAACACTCTGCAAGCCTTTCCACTCCCAAAAACATGCACATGGAAGGAGCTGCTGCAAAACCGATGCTGTGCTCGCTGCTGCTCCTCCTGAAGCTCTGGCTGCTAAATCTGAGGCTTTCCTTCCAATTTCAAGCTGCAAAGCACTTGCTGAATTCCAGGGAAAGTCCGGGAGGCATTTGCTGTGCTGGCACACTTTCTCCTTCCTAGACAGAGTGGAAAAGCTTTTCCCTGCCGTGTAGGCGACAAGAGACGCATTAGACGGCGATCCGGAGCTGTCCGAAGGTAAGCGCCTGTTGCCGGCCTCTTTCGGCACAAGCCCCCGCTCCGGAGCGCACCGCGGCCGGCAGGATGCTCTCTGCCGGCGAAGGTGCCGCTTCTCCGGCAAGGAAGCCTCTGCCGCTTCTCCAGCACACGGAGAGCGTGCTAGCTGCTGAAACGTGAAGAAAGAAGCTGCAGAACACTGGCACTGAGCGTGCAGCTTTCCAGCGGAGAGAAAAAGCTACTTGAACACTCTGCAAGCCTTTCCACTCCCAAAAACATGCACATGGAAGGAGCTGCTGCAAAACCGATGCTGTGCTCGCTGCTGCTCCTCCTGAAGCTCTGGCTGCTAAATCTGAGGCTTTCCTTCCAATTTCAAGCTGCAAAGCACTTGCTGAATTCCAGGGAAAGTCCGGGAGGCATTTGCTGTGCTGGCACACTTTCTCCTTCCTAGACAGAGTGGAAAAGCTTTTCCCTGCCGTGTAGGCGACAAGAGACGCATTAGACGGCGATCCGGAGCTGTCCGAAGGTAAGCGCCTGTTGCCGGCCTCTTTCGGCACAAGCCCCCGCTCCGGAGCGCACCGCGGCCGGCAGGATGCTCTCTGCCGGCGAAGGTGCCGCTTCTCCGGCAAGGAAGCCTCTGCCGCTTCTCCAGCACACGGAGAGCGTGCTAGCTGCTGAAACGTGAAGAAAGAAGCTGCAGAACACTGGCACTGAGCGTGCAGCTTTCCAGCGGAGAGAAAAAGCTACTTTAACACTCTGCAAGCCTTTCCACTCCCAAAAACATGCACATGGAAGGAGCTGCTGCAAAACCGATGCTGTGCTCGCTGCTGCTCCTCCTGAAGCTCTGGCTGCTAAATCTGAGGCTTTCCTTCCAATTTCAAGCTGCAAAGCACTTGCTGAATTGCAGGGAAAGTCCGGGAGGCATTTGCTGTGCTGGCACACTTTCTCCTTCCTAGACAGAGTGGAAAAGCTTTTCCCTGCCGTGTAGGCGACAAGAGACGCATTAGACGGCGATCCGGAGCTGTCCGAAGGTAAGCGCCTGTTGCCGGCCTCTTTCGGCACAAGCCCCCGCTCCGGAGCGCACCGCGGCCGGCAGGATGCTCTCTGCCGGCGAAGGTGCCGCTTCTCCGGCAAGGAAGCCTCTGCCGCTTCTCCAGCACACGGAGAGCGTGCTAGCTGCTGAAACGTGAAGAAAGAAGCTGCAGAACACTGGCACTGAGCGTGCAGCTTTCCAGCGGAGAGAAAAAGCTACTTTAACACTCTGCAAGCCTTTCCACTCCCAAAAACATGCACATGGAAGGAGCTGCTGCAAAACCGATGCTGTGCTCGCTGCTGCTCCTCCTGAAGCTCTGGCTGCTAAATCTGAGGCTTTCCTTCCAATTTCAAGCTGCAAAGCACTTGCTGAATTGCAGGGAAAGTCCGGGAGGCATTTGCTGTGCTGGCACACTTTCTCCTTCCTAGACAGAGTGGAAAAGCTTTTCCCTGCCGTGTAGGCGACAAGAGACGCATTAGACGGCGATCCGGAGCTGTCCGAAGGTAAGCGCCTGTTGCCGGCCTCTTTCGGCACAAGCCCCCGCTCCGGAGCGCACCGCGGCCGGCAGGATGCTCTCTGCCGGCGAAGGTGCCGCTTCTCCGGCAAGGAAGCCTCTGCCGCTTCTCCAGCACACGGAGAGCGTGCTAGCTGCTGAAACGTGAAGAAAGAAGCTGCAGAAGACTGGCACTGAGCGTGCAGCTTTCCAGCGGAGAGAAAAAGCTACTTTAACACTCTGCAAGCCTTTCCACTCCCAAAAACATACACATGGAAGGAGCTGCTGCAAAACCGATGCTGTGCTCGCTGCTGCTCCTCCTGAAGCTCTGGCTGCTAAATCTGAGGCTTTCCTTCCAATTTCAAGCTGCAAAGCACTTGCTGAATTCCAGGGAAAGTCCGGGAGGCATTTGCTGTGCTGGCACACTTTCTCCTTCCTAGACAGAGTGGAAAAGCTTTTCCCTGCCGTGTAGGCGACAAGAGACGCATTAGACGGCGATCCGGAGCTGTCCGAAGGTAAGCGCCTGTTGCCGGCCTCTTTCGGCACAAGCCCCCGCTCCGGAGCGCACCGCGGCCGGCCGGATGCTCTCTGCCGGCGAAGGTGCCGCTTCTCCGGCAAGGAAGCCTCTGCCGCTTCTCCAGCACACGGAGAGCGTGCTAGCTGCTGAAACGTGAAGAAAGAAGCTGCAGAAGACTGGCACTGAGCGTGCAGCTTTCCAGCGGAGAGAAAAAGCTACTTTAACACTCTGCAAGCCTTTCCACTCCCAAAAACATGCACATGGAAGGAGCTGCTGCAAAACCGATGCTGTGCTCGCTGCTGCTCCTCCTGAAGCTCTGGCTGCTAAATCTGAGGCTTTCCTTCCAATTTCAAGCTGCAAAGCACTTGCTGAATTGCAGGGAAAGTCCGGGAGGCATTTGCTGTGCTGGCACACTTTCTCCTTCCTAGACAGAGTGGAAAAGCTTTTCCCTGCCGTGTAGGCGACAAGAGACGCATTAGACGGCGATCCGGAGCTGTCCGAAGGTAAGCGCCTGTTGCCGGCCTCTTTCGGCACAAGCCCCCGCTCCGGAGCGCACCGCGGCCGGCAGGATGCTCTCTGCCGGCGAAGGTGCCGCTTCTCCGGCAAGGAAGCCTCTGCCGCTTCTCCAGCACACGGAGAGCGTGCTAGCTGCTGAAACGTGAAGAAAGAAGCTGCAGAAGACTGGCACTGAGCGTGCAGCTTTCCAGCGGAGAGAAAAAGCTACTTTAACACTCTGCAAGCCTTTCCACTCCCAAAAACATGCACATGGAAGGAGCTGCTGCAAAACCGATGCTGTGCTCGCTGCTGCTCCTCCTGAAGCTCTGGCTGCTAAATCTGAGGCTTTCCTTCCAATTTCAAGCTGCAAAGCACTTGCTGAATTCCAGGGAAAGTCCGGGAGGCATTTGCTGTGCTGGCACACTTTCTCCTTCCTAGACAGAGTGGAAAAGCTTTTCCCTGCCGTGTAGGCGACAAGAGACGCATTAGACGGCGATCCGGAGCTGTCCGAAGGTAAGCGCCTGTTGCCGGCCTCTTTCGGCACAAGCCCCCGCTCCGGAGCGCACCGCGGCCGGCAGGATGCTCTCTGCCGGCGAAGGTGCCGCTTCTCCGGCAAGGAAGCCTCTGCCGCTTCTCCAGCACACGGAGAGCGTGCTAGCTGCTGAAACGTGAAGAAAGAAGCTGCAGAACACTGGCACTGAGCGTGCAGCTTTCCAGCGGAGAGAAAAAGCTACTTTAACACTCTGCAAGCCTTTCCACTCCCAAAAACATACACATGGAAGGAGCTGCTGCAAAACCGATGCTGTGCTCGCTGCTGCTCCTCCTGAAGCTCTGGCTGCTAAATCTGAGGCTTTCCTTCCAATTTCAAGCTGCAAAGCACTTGCTGAATTGCAGGGAAAGTCCGGGAGGCATTTGCTGTGCTGGCACACTTTCTCCTTCCTAGACAGAGTGGAAAAGCTTTTCCCTGCCGTGTAGGCGACAAGAGACGCATTAGACGGCGATCCGGAGCTGTCCGAAGGTAAGCGCCTGTTGCCGGCCTCTTTCGGCACAAGCCCCCGCTCCGGAGCGCACCGCGGCCGGCAGGATGCTCTCTGCCGGCGAAGGTGCCGCTTCTCCGGCAAGGAAGCCTCTGCCGCTTCTCCAGCACACGGAGAGCGTGCTAGCTGCTGAAACGTGAAGAAAGAAGCTGCAGAAGACTGGCACTGAGCGTGCAGCTTTCCAGCGGAGAGAAAAAGCTACTTTAACACTCTGCAAGCCTTTCCACTCCCAAAAACATGCACATGGAAGGAGCTGCTGCAAAACCGATGCTGTGCTCGCTGCTGCTCCTCCTGAAGCTCTGGCTGCTAAATCTGAGGCTTTCCTTCCAATTTCAAGCTGCAAAGCACTTGCTGAATTGCAGGGAAAGTCCGGGAGGCATTTGCTGTGCTGGCACACTTTCTCCTTCCTAGACAGAGTGGAAAAGCTTTTCCCTGCCGTGTAGGCGACAAGAGACGCATTAGACGGCGATCCGGAGCTGTCCGAAGGTAAGCGCCTGTTGCCGGCCTCTTTCGGCACAAGCCCCCGCTCCGGAGCGCACCGCGGCCGGCAGGATGCTCTCTGCCGGCGAAGGTGCCGCTTCTCCGGCAAGGAAGCCTCTGCCGCTTCTCCAGCACACGGAGAGCGTGCTAGCTGCTGAAACGTGAAGAAAGAAGCTGCAGAACACTGGCACTGAGCGTGCAGCTTTCCAGCGGAGAGAAAAAGCTACTTTAACACTCTGCAAGCCTTTCCACTCCCAAAAACATGCACATGGAAGGAGCTGCTGCAAAACCGATGCTGTGCTCGCTGCTGCTCCTCCTGAAGCTCTGGCTGCTAAATCTGAGGCTTTCCTTCCAATTTCAAGCTGCAAAGCACTTGCTGAATTGCAGGGAAAGTCCGGGAGGCATTTGCTGTGCTGGCACACTTTCTCCTTCCTAGACAGAGTGGAAAAGCTTTTCCCTGCCGTGTAGGCGACAAGAGACGCATTAGACGGCGATCCGGAGCTGTCCGAAGGTAAGCGCCTGTTGCCGGCCTCTTTCGGCACAAGCCCCCGCTCCGGAGCGCACCGCGGCCGGCAGGATGCTCTCTGCCGGCGAAGGTGCCGCTTCTCCGGCAAGGAAGCCTCTGCCGCTTCTCCAGCACACGGAGAGCGTGCTAGCTGCTGAAACGTGAAGAAAGAAGCTGCAGAAGACTGGCACTGAGCGTGCAGCTTTCCAGCGGAGAGAAAAAGCTACTTTAACACTCTGCAAGCCTTTCCACTCCCAAAAACATGCACATGGAAGGAGCTGCTGCAAAACCGATGCTGTGCTCGCTGCTGCTCCTCCTGAAGCTCTGGCTGCTAAATCTGAGGCTTTCCTTCCAATTTCAAGCTGCAAAGCACTTGCTGAATTGCAGGGAAAGTCCGGGAGGCATTTGCTGTGCTGGCACACTTTCTCCTTCCTAGACAGAGTGGAAAAGCTTTTCCCTGCCGTGTAGGCGACAAGAGACGCATTAGACGGCGATCCGGAGCTGTCCGAAGGTAAGCGCCTGTTGCCGGCCTCTTTCGGCACAAGCCCCCGCTCCGGAGCGCACCGCGGCCGGCAGGATGCTCTCTGCCGGCGAAGGTGCCGCTTCTCCGGCAAGGAAGCCTCTGCCGCTTCTCCAGCACACGGAGAGCGTGCTAGCTGCTGAAACGTGAAGAAAGAAGCTGCAGAACACTGGCACTGAGCGTGCAGCTTTCCAGCGGAGAGAAAAAGCTACTTTAACACTCTGCAAGCCTTTCCACTCCCAAAAACATGCACATGGAAGGAGCTGCTGCAAAACCGATGCTGTGCTCGCTGCTGCTCCTCCTGAAGCTCTGGCTGCTAAATCTGAGGCTTTCCTTCCAATTTCAAGCTGCAAAGCACTTGCTGAATTCCAGGGAAAGTCCGGGAGGCATTTGCTGTGCTGGCACACTTTCTCCTTCCTAGACAGAGTGGAAAAGCTTTTCCCTGCCGTGTAGGCGACAAGAGACGCATTAGACGGCGATCCGGAGCTGTCCGAAGGTAAGCGCCTGTTGCCGGCCTCTTTCGGCACAAGCCCCCGCTCCGGAGCGCACCGCGGCCGGCAGGATGCTCTCTGCCGGCGAAGGTGCCGCTTCTCCGGCAAGGAAGCCTCTGCCGCTTCTCCAGCACACGGAGAGCGTGCTAGCTGCTGAAACGTGAAGAAAGAAGCTGCAGAAGACTGGCACTGAGCGTGCAGCTTTCCAGCGGAGAGAAAAAGCTACTTTAACACTCTGCAAGCCTTTCCACTCCCAAAAACATGCACATGGAAGGAGCTGCTGCAAAACCGATGCTGTGCTCGCTGCTGCTCCTCCTGAAGCTCTGGCTGCTAAATCTGAGGCTTTCCTTCCAATTTCAAGCTGCAAAGCACTTGCTGAATTGCAGGGAAAGTCCGGGAGGCATTTGCTGTGCTGGCACACTTTCTCCTTCCTAGACAGAGTGGAAAAGCTTTTCCCTGCCGTGTAGGCGACAAGAGACGCATTAGACGGCGATCCGGAGCTGTCCGAAGGTAAGCGCCTGTTGCCGGCCTCTTTCGGCACAAGCCCCCGCTCCGGAGCGCACCGCGGCCGGCAGGATGCTCTCTGCCGGCGAAGGTGCCGCTTCTCCGGCAAGGAAGCCTCTGCCGCTTCTCCAGCACACGGAGAGCGTGCTAGCTGCTGAAACGTGAAGAAAGAAGCTGCAGAAGACTGGCACTGAGCGTGCAGCTTTCCAGCGGAGAGAAAAAGCTACTTTAACACTCTGCAAGCCTTTCCACTCCCAAAAACATGCACATGGAAGGAGCTGCTGCAAAACCGATGCTGTGCTCGCTGCTGCTCCTCCTGAAGCTCTGGCTGCTAAATCTGAGGCTTTCCTTCCAATTTCAAGCTGCAAAGCACTTGCTGAATTGCAGGGAAAGTCCGGGAGGCATTTGCTGTGCTGGCACACTTTCTCCTTCCTAGACAGAGTGGAAAAGCTTTTCCCTGCCGTGTAGGCGACAAGAGACGCATTAGACGGCGATCCGGAGCTGTCCGAAGGTAAGCGCCTGTTGCCGGCCTCTTTCGGCACAAGCCCCCGCTCCGGAGCGCACCGCGGCCGGCAGGATGCTCTCTGCCGGCGAAGGTGCCGCTTCTCCGGCAAGGAAGCCTCTGCCGCTTCTCCAGCACACGGAGAGCGTGCTAGCTGCTGAAACGTGAAGAAAGAAGCTGCAGAACACTGGCACTGAGCGTGCAGCTTTCCAGCGGAGAGAAAAAGCTACTTTAACACTCTGCAAGCCTTTCCACTCCCAAAAACATGCACATGGAAGGAGCTGCTGCAAAACCGATGCTGTGCTCGCTGCTGCTCCTCCTGAAGCTCTGGCTGCTAAATCTGAGGCTTTCCTTCCAATTTCAAGCTGCAAAGCACTTGCTGAATTCCAGGGAAAGTCCGGGAGGCATTTGCTGTGCTGGCACACTTTCTCCTTCCTAGACAGAGTGGAAAAGCTTTTCCCTGCCGTGTAGGCGACAAGAGACGCATTAGACGGCGATCCGGAGCTGTCCGAAGGTAAGCGCCTGTTGCCGGCCTCTTTCGGCACAAGCCCCCGCTCCGGAGCGCACCGCGGCCGGCAGGATGCTCTCTGCCGGCGAAGGTGCCGCTTCTCCGGCAAGGAAGCCTCTGCCGCTTCTCCAGCACACGGAGAGCGTGCTAGCTGCTGAAACGTGAAGAAAGAAGCTGCAGAAGACTGGCACTGAGCGTGCAGCTTTCCAGCGGAGAGAAAAAGCTACTTTAACACTCTGCAAGCCTTTCCACTCCCAAAAACATGCACATGGAAGGAGCTGCTGCAAAACCGATGCTGTGCTCGCTGCTGCTCCTCCTGAAGCTCTGGCTGCTAAATCTGAGGCTTTCCTTCCAATTTCAAGCTGCAAAGCACTTGCTGAATTGCAGGGAAAGTCCGGGAGGCATTTGCTGTGCTGGCACACTTTCTCCTTCCTAGACAGAGTGGAAAAGCTTTTCCCTGCCGTGTAGGCGACAAGAGACGCATTAGACGGCGATCCGGAGCTGTCCGAAGGTAAGCGCCTGTTGCCGGCCTCTTTCGGCACAAGCCCCCGCTCCGGAGCGCACCGCGGCCGGCAGGATGCTCTCTGCCGGCGAAGGTGCCGCTTCTCCGGCAAGGAAGCCTCTGCCGCTTCTCCAGCACACGGAGAGCGTGCTAGCTGCTGAAACGTGAAGAAAGAAGCTGCAGAAGACTGGCACTGAGCGTGCAGCTTTCCAGCGGAGAGAAAAAGCTACTTTAACACTCTGCAAGCCTTTCCACTCCCAAAAACATGCACATGGAAGGAGCTGCTGCAAAACCGATGCTGTGCTCGCTGCTGCTCCTCCTGAAGCTCTGGCTGCTAAATCTGAGGCTTTCCTTCCAATTTCAAGCTGCAAAGCACTTGCTGAATTGCAGGGAAAGTCCGGGAGGCATTTGCTGTGCTGGCACACTTTCTCCTTCCTAGACAGAGTGGAAAAGCTTTTCCCTGCCGTGTAGGCGACAAGAGACGCATTAGACTGCGATCCGGAGCTGTCCGAAGGTAAGCGCCTGTTGCCGGCCTCTTTCGGCACAAGCCCCCGCTCCGGAGCGCACCGCGGCCGGCAGGATGCTCTCTGCCGGCGAAGGTGCCGCTTCTCCGGCAAGGAAGCCTCTGCCGCTTCTCCAGCACACGGAGAGCGTGCTAGCTGCTGAAACGTGAAGAAAGAAGCTGCAGAAGACTGGCACTGAGCGTGCAGCTTTCCAGCGGAGAGAAAAAGCTACTTTAACACTCTGCAAGCCTTTCAACTCCCAAAAACATGCACATGGAAGGAGCTGCTGCAAAACCGATGCTGTGCTCGCTGCTGCTCCTCCTGAAGCTCTGGCTGCTAAATCTGAGGCTTTCCTTCCAATTTCAAGCTGCAAAGCACTTGCTGAATTGCAGGGAAAGTCCGGGAGGCATTTGCTGTGCTGGCACACTTTCTCCTTCCTAGACAGAGTGGAAAAGCTTTTCCCTGCCGTGTAGGCGACAACAGACGCATTAGACTGCGATCCGGAGCTGTCCGAAGGTAAGCGCCTGTTGCCGGCCTCTTTCGGCACAAGCCCCCGCTCCGGAGCGCACCGCGGCCGGCAGGATGCTCTCTGCCGGCGAAGGTGCCGCTTCTCCGGCAAGGAAGCCTCTGCCGCTTCTCCAGCACACGGAGAGCGTGCTAGCTGCTGAAACGTGAAGAAAGAAGCTGCAGAAGACTGGCACTGAGCGTGCAGCTTTCCAGCGGAGAGAAAAAGCTACTTTAACACTCTGCAAGCCTTTCCACTCCCAAAAACATGCACATGGAAGGAGCTGCTGCAAAACCGATGCTGTGCTCGCTGCTGCTCCTCCTGAAGCTCTGGCTGCTAAATCTGAGGCTTTCCTTCCAATTTCAAGCTGCAAAGCACTTGCTGAATTCTAGGGAAATTCCGGGAGGCGCTTTCCTGAATTTTCCTGAATTCAGGAAAGATTCCCTTTATTGGGACTCTATCTAATGCACTGTAGGCAGTTAGTGCCAACTCCCCTAAAATTCTGTTATTTTGCATAAACATGGCATTCAACTGCAGGTTTCGTGAGTTGCTCAATTTTTTCGTTTTGTTGTATCCAAGGTTTTGAATATGAGCCTGAATTTAATAAATTTTTTGGAATGAAAATAACAGAGAAGAGGAAATGAGTGAAACAGCTCTTGTGAGGAAGTTTCAGACCATCCATTTACTGTGCAGAAGAGCAAACCTTCCCACAACCTGCGGCAACAATGGATATCCATGCACACATTGTGGGCATGGGGTAGATCCTCTCCAGGAAAGAGAATTACCAAGACCAATTGCAAGGGACTTCTGCACGATTTGATCCAAGGTTTAAACCATTAGTTCCAGATTTATTGTTCTGGCTGCTTTGGAGGCAAGAGAAGGCCTTACTTCAGAGGAGAGCCAGAGTTACAAGCAAAATAGCCTCTAGATGGTAGGATTAGTACCTGCCCATAGCTGTGCAGGAAAGGGCTGTGTGACTGGTCTCCAGTCATGCTCTACATTTTAACATCAAGCTCTGATGAAGTATCCCCAAGTCACTCATAAGATATCCTAAACTGTTCCCAAAGTTACTGACAGTCATGAGATGATGGCAGAGACCTTCCCATAAAAGCAGAGGATGATACCAGAGGCCCCAGGGATATAATCACTATTAGTTAATTACTGTCCCAGATGGAATGTGACCATGAAACTGGCTTAAGAGCCCAGACAAAGAACTGTGCATGAGGTGAGCCTGTGAACCCACAAAGAAAGAAAAATAAAGCGATCCTCATAATTCATGAATATTACAGAGTAGGAGCACTGCTCTGCTCCTTCTTTTTTTGCCTCCCTGTGAAAAGGAGGGGAAAAGGGGTTGACTATGCATGTCTATACATAACCTAAATTATTTCATTACTGTCTCTCTGACACCCTTCCAGTAAAACATCAGCCAGATTTTCTTACATCCTCTCAGATATTTTATTTCTCAGATCAACTGAACCTGAGAGATGGTAAATTTAAATGTGGCCTTTTTGCAATTCAGAATTAAGTGAATAAGCTAATGCCATTCAACAGAATTCAACAAGCCAGCTGCCTAGACAGTAATTAAAGCGGTGATTTA
This sequence comes from Fringilla coelebs, assembly GCF_963513975.1. Classification (NCBI taxonomy): domain Eukaryota; kingdom Metazoa; phylum Chordata; class Aves; order Passeriformes; family Fringillidae; genus Fringilla; species Fringilla coelebs. The sequence continues at coordinate 159,592 of NW_028167588.1, read as the reverse complement.
CCATGGCTACCAGAAGAGATTTAAAACAACTCTTTGTAATCAATGTACAAAACAGGCCTGGAGAGCAATGGCCTATGCTGGCAATTCACACCCCCTGAAGGCTACAAGAGGTCTTTATTTGGGGCTCTCCATATCCACTGTCCTCATTCCCAGCAGTTGTTGTTGGCAGCTCCCAGGGCAATGCCCCCATCTCAACACTATAAAGGTGTCCAGCTCCCTCTGGCAGGCTCAGGCTGATGCTACACCTGTGTGAGAGTCTTTCTGAAATTTCCCTCATCTGCCTCGGGGTCGTCACTGGGGGATCACTGAAGAAAAGATCCCCCTGTCTAAAATCTCTGGCTCTCTAGGAGAAGAGTTACACACTGAAGGCCCCGAGACCTGAGAGAATTGCTAAGCTATTGTTTTCACAGGTGTGTTTACTTTATGCTACACTAATGAGAAGAAAAAGGACATTCTGACAATTTTGCAACAATAGCTCTGGGATTTTTCCCCACCCCTCGGCCTGGCTGGACTTCTCCTGTGTTTTGGGGGTGGTCCCCCACAGGAGACCCCTCTCGCTCATTTGCAACCACTGTGACAGACAAACTGAGATGTAAGAAGCCTCTTTGCCAGAGAAAAAGCCAGACATGAAATCCCTATGTGAAATCCCTCACACAATTTCCAAGGACTGGGACTGGGACCCCCAACCCAGGGAGGTGTGCGGGGGGAGGCGAGCCGACCAAAGCAGACAGATGCTGCAGGTGTGAGCAGTGGACCAAGAAGACAATGGCTCTCACCCACCGCTGAGAACATGGACTGTGTGTACCCTTTTCCAAACACCATTCTCTCCCCCAAAGATACAATACACTACCTTTGACTTGGTTTCAAAATTCATCCCCCTTCCCCCATCAAAGAAGAGCATAATTATGGTCCAGATGAACTGCATCCCTGAGATGTCCCCAGACGTGACCTGGTGAACTCCATCGGCTGGGCACCAAAGGACTTTGCAGTTCCACATTTGGTAGCTATATACCCTTTTCTAATTCCTCCCTCTTTTCCTTATTTTCCCCTTTTCCCCCAATCCTTCCCCAATGCATTTCTGTTGTGGTTATTTCAATAAAAGTGCATTTGTGTTGATTACCACTGCAAACCCCCTGTACCGTGTCGGTTTTTTGCACCCTGAGATCCCCCACGAACCATCACAAAACCCGTTCACAAGGACAGCTCGTGACAGCCTGAAAGGTGCCAACCTTGCACCAACAGCACACTAGGGAAGAGGATACAAAAAAATACTTGGAGATTAAGAAATGCAGTAAGAATTTTAAACTGGTGACAAACATTTGTTTTGAAAAGCTCTCACTTTTATGATGGCATCGCTTTTCCAAGTCCCTTTCAGCTCCCGCTCATCCATGCTGGATTTGGTAACTTTTACAGTTTTCTGCACACTCAATATTCTTTGCTTAACAAACCTTCACAGTTCATCTGTGTAGAAAAATGCATCACTGCAGCTGGTACTAGCTCACCCTTGAATAAATTACTATTTTTTCTCATAAGAATTGTCCTTATTCCAGAGCCAGAGCCAATGCCATTTTTTTATCAGTTATATTACTGCTGATCTCATTCAAAGAACACAAAGAAAATCTGTCTGAATTCCTACACAATTAAGACAGATCAGGGACAACAAGGAAGTATAATCCCTTAAAATGACATTTCCATTCCACTCTTCTACTCTAAACGGAGTCAAAAGCAAAGAGAAACAAAAAGTGTTGAAAAGTGGGGAGCTTTAGATACTCATGAACTCTGAACTCATTTCTACCTGCTGAAGTTAATACATGATGTGGGGGAAAACAATTTCTTCACATGAATGCTGCTTTCTTTTTTTCCTAGGGCTCTTGGAGAGATAAAAACAGGAGGCTGTTTTCAGCCATGATTCACCATCAGTAAGCAAGAATTCCAAGCAAGCCCTAAGTCTACCTTTTAGAGTCATCAATCTCCAGCCAAACAGTAGTATAATTTTCAACCTGCTGGATTTGGCACCCTAAGAAAAAGCAGTTATATTCACATGTCATACCTGAATAGATCTAATCTTCATTTAAGCAATCCAAGAGACTGTTTCCAGTGTGGAACCAACTGTGCAGACTCAAACCATGTCTAATGCTTTTTGGAAAATTTTGCACATCTTCATTGATCGGTTTCTCTCTAGTTCTTAGCCAAGAGTTAATTCCATTACTGGGGAACTGCACTCAATATTCTACCAGAAGGATGACATTTTAATTTTACAGTAATGTGTGCACATGTGAGTTGGGAAAATCTACATCACATGGGAAGCCAAGGAGGGTTGCTGCTGATTCTAGGACTGTGGTCATCTTCTTGTTTTGGAAGAACCTCAGTCCCACAGTGATCTGGCTGAAGACAGTCCTCTCTAGAGCAGTAAATATTATTTCCAGCCTATAGAATCTGGACAGTTTTCCAGAACAAGGAACAATTTCTGCACTATTTTTATTTTATAGGCTCAGCCTCTTTCCATCATAAAAGATTAAACTTTACCATGACATGTACAAGTGCCAAGTGCATTTTCATTGCTCCTTACATGCCCAAAGATCCCAAAGGAGCATTAAATGTGGGTAACTGTTAGAACATACAGGCACACTGCTGGAATACATATATTGAGGAAGATTTACATTTATTAACAAGCAAATGTAAAAAAGGCAGAATTGATGACTACAAGATTAGTCATGGCGGGGGTTCTGGTAAAGTATCTGTCAAGACATGTCATGAACTATAGATTGGATGCAGATGTCATGAACAGCTGCACAGGTTATGGTATGAGGTAATGATGTATGTGAATGACCATTAATTTAATATTAAGCTGATATAACTTGACTTCCTGATGTTCAACACAGTATTTTTAGTCTAAGAAAGACCTCTTTTTAGTTACTGAAGCAGCAGAGCTTCAGTTCAGAGTGAAGAACATAAATTTTAGCAGCATTAGGCTGTGGAACTTCTAGCTTTGGTCTTAAGTTTTTAGTTTAAACTGTAACAGTGAGAAGGCCCTAGCAGTGCAATATTTAACTTACCAGTTCTCTGGTATTTTCAAATGTTCATCAAGGCTACCTATGTTCAGTGGCAGCAGGATGCCTCCATAAAACACTTATTTTTCATCAAAAACCTCCATTTATGGTAAGAAAACAAAACTCCCCCATCCCCAGCTTGTAAAGATTATTCTGTTACATGGCCAGCAAAGCACTGATCCCAGGGATGTTGAGAAGAGGAAAAACAAGACATGAAAGTATTGATGATACATTTTGCTAACACTAAACACCATTTCAGTGTTCTCTTCCTACAGTGAACTCCCTTAAGCCAAGATTTATGCAGAATACAGTCTCTTTTTTTTTTTTTTTTATTCCTTCAGGCTGTTATTTACTTCCTACCTTAATTTTCCAGTGAACTGTCTACCATCCAATTAAAAATTACAATTTGCTCCTCCTCTGAGAATTACACTCAAATCCAGGTATTGCATTTTTCCAGGAGCTGCGCCTCTTGCAAGGTATTGCTCACATCTCAAGGCACGCAGCCCTCCTGCTACCAGATCCTGAAGCGCCTTCCTTCCCTTCAAACTTTCTTCAAGGGCCTGGGAGCTGTTGAGAACCAGCTGCCTTCCCTAAATAATGTCAAACCACCCAGAATTTCTATCCCTGATCTTCCACACAGGCTCTGCTTCCTTTACAAATCTTATCCTCCCTGGAAGGCTGCTTTCAAAAGCCCTTCTCCAGCTCACAGCTCTGCTAGGCAATCCCTCATTTCCTGCACCAGCAGAAGCAGCTGCAGCAGGCAGAGGTGAATCTGAGCAGCCAATTCCCTTGCAGCCCCACGCAGCTGCAGAAAAAGCACTTTACTGCTAAAAAATTGCTGTGGTTCTAGGCGATATTCAAGGGGGGTAATGGGGGCCCTAACGCTGACAGGAAGCTGACTGTCGCTGAAATGCTGTATCTGAAATCCCTGCGAGGACAGGGTTCCTCACATGTCCCTATCCATTAATTACAGCTCTAACCAGGGCTTTTAGCAACTCCTGCTGCATTGCTCCCTCACATTCCAGGGAGGCCTTTGGGAGTCAGAAATATGGAATATTTGGATATGGAAATATGGAATATCTGGAAGGGGATGCCGGGGCACTCACTCCTTCCACTTGCTCATATGAACTCCACGGAAGAAAAAATTAAAATAAATGCAGTCTGAAACTTTCTCCAGTTTTCCACTTTCCCATGCCACGGGATTTATGTGTCTGTCCCGGGGGGATGTTTTAGAGGAGTCCTATCACTGTGCTCCCACTACCAGTTACAGCAACCAAGACCTGAAGTACTACACTCATCACAGGGCATTTTTTCATGCTTGGATGTGGCTTTTTAAAGAACTTTTTACTATCATCAAAGAATAAAGCAAGCTTCTGGTTCCACCATACCCCAAGCTCCACTTCCATAGGCAGTAATTTTTGGAAAAGCAATGCAATAAATTTCCCTTGCCTCAAAGAGCCTTGTACCTCCCCCTCTTACCAACCACAACAGCATTGGTTCAAACACAGAGAGGTACAGATGACCTTGCATGTGCAACACCAGTATAATGCCTCTCTTTTACTGACAACCCTTCCCCCAGCTGACAGAACAATAATTTAGAACAATATCATTTTCAAGCAACAAAAGTACTGAAGAAAGTAAAAAAGGTTTTCATTGTATTGAAAAAACTGACAATAACAACAGCTATTAAGTAGCTGTTATTTTCTTACTAGAATAGATGTGACTGGATCTAAAGGAATATTTCACTTTGAGTAACTTTTTCTTTTAAGGGAAGTAGTCTAAAATCTATGCATGCTTAGAGAAAGAGAACAAAACCCCACAACGGAACATCTATACAAGGAAAGCTTTTTAAATTATATCCCTGACAGAGCTGCAGAAGGGAACAAGTATAAATGTAGCCAATCTTGTGTTTCTCTTAAATAATGGTGGAACACACCTTTGTGCTTACTGGTAACAAGATTTTTTTCATTTTAGGGACAGATTGATATATACTTCCTCAATATTGTATTGGCATTATTCTTAAAAGCAGTAGTCTGGGAGTCCAAGAATAATTTTTATCAGCCTGGTTTTAATTTCTCAAGTCCAAAATACCTTGGAGAGGTATATAACACTGGAGAGGTAATTCTGAGTCTATTCACCAGCTTGACATATTGCAGAGAAAGAATCTGGATAAATTCCACAGCTGACACAGGTGCAATGAAACACACAAGGCTTCATGGATTTACAGCAAAGGCGAGTTTGATCCAGAGACAGTTATGTGACTTGCCCGCAGAAATAAGGTCAGTCATCAGTGGACATGGCATCAGTTCAAACATCAGTAGACAAAGATCTCAAGGTCTTTAAGGTCCCTTCCAGCCCAAACCATTCCATGATTCTATGATTAAGAATATGCAGAGTTTTGATCCTCACATGTAAGGTAACTGCATTTAAGCAGTAATGTGCAGTGGAAGACAGCTGGGGAAGAGAAAGGCACTGACAGCAGGGCATCCCACCCCAGAACCCACAGAGTGCTCTGAGCTGGAAGGGACTCACAGGGATCATCAAGTCCAACTCTTACGTGGATGGCCCACAGAGGGATTGAACCTGCAACTGGGGCATTTTCACCACCCTGCTCTGACCCACTGAGCTCATCTCTAGCTACTGTCTGCCACCAGTTTTGCAAGACTAGGACTTAAGAGAAGAAAATATTTCTGCCCATAAATGCTCTAGAGTGAGCGTGAGGGAGGGAAAAGCACTGCAGAGAGCAACTCCTCCAAGGACAGGTGTGTGTGAAGGGATCATGCATATATTAGGGCTACTCCAGCAGAGATGTTTTTAGCCCCATTACATTCCTGGGGCACATTTTCAAGAGAGATGGTGGAACATGAAATTCACTTTTATTTACAGTTGTGTAGATTAAGTTCATAAAAGCAACTGCATGATGTTGTCCTGCTGAAGGAGGGGATCATGATGAACCACACAGTATTTTCCAATCCCCCGTTCTTATTTTTTTTTTTTATGATGAGGCAGCAGAGAACATAAGAATGAGAGAATTCATTTAAAAAGCTAAGACTATATGGGGATCCTCATGTCCACCACCAAAGTCCACTTACTGTTCATAATATCATACAAAAAGTATCCCTCATTCCAATCCTGCATCAGCAACAGTACCATGCAGTTTTCCAACCTCAGACAAATATATAATTTTTACACTCAAAACTTTCTGTGAAAAGGAATACTTTAATATATATACCTAAAAAAGAAACTAGTTCAGCAGCATCTGGATAGCATTTAGACAGATGTATGATGAGTGATGTTTTGACAATATCTGAAGATAGATGACTAGTTAAAACAACATTTGAAAAGCAAGTATTTATTTAAAATATAATAACTATGTGGGCTTTCAGGTGTATACTGAATATTCATAGTCAGTCTTAATGAATATTTCCTGCAAAAGTTCTCTGCCCCTTCACAGTGGCATATTTATCACATTTTCCCAAAGACAGAAACATTTTTCCATTAAAATTTGATTGCTTCACTTACAAGTTATAAAGATTTATATCATCTCTCAGGTGGCCTGAGAAGCATCACTAACTCAGAGGTGTTGCTCTCAGGGACAACTGATAAACTTTCAGATTTTGTTTAGATTAGAAAGCATGTGCAGAGACCAGTTTTGGTTTTAGCCTTTGCTAAATCCCTGGATCTGCCATTGCAATTGGTCTGCACGGGTAGCCCTTGCTTTTCAAGAATCCTGTGTACTGAAGAAAAAAATTGTTCAGCTTGGATACAGCAAAACTGCTGTATAATAATGATCCCACAAAACACCTCAGAGGGTTTGGTCCCTGCCTGCAAACCCAGCTGTTTAGACCAGGGACCTCATTTTCAGAACCAACTGATACTGTGATTTCCATGGGAATCATTAGGAACACTCTGCACTTCCAAACATCAGACACCCTCTGCACTCAGAACATTCCGAGAAAGTTCCCTTAATCCAAACCCATGGAAAGCTGCTGCTGCAGCTGCTACTCAGTACTGAAGAACTCAAAAGTCTCAAGGGGCTTTCTAGCTGTGGAGTGCTGCCAGGGCTGCTTCAGCTCTAGCCAGGAGCTGGCTTCACTGCTCCCTTTGTCTTAGAAAATCCAATATTCCCTGTCCAAGGGGAGCTTCTTACCTGGCCAGTGCTGGGTTTCTCTGGAGATGAGAACAGAATAGCCATGCCAACTTCTCTCCCTAAACCTGGGTCACCGAGAATTGAGGATGAGACAAGGACCAGCAAGATATCATTTAGGAAGGAGAGAAACCCTGGAGGTAGGCTGGTATTGCCTTCCTAGCCTCGTGTAGCCGTCAAGCTGCTGCAGGGCAAGATTTTGCATATAAATAAAAGCTGAAGGGCGATTTTCCCAGAATAATTATGGCTTGCATCCAAATCTCACTTACCTCCTCCCCAAAGAGACAAGAAAGAAGACAGTATCTGGATATGGGGGGGGGGGGAATAAAATATCAAATGCAAGGATTTAAACAAATGAAGATAAACTGATAGTAGGATTTGCAGAGTGAATTAACCTGCACACCACCAGAACTTCAATGCCACCAGTGCCTGCGGACAGCACCTCAGGGGAGTCCCCAGGGAATGCAGACACTGTGGTTTGCTTCAGGTAATGCTTCGTGTAGTCAAAATTTGCCAGTTGCTCTGAGCAACTGGGTGTAAAGAGATCATTTCTCTGTCCTAATTTGATGATGTGAATTTCTTAAGGAGGAAAACTAGTTTTCACATTTTGCCATTAGTTTATTGCCAATTTTCCTAATGAATTACAAAGACCAGAAACTATGCTGAAAGCCAATTCTCACATAGTAAGAGTGAAGAAAAAAAGAAAAAGCTCAGTAAAATCTGATTTTCCTCATCATTGGCTCTTTCATATCCCAATAATCCATTTTTGAAACACATTCTAATCTCAGGCACAGTGTGGCCATCCCGGCATACCTAGGAAAAATCTGTTACTGTGCACCATGCGTGATATTAGAATCTGGCCCTTCCACTGTAGATGGAACATTTGCATAAAGTTCTTACAACTTTTTATAATAGCCATATTTTCCAATATTTGCAACTGCGCACATTTTAGCCTGGACTGCCTTTCGTTCCACAGATGGCGATTATGAAAAGCCCTCACATATGGCAACTACAAAAATAAATTTGTCTGAGACTGCAAATGTACAAATTCCCGGCAGAGTGCAGCCCCCTGAACACGGTCCCTTTGCTGAGAACTTGGGCCCTACTCCCACAGTGAAGTCAACCAGCAATGTCAGAAAATCACTCAGACCCAAGAGATGTCAATTCCTGTGACTTTGCACTCATTTATTTCTCCAGCTTGAGAGTGGATGAACTTTCTGGATGCATTCAGGAAACCCTCTAGGCATATATTTAACTTCATACACAGAATTAGCCCCAGGGAGATCAGTCACATCCCTACTTGGACAGATTAGCAACATTTTGTTCAGATTTTTCTTTTCCTCCCCCCAGCCAAGTCTGTAGTTGAGTTCATGAGGAACGATACAGGCTGTGCCCAGTGGCCTTTCTGAGCAGCTTCCACTGCTCTTCAGGACTGCTGAGGAGGGGCCAAGTCTTGCCCTGTCCCTGGGCTGGCACAGGGGGCCCTGGCAGGAAGGGGCTGGTACCCAAACACACACTGGGTATCTAAGGAGGTTGGATGCTCTCCACCTGTGGAGCTCCTTAAATGTCTTTAAAGGGATTTTCAATAGCACAGGTAATTTTCTTCCGAAAGACATTATCTGTTGTTTGCCAGTTCATTCTCTTAAAACATTCCAGTCAGCTCCACTGCAATCTCAAACACCAACTACTCTGTTTTCCAAGGGCTGCTCAGCTTACATCTAAGTATGTGTTACTTTCATTAAACCTAGATAGAAAGGACGCATTCCCTTGCTTTTTTTAGAATTACCTATGATTCCTTCGTCCAAACCCTCCAGTCTAACACCAACTTGTTCAATAGCTACAGAGGCTCTGGAAATATGGCACAGCCTTTCTTTCCATGCATCTGAGATCAGTGCAACTTTCTGCATGATTGAATGGACATACAAGTTGGAAATGTTAAGTGCTAGATAAATGTATATTATTATTTTGCCTCACTGAGATGCTCACAGCACTTTCATTTTTATTTTTCACCTGTTTACTAAACTGTCACCCAATACTGGCCTCAAGATTCACACTAACATTTGCATAATAATTTTCAGAGCTTCAGATCAAGCTCCACAATATCTCTGATTTTTGGTGGGAATCCAGCTCCAGGTTTTTTGGAGCCTGCTGTTTTTTAATAATACAGTAATAACTTCATTTTTTCATTTGCTTCATTTTCCTCCTAAATCTCTCTGAGAGACAAAATACATATCATTCCTACAAGGGCATTAATATCCTGGTGTGTTTTCCTGACTTATCTCGCCAAGTCTGTTGTCTAACTACATACTATTTGACAAAAATATGCAGAGAAAAGGCTGATGATTTCCAGTGGAAGCAGTGACATTCTGCTGATCTCAATTACATCTACAGCAGGTGATGATTTGGTGTGAACATGTTAGCCCTTGTGCCTGCCTTCAGCACACACCTGCATAAAAAGAATAAAAGTCTTTAGTTTAGCAGTAGGTACTTGACCCCTCCAAGTACCCATCAGCAAAGTGCAACCATCTGTGCTGTTTCTGGCTCTAGGAACTCCTGACTTGAGGAATGCCTCGTTTGCTTTCATCCAGCCACTGCAACAGGTCCTCAACAAGGAGCTTTTTGGGCTGCACAATTTCTGTCCTATTGACTCAACATCCCTCTGCACCTTCAAATCACCTCTAGTCCTGCTCAAAGCCAGCAGCCCCTTTTCAGTTGCTGTTCTCCTCAAGGACAACAAAAGCCTTCAAATCTCAAACAAGACTAACTTGTCTCAGTACTATCAGGACATAGTATTTGGTCTAATTTACACCCACTGAAATCCCAGTAAGGCACACAGGATGCAAATCAACCCGCAGCGTAACCCACTGTCAAGTTTTCATTCCATGCCAATGAAATTGACTTTTCCCCATTAACTGAACTGCACAGCTCTTTTTCTTCTGATAGTACTTTTCTTTAAGTCTTCAGATGTTCAATCCCTCTAGCTCCTCAACGTTTTTCCTCTGAAAAGAAATTGTTGGTAACAATGATACTGCAAAGCAGTGTTTCCCAGCACCCTTCTCAACTTCTTTCCCCTTATCTTTCCAATAATTTTCATGCTATTGGAAGCTTTGTTTGCCATCCTCCCTTCTTGTGCTGTTTTACATCAGAGCCTTCACAACAGCTGTTTTGAAACACTGTACATCATCACTGAGCCACTGTGCTTAATAAAGAAACAATAATTAAGAACAGTTTGTTCGTTTTCAGGTAAAGAAGAAATTCAACACTAAAAATTCAACTAAGTGACTCATCTGGCTCTATCCATTCATCTCACCTGGCTTCCTTGAAACAAAATAATCCATATACAGCAGCTGTTCCAAAGGGATAGGCCTCTCCTATAAACCAGACCCAAAGATAACCTTGCAATAGCTGTGCTTTAAGTACTGCAGGAGTTAACCAGGACAGAGTGCTCAGTCAGAATGGCATTTCCCCAAGGTTTTCCACAAATCCAGGCAGCAGTTCCCAGCTCATGTACACTGGGGAAAACCTAAATCAGGAGCTTTTGCAGATAAGTGTATGCACAGTGGCAGCAGCATTTTACAGTATTGGTCTGTAGAAAGTTTCAATCAGACTGTGAGCACTGGCGGGGAGGAACTGTACTTTACTCTGGTCCTAGGTGACAGGTGAGGAACAACAGAGTTTTGATTCTATCTAGACTGGGTGTATAGAGCAAACAACAGCGATGAATGTTGTTCTAACGCCCTGGTTTAGAATCCTGTCTTCTGAAAGAGTAAAGATCTCCTGGATAGACGGAAACTCTAATTTTTCTGTCTGGGCAGGAAACCAAATCATACAGCAGTGAAGATTACAAAATAGAAATGAGGGGAAAAGGAAAAAAGCAGAGAGGAGTAGCAAACTTACTAATTTACTTTTTCCCAAGACTGGGGAAAGATAAAGATCTTTCTAAACACATTTCGAGCATCAAGCACAGAAAAATCAGATCCTGTTGTAACCACAAGGCAGTGTCTATTATTGTGTTCATCACTATCCTCATGTGTGAACCAAAATCTGACCATTCCCCAGAGTATCCACTTTCTTCTCACTCCAGAAAAAGAAATTTTCATGACAGGGTCATTGTATTCCTGCAAGATGCAAGTCCATGAGCCCACTCCAGTGAAACACTTCATTCATCTATTCGTAATTAGGAGTGAGCTCACATTTCTATTAGAGGAATTAATGACTGATAAGTGACAAAAAGGCTTTTCTTGTCAAGTGACCTGCTGCAGTTGTTCCAGCAATGCTGACAGTGCTGTGCTTGCACACCTTTCTCTGCACCTGACACCAGGCAGGAGCCTGTCCCGAGTCATTCCCATCATGGGCTGTCCTGTTCGGATTCCTCAGCAGATTCTTCTGGCTGCAACACCTTTTGGGACTGTATGAAGTAACCATTGCTAAAATGGTTCTGTCATTGTGCAGTTCTCAGCTGAAGTTGCCAGGACAGTGCACAGATAGGGCACAATTCTTCCCTAAAGGATGTGTGCTGTGTGTGTAGCTTGCTGCTCCTTCCATCTACCAGTGAAATGAGCAGGGTATTACAGAAGAGCACAGTGGAAACGAGGTCAGGAGGTCAGCGTTCTCCAGGATGCTGCAGGGAAATGGACTGTGAAAAGCTCCTGCTGTGTGTGGGAGCAGGAAGAAAGGATAACAGCCATGCTTAATGCAAGGTAGAACCAGAATTTTAAACACAGGCTGATGATTGCATTTCTCTATTGGAATTCAGTAGAACTGCAACTTAACGTGCATAGCAAAACAACTCCTAGAGCATTTTTCCTGACCTGTAAAGAGTGAACAGGTTGCCAAAGAGACTCCCTCCACAAGTCAAGAAGATGAAGGTGTGCATATACATGCAGCACCCTCAGAACTGTGAGGGGCGAAGGGCGCAGGGTGAAGGTGGCAGCAGCTCAAGTCCCAGCATCTCCATGTCTCCATTTTGCAGTTGTGTGATGCCCTCTCCGTGCAGTTATATCCCAGAGCAGGACAGGCTGCTAGTGCAGCTCTGCACTGTATTGGCCCTTCTGCATGAGCAGGAAAATTGCCTCTCTCCTGTACCTCCATTAACACACACCTGCGTCACACATTTCAGTGTCTGTGCAAAAGCCACAGCAGCAGAGAGTAAATATACAGTGCCTAGGACAGCTGGGATGGGGGAGACAAGGATTGAGGACATCTTTCTGGCTAATTAAGATGATAGATTTCAGGCCTCAGCTTTTTTTTTGGTGATGCTCTCATGCCAGCTAGCTCTCTGTCCTTAAGAAACACAGGGAAAGATCATCCACATCCAACTCTGATATTACCCTTTCATTCCATGTCAGAGGCTTTGTCCCCTGCAAACTCTTGAAGAAGAAATACTTGACCCCAAACAAAAAGTTCCAACAGATTGGGTGGTAGTTTTTTGTGCTAAAAATAGATTTGGAAAAATTCCTGAACTAGGCCCCTTGCCGAACAATTAAGCTCTTTTTCTTTTGAGTGAAGGTATTTTTGTACACAGTGTAACAGCATTCTTCACAGTCCTTCCAAGACAGAACAAGATCGAATAGTTCGGTGGGACAAGGAGTAATACATGGCCAACAGATTAATCATTTGTCCTTTAGAAGTTCTGCTACAAAATAGGAATCTTTGTTTCCTCTTTGGGTGGGAGGGGCACATAGCAGACTTCCAGACAAACAGGAAACATTTGCTTCAACCTTAGGTCTTTGTTCTCTCCTCATTACAGAGTATTCTCTCTCCTGGCTTTTCCAAGACTCCTCTGGCTGGCTGTGCTGGCGAGAGCCCAGCTGCAGTAGCACAGCATTGAGAAGACAGAAATGATGGTATTTAGACAGGGAGGGTGCTTCAAAAGCACTTCCATGACATCTCCATCTGTGTAGGACACCTGCAAGAGAACCAGGATGAGCTGGAGTTCTGGACTCCAGCTGGACTCTTTGAGGCTATTGGATGTCCAGACAGGAAGATCTGTGCAAACAGAAAATCCACTGAACACCTCAATAGCCACACTTGCCTACAGCACCTGGTCACAGTAAACTATCTCTTTGTGAGCTGCAGCCTTAAAGCTGACAGATGAATACTTGGGAATGCAGCCACAGCTGACTGAAGAAGTCCAATTAGTGTGAGGAGCAGCAGCCCATCTGCTCACCAGCAGGGGCCATGGAAACACATCCCTTTGCGCACCTCACTGCTCCCAGGGAAATCAGCAGCTCTGCCCTGAGCGTCAGAGCACCACGACCTGCTGGACTGCTTGGCCAAGGAAAGAAAACAGGCAATGGCAACAAGCCCATTGCAGTATTGCCACAAAACTGAAAGGTGCTCCACGGAGAAGAATAATTTTTTAATTTCCATTCCAGGCAGAAAGGTCTCTGCTAGAGCAGCACAGCTCCTGCCGAGGCAGAGGAGCTGTTTAGCCCCATTGTGCAGGCTGCCAGCTGCAGGTCATGCAGCTTTCTACAGCTCACCAGATTAAGACAGGAGGGAGTCCATTGCTCTGTACAGAGGGTCTCCAGGGGAGCCTGAACGGTGGCTGAGCTCACAGGCCACTGGGCTTTAGAGAAAGGCAGTGCTACAATCCGACACCTACACAAGAGAAAGAGACGGCTCAAATGAGTCAGGCAGCTCAGAACAGCACTGCTGCTCCAGTTATGCAAAAGGCTACAGCACAAATATAATTCTGATTTTAATCTGTGTACAGGAGCAGCATTTGGTTTTTTCCAGCCACTGCTGTTGTGTATCATCGACAACATAACTCTGCTGAATCGGTCAGCCCAAAGATCCTTCACCTTAGCACAGTTCCTGACTGTGATGGTTTAGGAGAAGAATATCAACCACTGCAAGACTATTTCATCCTTCCTTTAGCAAACCCTTCAAGCAACCTGAGCCAGATGTGGTATCTTCATATTTTGCAGCCTCTTACAGGATTTCTTTTCATGAACTTGCCTTTATAAGAATGTATTTAATCCAGCTATATTTTTGGTATCCACAACATTTTTGAGCAACACAATTTAATAATAGGCCTGGGGAAAAAAGACTACTTCTGTTTTAGAACCCAGTTCCCAGTATTATCCCCACTACGAAAAACATGTACTAATCCTCCCCTTCTCACTATTTCCTACTTATTATTTTACAGGCTCTCTATTTCATACCACTACAGTTTTCTCTCCTCTAAGATGAAGACTTGCCTTCTTTGTCATTCCTTGTATGGAACAGCTTCAAAAATGCAATAAGCCTCGTTGGGCTCCTCATCTATCTTTCTGAGAGAGGAGAGGTGCCAGAACTGCATCTGAGATGTGGACTCTGAGCACTGGAGTGATGCAGTCGCACAATTATCCAAAACTACCTGGAAGTAACAACTACCACTTCATGTTACATGTACAGATCAGGAGTGGCTTCTACAACGTACAGTAATTTCCATTTCCAACACTTCATTTATCATTTGATCCCTGAATCACCTGTTATTTCGAGATCCCACTGTACCTCTTCACAGCCACTTTAACTTTTATTACCAAAAACAATGCCATGACTTGAGCAAACACCTCATTCCTGATACACGTGCCTGAGACTGTGAGTAGGTGATGAGATCTCCCTGGGACATGCCAGTGATCTCCATCCTCAGTGAAAATTACCTATTTAGTCCTTCTTTTTTGTTGTTTTGTATCTTTTATCAGACTTCAAGTCATGTTTTCTTTGTATCCTTTGACTTTTTCTGTTCTTGTAAAGGCACTCGGCGAAGAGACCTCATTTGAACTTTGTGGAAATCCAAATGCATTTTGGGCATTTCCCAACATTTAAGGCCTTTTCCAACATTTTGGGCATTTAGGCACCAGATTTTCTCTTAGATAATCTCACGTTAGACTTATGTATAAGCTGCAGGTTGAAAAGACTGACTGTGGACATACTTTAAGGAACAAAGAAGTACTAGGCCTAATTTTCATCAATTACAACATGGTAAAATGATACATCTACACAAGGTAGATGTATCATATCACCTTTAGAGAAAATACAGCTTTGGAGAAAATACAGCTCTTTTCACTGAAAAGTAATCTGCAGTGCACCTTAATAATGTCAGGGGTTGCACCTTTTTTTTTCAAAGAGGAACATGACTAGGCTTCCTTAGTGTGACATGTAGCTACCTATAATGTCAATTAAGACCTGATGAGATTCTTGAACAGAAAATAATTTACTTCCTTGAATGCTCAGAGCAAAACACTCTCTCCCTCAAGTAAGATCAGTTTTCTGTCATTTTTGTCCCTCCCTTAACAACAAATTAAAAAAACCCCAAACCTTTAAAACCTCCCACAACAGGAAAGAAAACACAGAAATGAAATGGCAGCCATAGCTTCTGGGAGCTCTTGAGGCAGAACCTTCTTTCACAAAGAAGGAAAATTACAAAGTAATACAGAAAAATATGAGAAAGAAATTTCCTCAAGCTCTCTGGAAAAATGAAGGTTTTTCCACTTAAAAAGCAAGGGAGATGAAATAGGCACAATCTCAAGAGAAAGTAAAAAACCTACAGGAGCAAAATATATAAGACCTGGCAGTATTCAAACGAATCATGAGTAGACAGTAAGACAAGATGGAAATACTATCTAAAACGCTCCCATGGCCAGTGTGAGCCAGTTTCTAGACACAGATGAAAGAGCTGGAGTGTAATTCTGGCAACATTTCCCTGCTTTGTCATGCCTACAGTATAATGGAAAAGGAAACACTGATGGGGGGAGCTGCACATGACTTGCCATGAGGCATGGACGGTATTGCAGGACTGTGAAGGGCTTCTCAGTACCTCTGCTCTGTAAAAAAATCCCCAGTGTCATTTTGAGCCACTCAGAGCCACAGTGTGCAGATGGAAGTGGCTCTGACAGCCCTGCTTTGCTTTGTGCCTCAGACACTGCTGTGCCGGGGCACAATGTCTATCCAAGGTACTGCCAACAATCCAGCGAAATTCCCATGGAATGAGGTCCCTTCAGCTTTAGTTGTGTAAATGCTGTATTCCACTCTGCATGGCAGCCCCCACAGGCTGGCCAATTTAACCAAGCTAAGCTTTCACTGAAGCCAAGTCAGAGCCCAGAAAAATGTTGTAAGGTCCTCATTCAGCTACCATGAGTGGTCTCCTCAAGTGTCCCTCGGAATTACAGGACACTGCTGTCCCTAGACAAAAACTGCAGTCACTTTGACACTTGCTGCCAAGGTTGTAAAAGGCAGCAAGCAATTGCTGCTAAAATGCCCAGATCCTGAGAAGTGTGCAGAGTAACAGTGCTGCTTAAAGCCATTGACTGTGTGCAACTTCCCTGATATTAGCCGAGATTACCAAGTCACTTGGCAGATCCCAGCACATTTTTGATATTAAAGTGATGGGAAACTACTTAAATACCCATGCATTCATTACAAAAACATCTTTTTTGGCATTTACTTCCAATTAAAGCTTGTGCTTTAGCACAGCCAATTTTCCTCGTCATATTCAAATGTTATGGTTGTGTGAACGACCAAACATGATCATGGAGATGTTGGCTCCCATCTCCTGAAATGGGAATTTGTAAGGAGGCTGTCAATTGGAAATATTTGGAAATCTATCAGGAGTTTAAGCACATTTTAAAAGGCCATCTGTGTACGAGAGGCAGTCACACCGACAGCGTGCTCGTGCTGGGCACGGCAGCAGAGGTGCAGTTGGTGACCCTGGGCTGCAATCAGAGCATCTCCTCAGCTGTGCTGTGCCTCTGCCAGGCCTGGCTGAGCCAGCAAAGACATGAACAGCCAGGGACAGCCACAAACTGAAAGCTAAATCATGAGGCTGCAGCACCATCAGCTGCATATCAAGAAGGGAGTAATTTGCTTTCAGAAGCCAAAAGGCTAAATACAAGACCTGTTATTAAAGAGTGCTCACAGTACAAAACCAAAAGCTTTCCTGGCACTGGCACAACTGGAATCACAGCCATGTCTGTTATCCAAGTGGTTTGCTTTAGAAATGAATTCCATAAATTTTCAAACAGCTGCACAGGACTTAGCTTCAAAAATCTATTAAGGTAAATAAAGCATGAACCCTGCCTGTCTCCTCATCTCGGAGGAATGCTGCCTGTAGGGCTGTGAACAACAGCAACAAGAGAAAAAAACAAACAGGGAGAAGACAAAGCTATTTTAAGTTTGTTGAGTGCTTTTTACGGTGGCTTTTTAAACATTATTTGTAAATATCTCTTCAAAGTCTGCTTAATTACAATGCACAGCAGCATTAGCTTGCAAAAATAACGCCTGAAATCTGACTCTCAAAGGTTGGAAGATTTGTGACTACCAGACAAAGAAAAAAGCAACCGCTCAAATTTTAAAGCTATTTTTACAATGTTGAAAACTGCAACTATTTTTAACACTCATTTCAAACAGATCAAGTATTTCCAGTTCCAAGTGTGCAATTAAAGCAGTCAAAACCAAAGCTAAAATCCAAGAAATACTCACAGGGCATGTTATGGGGTCTCATTGCAGCCAGTTTGGTACCCAATGGTTGATACTTTTCATGATTTCTGAATAATTTTACATTCATAACTTAGTTTCAAATGTTAATGTTTATGAGAGCAGACAATTTTCTGAAATGCCTAAAGAAAGCATAAAAAAATTTAAATTCAGCAGAGCAGAAGTGGGAAATCAGACTGATTTGTACATCCAAACAAACTGTAAGACTTGAAACACATGAGGGGAACAGAGGGATTCCTCCCAGACGTTCATCGAGCAGGTATTAATTTAGAAACATGAATTTAGAAACATGTATACAGCTGTATGTGACTGTACCTGCCCTGGCCAGCTGCTTCACGCTTAGCAAAAAAAGGAAACACAAAACTCCAGCGTGGTCTAAGACAGATGGGTAGAAACAAGATGTATAAACACAGAGACCACGTTTGTAAGAACTCATTAATGCCAAATCAGAGTGAGGAACATTAAAAGGGCTGTAGCAGCAACAACAGCGAGACTTCACCACTGAACTGTATTTTATGTGAATCCAACTGGTTTCTTTCAACTCACAAACTCCTACTGACCCAACCACCAGGCTGTGCTCGGGTATTTTTGGTTGACTGAGTGCCAGAAATGATTTTTGAATGGGACAGTGACTGATTACAAGAGGCAGATGTTCAACCCTGTGTATTAAAATACGTGTCCCTGTAAGCTGTTTCCTGAGGTACCTGTACCACCCACAATCCACTCAGGCAAGCAGGAGGGCACACAGGTGGCAAACCTCACCAGTAATCCCAGACTGAACTCAATTTTAATGAACCATGTTCTGCAGGATTTTATTATTTCTCATCGAGACCAAAGTTACTTCTTCCGAAAATAGAAAATTGGTGCTTTCCATCTGGTAGTGCAAACCTCCTGTTGCAGACAACGACTTTGGGACTCTGGAGCTAACCCCTCTTCTGTGGTTTCCTTCCAGCAGAGTGACCCTCAATACAGGCAGTAAGCTCTACTCAGCACACCCCAGCGCTGTTCTGTCACATCAGGAAGCCATACCCAGCGCCACACAGCTGATGCAATCTGAAGGGTTTCCCAAAAAAGCTGTTTAACACCACAATATAAGAGAAAACATAGGAGAGCCACTTGCTGAGGTGCCCTTCTGTGCAACAGGCAGATAACCAAAGGCACTGTGAAAGTCAAGAGCACACCAAACCCATCAGTGTGTGTGAAGAGGTCTGCCTGGGGTTCTTCAGCCCCGCTGTTGCCGTAAAAATTAGCATTGTTTTGTGGAAAGGGAATCAAGCAGATACATGCTTTCAGCCTGCAAATCAACTGCTAGAAATAGGGGGGGAAAGTTTGCTGCTTTGGTCAATCTGAACTCCAGGAAGGAGTTCAGCACTGACAGGATGAACTGAGAAAGATTGCCCATCCGACTGGGAAATGAAAAACTCCAAAGTGTGAATGAAGAACACCCTGCACTGCTCAACAGATGCAGCAACAGCAGCTCCCTGGGGGCTGATGCTGTCAGCACAATGCCACCACTTCCAGGCCAGCAGTCCCTCTTGGGTGGAAGGAAGGGCCTGACCCCAGCTGGAAATGGTGTTCCTGAGAAATTCTCCCCAGGAGAGGTAACTACACTCTCGGTTCAGGAACCTTAGTGACAATTTCACCCTACAGTGCTGGATAATTCACCTCCTAGGAACAGGGCCAGCTTTGTGCAAAGTTGCTGAAACAGAGAAGGAGAATGCTGACGGGTGCAGAAAAGCTCTCTGGGGAAGTCAAAAGGATTTATATAAAAGATAGGATGGAAGCTAGAAATAATCAAATAGGAAACAGCAAAGAAAACCAACAGTTCTGCATTAAAAAAATAGCTCTACAGAGATTAAAAAGAACTTTTACATGTTTTTCTGCATCCATGTTAGCAGTAAGATGGGGAACCTGCTTGCCTGCCTTGCTGCCCTACACACTTTGAACTGACATATGGAATATGAACATGAAATATGGGAATAATAAACATACAGGATGCCTAGTGGAAAAGAAAACAATCAGAGCCCCCGGAAGATGAAAATCAAAGAATATATCAAAGGTGCAGTAAGCTGTACCAAGCAGTAAGTGGAATCATATGTTAAAGAGTGGTTTAAAAGTAACTGGCCAAGCCCTCTGGTCAGTTTAATAAGCTGTGATCCCATGAAACTGATATTCTGGGCAAGGAGAAGAAAAATACTGTTACTGACATATTTCAACTGTGCAACAAGATGGTGATGGGAGAGCTTCACTTATGCCCAGTGCAGAGTGGCAAACATACTGGGACAGGTTGCCTGGAATGAGGATTTTATGGACAGCCAGGAAACTCAGAGAGGAGGAAGCAACTCTTGGCTTCACTGGAAGCAGTGCCCGGACCAGGTTTTCCTTTTATTGTTTTGAAACAAGTAAAATTCTTAAAGGCGGGAAGAAGGGTGTTCAGAGACAGCTTTGTTTACAAATAAATCTCGCCTCCTAGAAACTTAGGAGAGGCCTGAAGAAACCAGTGTTGCTGAACAGCAAAGTGGTTCCATGTCCAGATGAATAAACCAGAAGGGGCCATAAGCTCAGGCAGATACTGTATAAATGACATAATGTCCTGGGGTCACTTTCTGATGCTGAATTGTATCCCCATTCATCTGTTTGGCCCAGAAATAAGTTTTACACCTTTTAAGACTGGTTCTGAGAGCAAAGGTGGGGGGAGACAAGGTGCACACATTTTGTTTTCAGAAACTGCACTTGCTCCCCGCATCCTTCTCCTGGACAGTGCTGTCTGCAGCATGGACAGATAGCAGGACAGAGCTTTCCTTTGCTTTTGGTTAGTTTTAGCTAGCTGAGGCAGGGAAGTTCCCTGGACTTTGGGTTTTCTTTTCCTTGGAGCTGGCTGAACCTGCCCTGGACTGAGCACCCAGAAGAACACTGGCAGCTCTCAGGCTGGGCCTGGCTGTGGCATTGCCAGCACTGGAGGGACTGATGAGAGACTGATCAGAAAGTGAGGGAGCCCAGCAACAGCCCACAAAGGGACTTTCTGAGTGTGGCATCTCTTCGGAGCAGCAAGAGGTTTTATCGTTTAATATTGTTCATTTTTTGTGCTGGTGAATGCTTTGCCTGTTAAATAAACAGGTTTTTCCACTTTCCTCCAAGGAAATCTTTTCCCAAACCAGTTCCAGGAGGGGCTGCTTGAATCTGCTTTCTAGAGGAACCCCAGTTTGGAGGTTTCCTCCAAAATTTGCCCTAAACCAGGACACCTACCAAAAAAAAAAAAAACAAAACCCATTTGAGGAACAGCTTTCGAAAGTCCCAAAAACCACAGACTAAAGAATTCTGATAAGAATCTGTAGGGTCATAAAATGATGAAGATATAGAAGAAGAACTTAGTGACTATAAAGCCATAGATGGGAAAAAAAAAAAAAAATCCTGTTTGCATTTCTGGTAGAGGAGATTGGAAAGACTCCTACTCTGGAATCTCCTCTCTCTACAGCAAGACACAACAGAGTCTATCTCAAATCAAGCTTAATGCCAGAAGACACTCAAAAAGAATTCTCTGATGAGCAAATGAGCAGTAACAAGTCACCAGCACCAAATGATAACTGCTTACAGCAGAAGAAACTGAAGATTTAACTACCAATGGTGCTGTTTAACTTCTGGCTTAAATTTGCTTCGATCCCAAGGGAGTTCTGGGCAATCGTGGACCAGAAAGCCAAGTAAATTGGTGAAAACTGTTATAAAGAACAGAATGAATCCCTTTATATCCAAATTGGCATTGCCAGAAACAGATTTTGTGAAGGAAATTTTGCCTCATTATCTATCAAAGTATTTTCTACAGCTATCAATAGGTATGCTGACAACAGAAATCCAGGCTGTATTTGTATACTCAAAGGCATCTGACAAATCCTTAGGCAAAAACCCTCTAAAAAACCAGCTGGTATAGAGCAAGAAAGTCCTCAAATTCCTTGGGGTGCCGGGCAGAGTGACCTCTGCAGTGTCCATACCCAGCACACACTGCTCTCAGCAGGAAATGCATGCACCCATACAGATGGCTCTCCCACCTGCCAAGGTACCATCTATATCATTTATCAACAGAGCTTTCCTGGCAAAAGGCAAAGATTTAAATACCTGGTAGCTAGTGGCAAAAGAACCTTTGGAAATTTATTTTTTTCCATCATAAAGACGTTTCAGGTATTCCTGTAAAGTGTTTTGGATGAAGAACCTGAAATAGTAAGGAAAGAGTGGGTTTATATTTCACTTCAGATGTCATTTTATCTTATGCGCTTTTACTAAAATCCAATAAAACCAAGAGAGCCTTCCATCCACACAGAGATGCTCTCAATTTAGGCCTAAACTAGCTTTCAGTTCTTCCACAGCTAATATTCACAGCAGCTTTTAGAGAACTCAAAGCAGGGAAAACTCCCTTTCAACTCCTGTCATGGACTCTGCATATCCTTCTCCACGGCACTTTGTTTCTTTAGTTAGTTACTTGCATTTCCCAAGCTGTGCTTTGTGGATGTGCAGATTTGAGCTGCCTGAGAGCTGCTGGAATGGAGCAGCAGCTTCCAGACTCTTCCAGACAGAAACATCCATTTGAACCCCTTCAGCTGAAAAGCCTAAGCTGCCTATTCTGAGAAATTGTCATGGAAATTGCCTGAAATATAGGGGGCCCTGAAAGGAGAATGGTGCTTCCAAGTGGCACTGCTGGAAAAGCAGGAACTGCTGACACTCAGCTCATGGGGGACTCACTGGAGACAAGCAGAACTGGGGCAGAGCTCTGTTACCTTCCACCGAAATTTCGTGAAAAAATTATCCTCAACAATATGGTGAGCTCCTCACAAAAGGTAATGTGAGAAACAATCGCTCACTTCTTAAAATCTTCAAGATTTATTAAACCTTAACAAAAAACACAACAAAAGGACTAAATAAGGAAAAATTCCTGGGCTGGGAGCCCCCCCTGTGGCTGCCAGCCACATGGCTCATCTCCAAAGTGGATGCTCTGCCTTTTATACCCTCAGCCCCTCTGAAAGTTTTGTCAGTCAGCTCTTTCTCTGCCAAGTTTTGTCAGTCAGCTCTTTCTCTTTCTCCAATCAAGATGTGAAAAGTAATGTCCACCAATGGATATTGGTGGACATTACTTTTCACATCTTGATTGGAGGTCAGGTGCTGTTTTGCTGCTCCTCCTGGTACCAACCCAGCCTCCTTTAAATGTCTTGACAATTAAAGCTGTTGCAAGGGGGGCAGGGAAAGAGGAGTATGGAATGACATTTTATAATAACATTACTATACATCTATATAATATCTCTTAATATATATATCCATATTATTATATATATCTATATAATATCTATTTTTTATATATATATATATATATATATATAATATCTCTTAATTGAGACCCAGCTATTACACTACTCATCTATAACAGTAATATATTTTCTATTATGAATATAATAGGAGAAAACCCCTGAAACACCTAGTTTATGTGAAAAATGTTAAGAGACTTTAAATACTGAATATGGGATAGCAAAATTGACTAAGTCCAGTTCTCTTTTAAAAATAATTTTTATCCTGCATAAAAAGAGAGCTATATTCCCCTCTGACTTTTCCTTGAAACACTCTATGTGAAAACAAAATAAAAAATATTGTTTTCTGACATTCTGAGAGCCAGTAGAGTGGGATCTCTCTACTGCTATTTGTAGAGGTATCCTAGGTATTCAGATAATTTATTTTTATCATCCTCCTTGATCCTCAAAGCGTTACTAAATTTTAGAAAATATGCTGAGAATTTAAAGCAGATGTGTCCCAGCCAACATTTCACACACCTTATGGAATTTGCTTGCCTGAAGCTCTGCTCATGCAAGGATGGGTCTCCAACCCACTCACCAAACACATAGCTGCAGAAGAACTGAAATTCTCAGCCACTGTTATCAGGAAGTGGCTTTCCAAGACTACTCAGAAGATACTGATGAACAATGAATAAAATTACATCTGTTCCAAGGAGATTTTGATGCAGTTCTCTATCTGTATGAAATGACAACAGAAAAACAGAATTCAAGAATTCCTATGTCGGAAAAGGAAATAGATAAGGAAGTACCTAGCCTACAAACTATGACAAGACACTCAGTTTGCTGCATGTTTTTTTTTTTCCACTCCACACTTCAGGCCCATCAACATTTGTTTCACACTAGCAGATTCCATGAAACACATTCCTAGCAGATTCCATGAAGCCCATTCCCATTTAAAATAAACCCCTGTGTCTGGTCCTTCCTGCTATTCATACTGCTTATGTTTTTACTGATGTATAGTAAAAATCAGATAAATATTGTTTTTATTTGGCAGCGGCTGGGAAGATGCTTAGTGAACATAGCAGCAAAAAAAAAAAAAAAAAAAAAAAAAAAAAAAAAAAAAAATTAAATGAAAACCCAGAAGTCACTTTAAGAAATATTAGCTCTTCAGATTAATATAGTGTTCTATCATTCTGGCATTAATATAGGTATGTTCCATCTCATTTCTTCAAGTTTGAAAATAGCAAGGTTAATTATGTGAAGAACTGTAACAATGTAATTAGATTATCTTGTAATTATTTTTAGGGGAAATAAAATCTTTATAAAAATCCTAGAGGCTAAGAAAGGCCTCAGGAGATGAGAGTGGAGCTGTTAAGAGGCCTTAACTATTACGTCAATTTATTTGTGTCCAGCTGTGCTCATTGAACAATAATTAAAAAGGAAAATTGCCTACAAGGTACTTACTGGGTATGGAAATCAATACTCCTCCCTGCCAGGAAGCTGGCAGCCTGTTAGCCACCAAGAATTCAAGGCATCCTGAACAGAGTGGGGATGGGAGCAGACAGTTTCTGTGTTTAATGAGCTATTTTAGCACCCCAAGCAGTGCACCTGAAACAGTCATGGGAATTATCCAGGGACAGGGAGGGGAGGAGGTACTGCAGTCTACAGCTGCCAGAAAGAACCTAAGAATTCTCCAGTTTTGCCTAAAAATGATGAAGAAGTGTGAAGACAGCGGATGCCACCCTGGAAAGGAAATGAAAGAAAGGATTGCAGTTATTTGAGTGCAGCAGCTGGCCCCTGGAGCAGAGGGTGCCCCAATTCCAGCTCTGAGGCCCTGGGTGTGTGCCACACACAGCACTCTTTAAAAGCTCTACCTCGGCATCCTTTGGGCTCCTCACCACACTTCAGCACTTCTTTAGTTTTCAAACAACCCTTATTTCTGTGACATCCCATTTGGGAGCAGGGGTTTGAAGTGGAGCTTGCCCTGCTGTAGAATTTCTACAGCCTGGTAAAAGTCAGCACAAATCACAGCTGGCCAGAGGTTTCACTCACATGCAGCTTACACTAAACTACACAACCTCACAAGGCATTTTGTCCAATATATTCTTGCAGCAGGCACCTGAAATAACACATCTCTAGGCTGCATATCAGCAGTTCAGGAGCCTGGCTGCTGTAATCCCCTGAAGGCTGCTTTATCCTGGGGAAACAAGCCTTGCAACGTGCTATCCACAGCACCCCTTGCACCTTCCAAGAGGGACAGAGTGGTAAGGACAGACACTTGGAATATTTCTCACTGAAGTGTTGTGCTTCATTTGATTTAAAGCGTTTTGTGAGACAATCCAGTCTGACTGAAGCAGGTAATTAATTTAAGCTATTCATGATGTCACTTGAATCTGAGCTCTGAATGTAATGTAGGACTTTTAACTGTCTCGAGCTTGTCCAAACCTGGAGCACCCATTTCAGGCACCCATGCTTTCAAAGAGTTTGGAGGGGGAAAAAAAAGCTCTAAACTTTGCTGATCAGTGTGATATCTGTGGCTGGTTCACTCGGTGACAGCAATCAAGTTCTTTATGGGAATTCTTACGCATTAGTTCTCTTTTGGTTTTTTCCCAATTCTCTTATGAGGTTGTGTAGTTTAGAAGTGCTTTGGAGAAAAGTATTTGAAGATCCTAACTGCTGCAGTCTTAGTGAAGTTTAATTCAATCCTATACTGTTAACACTCTGGGCATGAACAAAGGAAAGTACACAGCTACAGCTAAATGCACTGTTTGGGAGCCATATGCTGTGAAAGAAAAGTTTCAGCCTGGCAAAATAGAAAGGCTGATCTCAGAGGCTCTAAAAGACATCGGAGCCACTCCAGAGGGAGTTATGAGTTAATGGCAGTTCTGACAGTTTTTATGAGATCCCCTGAAATGCCAGGATTTTTGTCTGTTGCCAACCATATCCTACTGAATGAATTAACTGAGGCTTAAGAATTTTTCTACAGAATTAGCTAGAAATAATGACAATTGGGATGGCAATGCAAATGAAAGCATTGAACATGAAGAAATACTTTTTGCCTCATGAGGCTATAAAAAGTAGTGGAAAACCCAAATCTAGAAGTGTTTACAAACAGGTAATGGACAGTAGCAATAGCCACCTAAGCAGTAAACAAGTCAGGATATTAACAGATCAACTCCCAGACAAAAAGAGGGGCACATGTATAATAGGTGTGCTTTTATCTGAGGGCTAAGGGAAGGGCTGTATAGCCATGCAAACCAAAGGACACCACAGAAGCAGTACAATTTATGGATCCTGTAGTAACAGTAATAACACCTGTATCAATGGCTGATTTTTAGTTACTGCAGTTAGGAAAATCCTGCAAGTATTTTTAAAATGCCTGACCATTAATCCTGCCTTCACTGCTGGGTTAAAACATCACAAATAACAACCCAGAGCAGAACTTTTTCATCCAAAGTTCTTAACACTGTAATTTCCATTTTACAAATAGAAGAAAACAGAGCAGTTATTTGTCTATTCCTGCTTAATGAGCCCGGAATCAGCTGATTTCTGTCGCTATAGGACACGAAATAATGCGCACACGCAGCTCTCCCAAAGTAAAAAGAGAACTTTTAATTTCTGACTCCAACGTTTATAGATTTCCAAAAGTGACAGTGGATTGGAGGGTGATGGTGCCACCTCTCCAATGACACTGGACAAACCAACAGTCCATTAAATTTCTCCTCCTCCATAAAACAATGCAAAACAATGTGAGAAAATTTGTTACAAGAATGTAAACATCGGGAGTCTTAGAAAAACTTAAAAAACCAGGGCAACAGATTAAAAGCCTTTAAGCTGAGCGTCAGGTCACCCAGCTGAGCATCAGGTCCCGATGAAGCTGAGGCAGACTCAAAGGAAGATGCCATGCTCTGGGAGCAGGAGTGTTCCCTTCTGCCGCCCTGCCCAGCGAGCACAAGGCACGGAGCACAGCAGAGAAGAAGCCACAGCCCCACCCTGCTGCATTCTGCCTTCAGCAGCCTCTGCAGTTTGCCTGCTTTTCCCTTGTTCCAGTTTGCAAGGCCAGATGTATTCTATTGCCGTCTGCATGGCAGTTGTCCGGTATCAAGTGGGCAATTCTCCTTATCTCTCTTCCTGAGTGATCGTAATCAAGGTCCCTCAGCAGGGAACATCTGCTGATAAGGGGCTATTGAATGTCACCCCATGACTGATAAGAACTGTGACATCCCATTGTGAGATGCTCCGCCCAGAGGGAGGAGCCAAGCATTCCTACCCAGATATAACCTGGAGATTCTGACACACCAGCACCGCTCTTCTCCACTGGACTCCCCAGAGGAACAGCAGCTGCTTCTACTTCCACGGATCTGTGGAGGAAGAATTCACCCTTTTCCTACAGGACTGCCCTGCTCCAACAGAACCACGCCTGACACTGCAGGAGGACTGCAGCCCCTTTTCCAACTGGACTGCTGCCAACACCCTGACCCACAGGGTGTCAGGTTGAGTTCTGACTCTGTCAGTGCTGTTCTAGTGTATTGCATTGTTGTATTTTATCCTTTTATTTTTTCCCTTCCCTATTAAAGAACTGTTATTTCCTGCTCCCATATTTTTTGCCTGAGAGCCTCTTATTTAAAATTCATAGCAATTCGGAGGGGTGGGGAGGGTTTGCATTCTCCATTTTAGGGGAGGCTCCTGTCTCCTTTAGCAGGCACCTGTCTTTCCAAACCAAGACATCCCTCGAGTGCCGGGCCTTTCAGGATGTGTACCAAAGCACTGCAAGGGATGAAGGCCAGCACGGAGGGAAGCCTTGCAGAGATGGTTTCCCTGAGAGAAGAAAGCCAACCACCACGAGCTGAGCAGGTTCCACTGTGCATACCTTGTTTTCTGTTTGAGAGGATGGCTTAGAAATGAAGAAGAAATCATAATTCCACTGCTATGCTTATACAATCTCTAAAATCTTTCAAATTTCTATAAAGATGATCCAGTTTATGACTAAATGCTTTACATTTTGAGCCTGGTAAATTATTATTATTAGATGACATTGAAGTTTGGACTGTCTTTTTTTGTAAGTGCGTGTGATAGCTCTCACTCACCAGCATGTTCACACTACTTTATTTTTACTGGATAACTGAATTATTAATTTATAAGATGTACAGGATGCGCCACAGCCCCTACCATGCTAGAGAGACAGAGATGGACACTGTAGAGCAGCAGCACACACTACTATTATAAAAGCAAATGCCATTTGCAGACACTAAATTAGGTTTAAAAAAGATACATTAAGTGTTAGAGAAAGCAGATTTGGCAGTGTTCATTGTGTATTACTTTGATATCACAAGAAGAGTGGTTAATGCTAAGCGGTGTATTTGGCAGCTGCTAAGCCTTGAGGTCATTATAGAGTTTCTTGGCACAACTGGATTATTTATGTGATGAAATTTCACTAAGGCAGTTTTTTTTCCCTCCAGAATTCATCATGATATCACTCAGGAAAAAAAAAGTTAACATTAAACAGTGTTTAGATAACATTCAAAAATTCATTGCTTCAGTGACAAACACATTCCTTGTAGGAATATGAAAAGCAGCAACACTGTTCAATCTCGTATTTTCCAATATCAGCTGTCTGATGAATATTCTACATAGAAGGAAGCAAACTAAAAAAGCCCCCAAGCAATTAGTAGTTAAGCTCTAATTGTATAAATAAGGCTAATTATACAGATGGGAAATCTTTTCAGTTGAGAAAATCAGATGCTAAACATTCCTCCCATTGACAGAAAAAACCTTCATACAAGCAAACAAGTGCATGAAAACCAGTGAGCTGATCATGCTGATCCTTCTATAAAGAACCGCCCTGCTCTTCAAAGGAAGAAAAAATCCTTAATTCTGTTTCTGTGCTGGAGACCCACACAGATGCTGCTACGCTGAGGGCCTGTGCTTTACAATGAAGGACATGGCAGAGGCAGAAAAGAAAGTAAATTGCAAATTGCTGTTGTACTCAGGACGCTGCAGGCAGAGGCAGCAAAAACAAGCAGATGATGCAGGTCATGCTGGCTGCACAGAATAGGGGATTTCAGGAAGACTGGGCAAGTTACTTATACTGGAGGCCCAAAAATCACAGAATGCTCAAATGGTTTGGCTTTGCTTCAAAAAGACCTTGAAGCTCATTTAGTGTCAAAACCCCTGCCATGGGTAGGGACACCTTCCATTATCCCAGGCTGCTCCAAGCCCCATCCAGCCTGGCCCTGAAAATTTCAGGGATGGGGCAGCCCCAGCCTCTCTGGGCAACCTACTCCAGGGCCTCAGGGAAGAATTTCTTTCTGTTGTCTAAACTAAACCTACCCTCTTTCAGTTTGAAGCCATTACTCCTTGTCCTATCACTACATGTCCTTGTAAAAATTTCTCTCCAGGGATTTTTTGTAGGCCCCTTTTGGTCCTGCAAGGCTGATGCGAGTGAAAGTAAATGCAAGTTCCATTATACACAGGACCTGGGTTACAGACAGGGCTCAGCCCTGAGCTCTGCAGTGGCTGGCTGCTCCCAAAATTCCAATTCCCAACACCAGCATCCCCAGGCAGCCAGCGTACACCTTGAGTGCTCCCATGGAAGTCCAGCATATAGCGGAGAGAAAACCTGGCATCCTGCAAGAGCCAGGGCCCTGCCCCATCAGAGGCACACCTAGCAGCGAGCTGAGACCCCACAGCACTGACACAAACACATGGGAGCCCAGTTCCAGCCCAAGAGACCAATTAAGGGGCTAAAATTAAACAGTACCTTCTGCAGCATCACATCTAACGTGTACTTTTCATTGTGCATGTGTATGTGAACTTTAACATTCACTTTAATTCACTCTCTGTGACACCAGAGCTGCATGAGTGCAGAGGAAATACTGGATAATTAGAGAAATAGTTTGATATTAATACTATTCAACTATAAAAAATTTGTTCGATATAAAAATAATATTATTCCAATAATTACATTTGATTTCCACAAATGCTACCAAAACATGTAATACTTTAAAGCCTCTTTCATGATACTTGCATTCTAAGTGGTAAGTGCAGGATACAGCTAGTATTTGTTCTGTTATATGTAATAAACTAGAAATGTTGGTAACATTCTCATAGGAGCGTTGAAAAAAATTTTTATTACTTGAATACTACATTTCTAGTATTTGCATTTAATAAGAGAAGCAGCCCATATCTCAGTACTGAGGGAATCTCTTGGCTTTGAAAATTCCAATTCCAAAATTCCACCAAGTTTCAAGGCTGGCTTCAGCTAGTACCTGCTGACTTTGGCAGCAGTGCTGCAAGACAGTACAAATGCCACTGGATTTCTAGGGAGGACTGCCAGCTGCAGGAATTCCTGAGGGCTGTGACAAGCAGGGGCTGCCACAGGAGGTTTGCAGAGGCACACTGCAACTCAGGCTTCCAGCATGGAAAACAGTAAGAGCTCTAATAAGGAGAGGGCACGTGCAGAGTCCAGTCAGTGGCAAAATTCTGTTCCCATCAGTGAAATGAGCAGAGCACACACTTTGTACCCTGCTGTTCTAGATTTCAGCAGCACATTGTCCCAAGCACACTCTATGTGGACCCAGTGTTCCTACACACATGGAGTTTCACCAGCTGGACTGAGGCAAACAGGAACTGGAGTGTTTGTTTTCCATAACACTATTTCCTTGTCCAGTCTGACTGATGGGCCAGACAGATTCCACAGGATGCATCAAGCCTTGAAAATTGCTTTGAGAATGGACAGCTACTCCTGGATGCTTGTCTGACAATATAAACATGCACCAAAAATGACATATGACGGGCTATGGAAGTGTCTGAGAGCACGAATCTGTGGAAGCAGCAACATTCTTTCTCAGAGTGCCGGTGAGCGCAGCTGCTCCCAGTGTGTCATCTGGCAAATTCTCCTTTCCTTCTGCACCATGTGCTCAGGAGGAAACCAGAACTATAATCCTCAATCCTCATTCCTCCTCACTATACATTTCATTTCCCCTTTTCCTTCCCTAAGCAATTGCAGGAATTGTCGTACTTCAGTCAGGTATTGATAACTCACAACAAAGAAAAAAGTATTGTTTGCAGGTGCCAAATAACCTATTTTTTTTTCCCCTCAGCCTGAAACACTCTGGTGAGATATCCTGAGGCTGCCCTTCAGAGACTGTCATGGCTCAGCCCCACACTGCCACCAACTCATTTGCCCCTGGTGGGATGGGGAGAGAATTTTATGAGTAGCAGTGAGAAAACTCAGGGCTGAGATACAGACATTTTAATAGGTAAAGCAACAGCTGCACCTGCAGGAAAACTGAACAAGGAATTCAACCTGTACTGCCCATGGACGGGCAGGTGTCTCCATGTCCCCACTTCCTTCTCCTGCCCCCAGCTGTGTGTGCTGAGCGTGGCCCCACCTGGGCTGGGATCTCCCTTGGCTCCCTTGGGCTCAGTTGTCCTGGCTCTGTCCCCTCCCAGCCCCTCCCTGGTGGGGTCAGTGAGGCCAGAGGAGGCCTTGGCTCTGTGTGAGCTCTGCTCAGCAATGCCCAAGGCGTCCCTGTGCTACCAACACTGCTTCCAGCACAAATCCAAAGAAGAAGAACACTAACTCTACAGCAGCCCAAACCAGCACAGAGACAGCCTGAACATCAACAGCATGACAGTACAGATATCCCTCCACTGCCTGACCAAAAATAATGAGCAGATTTCCTCTCTCTGGCTCAAGTTTGGCAGAAATCTTTGCCTCGCCCTCTTGGGTGGATTGAGATTTCCAGGGAAGTCCATGCAGAGTCAAGCCCTGCTCAGTGTGACCACAAATGACCGACCTGTTCCTGCTCTCTCTGTACAGACTCATCCCACTGTTTATGGAGCTCAGAGAGTAATGATAAAGGTTTATGAAGCACACAATAGGCAAGGCTGATTTTGAAGACTTGACGTAGCAGCACTTTTTAAAAATGCTTTACCCAAGCAATGCCTGAAAACTATAAACTATAAAACTAAACCATCTTTAGAGCTCCTAAATCAGGTGAAAAACCTGGAAGACACTTCCTCAGTCAAAATACCGATTCAATATAAATTTGCACAGTGATTCAAACGTGATCATCTACATTTTTATTTTCCCTAAAGAGTTTCCTTTGTACCACAGTTTCTCTCAGTGGCTCATCCAACCTTCCTATTATGCTTGATCCAGCATCAATTGCTTTTCTATATTTGAAGTGAAGGCTTCACACCCCTTAGACTCACTCCAGCACACAATGAGTGGTTTCAAAGAGCTGGATCAACTTGGCGCGTCAAGCTGCGCGTGCCTGGGAAAATCATGGAAGCAAAGCCTGTTTCCAGCTGCTCTTGCTGCTCTTCTGTCTTGGTTTGGTGCTGGAAGAGAGGGCTGTGTTTTTAGTTACTGACACACATCTGCTGTTTACATGCAGAGCCTTGAACTTGTCTGTGTTCTGCACCGCACGGCTGAGAGCAACAGCTTTGCTTAAATGCACTCAGAATTAGCAGGTGGATGCGGAGGTGACTGATGATTTCTTGCAGCCTGCTGATGCTTCCTCAGCCTCACAATTAGCTCACCCAGCTGCTATCAGAGAAAATGAGGGGATCCTTACTGGGCACCCAAGGGGAGCTGGCAGAATGTCTGTTCTCTTACATACTGTCCTCGAGCACCTTAATTTATGGGGCTGGTTTTGCTCAGGGCCACTTGAGAGACACAGAGGAAACTGACAACAGCTTTTACCTGGGACTTTACAAGAACCTGTTTTCTCTCAGGACGTTGTTTTCTATCAGTGACAATAACTTCCTCAGTCAAGCCTCTCTCTGCCACTTGCTTATGATGATAAATATTCACAAACATGGCAACATAAAGAGACTGGGTTTTTATTAGACTGCAACCTGCATAAATAAACTATATACTTATGCATCTTTTTCTGTTGGCATCTCTGAGTGCACTTATTTTAACAGGTATGTAAACTCCTTCAGGAAGGTACCCAATACATTATGCAAAAAAAGTCCACCGACATAACCACCAAACAAAAAAACCTGGACATTTTCAGAGCCTGTCAAAAGGAAAGATTTCTGCAGATGAGGTTTACTTGAAAGTTTCTAAGAGCTTAACTGTCAGTGTAGGCTGTAAACAAGAGAAGTGAGAGATGTTCATGTAGTCAACATTTGATTTATTTACAACAAATAAAGGAACGTTCAGCTGAAACCATCTTCCTTCTTTGGTAAACTTGGCAAACATTTTCAAGAAGGCTGGGATTTGGGGTTTTCGGTTTGTTTGTGGGCCTTTTGGAATGGAAACATTTGAAAACTGTTTGGAAAAAAGAGGTACCTAGTAGAAAGAGCTGCGAGGGTGTCTTGGCAAGGCACTAAGACCACATCTGAGAGAACAGCCTGGCAGAACCTCGACTGTGCCTCTCCTTTTCCCATGAGAGCCCTACAGCCTGTAGGGTGAACCTCTTGCTGTGGGCTGTCAACTGAATGCACACACAGACTTTGCCCACTCCACTGCATCAATACTGCATGGTACAGCTGAGCCAGCTCCTAAAACCTGAATTTAGTTTTGCCACTGGGCTGGTCTCAGAAGGGGAAGGAAGGGAGGGAAAGAAGGAAAGCTCAAATGTCTCCTGAACTCTTTAGTGAAAGGGGGGTGTGTGCACGTGTGCAGATCTCAGCAGCACACAGAGGTTTGCATTCACAACATGCTGCTGCACCCAGCACTTCCTCCTGAACACTCACCTGAGGCTGAGCCCTGCACAGCAGTGCAAAGTCCCTGATCAAACACCTCTGTTCTCCTGCAGGGCAGTCAGGAAGGCTGAGTCTATCCTCAGCAGTAAAAGTGGAAATAGCTGTATGCTAATATTCTGTCTCCTTCCTTCACTCCTCAGAAGAGCCCTCGCAAGCTGAATCCCAGCACAACAAGATTGCAGGAGGCAAGTCTGTCTTGTGTGGTCTGGCAAAGGAGGGGAAGAAATAATCTCTGCACCTACAGCAAAAGGCCAGGCAGTTTTGGTGAAGATGCAGGCACTCAGAGGCTGCTGTGCACAGCCCCATCACTCATCTGACATCATCAGGAGAAAAGAGAGAGAACTGTTGTGTGCTTTACAGCACAGAGCTGAATCCAGATCAGCCATCTGTTTGTGCTGGATATTCACCACTGGTTCACTGACAAGCTTCTCCCTGTCAACATGTTCAGCAATTCAAGGAGTACTGAATTGCACCATAAACACTCTTCCTTTATTCTTTATGAGTCTGCTGAAGAGAGCATGTTGCACCATTTCCTACCTCTAGAAAAAGCAAAGGGCCTGGGATGCTGATGGCAATGGCCAAACATTTCTGGATTCAAGGCTCCTACAGAAGCTTTGCCATTCCTCAGTGTAAGCAAAAGCACGTGGTATGGTTCACTGGAGTCCCTGTAAGTTACAAATCCAACATTAAAACCTAAAAATAAAGGTATTTCATCTAGCATGGCACTTGTGAAAAAGGAAAATAACGCTGCTTCATTGATCTAAAATAGTTTCAGCTTTCTGTGAGTCTTCCACCCTCCTGTGACTCTTGTACTGCTGCTATAGAACAATGGTGGAACCAGAATAAATCAGACTCTGTGCAGTATCTGTTCCCCACAGCCAGTTAGTACCTCTGTCTGTAGAATACACAGTAATAAACTACAGGGATCACCTAGCAGCAGTTTGTCTTAGAATTTGCTTAATCCACTGGGCATCCTGAACTTCATTCTCTTTCAAGCTACGTTCTGTAACTTGCAGAGAACTTTTACAGCCTGTGGAGTTGAAGCCTAATTTTTGTTCTGAACACCTGTGTGGTATCTACAACAGCAGCCTGAACAGTTGCCTAAACAGTGATATACAAATAGTATCAGTCTCCATTTTCTGGGAGCAAAGATGTGAGCACTGCCCACAAGGGGAATTTCTACAGTGGGTCCTCATGTTCACACGTAGCTCAAACTAGAGGAGAGCTGGCTAGATTTTGGGCTCATTCTAACATCATGATCAAAAGGGGAGCGAGAGCTTATTTAAGGTCCTTCTCACTCAGTGAAACTGAACAGAATGTGCTGACTTCAGAACTGTAATTGTCCAAAAGTTATACTTCTTTCTTATACATCACCTTCTTAGGCAGAAATGAGATGCTAAAAGAAGCCAGTGAAAGTATCTCTTGAAAATTTTTACTGGAGACAATAATAAAAAGCTATAGCAAAGCCTAGCATTTTTTATTTCTAACGTTGCTTTAGAAAGATTTTTTATATCTGGTAGATATGCACTGCAAAAGTGTCTAAGAGAAGTTCCATCCTCCTGCTCTTTTGAAGCAGCTTCTGATACCACACTTGAGAAGTGAATAAGGATGTAAAAAGTGCATTTGATCAGCACTGTAACTGCTGCTATGACCTTACTTGATCACAGTCTCTAGTGGTTTCAACTTCCTACAACCTCCACAAAGAGATTTCTGAAGCAGTGACATACTCCATGTAATAACAAACATATCAAAAGAATTTGATGGGGAAAAGAGTTACTGAAAATATAAAATCACAGTATTGCCAAATTAGTAAAGCATATTTCAAGGCAATTTACTAAAGATGGAGATATGATATGCATTCCATAGAATGATGGAATACACTGAATGGGAAGAGACACATCAAGATCCTCGAGTCCAACCCCTGGGCTTGCATAGGAGACTCCAAAAATCCCACCCTGTGCCTGAGAGCGTTGTCTGAACGCTCCCTGAGCTCTGTGAGCACGGCCCTGTGGAGCCTGTTCAGTGCCTGGCCATCCTCTGGGGGAAAAACATTCTCCTGCTATGCAGCCTCAACTTCCCTGACACAGCTTCAAGGATGTTCCCTTGGTTCCTGCCACTTTTTCAGGTGCAGTTTATCAGGGGAAATAAAGGCTACTTCACCTTTCTTTGGAGGGAATAGGCGGCCTTGGCCTTTTAAGTATCTTGATTACTTGTTTTTCCTTTACATTTTAGAAAGCTTTTTGGATGGTCTATCATTGCCCTCTCTGGAAAAGCCAACTACAAATAGGAAGCTACATCTTGAGCAGCATAATAGTATTCCTTATCATATAGTTTTGTTTAAACAAAAACCACTGCAAAACCCAAAAGCAGGCTAATCACATGAGGGTTTTCTAATGCTCACCACCAAAAGGAGACAAAAATAACACTGCAGTGGTTTTCAGTAACCTGAGAGGTTAATTGCCACATAGCAAGGAATGGGAGGATCCAAATTCTTTTAATTTAACCACCAATTCTACCTCCTTACTGGAGGCAGAGCAAAGTTCTTATGCCAACAGAATGTTTGTCAAAAGTCAAAATGATTTATCACAGATTTTACTCTTCCTTTCCCCTCAGTTGAAGTTGTTTGGTGGTAAATCTTTCTGGGTAAAACATTTTAGTTAATGCTTAGAAAACTTTATTTCAAAACTTTTTCACTGAGAAGTCATTTAAAATAATATTATGAAATCTCATTGTCCATTTTTTTTTGTTTCCTAGGAAGAGTTGATACAGTATTTAATTCTGAATTTTTAAAGAATAGGTTGTTTAACTTAAAATCTCATATTGTCTTGCCCTCATCACCTGCCTGAAATTTCCCTGCATGTATCTGCTAAAGATCAGGGAATATCATTGTTTCTGAAATGAAACAAGAAGATTTGTATTTCTGCAAGCTCTGCTCATCTGAGTGAAAAAACAGAACATGACAATGAAGAATCTGTTAAGTGCTTTGTTCCAGTCACAGCTTCCATCTCCAAATACCTAATCCAATAATTAATTTGTAAGCAGGTTCTAAACAAAGTTCTGTATAAATTAAACCTCATGGAGCTGGGACCCATTTGTTCCCTTTAATTTGATTTACTCTGTAGATTGGAGAGAGAGATTGAAGCAGTTACCACATACTTATTAAGGAACATGGAAAAGACTACGCCTGAAATGGAGAACTTTGTTGTTTTACTGGGATTGTTCTTTTTTACTGTTCTTTGAACTCTATTCTGCCCTTTAAAATACACTAGTTAAGCAAAAACTATTACTGACAATGCAGATGAGCACAGTCATGAAGATACAAGAAAATACCTCTGCCACTCAATTTAATTTAGCAAAATTTATTGCATTTGAAGGTTCTTTAATCCTGTTTATTGTCTCAAATAATAAACAGCGCCCTGCTGGGCTGTTGCTGGTTTATGGAGTTTTAGACAGTGGGTGCACTGACGCTGGAATTTGCACGCGCTGCCAATTCTGATAGGATTTGAGCTGGTTACTGTGTAGATTATGGCAGCACTGTTCAATATAGCTGAGGACTTGATGTTTCGGAAAAGGGACACACATTACCAGGAAATAATTTGGGGGTTTTACCTTAAAGAGCATTCACTTGAAGCAAAAGCCGTGTGAATGTATTGTAATGTGCAGGTATCTTGGTTTAGGCAAAGAGCCTTGCTTCCAATGGTGTGCAAGTAGAAGAATAGTTTTTTCTTGATACCAAGCATAAATAAAAAAATGTGGGTGGGGTGGGTGGAGTGGAGATGTGACAGACTATATCTAAAGTCTAGAAAGGTGTTCTGTGGTGAAGATCAGGCATTGATTGTAAGAAGTGGCAAAATATTTATTGGGGTTTTTCAACTGTCCTTTCAGGGGTTATACTCATGCCTTTCTGCTATCCAGTATTTGTTTAGATTAAAATTGCTAAGATGCCATGAACAATGTTATTTTAGCATAAATGTTTTTAACTGGACAAGAAGTGTGTTCAAGTCACAGTTTCTAGTAATATCTTTCAGATCTTGGCCTTACTGTGGATGTTCAGTGAGCTCAGATGATTTTATTTGTTACCTGCTGATTCTCTTATTCTGCTGATTCTGTGTATTGCATTGTGTTCTACACAGAGGAAAGTTGTCTTTTTAAAAAAAGAAATCTGCTTAACTTTTTGTACACACAATGATCACCAAAATATTAATTCTGTACATGATAAAATATTGCCAAGACCCGAAACCAGGATTTTGGTTCACTCATGGATAGCTTCTGAACACCTACACATTCTCTATCTTGGTGTCTTGTTAACCTTGTTTCTAAAGTTCTAATTGGGACACTGTAAACAATTGGTGATGATGGTATTAAATAAACTTTCAAAGTGGCTGGCTAGTGATTGGACTGATAAAATATGGATTAGATTCACAATAACGGGATAGAAAGGTCTTTTATTTTCTGACACGTTCAAGTTTATGAAGATGTTATGTCACATTGTATCTTATCACATTATGTTAATTTAGCACTGTGTAAGATTTTGATGTGATGTGCCTTACCTCATTATAATGTTTTCCAATTTCAGAGAAGTTTGTTACCAAGAGGCAAAGACTTTGGTCATTTGATAAAATTTGACGCTAATGGAGTGGCAACATTTTACAGGCTACACGAGTAAAACGCATTGTTTGTGTGTGTGTGTGTGTGTGTGTGTGTGTGTGTGTGTGTGTGTGTGTATACACAACTATATAGTTTGAAAAGTAATTGTAGGAATGGGCTTTATGCTTCCCAGTAAGAAAAGTCACTGTCTCTTCTGGTTTCCAGACTGGATGTTAAAACCTCTGCTTGATCTTGCCAGACTTCCACAAAGGTCAGGTAAGCTGTCTGAAGAGGAAGAGTCAGCTGCTTTGTTTTTCAAGTTTAAGGTAATTTATTCTTTTTTCATGTCCTCAGTGTACATATTTTTTGTCTGAGTCATTGGCAACCAGAATTACTTCATATGAAATCGGCAGGCATCTTGCAGAAGTGGCCTTGGGAGCCAGTCCTTATTTGTTTAGTTTTAGCTAATAGCCATGTGTATACACAGTTTAAGGAAAACAACAGTAATTTAAGTGACAGAAAAGGGGAATTAATTCAGACCCTGAAGCAAGAACAGTCCTTTCTTTTGATTATAGTTCTGGTGTCTAAATCTGAATCCAGCATGCCCTGCATCTTTCTCTATTAGTGAGCTGTCAGATATCTCAGGGTGAAATTTATCTCCCTTCCTGTTACCAGCAAAAAGCAGAGCTAGGATAGAGATACTGTATAAAAAAGGAATTATTCTATCTATTATTTTTTTTTAATATAAACCCAGCTCACTCCTCTTCTTTCTGCAAAAACTCCCCCCCTCCTCCTGCGTTTTATGTTGTCATGTTGTTCCTACCTTTAATCCCTCTTGAGACATGAGCAGGCCCTTAGCAGTTGTGTTCCCACACTCAGCAGTCTGGAGTGTGGAGCTGCATGCATTAGATACATACTGCAAAAAAGCAGAAAATCTTGCAACAAAAGAGCAGATTTTTGGGAGACAGTATTCAGAAGCAAGGTTATTTTGTTATGTGCTGAGCAACACCATTGTATGAATCAAAAAAAAATAGGTCCTGTCCTGAGGGATAGATGGTCTCTGAACTGCAGCGCTGTAGCACAGACAGTGTTTCCATGGATAAGAGGCACCTAATTTATACTTCCTTTCAGGAACCCAAAAAGGCACTTCATAGCACTAAGTAAAAAGTTGAAATGCGAATAAGTAAAAGAGACTTGGTTGCAAAATAACATGAGCGGAACTTGGATTGGACTGACATTGTGAAACATTTGTGCAGAGCAAAATTTCTTCGTGGATGTTGCTTGTATTTTGGCATTTGTAATCAACTGCTGTGGACTAAAGAACAGCTTTGCTCTTGCCTGCAGACCGTAGAATTACTGGGAGGGAAAAGTTGTGCAGGTTGCAAAGCGAATTTTAATGGTTACTGGTGAATAGGACTGTAATGAAGGGATAAAATCTATTGGTCAGAAAAGTGAATTGTGTGTACAGCCAGCAGAGGTTCCCTTTTTTGTGAGATTTAAGCACATCAGCCAACCAACAGGAGTGTGTGTGTCTTCTCTGACAATGGCAAAAGTCTTTAGCCAGTCTTTAACCCAAATGAGGGTTGTGTTAATTAACACATTAGTGTTGAGCTGGTGGAAGTAGCTGAACTGAATCTGTCCAACAAGACTTGAGGATATGCAAGTATGTGTTTTTTGAGATCTATGTGCTTTCTGAAAGTAGTATCTTATACAATCATGAGTATATTGGAATGCTTCCCAAGAAGGTTGCAGCATTATAAGAAGAAAATAGAAGCTAATAAAATTAGAACTATTGTAAAATTAATGTTTCCTGTTATGACCATAGACACAGATCACTTGAACTCTAAGATAATCAGTTTTAGAACTTTTTTCCTTCCTATCCTCACCATGTTTGCTTCATGCCCATCATCTTGCCAATCCCAGATATTTTCCTTCACCTTTTAGAGAAAAAGACAGTAAGTACTATTTTGCTAGCTCTTTTTTTTCGTTATGCTGTCTTTTTCAGTTTGTTCATATCATTATTTTCTCCCTAACTTGATCTCTGTGAGACAGCTGAGCTCAGAGGATACTCGAAGTGCACAATTAATGGCAAATTATCAGTCAGCACAAGGGAGTCTGGAGTCAGTAATAACCAGGGGAAAAAGAAACTGGGTACCTACAGGAAAAAACAGAATTTTTTAGCGCTCAATTACTGGTCAATGCCAAGAGCAGCCAGTAAAAGGGGATATTAAAAATGTTATTGAATTTAATTTTCTAATTTTTTTTAATATTCAATTTAATTTTGAATTTATCTTTTATTAAAATATGATCTAAATTAAGCCACTGCAATTACAAGGGAAAATAAGGCAATCAAACTATAGTTGCTTTGGTGTATTTATAGTAATTCTTTCTTTCTGTATATATAGGGTTGAACTTGGAAAATTACATACTTATGTTGATGAGATGGTAATAAGCGGTAAAAATAAAACTTGTGGTAGATCTAAAGTTCCTCATGGACTGTAGCATTTGAAGAACATAATGCTAGTGGTCGAAGTTTGCCTCTCTGTTCATGATCTTGCCTTCTCCTTACAATATCTTATACTTGATGATTCTAACAGGAGCCTGAAAACTGCGCTACAAAGACAGGGATGCTGAGACAGGGAGGGATTTGTGTCAAATGTTATGCCTAAGTTGTTTCACCACCATTTTAACTAGTTCCTACCTTGTCAGGTTTTGAGTTTTATTTGTTCATGTTTTCTGTCCTTTTAGATAAATGTATTTTCAGCCTTTTTGAAAAGGGCGGGACTGGTCTTTTGTTCCAGTTTGGGACTGACCTCTAGGGAAAC
Source organism: Fringilla coelebs (assembly GCF_963513975.1). NCBI lineage: Eukaryota > Metazoa > Chordata > Aves > Passeriformes > Fringillidae > Fringilla > Fringilla coelebs. Next base: position 118,509 of record NW_028167588.1, on the reverse strand, counting down.
TATGCCCTGGATAGATGCTCTTTCTGCTCTCTGTATACTTGGCAATGTTTCATACCAGAGGCCACAGCTGCAGCCAGGTTGTTGGTCACCAAGAGGATGTTCCCAGTTTGTGCAAGCAGCACTGTCAATATTGGTTTATAGTGTTACCTAATGTGAGACCCGGATTTCAACTCTAAGTCCAAGAGCTCCTTTTCTCAATGAATTTGTGTCATGAAAACAGAATGCACTGCTGAGGTGAATTCCATGTTCTGTTATCTAATACAGCCTTCTTTTTTCCCCTGAATCTAGGTTCCCTTAGGTTGGTTAGGTAAAACTTGCCCACACAGTTAAGTGTCTTGTTACCGTATGGTCCTATGGAACATATTTCTCTGATAGACTTACACCTGTCTGAGAAAGTCACCCCAGACTCCTGTGAACCTTTTAGAGTGGGCATTAACTTGATTAATGGTGTCAAATGGTTTAGAGGGGTCCAGAAGGGTCAGAGTGGTGCTTGCTTATCATCTGTTGATGTGAGGAGGCCATCTGGTAATCCTTTGTCTGCCCAGAGCCTGGCCTGAATCCAGGCTTTAGGACAGAACACTGGATTTAGCTGTGAGCCCTTCATTAGCTCTTAGCTTGTTTTCCAATGACCTTTAATCAAAATGATATTAAGTAGCAGTTTGGCTGTGATCCATGTATTCTTGTTGCTTTTCATGAAGGAAAACTCTCACTTCTTGGAAATACGTTTTTGAAGGATGAAAGTAAAATTTCCTCTCCAAGTCAGACGCTTGCACCTATGAAGAGCTAGAAGGGAAAGGTAGATATTATCTTGTTAGGTGCATGCTCTGAGTCCAGTGCTGTGGGCTTAGGACCTTTCTGAGCCTAAAGTGCTGTCTTTGACTTTTCCCACTGGATTTTTCCATTTCTTTTTGAGCCACTGTACTACAAGCACTTCCACAGTAGAACTCTATATTCTAGAAATAAGTTTGTTCCTGCTAATTTTGCACGACTCTCGGTTCTTATTTTGGGACAGAGAACAATAATTTCTTCTCATACTCTGTACATTACTCAACACTTCAGTCTGTGAATTGAAAATGTTTTTGCTGTTGTCTCTGAAGTTTTCTATTGATAGAGAAGAATTAATGTCTCACATAATCCACACCCTTTTCATTTTGCATGCTCAGAGAAAGGCAAGATAATGTCTTACTTTTGATGTAGGCTGATGATAGGTGAAAAACTCCGCTGGCAGAATAAAGCAACTTCTCAAAGGTTTTTGATGTCAAGCCTTAAAAATGTCTTTGCTTGCGCTGGCCTTGTTATATTCCACACCTCTTCATAAAAGCAGTTCATTTTAGTTGTGGGAATTATTTATTCTGCATTCCAAAGCTCTGTAATCCCGTGAAGGTGGTTCAGCTTTACCTACTATCCAATTGGGAGCCCAGTGGGGTGGATCTAGCAAGGCATCCACACAGAACTGGGAAGACGTCTGAATTTCTCTGTGGAATGCATGGATGTTCTCTTTCAGAAGTGAGGGGGAAGACACTGTAATTTTCCAAAGAAAGAAAATTCTTAAAAATTCTGGTATTTCATCTTGGCATTCTTTCATCCAGAATGTCCCGCCTGCTGACTCTTTTTTTCAAGTGTACAAATGTGTAATTAATTTTCACCCCCCCACGCCTCCAAGCAAGCCCTAAACACAGACTCCTGTTTTTCATACAGATTGGAGATTGCTACAGTTATCCCAGTGAACACGAGATTAACTTCACTTTACACAGATGATTCAAAAATGCTATGCCCTCATACCAAGCACTGATCTCTTGCTCAACAGCTGTCCTGTGAAGTTAAAACAAAAGCTTAGCTTTTGCATTTGGAAGTGGGCATGAAAAGAAACCTGAACACAAATATTTATTCAAGAAACTTAAGTAAGAGTGAGCAGCTCTTTCTGTAGCCGAAGACACTGAGAACTTCCTGTCTGACAGAAGAGTTATTTTACATGGTAATCCAGAACCCCGTGTTGCATGACATACAAGGATAGTGCAATATGACCTTCCAGAAATTTAAAAAGGAACCACAAAGTTCACTTACTCGCTTTTCAGCTGTAGTTACTGAACTCTTGCAGTTCAAACAGCTGAATTTGGCAAGTCCCTGTATTTTGCATTCTACTTCCTCTGCTTTTTTTCCCAGTGAAAACACCAAGGGAAAAATTGACTTAAAGCAGTTGAGGATGACCCCTATAAAATTTTTCTACTGTGCAAGTTTTGAAAATGTTTGCTTGACATACTGAGATTTTTACTTTCCCTTCTTTCATACTCTGAGTAAAGAAAAAAAGGGAGAATATTAGGGAGACAGTATTTTCTTTCTTTTCTGAAACTTCAGTGAGAGGAAACAAGTCAATATATAAGTATTTTGCAGGTTGTATTTTCACTTCAAACTACAGTGCAAATATAGTTGTTAATTTTTTTTTAACCTGGCATTTGTGTTAGAGTTGCATTTATTACAATTTATGAAAATTTTGAATAATATACTGTGATGAAAACCTTTCTTCAAGAGAGTTTGAGTTTTTAAAGAAAGATTTACTTAAAATTTAATACTTAGTAGTGTCTCTCTCTAAAATTGAGTTAGATGGAGTGAAAATTCAGTTTAACAAAAGACTATCTGAGCTGTAAAAACCTGTTGGAGATCTGAGTGCTCAATAAACCTTCTGAATCAATTAAGTCACTCTAGTAAAGATTTTGAATTTAAATTTGCTTTCTATATTCAGGTTTTTTTCCTTATTCCATCTGTTTAACAGCCCTTTTGACAAATATATTTTTATATAAATTCAGCAGAAAGAATATAAAATGCAGTATGAGATCCTTCACCTCAAAAACCCTGGTACAGACCAGGCATGGCAGGTGTGAATCTGTTATTGTGGCTTCCCAGAGAGGGAAAGAGGAGCTTTGTTTCAGGACACAAGAAATCCTGCATGCAGTGGCTCCTGCACACATCCATCTTTTCAGGAGGGGTGTGGAGAAGGGGAGAATTTGGGCTCTCATGTGAACCATGTCCCTGTGGCCCAAAGCACTTCCCCTTGTCCTGCCTACCCTGGGAGGGCTGGCTGCTGGGTGGTGATCCATCTGTCCTGATCCTGGATTTAAACTATCTGCTTTTGCCTTTATATAGAGTGGTTCCACTCCCAGCTTGGGCAATGGCTTAATGATTGTACAGGAGGGTGTTGGCTACCATGGATAAAAATACAGGTTATGTTTCGTAGAGGTCTTCACTGTTAGCAGCACAGTTTTGTAAAAAGGGGATGGAGCGTAAGGGAAATAGATGATGCTTTATATCCTTTTTAGATTTGGGGTGTTTGTTTGGGGTTTTTTTTTCTTGATTTTACTAGCTGAGAAGCAAAATATGCACTGAAATGATGGGCTAATGAGAATTTCTGCTGCATTTTTCCAGAAGTATGACTTCAGCTGTAATGAAATTTGATGTGATAAAGATGGCTTGTTTTGCAGTATGAGGTCAAATGGTCCCTGTGGTGTCTGGTGCGAGAGTGCACAAAGCATGGCCTCCTTTCAGTCTGTGCTTCCCATACTCAAAGGATTGCAGATAAGACTATGGGGACGATGGAAACTCTTGTATCAAATCATGTTGAATCATACACCTGCCTTATGTGGTAAGGCCTTATGTGTCCTGCTTTTTTCCTCCTTTTTTTTCCTGTTGCTTTCTTCCCTTGCTCTCTTTGTAAGATTTTGTTCATGTTTTAAAATTTAGCTATTCACTCAAATCCTTGTGGGAAAATAAAAAGCCAAACAGAGTTCGAAAAGTCACGGAAAGGACTAGATCACATTTAATTCTTTTTATATAGTAGAACAAAGGATCAAAAATCCTCTTTTTCTACATCAAAATTACTCTGTGCTCCTGTGGATTTTACTTGTTTCACAAGCTACAATAATTCTTGGGTTTTTTTTTTTTTAATGGCAACAAAAATAATTCTTTCTGTATGATGATGGTGTGTTAGACCTATCAAAAGGGAAGTGTAAAACTCTTTGTCAGGGCAAATTCTTCTAATACCACCTGAAGTTGGATTTGTTGTACTCCAGAGAGTAATAAATTGCTACCTTTTTATTTGGGCAGGTGTTCTTAGGAAGATCAGCATCACACTTCAGGCAGTGAGAAGGGATATTTACATCATGTGTGCCACATTGCCAGCCAACCATATTTTGTTAGAGTATACCCAGTTTCACAGCTTTCCCTGTAAATTTTTAATAGGAAAAGTAGCAGGACCCAGCACATTAGTGCTCCAGCATTGCAGAATGAGTTTGGAAACTGCACTAGGGTTGCTAGCAAAATTTTTTCAAATACCTAGGTAATTGCTGTTAATAAGTCAGTTCTAAGAAGGCACTGGATGGTTTTAACAAACAAGCACGTGGCAGTCGTAGGATAACAAAGTGTCATTTGACTATAAATATTTGGGTGGTGAGTAGTTGTGCAGTCCTAGTCAAACTCTTCTTCTGCAAGACAAAGTAAGATTTGATGCCTTAAGTTTTAGCTTTCATATTTTTCAGATTCTGTACTGTTTTAGTGTGTAACTCTGAACTTCATATCAAGCGTTAATAAGTTCTCTTCACAGGGTAGTTAGACAAAACAATCCTTTTCCAGCTTGAGAACCAAGGACAACTGTTACAGCTACAGCCCCAAAAAGCATCAACAGCGGTGAATTGAAGAAAGCAACAGGGAGGATGGAACTTATTAACCTGAAGCTGTAACTAGACAATTAACCCCAATATGTAACTGGACCAAAATTTATAAAAGCGTGAAAACTTGTGACCATCGTCCATCTTGTAACCATCCTGGGTCCATCCTGGGTGTAGCCCTGGGCAAACTCCTGTACTGCCAAGGTGTATCCTTTTAAGGCCTTTTAATAAATACCTACTTTATTCTCTTGACTCTGTCTAATCTCTGCTCCAGATCAGCCTCTCTAGGCATCGAGTCCTCTTCCTGCAGACATTGCTCCGTGTGATCTTATCTTCACATTTGTTTGTGTGTCTGTTAGAAGTTGTGTGCTAAAGTGCTGCTAATTTAGCTCAAGTTTTGGCGCTCCTAGAGAAGAGAAGTGGTGTAAAATGAGCATAGCCACAGAAGGGGGGAGAGCTACTTTTCCAAGGTTTGTTTCCAGCGATTGCAGACCTCTGCTGCTTGGAGTAGTTAATGAGCTAATGTTACCTGCTCTTATTCCAGGGCAGCAAAACTTGAGGCAGATTAGTTTATCAGTACAGTGCAGTATAGTCTTAAAATAAATATTTTCATGGAGGTGGATTTTGCCCAAGATAGCCACTGAAATGTTCATCCAATGCAGTAGTGTCAGTTTGCTGGTTTTTCTGCTATCACTGCTTTTACTGATGTGAGGAAGAGCATTGCTATGCCATTTACAGTACCTGAATTAATTTTTTTGTTGTCTATGACTATTTCATTGACTTGAATTCTCTTCTTTCTCAGTTAGTCCTGCTCTGCCCTGTTCAGTAGAATACCTTAAATATCTACACAATTTATGATACATTCCCTTTTGTGAAAAAAACAAGGGTCGTCTTTATGTCCCTAAGTGCACGGTAGCTGAAGGGGACAAAAGTCATCAGCTCTTCTGCTGAAATTGATGGCATTGACTCGGCCTGCTTCAGTCATCCAGTGTGTACTCAGCACGTGTCACGTGCAAATAATGAAATGTGAGCTGGGAAACTGCCCCCATTAAACATACCTTGGAGCTTATGGAATGCAACTGCCAGGTTTTGCTCAATCAGGGATTCTGTGTGCTTTAATAACAGCTGCCAGTGCACACACTGGTAGGTGTAAACTGCCATCTTGTACCACTCAAGTTTCCCCACAACAAGTAGTCTGGCTTACAAGGTCATTTCCAGAAAATCCTGCAGGAGAGGAACAGTATATTTTAAATGTCATTACTTTTCAGTGCTTTGCCATCATCTGATGACAAAAGTAATTATTCTTGGAAAATTTTGTTCATTTAAACAGTAATTCTTCAATATCTCATGTTGAGAGTATTCTCAATGGGATCAAATAATTCCTTATAATATTAATCGGTGAGGAGAATGAAATCATCCTCAAGAGCATAATTACTGGTACCTCAACTAGTATGCAGCAGAAATTATTCTCAGGTACAGAGAGGTATGGATGTCTTCAAAGGGCATCATTAAAGGCAGCAGATGAAGCTGAAATTTATGATCTTGGTATAGTGACTTTGAACAGAAAGCAGTGAAGTCACTGAGCAAGTTGCAAATCATCCATGAATTTATGAATCCCATCTCCCTTTCTCACCAAAGTCTAATTGTGAGGAAGAGCCCCAAATATTGTCTGTTTTTCTGTTCTGCTGAAAAGGCAACTCACTATTCAGTGGTCTTCACCATCTAGAGGTCTTGACATGCTCAGTGAAAGGAAGGGACAAGGGCAGCTCTTTTGGGTTCAGACAATTCTGCCCCGCATGAGAGATGTGGAATTGGGAAGAGGGTGTTTGAGAGGGAAAATCCAGCTCAGGCCCTCTGCATAATCAGGAAAGGCAGGTGTTCCTGCTTTTGCTCACTGCAGCCATCACCTGAAGTGCTAATAATTCTGTTTTTCAGAGCAGGCAGTTTCTTCCATCTCTAAATTAATAAACTTAGTAAACCATATCCAGCATGATCTTTTGTGGAAAGTTTCATCATTTATACTGGTACTTACAAGCCCAATAAGCTCTCTAATTACAGTACAGTAACAGGGATGTGTGCTATCTACTGGCAGTACAGTAGAGCTTTCCTTGGCAATATAAAAGTCTGTCCAGACACATAACATGTATGTTCCAGTTTTGTTGCACCTTGGTATGTAACACTTCACAGTGACAAATATAAATCCCAGTTCTGACTGGATTCCTAGCCAAAAGCAGTAGTAAGTTTTGTTCTTTCATACAATTTGGGATGCCTCTTATGAGATACATTTTCTAATAAGACTCCAGGTGCCTTGTGTGCAAGGCGAGTTCTAGAGGTGCTTTAGCACAGCACTAAAAGTTGCACCAGATGACAGGTCCTTATTTTCATTTCATCTTCCATTCTCACTGGGGCACTGTGCTCTCCTGTGCTTTTCTCTTGCTTTATGCTTCTCAGCTGTCACAGAGAAGACAAACTTTCGTTGCTTACCTTTGGTGCTAAAGCTTGGGAAGGGACCTTGTTTCGTCTGAAGAAATGTATGTTGAGCTTCTCAAGTTGCTCATTATGCAATACAGTTATTATGCTCACTGCACTCGTCATCCTTGGTCTTTAAGTGCATGTATAGATACAGAACTTTGTGAAGTTTCTGAACTGCATTCATGATAATCTCTCAGCTGGGTGCTGAAGCTGCTGAAATTTGCACATAGTAGGGTGCGCATTTTCCCAGTTAAGGCAAAACCTGTTTTTAAGGATATTTTTAACAGTTCTTTGCTCAGTATTAAACTGTTAGTTTTTTAATAGGAAGAGGAGACTCCAGCTGCATCAGGGTTATTGTAGAAATTACTGTATAATTTTATGACTTGTATTGTTCAGCAAGCCTGACAAGATGATATTAATGCTCTCTTCTGGTCATAAATTCTGTAAGATGCGTAGATACCACATGGTTATATGTTGGCATAAATATGCTGATGGATAGAGCTGTAATTAATTTTTAGACATTTCTTGTAATTATTCCAGTGATGGATGCCTATATGTGTCCATAATCTGCTAGAGAAAATGTCCCACTCTATTACTGCTTCTTGTTAAATTTAACAGCTGCAGAGTCTGAAGTTGTGGTTCTGCTGTTGCATTTTTGTTCTACAAGTGTACTTGTGGATCCACTGCAATAACAAGCTGGACTGCACACTAAAGCGTGGAGTTGGGTCCTAGGCATCACAGCCTAGTATGATGCCTGGTGCTTGAGAAGGGTTCTTTGGAAGGGCAGGCTAGTGGGGCTGCTGATGTTGTTAGATCATGGATCTGAAGTGCCCCAGGTGGAAACAACAGATGGGTGAAGAGGTAGACCTTCAATTTTGAGGCTGAGCATTGTTTCCTGAAGGTCTGGTTCAGAATTTTGGGAGGATACACAACTTCTCTTGTCCTCACTGAGAAGTTGTTTGTGCTGCTGTTCTACACTAGGTTTTAACTACCAGCGCATCCCAGGTTTTCAAAGGAAGGAGTAGTGACCTCATGACAAGTTTGTGTTGGCCTATATATTTTTTTAGTTGAAAAAACTATGGTGTATATATTTTATGCTGTGCTGTCAAAAATTTCTTTGGAGATGCAAGAGATAAAAGCTGGTCAACTTACACCTTTTTATTTTGCTGTGGCTCTTGACAAAAGCAAAGATATCATCAGGGCAGCAGCACTTCAGTTGCTTTTCATTGCTTTGATGTATTTTGTAAGTGCCAACAGCTTTTAGAAGTAGGACTGTTTCAGCCAGAACATTAGGAAAAGGGATGTATGTGGAGCCTCTAGGAGGATTACTACCAGGTATTGCTGTTCTATCTGAGAAAGGAAGTGAAGAAAGAAGATGATGGTGGTGAACTTCATCCATGCAGAATGGAATCAAACCTTGTATAATTTGAACTACTACTGGACTGAATGAATGAAGTTCAGAGAATAAATGTGGACCATGTCCTTTTATATATTTCCCCTGCAGAGGGAATAACAGGAAATACAAGGGAAAGAGATCAGCCATCTGACAGCTTTTGACCCATGGTGGGCTTTTTGCCATATATATTTTGGCAATCTCACACTCATTCTGTCTGATTGCCATATGGTGAATAAAGCATTTCCATTTTCTAAAGCATGGAAAAGATCTCAGTATTCCATGAAGGAGTTTTGCACAAGCATCACTGTTTCCTGAGCAAAGAATGCATCTTTCTCTTCCCTTCAACAAAAAGGACTTGAAATTTGCCACTTCAAATGAAAATTTGAATACTGAAGCATTAAGTTGATGGAGATTAGCAAAGCACTCCATGTTAGCAAATTGTGTACTCTTCAGTGTGCGGCCTTTGTCAAAGCTTTCTCTGCCAATAAAATGCTGTGTCCAAAGATGCACTTACCTTGGAATTTAGAAAAAATAGTGATCTTTGCATTTGAACGGCTGGGAAGCCCTAGAGAAAAACACTTGCTCATCTTTCTTTCTGATGCTTAATTCCATAGGGTGTATATTTATAACCTTACTGTTCTAATAAACTTAAACAACTAGCCCTGAAAATACCTGAAGTGTGACTTTGTTGCAATTTATCCTTCTTGCTGAAAGGGATTAAATAATATAAATCAAGGGTTAGTGGAAGCATTGCCTTGGATTTTAGATGATTTTCAGGACCTCTTTTAGATGGCTCTCTTTGAATTTCTTCGTTAAAAATGTTCTGGAGGAGGAAAAATATCACTTGGGATCCATCTCTTATTCTGTGAATGTTGTGCTGATGGCAACAGGATACAATGGGTGTCAAAAGAGCCAGGCGCAAGAATTGCTGTCTAGGTGCACAGCAGCACTGTGCACAAGTTCAGGTCCATGTGCTATTTGGTGAGACTGGTGCCAGTGACAGCACTGGTCATATATGACATGAGGACTGGAGAGAAAGCCTAAACTTGTCTGCCATCTCTCACCCTATCTATCTATCTATCTATCTATCTATCTATCTATCTATCTATCTAAAAAAGGAAAGAGGAGAAAGGAACACGATATGAAAAATTCTCACCCTTGTTGACAATTAGTAGATATGCTAATAATTTTTAAATTTGGTTCTAATTTTTATTGCTGGTAAATGATTCTTCTCTTTTAACTTTGGTAAAATGTTTTCCCAGGCAAGCCTCAAATTTCTGGCTATATATGATTCGAACATATAGAACATTAAAGCATTTTTAGAGGTAGGTTAATAACTTTTTGACACAACAACAATAACTTACAGAATTTTTTCAGCGCAAAACTTTTTAAAACAATTTTGACCAGTGCAAATTTAGAAAACATAGTCTCTGCTTCCAGCTGTCACTCAGTTCTTTGTGTGTTCTTCTTCTGGCATCTTCTGCTGCTCGCGGATCAGCTGTGGCTTGACATTCTTTGCAGGGACCCATTGAAGACCTGCATTTGTAGAAATGCTCGCAAACCCCTGCCCCCAAGTCACAAGAGGATGGGGTACTGAAATTTGTCCTGTCTCTGGATCCTTTATGAAGGCTGGTGGCCTTTCCTCGAGCTTTGCTTGACTGGTATTGCTGAAATGTCTGAAAATTGGTGGTACCTGCTCCATAAAAGAATTACTTAAGAAATTAAAAACATATTCAGCCTCTCTATTGTAGACAGCATTTCTGTCCCTCCCTTTTGCCTTTCAAGGATCATTTTCAGTGATCTGTGTGCTCTTTCTACAATAGGTTGGCCTGTGGGAGAATGTGGAATACCTGTGGTGTGTTTGTTTGATTGATACCCCAGGTTTTGAAAAACTTGCAATTTGTTGGAAACGTAGGGTGGTCCATTGTCCATTTTGACTTCTTGAGGAATGCCTAGGGATGCAAATGCTCGTAAGAAATGTTTAATTACATCTCTACTCTTTTCTCCTTGATGTGCAGAAGTGAGAATTGCTCCTGAGAATGTGTCTATTGATAAGTGTGTAAGTTTGAACCGTGCAAATGACTGATATTGAGTTATGCCAGTTTGCCATATCTGCAGGCTATTTAAGCCTCAAGGGTTAACCCCTTTTGCTATTGCTGGTATGGTTAATTTTTGGCAATCTGGACACGATTGAACAGTTGCTTTTGCCTGATTCTGAGAGATGTTAAATATTTTTGCTAAGGCAGGTGCATTTGAATGATAGAAAGCATGGCTCATTCTGGCTTGTTCGATAGCATTGAGAAGTGTATTCTGTATTGACATTGGTAACAAATCAGCCATGGAATTGCCTTCTGCTAAGAAACCTGGAAATGAAGAATGTGAATGAATGCGCATTACGAAGTAAGGTTCCTGTTGAATAGAAAGAAGGAAGATTGGAAACCCCTTTCAGCATAGATCCTTCTGCTCCCTCCACTACACCTGCAACATAGAATGAATCAGTTACTAAATTAAAAGGAAGTGTGAATTTTGAAAAGATCTGTATGACTGCCATTAACTCTATTATTTGTGAAGAACCATCTACTTCCTCAATTTCTGATTCCCATTATTTGGTCTCTGGATTTTGCCAAGCAATCACAGATTTTTTCTTACTTCCTTGAACTGTCTGTAAAAAATGTGATTGCATCTAGGGGTGCATGACTTCTTAAGGGCTTATGAATTAATATTAAAGAATAATTTAGTAGCTCATGTTTGGGACAATTGACTGAAATTTTTCCTGTACAGTTTTCTAAGGCAAATTGCATGACCTCTGAATTTTGAATTAACCATTTCAAATAGATGGATGTGACAGGCAGAAAGATTTCTGCAAAATCCTTTCCTGAAAGGGAAAACATTCGGGATCTAGCCTTTATAATCAATTGTGATATAATTTCAGGGCAAATTGTTATAGTTTTACCCAGCTGATGAGATAGGAAAACCCACTCTAAGATTATCAGGTGGTCCTTCTTCTCTAGATCCCCTCTAGACCATGAAGCTGTGGACTCTCCCCTAAAAGAGCAAACAAATAAGACAAGTTAGGACTATATCAATGACCCTGGAGTGACTGGATGGCTCACATCACTTTATCTAAAGCATTTTGGGCTTCTTTGTTGAATTCTCACGGTGAGTTTAAAGCTGTGACTCTTTTCAATAGATCAGACAAAGGGGCTAAGTCCTGGTTTGAAATGCATAAGAGTGGACAAAGCCAGTTCAGAGTCCCTCCTAGCTGCTTGCTGCACTTCATGCTGTGTTTTGGAATTTTTCCTTAGTTGGAGTGGTTGTGGAGTTACAGTTTGTTCTGTGACTCTCTTTCCTAAATATTTCCAAGGAGGAAGTGTCTGTATTTTTTCCTTCGCTACTGTGAGTCCTGCTTTTTCCACTGCTAAGATGACCTGACCTGTTGTATCCTGCACTGATGCTTGGTCCTTTGCTGCTACTTAAATATTGTCCCTATAATGCAAGATGAGGGAATTTGGGTGCTGTACACAAACTGCTACATACCACTGGCATGTACTTGGAAAGTTACACCTGCCTTGAGGAAGTACAAACCAATGGTGTCTTTTTTAAAGGGGCTGTTAGCGTTCAGAAGCACATAATCATGGAATGATTACATGCAGGTGCTTTTATTGAAGAACTCTGGGTGTACAGACCCAAATCTGACTCCAACATGGGTTTGGGATGAACATGTTTTTATGCCCTTATCATTATATAACTTACACATTAATTGTTAAACTTATATTGTTCTATTGTATACGTTGATTTCATCCAAGCATGGATTTTTGTAATTTCCATCAAACCTCCCCAACGTCGTTTCTCATGATTCTTGTTACGGTTACAATTAAACATTAATTATATCCAATTACCAAACAACCATCTCGTTTAACAATCATATCATTTATCATAGTAATTGAATGATTATACACGTGCAGCCTAACATTTTCCCACGGCTTACCAGGCCTATCCTTCCTTTCTAACTGCCCTGAGTATTCCATGATTTTAGAAACATTTTATCCCTGTACTATCAGGGCCTGCTGATTTATTGATGGGATGGACAAGGCACGAATGTTGAAAAAGCAGTCTTTTAAATCAATAACCGTTAAATTCCAATCCTTTGGAATCATAACAGGAGAAGGTAAACCAGGTTGTAAAGAACCCATTTCTTGAATCATTTCATTAACCTGTCTGAGATCCTGCAATAACCTCCCACTGTTTGTCTTCTTAATGATGAAAACTGAAGTGTTCCAGGGGCTGGTAGTTGGAGTTAGGTGACCTTTGTTTAACTGTTCCTGTAGCAACTGCTCTAATACAGCAAGTTTCTCTTCTGGTAAGGGCCATTGGCTGACCCAGACAGGTATGTTAGATGTCCATGTGAGTTTTAGTGTGTTATGTCCATCAACAGCCTTTGTTAAAAATTGGTTTCTATTCTCAGACCCCATTGGAAGAGAATGTCCTTTCCCCAAAGAACTATATCAGCTCCTACTATAAATGGTTTTGTGGTGGCCACATGACCTTTGGGTCCCTCAAATGTGACAGAGTGCAAGTTTTCACAGTGACCACCAATCCCTGCCAGTTGGTCCAGCATGGGTACGATGGTCCTGTCCTGTGGCCATTTTGACTTTGATATCAGAGTGCCATCTGCTCTGGTATCTATCAGGCCAATGAGGGTGATGGTTTTCCCAAGATGCTTCAGGACACAGGTGATGTGCCTGGTCCAAGTGATGAGGGATGTGTTGTTCCACAACTCTGGTAGGAGAAAAGCTTGTGCTATGGTTAGTCCTCCAGGCAGGGAACATGGAGGGTCTGGACATAAAGCTAATACAGTGATTTCTTGTGAGCAAGTGACAGATAACACAGTTTGAAACCTTCTGCATGGGATCTGTTCACTCCCACTATTAAGAGCTGACATGGTTGTGGTTCAGGGCCCATCTGTCCGGTGGATATTGTGTGAGCAAGGACATTTGTTGGCGCTACTGGCTGGGCTGTAGACAGCTCCACTCTGGTACCTGGGGACATTGTGCTCAGTAGTCCTGCAAAGATCTGTTACAGTTCTGTGCTTGGTGGCCTGTGGTGGTCTCTGGCCTTTGGTACAGTGGTTCTCTTGTCATGGCACGCCACTGAGCCGTGCTCGGCTGCAAGGTTCCCGGAAGATGGCATGGACAATCCTGTGCTGGGCGAAACTGTTAGTATTTTGACTAAGACCTCTGTATCCACTGTTTTTTGGAGGTGGCCTCCTTTGTGGTTTAGGACATTGTCCCCTAAAATGCCCTCTTTAACCACAGGAATAGCATGTATCCTTTGGCATCTGTTGGTTTTCAATTGCCCCTTTAAATGCTGTTAGAGCCTCTGCTAGGGTTTGTGTCTGAATTTCTACAGCTTTTTTCTGCTGCTTTAGGGTGTTTTCCTGTGCAGTTGTGGTGGCATTAGCTAATACCTCTGCCTGCATGGCAGCTATGTGTTCAGAGGTACCCAGGCGATTGCAAGCATCCACCAGCTGTGTTAGGGTGGGCTTTGGGTCTTGTGGCAATGCATGTAATATTATTTTGCAGCTTGGATTTGCATTAGAAATGGCAAGCCATTTTAATAACTGTTGTCTGGTACGATCGATAGGAATTTGCTTATCCAATGCCAATTTTAAGCAGTCCAAAAACTTATTATATGGCTCATCCATCCCTTGTTTAATTTCTGTGAAGTCTAGTTCTGGTTTATTCCTGTCAGGCACCTGGAACAGGGCAGTCTTTGCTGCTTCCTTAACATTCTGAAGGATTTATCTATTGAGCGTCCTTGCCTGTCTTTGTGGGTCTGTGTAGGCTCCCTCCTCATCAAGCTGATCTAGTGTTATGTTTGCAGTGGCTGGAGTTCTTGCATAACGTATTAAAAGGTCATTTAGTAAAAGTTTCCATGCCAATTCCCAGAGAGAATACTCTGTTGGAGACAGCAAAGACGTACAAAGCTGCATTAGATGATGAGGCGTGAATACATTTGCTGAAAAGGGGGCTTGTAATAGACCTCTGAAATATGCTGATTCTCTTCCATGTGAACAAGGGTTGGGGGTCTTCAGGGCAAGTCTGGGACAGGGCTGGGGTCTCAGAATCTCTGCTTTCCCTCCTTTCTTTCTGCTGTAGCCTTCGGTCTGCTCTCTCTCTGGTCTGTGGTGTTCTGTGGCCGTCTCTAGCTTGGTTTTCCCTCTCCAAGGTTACAAACTGTAATACCATCCAGAATGTTGGATGCAGCTTTAGGCTGGACTTCTTATTCTTTTCCATACTGTATCGTCTAAGTCCCACAGCATCCCAGAGCTCTAGGGCAAGCATCTCAGATGTATTTAGGGTTAGGAATTCTGTGAAAACCCATCTGATTAGTTTTTAAAGCTGTTTCTTCTCAAACTTTGCATCTTGAATTCATAATTTATAGTTCAAATAAAAATAAAGATCCTGCTCAGCTACGAACAGCTTGTTCCCCATTCTAAACCACCCAACGATGGTTTTCAGAGTGTTCCAGATTGCAAGGCCAGATGTATTCTATTGACACTGTATGGCAGTGTCTGGTGTCAAGTAGGCAATTCTCCTTATCTCTCTTCCTGAGTGATCATAATCAAGGTCCCTCAGCAGGGGACATCTGCTGATAAGGGGCTATTGAATGTCACCCCATGACTGATAAGAACTGTGACATCCCATTGTGAGATGCTCCGCCCAGAGGGAGGAGCCAAGCATTCCTACCCAGATATAATCTGGAGATTCTGACACACCAGCACAGCTTTTTCTCCACTGGACTCCCCAGAGGACCAGCAGCTGCTTCTACTTCCACAGATCTGTGGAGGAAGAATACACCCCTTTCCTACAGGACTGCCCTGCTCCAACAGAACCACGCCTGACACTGCAGGAGGACTGCAGCCCCTTTTCCAACTGGACTGCTACCAATACCCTGACCCACAGGATGTCAGGTTGAGTTCTGACTCTGTCAGTGTTGTTCTAGTGTATTGCATTGTTGCATTTTATAATTTTTTTTTCCCTTCCCTATTAAAGAAGTGTTTTTTCCTGCTCCCATATTTTTGCCTGAGAGCCCCTTATTTAAAATTCATAGCAATTCGGAGGGGTGGGGAGGGTTTGCATTCTCCATTTCAGGGGTGGCTCCTGTCTCCTTTAATAGGCACCTGTCTTTCCAAACCAAGACATATGTGCAGAGAGAAATTACTGGAAGCATGCTCAGAGTGAGAACAACCATGTGATGGTTCAGATACATAGGATGTCCTGTGCCCCACTGCCTTCAGGCTTGCCAGACAGACACAACGGATAATCTCTGCAGAGGCTTGCAGGATTTAATCCTCTATGTTGATTGCTTGTGGGTCATGCCTTAAAAATATACCTGAAATAATTGGTGGTTTCCAAACTGCCCTGGAGGGCCATGAGCGACTGTAGTTCAAAGGAATGAGCCAATGTCCGTTGAAAATTACTCTGATTATCAGGTTCTGCACAGCAGGACTGGCTTGTAATAGAAGGATCTTTAATACTGCATTGAGAAATGTAGAGAAGGTACATGATATGAGAATCTGACACTGAGAAGCTCAAGCTCTTGCACCTTGCTACAAGCAGTTTTAGTTTCTCTTGATCCCAGCGGGATTGTTTGGGTGCTGGTGCTGTAATTGTTGTCCATTTAATTGTCCCAAAGTATCCTGAAAGACATCTTCCCTTAGTAATTTGCATGGGATGGAGCTGGATCTGAAACCTGGGCTAAACTTTCTTATATGAGCGAACTGCTTAAAGAGGGTGTACAAGGGGAGGTCAATAACCAGAGCAATGCTGGGATGGGATGGGATGGGATGGGGGAGAGGGGGTTTGGTGTTTGGTATATTGTGTTGTAGTCCAGAAACTTCCTGTATGAATTCACTTCCTTTATATTGCCTGATTCTTAGATTTACCAGGGAGCCTGGCTGAGGCTAGAGAATAAAATGTACCCCATCAAATTCTCTGGTTTGGCCAGTGCAAACTGCAGAGCTGTAAATGATATATATTCGTTAATTATTAAAAATTCAGACATGAAATGTGAACTTACATATTTGCAATTATCTAGTAAGGTACAAGAAAATAAGTTTAATCAAACAAGTGTATCTTGGAAACATAAAGTAACAATTCCAGGTTGGTACTAATCTCAGAGTGTGTTTGAAGTACATTGCAGTAGAAGGACATTTGACTCCCCTACAGTAATCCTCAACTTGTGTAAAACAAACCTCAGACCATTCCCTGTGTGCTGTTCTGATCAGCAAGATGAGCTGTTTTTCCGAAGATGAAGATGTCTCTAGCAGGTGTCCAAGTAGAGAAGCATGTTCCAATGTTGTGTGATGTGTGGAGTGGGCACTTGAGACACCACTTTATGAAATCTGGAAGTGGTAGGAGAGTGCCTTAATTTTAATAGTGTAACTTGAAGCTGATTTGTTCTGGTGTGTTGAGAGCTGGTCAGAAGGAGCATTGCCTGACAAAAGAACAATCATTTGCTATCTACAGAAGACTTGGGATTTCTGTGGCATGATTTGACCAGAGTCAAGACAAAAAAGCTTATTTTGCATGCACTGAGCTCTCTTCTTGAGCTGCAGGGCTTGAAGTTGTGGCTCTCGACTTGGGAAGGAGAGAAAAGCGATGTTTAAATAATCAAGCCACCAATTCTGGGTATATCTGTGAAGTCTCACAAATTTTAAGGCTTGTAAAAAAACACAACCAAATAAAGCCTTGTAGTGCTATACAACAAATTCTTATGTGCACAGTTCTGGATGGGCTTTCCTACTCCAGCAGAAAAGCTTAGAAATCAAGCTGATTAAAAATAATGATGTGACTAATAGTACAACTTTCTGCAGGAACAATTTCCAATGCTTAATCAGAAAGGTTAATTACACGTTTGCAGTTTCCTTTTTGTTTCTTCTCCATGGTCTCCATTAATCTTTCCCAGAACTGCACAGGTTGGTGGATCCTGTGCTGGCCAAGCCCATGGCGTCCCACTGGGAGGGGTGCCACTGAGAGGGTGGCACTGGTGGGTCTGGTCCTCAGCCAGGTCAGTGTATGCAGGAGAAATTCAAGCCAGTCCAGAAGCTTAAAAGTATTCCCCTGCCATAAATGGCAAAAAGTTTGCACATTTCTTAACTTCAATAAGTTTCAAGAAAACAAACATTTGACTGTCAAAAAAAAGGTGCTTTTTAATTTTTATAGACTAGGCAATTTTTAATAGAGAAGTTGTTCCAAGTACCAGACACTGGCTCTGTTGTTCCAAGTATCAGACATTGGCTTTCTACTTGCAAGTCAGGATATCTGTGCAGTGGCTTGACATGTAATATATGAGATTAACCCCATCTAAGCTGGGTGTCATCTTTTCAAAATGTGCAATAATTGTATTCAGCAGAAACTGAGCAAGGATGTCTGCAACTGGAGCTGTAGAAAATAGTCTACATCATTTATCATCTTGGTCTCCAAAAAAGAAGCAGAAAAGTTCTCAAGAATCTTTAAAAGAATATTTTCAAACTAAAATTCCTTTCATATGATCTTAGAGTGCTGATTTTTTTCTTCAACAGAAGTGTCAACATGTGGAACTCCAAGTTGTATGAAAATAGCTGCATATGACCAAGCAGCCGAGAAGCTTGATACTTTCTTAGGCAACTTAAGAACTATTTCTTTTGTTAATACTCTTTCTTTGGAATATTTGGCTGTCATAAAGATTGTACAACACCTTTGCAGTTCAATACAGAAGATAATTTTACTTCCACAATTTGGTGCACTTTAGCTCTGGACATTGTTACATTTATTTGCAAATACATTATATTGTCAGTCTCTTGTCAATGAAGAAACCGTTCTCTTGGCCTGAATAAAAAGTGTGTTTGGGGGTTTTTTGTTTATGGGCCACAAAGTTAAAATAGTATATTTTTTACTCTATGCAAAGAGAAAGTTTTATAATGGTATTTGTTAATATTGTGTAATTAGGAATTTGATCAGCACATATTTTTGGGAAAAATACTTTGTATGCACATGGACAGCTGTTCCTAAAGATGAAACAAATGGGAGCTTAAAAGCCCTGGGCTTATATGTTTGATCCACTATTATTCTTGCTATTAGTCTATATTAACTATATACTATTAGTCAGTACTATTTAGCATGTATTGCTTGAGAAGCAATTACATGGTTCATCCCTTTCTCTCTGTGACTACTCTGCATGGCCAATGAACAAGTTCCTGCTTTTTAAAATTTGAGATACATTTTTTCCCATCTCTGCATGTAAACATCTGATATGCACATGATGCCTGGGAAAAGGTAATGTGCATAATGCTAGATTAAAGAGCAAAATAGCTAATAGGTTGTTGAGTGGTAATTTTTCACATAATGTTCTAAAACCAGTGATTTTGTTTACTACTTAGATATGAGTGCCACAGGCTCCTAAACTGTCTGAACTAAAAGATCAGTATTTCGATAGTGTTCATATTTACTTATTTTCTTTGTGTACGTCCCATCACTTTGCTTTTTGAAGAGGCAAAAAACAAATCTGTCAGCTACATCTTTCTAATTATGTATTACTTCAAATGTAGACTTAATAATCTAATAGTTTTAGTTTTATTAGATGTCTTTTTAACCATTTAACACTTTTCTATGGCTTTAAACCATATTTCAGCTACAAAATCAAGTAGTTATTTTTCAGTAAAAAATAAATGGAATGCACATCCTGCCTTGTAAGTAAGGAGATAGGGAAGGGAAAGAAATGTCCAGAGCAATAAAATCTGTTCCTCATTAACCGTTATCTGCCTTAATGCAATCATGTTCAAGTCCAGACATCCCTTAATCAATGCAGTCTGGACAGATAACACAACTCTTCAGAAAGTACAGGTAACACCAGTGTCAGTAGTCTGACTTGGACAGAGGCTTAAATATGCATCCAGAAAGCAGTGAAACCTGGAGATACGAGAGAGCTCTGAACCATGTCTCTGGTGACACAAGTAATATACTTCAAGTAGTAATTTTTTGATAGTAGAGTGTACTTTTTTCAATAAAGGCAGAATGACCAGAATCAAAAATACTTGCTGCAAGGGCAAAGCTGAAATCTCTTTTGGAGAGAGGTAGAGGAGAGACCTTTAGGTGTTTCTCAGTAGCCTTGTTTAAAAGCTAACATTTGGAAGACTCCAGCAAAAGAAAAGTCAACGTTTTCTTTTTTCTCTTTTCTTTTCTTTTCTTTTCTTTTCTTTTCTTTTCTTTTCTTTTCTTTTCTTTTCTTTTCTTTTCTTTTCTTTTCTTTTCTTTTCTTTTCTTTTCTTTTCTTTTCTTTTCTTTTCTTTTCTTTTCTTTTCTTTTCTTTTCTTTTCTTTTCTTTTCTTTTCTTTTCTTTTCTTTTCTTCTTTTATTTTTTCCTCCTTCCTCCAACTTTTCATATTTATTGATGTGGTTTTCTTGGGGACCTGGGCTTTTGGCCAACCAGTTTGTTGTCTGTTCCGAAGGAGTTCTCTTAATACCACCAGGGAATCAAGAGGCTAGGATTTAAGTGCTTATGTATTTTAAAGTGTATAAATGAAAGGAGGCCCAGGAATGTTGAGTATTATGAATAGTGGTGTGACCAACAAATGGCTCCCAGCTTTGGGACTGCCCACATGACTTATACCCCCTGATTTTGTGACCCATGAGGAGAATGGGGGAGCTTGCCTAGTGTATTAGTGACAGGAGATTCTGCAGTGTTTGGGCTTAAGTGTTCATTTGGGTCATTTTTGTTTGATTTTTGAAGTCAGAAATTGGGCCAATTGCATTCAAGAGAGCAAGAAGGGTTCTATAAGTGCAGGGGATCTCATTCATGTGCAGCTCTGAGGGTAATGGCTTACAAGGGGAACATTTAAAGATCCCTGAGATAACTGCAGGTGTTCAGGAAAGGATCTCATTAACACTGCTCCAAAATTAAAAAGTTTAATTGGAAGAAATAGAACTAAATGATGCAGGAGAGGGGTTAAAATGGGAAAGTCTCTTCTAGTTAGCAGAACCACCAGCTGTTGATTTGGGATTCCTTCCTGCCAACTCCCAAAGGGACCACAGGACACCTGTCCTTATACAGCTCCTGTTGGATGTGCTCTAAAAAAGCCCTGAAGCCCTTATTCCTACTTCCTGTGGTGGAGTTTGGAGAATTTAAGTAATGGATGTGAGATTGTTGTTGTTAAAACAGGTGTTGCCTCGCGTGCCCAGCCCTCTTAACACCAGTTCTGTGAATTTCTATCCTGTGGAATAGGACTAGTGCCTAGGTCTGCATTTCTGACTGAGTCAAGGGGTTGAGCTAGGAATGCAACTAAGATGGTGAATACTATATATATTTTAATTAAGAGCTTAAATGAATTAAGGGGTTAAGTTAGAAATGTAGTTAGCAAAGATCATATACTGTGATTAGAGCTTAACAAGGAAACTAATTGATACCAAGTGGGAATGACTGAAACAAGGTTGGGAATGACAGGTAATATACAAAGTATTGTAAGAATGCAGGAACCATAAATAACACAGATTTCTAAGAATTAAAGGAGGTTTGGACTGTGACCAACAGGCCAAGAAGCCCTGCCAACTTACCATGGTTGAAGAGTTTACCATGAGGAAGGTGTCTTACTTCCTCTTCAGAGGAACCAAATTAAAGAGGACAATTGCGCAGCTGTAATGCACATTCAGCTAATTATAATACGAGGTGAGAGCTAATGTTTATGTAATAGATGCCGTATAAACCATCCTGGAAACCATCTGAATGTGTTAAACCTTTTTGGATAAAAAGAGAGCAGGAGTTTGTGACTTTTTGACACGTCTTTGGGAGGTTACTCTCGTGTGTCCAGCACTGTAATAAACACACTCTTTCCAACTTTCATTAGTTGAAGAGTTGTCTGTCCGTGCTTCATAGTCACAGTAATGAGACTGGTCACATACAAAATCCTGCAGGGTTACAAGCAAAACCCTGGATATGTTGCATCTGCAGTGGTGGTGAGACTGCCTTCTGCTGTTATTTACTCTTGGTTTTCCCTGGCTCATCAAGGCAGAAAATGGCCATAGAGCAGCTATTACTTCAGCTTTTCCCTTTCTTCTTGTTATCCCTTGTTACATCTCTAGATGAGTGGGATTGGTTAAGAGGCTGTTGTTTTGTACAGGATATCAGTGTTCTCTGTGATCCCCATTACAGTTTGTGCTCCTAGAGCATTCTAGAGGAGTAACATTTTGAAGCATAATTCTTAGTTAGAATAAAAGAAGATTTTGAGTTTCTGGAATTGAATGAACAGTCTCTTCTATGTCCTAATAGACCCAAGGCAATGAATGAATGCTTTCTCCTTTTACAAATGGAAAATATGGAAACCCCAGTGCAATAAATATATTTACCATTTATCCAAGACTTGTCTTTTGTCCTAACACCAGTGGTGAAAAAATAACAATAACTTTTTGACTGACTTAAATTTTATTCTGTGCCTTCATAATAATTCTAGTGGAATGAAGATTTTGTATGAGAATGTGGCAAGAGAGGTCTGTCAGGTCTGTCATTTCCCTCCACTGAGTTTTTGTGTCTTTTCTCTGAATCAGGCTCACTCCCCCGGCCCCAAGAAATTACTAATGTAATTCCTGACAACCCTGTTTGTTTCTCTCCTTTAAACCAGAGAAAGCATTGAGCAGGACCAAGGCAATAGCTGTGGGAGAAAGATACTTAACTGCACCCCCTGATACTTGAATGATCTCAGGGCTGTTGTTGCCGTGCAGGTTTAATGCCCACCTTGTGAGAAATCATTCCTACCTGGTTCTTCCTTGAGCTTTTACTCAAGTAGGATTGTCACTGGAGGGCTTGGTCCTTTGGATCCTTTTGCTTTTCTGTGCCTGACATGATTTGTTTAGGGTAGGAAAGAAACTGACTTCACAAAGCAGGAGTTGCACTGCGAATTTCAATAGCTTATCTTTTGGCATTTTCTAGCTGCAAAAGGATGATAAAAACATTGCCTCAAGAAGTCTTCACCACTGACTCCTGTGGGGGTCTTCTGGAATAAGTTCAGACTTTTCAGCCTTTTTTCCTTGAGGAAAGAGGGTTGACTCAGCTAAATTTAAAGGTACAGTACCACTAAGGGAGCAAGGGCAAAGAGATTAATGTGGGCTTTTTGTTATTACCTTTTCCAACTGCTGTTAACCAGAGGCATGTAGGTAGTATCGTATCTTATGAATTTACTGAAGTGCAGAGGGGTGATGTTTAATTAAGCCTTTGTGATTACAGGCATTGCCCTCAGGCACAAACAAAGCTGCAGCTGTTTGGGATGACGTGAGTTGTGTGATCTCTGCTGCAGAGACCATACCTGCTGCCAGAGGAGAATGAAGGGGAAAAAAATAAATCGCTGCCAGAGCATGATGCACCTTGCATGGACCTGGAGAGGAAAGCAGTTCGCTTCCACAGCTCTCATTCTAGTGCTTTGTAACATCCAGGTTTGGAAGAATGCACACAGGAAGTTGAGATGTAGCCACTGAACCAAGCTATTGGGTTTTTTTGCTTTTTTGGATGTTGGTTTTTACCTTCTTCTTCATCTTCATCTTCTTTGTCTTCTTCTTCTGTGGTAATTGCTGCTAAGTTATTTAGGAAGCAGCCTACTTGTTTGATGCAACCCAGAAAAACCTTTGTGATTAAGCCCTCTCTTTAGAGTGGTCACTGTGAGCATGGGATTGGATAGCCTAAGATAGCAATGTATTTCAAGAGTTAAGGATGAGAGGAAGTAAGTTGGAACAGATCAAGGGCATCTTGTAACAGAGAGGAAACAGACTGGACAAAGGAATTTCAAGTACCAACCCAGTGGAAATATTAAAGAAACATTATAACAAATTGAATTTGTTAAGAAATTGATAAAGAAAGTAGCATTAATGGGGTAAGCTGAAATAGCTATCATAGTGATACCAGTATGAAGGCACTGATTTATTTCCATGTAACAATCTCTTTATAAGCTGTAATTTTTCTCTTTCCTTAAAATAAATATTTTCTGTTACTACATAAAGATAAGATGTACCTGACAAGTTGCAAAAGAAAATGGTCTTGATGAAGTTCTCCAACTTCTCATTCTATCTACAAAATTAAAAAGGCAATACTATTAGTAGTACATCCCAGTAAAAATAAAACTGGTAGATAAGTTGGAGCACGACTCAGGGTTCAATTCTTGGTGAGTGTGTATGGCTAAGAACTGGGACTTTGCTGTTTCTGTGGTTTTATTTACTTCACTGTAAGATTGGTATACTTGCTTAGTTTCTCTGTGCCTTTGTTTACCCTTTACTTAATGAAAGGAAGATTCATGCTTTGAAAAAGAAAACAAAACCAAACAACAAAAAAGATTATGGAATTCAGGAGTGTTTTAACTTCTGATGGTTTTGTGTCACAAAGGTCTGTTTTAGCTTAAAGGTATGCTTTCAAACTGTTTTCTATTAGGAAAATTGCTTAAATACCTTTAAATTTTCTTAAAACCATAACATTAGAAATCCAGGGACTTATGCCTCACCATCTTTCAGGATTGCCTACTTTCCTTTTAAGTCTCCAAGAAAGCAGTTTTAGATTTATGTGCATTAGTTAAAAAATAGTGCTCCAGAGATCAGCATTATCTTCGTGCTTTTATCACAGAGGCAGTGTTTGCTCTGTGAAAGTCACTTCTCCCTCTCTTTTCCCTCTGTTATTATGGGATCATTTGTCTTTGGGGTCATCCTGCCTTCAAACCTTCTGCCCTAGTGAGAGACACTCAAATATTCCAGGGACAGAAAATGGAAAGACTGATGCCGGTAATGCCATGAGTCAAGGTTTGGTTCCCACTTCCCATAACAACCAGCTGAGACAGTAACTTAATGTCAGAGACTGCTATGGAGATCTGCTCAGGTGTGCTTGATTGAATTTCACTCAGGCTTGTGTGGTTTGAAATAACAGCAGCTGAACACAGACTGACTGAGGACTTAGCAATGTGAAAGCATCTGGAAAGGGCAAGACAGACTAGGGGTCAGATCAAGACCTGAACTGATCAACTGATCAAAAAATATCCTTTCACATTCTCAACGCTCTGTCTTGCCCAGATTTTTGGTTCTAGTGGAGAGATCGTCAAAACATATGGCAATATTTTTTCAAAGTGTTTATTGGCTTTGGTGCTTTCCAAATTTTCTTTTTTCTTTTAAAACAATGAGAATTCCCCCATATATGTGCTAAGAAGATTGTCTTCTCTTCTGTACTTGTTTGGAAAGACACTGAGGAACTGTGAAGACAGCATTTCTAAGGACAGCATGACATAAGAAATTTTTCCCCAAAATACTATTTTTTTTTCTAGCCAGTAATAGGAAATGAAATTTTGAGAGGTAACTGGGAAAAAAACCAAAAAACCCTCAAACCAAACATGAAGAGGAAAGTTTTTATTTCCTTGCTGATTCCTGACTTATAGTCAGAAAGCAAGGGAAAAGAAACATAGTTGGTCATGGATGACCTAGGAAAATGGATGCAAGGAATAAAGTTTTTGTGTGTGTGTTTTTCCCCCATTATCAACAAAGTGAAGTATGTTCTGGAAACCTTCTATGAAGAAGCACCTGGCAAATGCTTTAAAATTAACAAAGCAAAATTTATTTCCACATGCTCCTACAGCCTAGAAAGCAACTGAGAATATGCTAAGTCTGTAATTGTTTGTGTCTGAATAGGAAAGCTTCTGTCATTTTAGTAGGGCTTCTTTTAATTTTACATATATTACTGCACTCAGATCATGTCTTTTATTATAGTAAAACATTAAAACATGACTGGTAACTATGCTCTAGCAGTAAACCTCCACAAAACCCAAAAAGTAAGACATTTTTATTGTGCTTTTCATCATTCCTTATTTATACTATAAATGGGGACTATAAATTTATTTCTTCTACAATATATGTAATAAAATACTTAATGGATTGTGAATGACATGTTATAAAACTTGGCATTAAGTACGGCAATTTATATTTAAATGCATCTCAGGCATAAATAAACGCACTATAAATAGAAAAGTATCTGAATTTACAATACATATAGCCACTCATTTAAGTGTAGCATTTTGGATGTTGAAATCATTAGACAGTAATTTATTTCTGCAGAAATAGGCATTTGTTGTATTTTGAAGGGAGATCCTGAACTGCCCTGAGTTATAAGTACTTATAAGTTACTTACAAGTTATAAGCACTTATGAGTTACTTATAAATAGAGAAGGATTTTACAAAAACTAGAGTATTGAATGTATTCCTAGTGGAATTTTGGTAACCTATAAACAGAATCCATAATTTCAAAAGCACTGAACTGGCATAGCTGCTGCAAGCTAAACAATAATCATGGGGAACTTCTTCTAGAAGAAACCAGATTAATCAGGGGAAGAGCAAACAGTTTCACAAACCTTAGTGAGGGACCAGTATGTTAAACTGCTCATTCAGCCATGAAGTGAGAGCTGAAGGATCCTCAGGACAAGCATGGATGAAAGTGGCCTTATGCTTGTTTGCTAAATGCAGAGGAATGAAACAGGACTTGGAAAAAAGCCACTTAGTGAATGGCCTTTCCACATCACTCCCATCAGGATTTCCAAGTGAAATCAGACAAAGTATTTACATGGGTACAGATCCAAGCACTTACTCTGAGGGAGATTAGTAGCCATACCTGTAAGACCACCCATGCAGAAAATCAGCAGCACAGCTCAGACATGAGCAAATCAAAGAATTTACTTGCCCCCTTGCCCTCACTCTCTGCTGCCTCCCCATGCCAGCTATGGGCTGGGGCTGTATCCTATTACCTCTTCTGCAAAAGCTGAACAGCAGTGCTTGTAGATCCGTGTTAGTTTGGAGCAACAAGCAGAAACTAAATCGGCTCTTCTACTGGTTATTTCTGTACCACTGAGATATACCACCCTGCACGGTGGGGGTAGGGTATGCAGAGATAGGATGTGAGCTCTTGAGCATCTGGAAGATCTATTTTGTGAGATAAGAGGTTTCCTCCTGTCTTAGTTTGAAAAGACAGGTGTCTGCTAAGGAATGTGGGACATTCATTAATTTCCTTTGAAAACAGAGAACATAAACCATTAATTTCATCCCCTTGAAATAGAGAACATAATAAATACTAAGCAGAATTAGGAGAGGGGGCTATGACTGGGCTGGCAGTATTTCATAGTTTGGGGGGAAATGGGTTTCCCCTGGTTTTTTTCCTCACTCTTTGATATACTTGTACTTCTGCTGAAAAAGGGAGAATAACCAAGGGGTTGCTGTGGAGTCAGGGGTCAAGGCTGAGTCTCTGTATGTACCAGGACATCACTATTTCATGCCTGCTACCTCTATATCCCTGCAGTGTGCTTGCTGAGGTGGCAATTCTGTCTCTGTCCTGTGAGGGAAAGTTAGAGGGGAGGTGATTTGTCTGGGCTGTGGAGCTAACTCTTCATTACATAAGCCTGTTGTGCAGATTTAGCCAGCAACACCGCTGAACACTAAACCCACTAGTACTGACTCTACCACTGCCAAGATATTGAAAGATGTAAAGGGTTTGTGTACTTTCATTTTCATCAAATTGCAAGTACTTTTCTTGAGCATCAGTAATAATGTCTTTTTGAAAGTGCTCTGTAGAAAGTGAAAGTCTGTGAATTTTTACTTTAGTATATTAGAAACCTCTATTTCCTTGCAACAACTGCTTTAACCTCTATAAACTGAGGATTTCTCTTTGAGATGAAGATTTCTCTTGAGCACAGAGTTTGATGTTAAAGCTTTGATCCTGCAGATCTCCTGATGTCTGAAACATTAAGAATAAAAATTATGTCCCTTGCATTACTAGACATAACCCTCCGGATTTCTACATAGAACATTGAGCCTGTATGTAACCTACTATTGTAAGTTCTCCTGGTACCACTGAGATATGCCAAAGAGGTTATCTCAAAGTCCTTTATTTTTCAGTATTATAAGATATCATTCAGTACCCAGCAATGCCTATGAGGAGTATCAAAATCCTCATACTCAAATGGGAGATCACAGTCCAGACCATGAGTCAGTTGATCTAGTTCTGTTAAAGTTTCAAATGCTTTTTACAGGACTCATGGAAGACTTGGCTTATATTTGTAGGAGTTTGTCTGGTTTGACTAGGGCCAAAGCTGTCACGCTTTTAAGAGGACAAGGGTAAAAGTGGCTGGTTGATTTTCAGTGTAAAGGTAAATCTTGGTAGCATCTTGAGCAGAATTTCTGTATTGTTTCCTTCAGTGGAGGAGGCTTTGAGAGAGAAGGTGCTGTTCAACTGATGGAGGGATACTTGAAGAGGAATGGTTGCTACCCTTTCTTTCTGTATCTTTTCCCACATGCTCTGTTCATGTTCCCTGATTCTGTAAGTCTGTAGGGCTGATAAATACAGTTATTTATTAGATAGTCTTATGGGCTGTAAGGAAGAGAAAGGTTGGTTTCTCTTTCCTGTAGGGGGAAGGAGAGAAACCAAATAGGCACTCCTAGCTGCAGCCTTCACTGCTCAAGAGGTGCACAAACACCAGAGCTGAATTACCTTCAAATAACCCATCTTAAGGTCAATGCAAAAACTTGTCAAAACAAACCAAAAAGCAAGTAGTTTTCCTTTCATTAATGCTGCATTTCCCCTTCTCAAAGCTGGTTCATTAAACCGAAAATTGCTCAAAACAGGCGTCTCTGTAAAGAATGCTTGGAGCAAAATTAATTAGTTTTGCTAGGTTAGTAATGCACCTTGCTTCGACTGAAATTGAAATCATTTTTTCCAATAAAGTCACAACACCTGTTATCAGAATTGCCATTAATTGTAAGAAATAGGAGTGTGAGGGAAGAATTTGTCAAATCTAATAAAATATTTAATCTGACCATGCTTATGTTTGCAGTTCCTTTTTTTTTTAATGACAATTTATGTCCTTTTAAAGTTGCAGTACAGTTTGGAGAAGAGCTTTATTTCATATAAACTGTGTTTGCAAGTGATGATCCACTGAGAAATTAGCATGGAATAGATAGCATTTTAATTCTGCAGCTGTTTTTTTGGTACTCTAAGTGGTTGGGTTTGATGCTTTTCAGTGGCTAAGACAAAACACAACTGCAAGGTCAGATGAGTAAATCTTCTGAAGAATTGTGATTTGCTCCTACCCTCAGATAGGAACAAATACCCTCAGAAAACTGAGTGCTGCAAAATTGCCCATCACAGAAACTAGGTTACAGGAGGGCTCATGGAGACAACACCCCGCTAGGTATTTAAAGCAGTTCATAAGTTGCCAGATGGTGCACTGAGAATTTTGGTTGGAAATGCCAAATAGATTCACTTAATGATCAGTGCTTCCTTCTTGTAGCATCCCTAAGTATGGGGTTTTTTTAATGAAGAATGAGGGTATATAGAACATATAACGTGTAATAACATCACATTGATGTATTCTCATGGGATAAGACTAAATTTCTAATGCTGGCTGCAGTTCAGCCTTATCCTGGTAGTCTGGTTCCCTCTGCGAATAATTGAAATGCTGCTATTGCAGTGCCAACAGAAGCAGCATGATTTGGGTTTTGAGGGGAGGGTTTATTTTTGCTTTTCTTAAAAACAATTTTTTTAAGATTTCTTCCCACCAACAGTGCTTTTGTTATCTTCGCATCCTGACTGTGTCTGTCTGGCTTTTTTTTTTTTTTTTTTAATCTCCTCCTTATGTGCAGATCTTGGTGCTGAATTATGCTTTCCTTGCATTCTTTATGCTATGTTGAGGGTTTTCCACTCCTTTTTTTCTTCCTGCATAGAGAACATTTCTGCCGCAATATCTTATTTTTATGCTGTTGATCAGCCATTATCTCTCTCAATAACAAACTTATTTTTAATGTATTTAATTTTTTTTCATGATACCAAACCCATGAAAGGAAGAGACACTGCTTCCTCAGCCCACTTTTATTATCATGCTTTTGAAAATATTCACCCTGTTGAAAGTATCAGACTCATAACTTGAAAATCACGTTCTGTGATTAGATGTCACATCAGTCTGGCAAGATACTCCCCTTCATGGGAGGAATGAGCTGAAAGGTACAGCCTGAGCCACATCTTCACAGCCTGCATTTCGTGGGAAAAGTGTTTTTCCTGTGTTTTCCTTCCATGGATGTGGAAGAGCAACTGTCCAGAATTCTCTGCAACCTGTGTAGTCCCACACTAACGAAAGGGTTACAAGCAGCATGCTAATAGAAATATTCCAAAGGGTTTCTGGTGATTGCTGTTCCCTTTGCTTTCTCCTCCTTGCCCGAAAGGATGCAACAGGGTTTTTTTGGGGTTTTTTTTGCTTTGTTTTTGCTGGCAATGGTTTTTACTACCTCTGATGGTAATTTTCAGTATTAGTTTTCCTGAAATGAAATTTAAATTAGTGGTTATGAAGGTATGTGGACAAGACCCTCCTACATTTTTATCAAGTTACTTCTTATTTTCTCTGAACATTTTACAACAGTATTCTCAGCCAATCTGTCCAGTAGTTGCTGTAGTGCCAGCACCTTGCCTCATGGTGCAGCAGGTGTTTCCTAAGCCAGACAGTGATTTCCATCTGTTCCCACTTCACACTATGGCCCTGACAGCCTTACTCCTCCTTTGTCACTGCACTCTCTTCTCATCTCCAGATGGATGTATCCATTCAATTAATAGCTTTGGGAGTGCATTAGGGTCCATAAAAGATGATAGGGAATAGGGGTCTGAGCGGGGAACACTGTGTTGTGTTGGTTCTCCTTTGTTCTTGCCCCACTTGCTGTTTGTTTTAAAAGGAATTATAACTGATGCTGATTTAGGGCACTTGGCACAGGGTTTGAAAAGGGAATACATCCCCTTGGCAAATGCTAGTTCTTGGAAATCTTGCTGCAGAGGAACAGAAACAGTAACTCAAGAAAAATCTCTCAATTTACTTGACACAAACTGCCTCCATGAGAATTTCCTTAATATGTCCTCTTTAGTGAATGCCTTTTAGTTTGTTTTATAGTACTTTGTTCTTGAATGGCTTAGTGGTTTTTTAAGAAGTATTTTGTGTTTAGAACTTGACAGAGGTTAATCCTGAAGGAAGATTTCAGGTCTGCTTTTCCTGGGAGCTGGGGAGGCAACAGAAAAGAGAAAGGAATGAAAAGTCATTAAGAACAAAATAAAATAAAAATGAAATTAAATGAAATAAAAGAAATAAAATAGTCTGACATAAATAGTTGGGCTAAACAGAAATCTGGGCAACATCAGAAACTATGATCCCTTTTAATATATGGGTCAGAAATGAAGGACATTTTTATCAAATGATGTTAGACTCTTCAGTGTTACCTTGATAATGAAAGTTAATAATATTGCTTATGACTCATTACTCAATTGCTAGGAAATGTACTGACCATTGAAAACATCCTAGGTGATGAGTGAGGAGATTTTTGAAAATGTTGTCCTGTTGGACGTGATTGATTTCCGTCAAAAAAAGACTTTTTAAATGGACATTTGCCCTGTGCCAGCACAGCAAATGCCTCCCGGACTTTCCCTGGAATTCAGCAAGTGCTTTGCAGCTTGAAATTGGAAGGAAAGCCTCAGATTTAGCAGCCAGAGCTTCAGGAGGAGCAGCAGCGAGCACAGCATCGGTTTTGCAGCAGCTCCTTCCATGTGCATGTTTTTGGGAGTGGAAAGGCTTGCAGAGTGTTAAAGTAGCTTTTTCTCTCCGCTGGAAAGCTGCACGCTCAGTGCCAGTGTTCTGCAGCTTCTTTCTTCACGTTTCAGCAGCTAGCACGCTCTCCGTGTGCTGGAGAAGCGGCAGAGGCTTCCTTGCCGGAGAAGCGGCACCTTCGCCGGCAGAGAGCATCCTGCCGGCCGCGGTGCGCTCCGGAGCGGGGGCTTGTGCCGAAAGAGGCCGGCAACAGGCGCTTACCTTCGGACAGCTCCGGATCGCCGTCTAATGCGTCTCTTGTCGCCTACACGGCAGGGAAAAGCTTTTCCACTCTGTCTAGGAAGGAGAAAGTGTGCCAGCACAGCAAATGCCTCCCGGACTTTCCCTGGAATTCAGCAAGTGCTTTGCAGCTTGAAATTGGAAGGAAAGCCTCAGATTTAGCAGCCAGAGCTTCAGGAGGAGCAGCAGCGAGCATAGCATCGGTTTTGCAGCAGCTCCTTCCATGTGCATGTTTTTGGGAGTGGAGAGGCTTGCAGAGTGTTAAAGTAGCTTTTTCTCTCCGCTGGAAAGCTGCACGCTCAGTGCCAGTGTTCTGCAGCTTCTTTCTTCACGTTTCAGCAGCTAGCACGCTCTCCGTGTGCTGGAGAAGCGGCAGAGGCTTCCTTGCCGGAGAAGCGGCACCTTCGCCGGCAGAGAGCATCCTGCCGGCCGCGGTGCGCTCCGGAGCGGGGGCTTGTGCCGAAAGAGGCCGGCAGCAGGCGCTTACCTTCGGACAGCTCCGGATCGCCGTCTAATGCGTCTCTTGTCGCCTACACGGCAGGGAAAAGCTTTTCCACTCTGTCTAGGAAGGAGAAAGTGTGCCAGCACAGCAAATGCCTCCCGGACTTTCCCTGGAATTCAGCAAGTGCTTTGCAGCTTGAAATTGGAAGGAAAGCCTCAGATTTAGCAGCCAGAGCTTCAGGAGGAGCAGCAGCGAGCACAGCATCGGTTTTGCAGCAGCTCCTTCCATGTGCATGTTTTTGGGAGTGGAAAGGCTTGCAGAGTGTTAAAGTAGCTTTTTCTCTCCGCTGGAAAGCTGCACGCTCAGTGCCAGTGTTCTGCAGCTTCTTTCTTCACGTTTCAGCAGCTAGCACGCTCTCCGTGTGCTGGAGAAGCGGCAGAGGCTTCCTTGCCGGAGAAGCGGCACCTTCGCCGGCAGAGAGCATCCTGCCGGCCGCGGTGCGCTCCGGAGCGGGGGCTTGTGCCGAAAGAGGCCGGCAACAGGCGCTTACCTTCGGACAGCTCCGGATCGCCGTCTAATGCGTCTCTTGTCGCCTACACGGCAGGGAAAAGCTTTTCCACTCTGTCTAGGAAGGAGAAAGTGTGCCAGCACAGCAAATGCCTCCCGGACTTTCCCTGGAATTCAGCAAGTGCTTTGCAGCTTGAAATTGGAAGGAAAGCCTCAGATTTAGCAGCCAGAGCTTCAGGAGGAGCAGCAGCGAGCACAGCATCGGTTTTGCAGCAGCTCCTTCCATGTGCATGTTTTTGGGAGTGGAAAGGCTTGCAGAGTGTTAAAGTAGCTTTTTCTCTCCGCTGGAAAGCTGCACGCTCAGTGCCAGTCTTCTGCAGCTTCTTTCTTCACGTTTCAGCAGCTAGCACGCTCTCCGTGTGCTGGAGAAGCGGCAGAGGCTTCCTTGCCGGAGAAGCGGCACCTTCGCCGGCAGAGAGCATCCTGCCGGCCGCGGTGCGCTCCGGAGCGGGGGCTTGTGCCGAAAGAGGCCGGCAACAGGCGCTTACCTTCGGACAGCTCCGGATCGCCGTCTAATGCGTCTCTTGTCGCCTACACGGCAGGGAAAAGCTTTTCCACTCTGTCTAGGAAGGAGAAAGTGTGCCAGCACAGCAAATGCCTCCCGGACTTTCCCTGCAATTCAGCAAGTGCTTTGCAGCTTGAAATTGGAAGGAAAGCCTCAGATTTAGCAGCCAGAGCTTCAGGAGGAGCAGCAGCGAGCACAGCATCGGTTTTGCAGCAGCTCCTTCCATGTGCATGTTTTTGGGAGTGGAGAGGCTTGCAGAGTGTTAAAGTAGCTTTTTCTCTCCGCTGGAAAGCTGCACGCTCAGTGCCAGTCTTCTGCAGCTTCTTTCTTCACGTTTCAGCAGCTAGCTCGCTCTCCGTGTGCTGGAGAAGCGGCCGAGGCTTCCTTGCCGGAGAAGCGGCACCTTCGCCGGCAGAGAGCATCCTGCCGGCCGCGGTGCGCTCCGGAGCGGGGGCTTGTGCCGAAAGAGGCCGGCAACAGGCGCTTACCTTCGGACAGCTCCGGATCGCCGTCTAATGCGTCTCTTGTCGCCTACACGGCAGGGAAAAGCTTTTCCACTCTGTCTAGGAAGGAGAAAGTGTGCCAGCACAGCAAATGCCTCCCGGACTTTCCCTGGAATTCAGCAAGTGCTTTGCAGCTTGAAATTGGAAGGAAAGCCTCAGATTTAGCAGCCAGAGCTTCAGGAGGAGCAGCAGCGAGCACAGCATCGGTTTTGCAGCAGCTCCTTCCATGTGCATGTTTTTGGGAGTGGAAAGGCTTGCAGAGTGTTAAAGTAGCTTTTTCTCTCCGCTGGAAAGCTGCACGCTCAGTGCCAGTGTTCTGCAGCTTCTTTCTTCACGTTTCAGCAGCTAGCACGCTCTCCGTGTGCTGGAGAAGCGGCAGAGGCTTCCTTGCCGGAGAAGCGGCACCTTCGCCGGCAGAGAGCATCCTGCCGGCCGCGGTGCGCTCCGGAGCGGGGGCTTGTGCCGAAAGAGGCCGGCAACAGGCGCTTACCTTCGGACAGCTCCGGATCGCCGTCTAATGCGTCTCTTGTCGCCTACACGGCAGGGAAAAGCTTTTCCACTCTGTCTAGGAAGGAGAAAGTGTGCCAGCACAGCAAATGCCTCCCGGACTTTCCCTGCAATTCAGCAAGTGCTTTGCAGCTTGAAATTGGAAGGAAAGCCTCAGATTTAGCAGCCAGAGCTTCAGGAGGAGCAGCAGCGAGCATAGCATCGGTTTTGCAGCAGCTCCTTCCATGTGCATGTTTTTGGGAGTGGAGAGGCTTGCAGAGTGTTAAAGTAGCTTTTTCTCTCCGCTGGAAAGCTGCACGCTCAGTGCCAGTCTTCTGCAGCTTCTTTCTTCACGTTTCAGCAGCTAGCACGCTCTCCGTGTGCTGGAGAAGCGGCAGAGGCTTCCTTGCCGGAGAAGCGGCACCTTCGCCGGCAGAGAGCATCCTGCCGGCCGCGGTGCGCTCCGGAGCGGGGGCTTGTGCCGAAAGAGGCCGGCAACAGGCGCTTACCTTCGGACAGCTCCGGATCGCCGTCTAATGCGTCTCTTGTCGCCTACACGGCAGGGAAAAGCTTTTCCACTCTGTCTAGGAAGGAGAAAGTGTGCCAGCACAGCAAATGCCTCCCGGACTTTCCCTGGAATTCAGCAAGTGCTTTGCAGCTTGAAATTGGAAGGAAAGCCTCAGATTTAGCAGCCAGAGCTTCAGGAGGAGCAGCAGCGAGCACAGCATCGGTTTTGCAGCAGCTCCTTCCATGTGCATGTTTTTGGGAGTGGAAAGGCTTGCAGAGTGTTAAAGTAGCTTTTTCTCTCCGCTGGAAAGCTGCACGCTCAGTGCCAGTGTTCTGCAGCTTCTTTCTTCACGTTTCAGCAGCTAGCACGCTCTCCGTGTGCTGGAGAAGCGGCAGAGGCTTCCTTGCCGGAGAAGCGGCACCTTCGCCGGCAGAGAGCATCCTGCCGGCCGCGGTGCGCTCCGGAGCGGGGGCTTGTGCCGAAAGAGGCCGGCAACAGGCGCTTACCTTCGGACAGCTCCGGATCGCCGTCTAATGCGTCTCTTGTCGCCTACACGGCAGGGAAAAGCTTTTCCACTCTGTCTAGGAAGGAGAAAGTGTGCCAGCACAGCAAATGCCTCCCGGACTTTCCCTGCAATTCAGCAAGTGCTTTGCAGCTTGAAATTGGAAGGAAAGCCTCAGATTTAGCAGCCAGAGCTTCAGGAGGAGCAGCAGCGAGCACAGCATCGGTTTTGCAGCAGCTCCTTCCATGTGCATGTTTTTGGGAGTGGAAAGGCTTGCAGAGTGTTAAAGTAGCTTTTTCTCTCCGCTGGAAAGCTGCACGCTCAGTGCCAGTCTTCTGCAGCTTCTTTCTTCACGTTTCAGCAGCTAGCACGCTCTCCGTGTGCTGGAGAAGCGGCAGAGGCTTCCTTGCCGGAGAAGCGGCACCTTCGCCGGCAGAGAGCATCCTGCCGGCCGCGGTGCGCTCCGGAGCGGGGGCTTGTGCCGAAAGAGGCCGGCAACAGGCGCTTACCTTCGGACAGCTCCGGATCGCCGTCTAATGCGTCTCTTGTCGCCTACACGGCAGGGAAAAGCTTTTCCACTCTGTCTAGGAAGGAGAAAGTGTGCCAGCACAGCAAATGCCTCCCGGACTTTCCCTGGAATTCAGCAAGTGCTTTGCAGCTTGAAATTGGAAGGAAAGCCTCAGATTTAGCAGCCAGAGCTTCAGGAGGAGCAGCAGCGAGCACAGCATCGGTTTTGCAGCAGCTCCTTCCATGTGCATGTTTTTGGGAGTGGAAAGGCTTGCAGAGTGTTAAAGTAGCTTTTTCTCTCCGCTGGAAAGCTGCACGCTCAGTGCCAGTCTTCTGCAGCTTCTTTCTTCACGTTTCAGCAGCTAGCACGCTCTCCGTGTGCTGGAGAAGCGGCAGAGGCTTCCTTGCCGGAGAAGCGGCACCTTCGCCGGCAGAGAGCATCCTGCCGGCCGCGGTGCGCTCCGGAGCGGGGGCTTGTGCCGAAAGAGGCCGGCAACAGGCGCTTACCTTCGGACAGCTCCGGATCGCCGTCTAATGCGTCTCTTGTCGCCTACACGGCAGGGAAAAGCTTTTCCACTCTGTCTAGGAAGGAGAAAGTGTGCCAGCACAGCAAATGCCTCCCGGACTTTCCCTGCAATTCAGCAAGTGCTTTGCAGCTTGAAATTGGAAGGAAAGCCTCAGATTTAGCAGCCAGAGCTTCAGGAGGAGCAGCAGCGAGCATAGCATCGGTTTTGCAGCAGCTCCTTCCATGTGCATGTTTTTGGGAGTGGAGAGGCTTGCAGAGTGTTAAAGTAGCTTTTTCTCTCCGCTGGAAAGCTGCACGCTCAGTGCCAGTCTTCTGCAGCTTCTTTCTTCACGTTTCAGCAGCTAGCACGCTCTCCGTGTGCTGGAGAAGCGGCAGAGGCTTCCTTGCCGGAGAAGCGGCACCTTCGCCGGCAGAGAGCATCCTGCCGGCCGCGGTGCGCTCCGGAGCGGGGGCTTGTGCCGAAAGAGGCCGGCAACAGGCGCTTACCTTCGGACAGCTCCGGATCGCCGTCTAATGCGTCTCTTGTCGCCTACACGGCAGGGAAAAGCTTTTCCACTCTGTCTAGGAAGGAGAAAGTGTGCCAGCACAGCAAATGCCTCCCGGACTTTCCCTGGAATTCAGCAAGTGCTTTGCAGCTTGAAATTGGAAGGAAAGCCTCAGATTTAGCAGCCAGAGCTTCAGGAGGAGCAGCAGCGAGCACAGCATCGGTTTTGCAGCAGCTCCTTCCATGTGCATGTTTTTGGGAGTGGAAAGGCTTGCAGAGTGTTAAAGTAGCTTTTTCTCTCCGCTGGAAAGCTGCACGCTCAGTGCCAGTGTTCTGCAGCTTCTTTCTTCACGTTTCAGCAGCTAGCACGCTCTCCGTGTGCTGGAGAAGCGGCAGAGGCTTCCTTGCCGGAGAAGCGGCACCTTCGCCGGCAGAGAGCATCCTGCCGGCCGCGGTGCGCTCCGGAGCGGGGGCTTGTGCCGAAAGAGGCCGGCAACAGGCGCTTACCTTCGGACAGCTCCGGATCGCCGTCTAATGCGTCTCTTGTCGCCTACACGGCAGGGAAAAGCTTTTCCACTCTGTCTAGGAAGGAGAAAGTGTGCCAGCACAGCAAATGCCTCCCGGACTTTCCCTGCAATTCAGCAAGTGCTTTGCAGCTTGAAATTGGAAGGAAAGCCTCAGATTTAGCAGCCAGAGCTTCAGGAGGAGCAGCAGCGAGCACAGCATCGGTTTTGCAGCAGCTCCTTCCATGTGCATGTTTTTGGGAGTGGAAAGGCTTGCAGAGTGTTAAAGTAGCTTTTTCTCTCCGCTGGAAAGCTGCACGCTCAGTGCCAGTGTTCTGCAGCTTCTTTCTTCACGTTTCAGCAGCTAGCACGCTCTCCGTGTGCTGGAGAAGCGGCAGAGGCTTCCTTGCCGGAGAAGCGGCACCTTCGCCGGCAGAGAGCATCCTGCCGGCCGCGGTGCGCTCCGGAGCGGGGGCTTGTGCCGAAAGAGGCCGGCAACAGGCGCTTACCTTCGGACAGCTCCGGATCGCCGTCTAATGCGTCTCTTGTCGCCTACACGGCAGGGAAAAGCTTTTCCACTCTGTCTAGGAAGGAGAAAGTGTGCCAGCACAGCAAATGCCTCCCGGACTTTCCCTGCAATTCAGCAAGTGCTTTGCAGCTTGAAATTGGAAGGAAAGCCTCAGATTTAGCAGCCAGAGCTTCAGGAGGAGCAGCAGCGAGCACAGCATCGGTTTTGCAGCAGCTCCTTCCATGTGCATGTTTTTGGGAGTGGAAAGGCTTGCAGAGTGTTAAAGTAGCTTTTTCTCTCCGCTGGAAAGCTGCACGCTCAGTGCCAGTGTTCTGCAGCTTCTTTCTTCACGTTTCAGCAGCTAGCACGCTCTCCGTGTGCTGGAGAAGCGGCAGAGGCTTCCTTGCCGGAGAAGCGGCACCTTCGCCGGCAGAGAGCATCCTGCCGGCCGCGGTGCGCTCCGGAGCGGGGGCTTGTGCCGAAAGAGGCCGGCAACAGGCGCTTACCTTCGGACAGCTCCGGATCGCCGTCTAATGCGTCTCTTGTCGCCTACACGGCAGGGAAAAGCTTTTCCACTCTGTCTAGGAAGGAGAAAGTGTGCCAGCACAGCAAATGCCTCCCGGACTTTCCCTGGAATTCAGCAAGTGCTTTGCAGCTTGAAATTGGAAGGAAAGCCTCAGATTTAGCAGCCAGAGCTTCAGGAGGAGCAGCAGCGAGCACAGCATCGGTTTTGCAGCAGCTCCTTCCATGTGCATGTTTTTGGGAGTGGAAAGGCTTACAGAGTGTTAAAGTAGCTTTTTCTCTCCGCTGGAAAGCTGCACGCTCAGTGCCAGTGTTCTGCAGCTTCTTTCTTCACGTTTCAGCAGCTAGCTCGCTCTCCGTGTGCTGGAGAAGCGGCCGAGGCTTCCTTGCCGGAGAAGCGGCACCTTCGCCGGCAGAGAGCATCCTGCCGGCCGCGGTGCGCTCCGGAGCGGGGGCTTGTGCCGAAAGAGGCCGGCAACAGGCGCTTACCTTCGGACAGCTCCGGATCGCCGTCTAATGCGTCTCTTGTCGCCTACACGGCAGGGAAAAGCTTTTCCACTCTGTCTAGGAAGGAGAAAGTGTGCCAGCACAGCAAATGCCTCCCGGACTTTCCCTGCAATTCAGCAAGTGCTTTGCAGCTTGAAATTGGAAGGAAAGCCTCAGATTTAGCAGCCAGAGCTTCAGGAGGAGCAGCAGCGAGCACAGCATCGGTTTTGCAGCAGCTCCTTCCATGTGCATGTTTTTGGGAGTGGAAAGGCTTGCAGAGTGTTAAAGTAGCTTTTTCTCTCCGCTGGAAAGCTGCACGCTCAGTGCCAGTCTTCTGCAGCTTCTTTCTTCACGTTTCAGCAGCTAGCACGCTCTCCGTGTGCTGGAGAAGCGGCAGAGGCTTCCTTGCCGGAGAAGCGGCACCTTCGCCGGCAGAGAGCATCCTGCCGGCCGCGGTGCGCTCCGGAGCGGGGGCTTGTGCCGAAAGAGGCCGGCAACAGGCGCTTACCTTCGGACAGCTCCGGATCGCCGTCTAATGCGTCTCTTGTCGCCTACACGGCAGGGAAAAGCTTTTCCACTCTGTCTAGGAAGGAGAAAGTGTGCCAGCACAGCAAATGCCTCCCGGACTTTCCCTGGAATTCAGCAAGTGCTTTGCAGCTTGAAATTGGAAGGAAAGCCTCAGATTTAGCAGCCAGAGCTTCAGGAGGAGCAGCAGCGAGCACAGCATCGGTTTTGCAGCAGCTCCTTCCATGTGCATGTTTTTGGGAGTGGAAAGGCTTGCAGAGTGTTAAAGTAGCTTTTTCTCTCCGCTGGAAAGCTGCACGCTCAGTGCCAGTCTTCTGCAGCTTCTTTCTTCACGTTTCAGCAGCTAGCACGCTCTCCGTGTGCTGGAGAAGCGGCAGAGGCTTCCTTGCCGGAGAAGCGGCACCTTCGCCGGCAGAGAGCATCCTGCCGGCCGCGGTGCGCTCCGGAGCGGGGGCTTGTGCCGAAAGAGGCCGGCAACAGGCGCTTACCTTCGGACAGCTCCGGATCGCCGTCTAATGCGTCTCTTGTCGCCTACACGGCAGGGAAAAGCTTTTCCACTCTGT
Source organism: Fringilla coelebs (assembly GCF_963513975.1). NCBI lineage: Eukaryota > Metazoa > Chordata > Aves > Passeriformes > Fringillidae > Fringilla > Fringilla coelebs. The sequence goes on along the minus strand of NW_028167588.1, from coordinate 78,952 downwards.
CTAGGAAGGAGAAAGTGTGCCAGCACAGCAAATGCCTCCCGGACTTTCCCTGCAATTCAGCAAGTGCTTTGCAGCTTGAAATTGGAAGGAAAGCCTCAGATTTAGCAGCCAGAGCTTCAGGAGGAGCAGCAGCGAGCACAGCATCGGTTTTGCAGCAGCTCCTTCCATGTGCATGTTTTTGGGAGTGGAAAGGCTTGCAGAGTGTTAAAGTAGCTTTTTCTCTCCGCTGGAAAGCTGCACGCTCAGTGCCAGTCTTCTGCAGCTTCTTTCTTCACGTTTCAGCAGCTAGCACGCTCTCCGTGTGCTGGAGAAGCGGCAGAGGCTTCCTTGCCGGAGAAGCGGCACCTTCGCCGGCAGAGAGCATCCTGCCGGCCGCGGTGCGCTCCGGAGCGGGGGCTTGTGCCGAAAGAGGCCGGCAACAGGCGCTTACCTTCGGACAGCTCCGGATCGCCGTCTAATGCGTCTCTTGTCGCCTACACGGCAGGGAAAAGCTTTTCCACTCTGTCTAGGAAGGAGAAAGTGTGCCAGCACAGCAAATGCCTCCCGGACTTTCCCTGCAATTCAGCAAGTGCTTTGCAGCTTGAAATTGGAAGGAAAGCCTCAGATTTAGCAGCCAGAGCTTCAGGAGGAGCAGCAGCGAGCACAGCATCGGTTTTGCAGCAGCTCCTTCCATGTGCATGTTTTTGGGAGTGGAAAGGCTTGCAGAGTGTTAAAGTAGCTTTTTCTCTCCGCTGGAAAGCTGCACGCTCAGTGCCAGTCTTCTGCAGCTTCTTTCTTCACGTTTCAGCAGCTAGCACGCTCTCCGTGTGCTGGAGAAGCGGCAGAGGCTTCCTTGCCGGAGAAGAGGCACCTTCGCCGGCAGAGAGCATCCTGCCGGCCGCGGTGCGCTCCGGAGCGGGGGCTTGTGCCGAAAGAGGCCGGCAACAGGCGCTTACCTTCGGACAGCTCCGGATCGCCGTCTAATGCGTCTCTTGTCGCCTACACGGCAGGGAAAAGCTTTTCCACTCTGTCTAGGAAGGAGAAAGTGTGCCAGCACAGCAAATGCCTCCCGGACTTTCCCTGGAATTCAGCAAGTGCTTTGCAGCTTGAAATTGGAAGGAAAGCCTCAGATTTAGCAGCCAGAGCTTCAGGAGGAGCAGCAGCGAGCACAGCATCGGTTTTGCAGCAGCTCCTTCCATGTGCATGTTTTTGGGAGTGGAAAGGCTTGCAGAGTGTTAAAGTAGCTTTTTCTCTCCGCTGGAAAGCTGCACGCTCAGTGCCAGTCTTCTGCAGCTTCTTTCTTCACGTTTCAGCAGCTAGCACGCTCTCCGTGTGCTGGAGAAGCGGCAGAGGCTTCCTTGCCGGAGAAGCGGCACCTTCGCCGGCAGAGAGCATCCTGCCGGCCGCGGTGCGCTCCGGAGCGGGGGCTTGTGCCGAAAGAGGCCGGCAACAGGCGCTTACCTTCGGACAGCTCCGGATCGCCGTCTAATGCGTCTCTTGTCGCCTACACGGCAGGGAAAAGCTTTTCCACTCTGTCTAGGAAGGAGAAAGTGTGCCAGCACAGCAAATGCCTCCCGGACTTTCCCTGGAATTCAGCAAGTGCTTTGCAGCTTGAAATTGGAAGGAAAGCCTCAGATTTAGCAGCCAGAGCTTCAGGAGGAGCAGCAGCGAGCACAGCATCGGTTTTGCAGCAGCTCCTTCCATGTGCATGTTTTTGGGAGTGGAAAGGCTTGCAGAGTGTTAAAGTAGCTTTTTCTCTCCGCTGGAAAGCTGCACGCTCAGTGCCAGTCTTCTGCAGCTTCTTTCTTCACGTTTCAGCAGCTAGCACGCTCTCCGTGTGCTGGAGAAGCGGCAGAGGCTTCCTTGCCGGAGAAGCGGCACCTTCGCCGGCAGAGAGCATCCTGCCGGCCGCGGTGCGCTCCGGAGCGGGGGCTTGTGCCGAAAGAGGCCGGCAACAGGCGCTTACCTTCGGACAGCTCCGGATCGCCGTCTAATGCGTCTCTTGTCGCCTACACGGCAGGGAAAAGCTTTTCCACTCTGTCTAGGAAGGAGAAAGTGTGCCAGCACAGCAAATGCCTCCCGGACTTTCCCTGGAATTCAGCAAGTGCTTTGCAGCTTGAAATTGGAAGGAAAGCCTCAGATTTAGCAGCCAGAGCTTCAGGAGGAGCAGCAGCGAGCACAGCATCAGTTTTGCAGCAGCTCCTTCCATGTGCATGTTTTTGGGAGTGGAAAGGCTTGCAGAGTGTTAAAGTAGCTTTTTCTCTCCGCTGGAAAGCTGCACGCTCAGTGCCAGTGTTCTGCAGCTTCTTTCTTCACGTTTCAGCAGCTAGCACGCTCTCCGTGTGCTGGAGAAGCGGCAGAGGCTTCCTTGCCGGAGAAGCGGCACCTTCGCCGGCAGAGAGCATCCTGCCGGCCGCGGTGCGCTCCGGAGCGGGGGCTTGTGCCGAAAGAGGCCGGCAACAGGCGCTTACCTTCGGACAGCTCCGGATCGCCGTCTAATGCGTCTCTTGTCGCCTACACGGCAGGGAAAAGCTTTTCCACTCTGTCTAGGAAGGAGAAAGTGTGCCAGCACAGCAAATGCCTCCCGGACTTTCCCTGGAATTCAGCAAGTGCTTTGCAGCTTGAAATTGGAAGGAAAGCCTCAGATTTAGCAGCCAGAGCTTCAGGAGGAGCAGCAGCGAGCACAGCATCGGTTTTGCAGCAGCTCCTTCCATGTGCATGTTTTTGGGAGTGGAAAGGCTTGCAGAGTGTTAAAGTAGCTTTTTCTCTCCGCTGGAAAGCTGCACGCTCAGTGCCAGTCTTCTGCAGCTTCTTTCTTCACGTTTCAGCAGCTAGCACGCTCTCCGTGTGCTGGAGAAGCGGCAGAGGCTTCCTTGCCGGAGAAGCGGCACCTTCGCCGGCAGAGAGCATCCTGCCGGCCGCGGTGCGCTCCGGAGCGGGGGCTTGTGCCGAAAGAGGCCGGCAACAGGCGCTTACCTTCGGACAGCTCCGGATCGCCGTCTAATGCGTCTCTTGTCGCCTAAACGGCAGGGAAAAGCTTTTCCACTCTGTCTAGGAAGGAGAAAGTGTGCCAGCACAGCAAATGCCTCCCGGACTTTCCCTGGAATTCAGCAAGTGCTTTGCAGCTTGAAATTGGAAGGAAAGCCTCAGATTTAGCAGCCAGAGCTTCAGGAGGAGCAGCAGCGAGCACAGCATCGGTTTTGCAGCAGCTCCTTCCATGTGCATGTTTTTGGGAGTGGAAAGGCTTGCAGAGTGTTAAAGTAGCTTTTTCTCTCCGCTGGAAAGCTGCACGCTCAGTGCCAGTCTTCTGCAGCTTCTTTCTTCACGTTTCAGCAGCTAGCACGCTCTCCGTGTGCTGGAGAAGCGGCAGAGGCTTCCTTGCCGGAGAAGCGGCACCTTCGCCGGCAGAGAGCATCCTGCCGGCCGCGGTGCGCTCCGGAGCGGGGGCTTGTGCCGAAAGAGGCCGGCAACAGGCGCTTACCTTCGGACAGCTCCGGATCGCCGTCTAATGCGTCTCTTGTCGCCTACACGGCAGGGAAAAGCTTTTCCACTCTGTCTAGGAAGGAGAAAGTGTGCCAGCACAGCAAATGCCTCCCGGACTTTCCCTGGAATTCAGCAAGTGCTTTGCAGCTTGAAATTGGAAGGAAAGCCTCAGATTTAGCAGCCAGAGCTTCAGGAGGAGCAGCAGCGAGCACAGCATCGGTTTTGCAGCAGCTCCTTCCATGTGCATGTTTTTGGGAGTGGAAAGGCTTGCAGAGTGTTAAAGTAGCTTTTTCTCTCCGCTGGAAAGCTGCACGCTCAGTGCCAGTCTTCTGCAGCTTCTTTCTTCACGTTTCAGCAGCTAGCACGCTCTCCGTGTGCTGGAGAAGCGGCAGAGGCTTCCTTGCCGGAGAAGCGGCACCTTCGCCGGCAGAGAGCATCCTGCCGGCCGCGGTGCGCTCCGGAGCGGGGGCTTGTGCCGAAAGAGGCCGGCAACAGGCGCTTACCTTCGGACAGCTCCGGATCGCCGTCTAATGCGTCTCTTGTCGCCTACACGGCAGGGAAAAGCTTTTCCACTCTGTCTAGGAAGGAGAAAGTGTGCCAGCACAGCAAATGCCTCCCGGACTTTCCCTGGAATTCAGCAAGTGCTTTGCAGCTTGAAATTGGAAGGAAAGCCTCAGATTTAGCAGCCAGAGCTTCAGGAGGAGCAGCAGCGAGCACAGCATCGGTTTTGCAGCAGCTCCTTCCATGTGCATGTTTTTGGGAGTGGAAAGGCTTGCAGAGTGTTAAAGTAGCTTTTTCTCTCCGCTGGAAAGCTGCACGCTCAGTGCCAGTCTTCTGCAGCTTCTTTCTTCACGTTTCAGCAGCTAGCACGCTCTCCGTGTGCTGGAGAAGCGGCAGAGGCTTCCTTGCCGGAGAAGCGGCACCTTCGCCGGCAGAGAGCATCCTGCCGGCCGCGGTGCGCTCCGGAGCGGGGGCTTGTGCCGAAAGAGGCCGGCAACAGGCGCTTACCTTCGGACAGCTCCGGATCGCCGTCTAATGCGTCTCTTGTCGCCTACACGGCAGGGAAAAGCTTTTCCACTCTGTCTAGGAAGGAGAAAGTGTGCCAGCACAGCAAATGCCTCCCGGACTTTCCCTGGAATTCAGCAAGTGCTTTGCAGCTTGAAATTGGAAGGAAAGCCTCAGATTTAGCAGCCAGAGCTTCAGGAGGAGCAGCAGCGAGCACAGCATCAGTTTTGCAGCAGCTCCTTCCATGTGCATGTTTTTGGGAGTGGAAAGGCTTGCAGAGTGTTAAAGTAGCTTTTTCTCTCCGCTGGAAAGCTGCACGCTCAGTGCCAGTGTTCTGCAGCTTCTTTCTTCACGTTTCAGCAGCTAGCACGCTCTCCGTGTGCTGGAGAAGCGGCAGAGGCTTCCTTGCCGGAGAAGCGGCACCTTCGCCGGCAGAGAGCATCCTGCCGGCCGCGGTGCGCTCCGGAGCGGGGGCTTGTGCCGAAAGAGGCCGGCAACAGGCGCTTACCTTCGGACAGCTCCGGATCGCCGTCTAATGCGTCTCTTGTCGCCTACACGGCAGGGAAAAGCTTTTCCACTCTGTCTAGGAAGGAGAAAGTGTGCCAGCACAGCAAATGCCTCCCGGACTTTCCCTGGAATTCAGCAAGTGCTTTGCAGCTTGAAATTGGAAGGAAAGCCTCAGATTTAGCAGCCAGAGCTTCAGGAGGAGCAGCAGCGAGCACAGCATCGGTTTTGCAGCAGCTCCTTCCATGTGCATGTTTTTGGGAGTGGAAAGGCTTGCAGAGTGTTAAAGTAGCTTTTTCTCTCCGCTGGAAAGCTGCACGCTCAGTGCCAGTCTTCTGCAGCTTCTTTCTTCACGTTTCAGCAGCTAGCACGCTCTCCGTGTGCTGGAGAAGCGGCAGAGGCTTCCTTGCCGGAGAAGCGGCACCTTCGCCGGCAGAGAGCATCCTGCCGGCCGCGGTGCGCTCCGGAGCGGGGGCTTGTGCCGAAAGAGGCCGGCAACAGGCGCTTACCTTCGGACAGCTCCGGATCGCCGTCTAATGCGTCTCTTGTCGCCTAAACGGCAGGGAAAAGCTTTTCCACTCTGTCTAGGAAGGAGAAAGTGTGCCAGCACAGCAAATGCCTCCCGGACTTTCCCTGGAATTCAGCAAGTGCTTTGCAGCTTGAAATTGGAAGGAAAGCCTCAGATTTAGCAGCCAGAGCTTCAGGAGGAGCAGCAGCGAGCACAGCATCGGTTTTGCAGCAGCTCCTTCCATGTGCATGTTTTTGGGAGTGGAAAGGCTTGCAGAGTGTTAAAGTAGCTTTTTCTCTCCGCTGGAAAGCTGCACGCTCAGTGCCAGTCTTCTGCAGCTTCTTTCTTCACGTTTCAGCAGCTAGCACGCTCTCCGTGTGCTGGAGAAGCGGCAGAGGCTTCCTTGCCGGAGAAGCGGCACCTTCGCCGGCAGAGAGCATCCTGCCGGCCGCGGTGCGCTCCGGAGCGGGGGCTTGTGCCGAAAGAGGCCGGCAACAGGCGCTTACCTTCGGACAGCTCCGGATCGCCGTCTAATGCGTCTCTTGTCGCCTACACGGCAGGGAAAAGCTTTTCCACTCTGTCTAGGAAGGAGAAAGTGTGCCAGCACAGCAAATGCCTCCCGGACTTTCCCTGGAATTCAGCAAGTGCTTTGCAGCTTGAAATTGGAAGGAAAGCCTCAGATTTAGCAGCCAGAGCTTCAGGAGGAGCAGCAGCGAGCACAGCATCGGTTTTGCAGCAGCTCCTTCCATGTGCATGTTTTTGGGAGTGGAAAGGCTTGCAGAGTGTTAAAGTAGCTTTTTCTCTCCGCTGGAAAGCTGCACGCTCAGTGCCAGTCTTCTGCAGCTTCTTTCTTCACGTTTCAGCAGCTAGCACGCTCTCCGTGTGCTGGAGAAGCGGCAGAGGCTTCCTTGCCGGAGAAGCGGCACCTTCGCCGGCAGAGAGCATCCTGCCGGCCGCGGTGCGCTCCGGAGCGGGGGCTTGTGCCGAAAGAGGCCGGCAACAGGCGCTTACCTTCGGACAGCTCCGGATCGCCGTCTAATGCGTCTCTTGTCGCCTACACGGCAGGGAAAAGCTTTTCCACTCTGTCTAGGAAGGAGAAAGTGTGCCAGCACAGCAAATGCCTCCCGGACTTTCCCTGCAATTCAGCAAGTGCTTTGCAGCTTGAAATTGGAAGGAAAGCCTCAGATTTAGCAGCCAGAGCTTCAGGAGGAGCAGCAGCGAGCACAGCATCGGTTTTGCAGCAGCTCCTTCCATGTGCATGTTTTTGGGAGTGGAAAGGCTTGCAGAGTGTTAAAGTAGCTTTTTCTCTCCGCTGGAAAGCTGCACGCTCAGTGCCAGTCTTCTGCAGCTTCTTTCTTCACGTTTCAGCAGCTAGCACGCTCTCCGTGTGCTGGAGAAGCGGCAGAGGCTTCCTTGCCGGAGAAGCGGCACCTTCGCCGGCAGAGAGCATCCTGCCGGCCGCGGTGCGCTCCGGAGCGGGGGCTTGTGCCGGAAGAGGCCGGCAACAGGCGCTTACCTTCGGACAGCTCCGGATCGCCGTCTAATGCGTCTCTTGTCGCCTACACGGCAGGGAAAAGCTTTTCCACTCTGTCTAGGAAGGAGAAAGTGTGCCAGCACAGCAAATGCCTCCCGGACTTTCCCTGGAATTCAGCAAGTGCTTTGCAGCTTGAAATTGGAAGGAAAGCCTCAGATTTAGCAGCCAGAGCTTCAGGAGGAGCAGCAGCGAGCACAGCATCGGTTTTGCAGCAGCTCCTTCCATGTGCATGTTTTTGGGAGTGGAAAGGCTTGCAGAGTGTTAAAGTAGCTTTTTCTCTCCGCTGGAAAGCTGCACGCTCAGTGCCAGTCTTCTGCAGCTTCTTTCTTCACGTTTCAGCAGCTAGCACGCTCTCCGTGTGCTGGAGAAGCGGCAGAGGCTTCCTTGCCGGAGAAGCGGCACCTTCGCCGGCAGAGAGCATCCTGCCGGCCGCGGTGCGCTCCGGAGCGGGGGCTTGTGCCGAAAGAGGCCGGCAACAGGCGCTTACCTTCGGACAGCTCCGGATCGCCGTCTAATGCGTCTCTTGTCGCCTACACGGCAGGGAAAAGCTTTTCCACTCTGTCTAGGAAGGAGAAAGTGTGCCAGCACAGCAAATGCCTCCCGGACTTTCCCTGCAATTCAGCAAGTGCTTTGCAGCTTGAAATTGGAAGGAAAGCCTCAGATTTAGCAGCCAGAGCTTCAGGAGGAGCAGCAGCGAGCACAGCATCGGTTTTGCAGCAGCTCCTTCCATGTGCATGTTTTTGGGAGTGGAAAGGCTTGCAGAGTGTTAAAGTAGCTTTTTCTCTCCGCTGGAAAGCTGCACGCTCAGTGCCAGTGTTCTGCAGCTTCTTTCTTCACGTTTCAGCAGCTAGCACGCTCTCCGTGTGCTGGAGAAGCGGCAGAGGCTTCCTTGCCGGAGAAGCGGCACCTTCGCCGGCAGAGAGCATCCTGCCGGCCGCGGTGCGCTCCGGAGCGGGGGCTTGTGCCGAAAGAGGCCGGCAACAGGCGCTTACCTTCGGACAGCTCCGGATCGCCGTCTAATGCGTCTCTTGTCGCCTACACGGCAGGGAAAAGCTTTTCCACTCTGTCTAGGAAGGAGAAAGTGTGCCAGCACAGCAAATGCCTCACGGACTTTCCCTGGAATTCAGCAAGTGCTTTGCAGCTTGAAATTGGAAGGAAAGCCTCAGATTTAGCAGCCAGAGCTTCAGGAGGAGCAGCAGCGAGCACAGCATCGGTTTTGCAGCAGCTCCTTCCATGTGCATGTTTTTGGGAGTGGAAAGGCTTGCAGAGTGTTAAAGTAGCTTTTTCTCTCCGCTGGAAAGCTGCACGCTCAGTGCCAGTCTTCTGCAGCTTCTTTCTTCACGTTTCAGCAGCTAGCACGCTCTCCGTGTGCTGGAGAAGCGGCAGAGGCTTCCTTGCCGGAGAAGCGGCACCTTCGCCGGCAGAGAGCATCCTGCCGGCCGCGGTGCGCTCCGGAGCGGGGGCTTGTGCCGAAAGAGGCCGGCAACAGGCGCTTACCTTCGGACAGCTCCGGATCGCCGTCTAATGCGTCTCTTGTCGCCTACACGGCAGGGAAAAGCTTTTCCACTCTGTCTAGGAAGGAGAAAGTGTGCCAGCACAGCAAATGCCTCCCGGACTTTCCCTGCAATTCAGCAAGTGCTTTGCAGCTTGAAATTGGAAGGAAAGCCTCAGATTTAGCAGCCAGAGCTTCAGGAGGAGCAGCAGCGAGCACAGCATCGGTTTTGCAGCAGCTCCTTCCATGTGCATGTTTTTGGGAGTGGAAAGGCTTGCAGAGTGTTAAAGTAGCTTTTTCTCTCCGCTGGAAAGCTGCACGCTCAGTGCCAGTCTTCTGCAGCTTCTTTCTTCACGTTTCAGCAGCTAGCACGCTCTCCGTGTGCTGGAGAAGCGGCAGAGGCTTCCTTGCCGGAGAAGCGGCACCTTCGCCGGCAGAGAGCATCCTGCCGGCCGCGGTGCGCTCCGGAGCGGGGGCTTGTGCCGAAAGAGGCCGGCAACAGGCGCTTACCTTCGGACAGCTCCGGATCGCCGTCTAATGCGTCTCTTGTCGCCTACACGGCAGGGAAAAGCTTTTCCACTCTGTCTAGGAAGGAGAAAGTGTGCCAGCACAGCAAATGCCTCCCGGACTTTCCCTGCAATTCAGCAAGTGCTTTGCAGCTTGAAATTGGAAGGAAAGCCTCAGATTTAGCAGCCAGAGCTTCAGGAGGAGCAGCAGCGAGCACAGCATCGGTTTTGCAGCAGCTCCTTCCATGTGCATGTTTTTGGGAGTGGAAAGGCTTGCAGAGTGTTAAAGTAGCTTTTTCTCTCCGCTGGAAAGCTGCACGCTCAGTGCCAGTCTTCTGCAGCTTCTTTCTTCACGTTTCAGCAGCTAGCACGCTCTCCGTGTGCTGGAGAAGCGGCAGAGGCTTCCTTGCCGGAGAAGCGGCACCTTCGCCGGCAGAGAGCATCCTGCCGGCCGCGGTGCGCTCCGGAGCGGGGGCTTGTGCCGAAAGAGGCCGGCAACAGGCGCTTACCTTCGGACAGCTCCGGATCGCCGTCTAATGCGTCTCTTGTCGCCTACACGGCAGGGAAAAGCTTTTCCACTCTGTCTAGGAAGGAGAAAGTGTGCCAGCACAGCAAATGCCTCCCGGACTTTCCCTGGAATTCAGCAAGTGCTTTGCAGCTTGAAATTGGAAGGAAAGCCTCAGATTTAGCAGCCAGAGCTTCAGGAGGAGCAGCAGCGAGCACAGCATCGGTTTTGCAGCAGCTCCTTCCATGTGCATGTTTTTGGGAGTGGAAAGGCTTGCAGAGTGTTAAAGTAGCTTTTTCTCTCCGCTGGAAAGCTGCACGCTCAGTGCCAGTCTTCTGCAGCTTCTTTCTTCACGTTTCAGCAGCTAGCACGCTCTCCGTGTGCTGGAGAAGCGGCAGAGGCTTCCTTGCCGGAGAAGCGGCACCTTCGCCGGCAGAGAGCATCCTGCCGGCCGCGGTGCGCTCCGGAGCGGGGGCTTGTGCCGAAAGAGGCCGGCAACAGGCGCTTACCTTCGGACAGCTCCGGATCGCCGTCTAATGCGTCTCTTGTCGCCTACACGGCAGGGAAAAGCTTTTCCACTCTGTCTAGGAAGGAGAAAGTGTGCCAGCACAGCAAATGCCTCCCGGACTTTCCCTGCAATTCAGCAAGTGCTTTGCAGCTTGAAATTGGAAGGAAAGCCTCAGATTTAGCAGCCAGAGCTTCAGGAGGAGCAGCAGCGAGCACAGCATCGGTTTTGCAGCAGCTCCTTCCATGTGCATGTTTTTGGGAGTGGAAAGGCTTGCAGAGTGTTAAAGTAGCTTTTTCTCTCCGCTGGAAAGCTGCACGCTCAGTGCCAGTCTTCTGCAGCTTCTTTCTTCACGTTTCAGCAGCTAGCACGCTCTCCGTGTGCTGGAGAAGCGGCAGAGGCTTCCTTGCCGGAGAAGCGGCACCTTCGCCGGCAGAGAGCATCCTGCCGGCCGCGGTGCGCTCCGGAGCGGGGGCTTGTGCCGAAAGAGGCCGGCAACAGGCGCTTACCTTCGGACAGCTCCGGATCGCCGTCTAATGCGTCTCTTGTCGCCTACACGGCAGGGAAAAGCTTTTCCACTCTGTCTAGGAAGGAGAAAGTGTGCCAGCACAGCAAATGCCTCCCGGACTTTCCCTGGAATTCAGCAAGTGCTTTGCAGCTTGAAATTGGAAGGAAAGCCTCAGATTTAGCAGCCAGAGCTTCAGGAGGAGCAGCAGCGAGCACAGCATCGGTTTTGCAGCAGCTCCTTCCATGTGCATGTTTTTGGGAGTGGAAAGGCTTGCAGAGTGTTAAAGTAGCTTTTTCTCTCCGCTGGAAAGCTGCACGCTCAGTGCCAGTCTTCTGCAGCTTCTTTCTTCACGTTTCAGCAGCTAGCACGCTCTCCGTGTGCTGGAGAAGCGGCAGAGGCTTCCTTGCCGGAGAAGCGGCACCTTCGCCGGCAGAGAGCATCCTGCCGGCCGCGGTGCGCTCCGGAGCGGGGGCTTGTGCCGAAAGAGGCCGGCAACAGGCGCTTACCTTCGGACAGCTCCGGATCGCCGTCTAATGCGTCTCTTGTCGCCTACACGGCAGGGAAAAGCTTTTCCACTCTGTCTAGGAAGGAGAAAGTGTGCCAGCACAGCAAATGCCTCCCGGACTTTCCCTGCAATTCAGCAAGTGCTTTGCAGCTTGAAATTGGAAGGAAAGCCTCAGATTTAGCAGCCAGAGCTTCAGGAGGAGCAGCAGCGAGCACAGCATCGGTTTTGCAGCAGCTCCTTCCATGTGCATGTTTTTGGGAGTGGAAAGGCTTGCAGAGTGTTAAAGTAGCTTTTTCTCTCCGCTGGAAAGCTGCACGCTCAGTGCCAGTCTTCTGCAGCTTCTTTCTTCACGTTTCAGCAGCTAGCACGCTCTCCGTGTGCTGGAGAAGCGGCAGAGGCTTCCTTGCCGGAGAAGCGGCACCTTCGCCGGCAGAGAGCATCCTGCCGGCCGCGGTGCGCTCCGGAGCGGGGGCTTGTGCCGAAAGAGGCCGGCAACAGGCGCTTACCTTCGGACAGCTCCGGATCGCCGTCTAATGCGTCTCTTGTCGCCTACACGGCAGGGAAAAGCTTTTCCACTCTGTCTAGGAAGGAGAAAGTGTGCCAGCACAGCAAATGCCTCCCGGACTTTCCCTGGAATTCAGCAAGTGCTTTGCAGCTTGAAATTGGAAGGAAAGCCTCAGATTTAGCAGCCAGAGCTTCAGGAGGAGCAGCAGCGAGCACAGCATCGGTTTTGCAGCAGCTCCTTCCATGTGCATGTTTTTGGGAGTGGAGAGGCTTGCAGAGTGTTAAAGTAGCTTTTTCTCTCCGCTGGAAAGCTGCACGCTCAGTGCCAGTCTTCTGCAGCTTCTTTCTTCACGTTTCAGCAGCTAGCACGCTCTCCGTGTGCTGGAGAAGCGGCAGAGGCTTCCTTGCCGGAGAAGCGGCACCTTCGCCGGCAGAGAGCATCCTGCCGGCCGCGGTGCGCTCCGGAGCGGGGGCTTGTGCCGAAAGAGGCCGGCAACAGGCGCTTACCTTCGGACAGCTCCGGATCGCCGTCTAATGCGTCTCTTGTCGCCTACACGGCAGGGAAAAGCTTTTCCACTCTGTCTAGGAAGGAGAAAGTGTGCCAGCACAGCAAATGCCTCCCGGACTTTCCCTGCAATTCAGCAAGTGCTTTGCAGCTTGAAATTGGAAGGAAAGCCTCAGATTTAGCAGCCAGAGCTTCAGGAGGAGCAGCAGCGAGCACAGCATCGGTTTTGCAGCAGCTCCTTCCATGTGCATGTTTTTGGGAGTGGAAAGGCTTGCAGAGTGTTAAAGTAGCTTTTTCTCTCCGCTGGAAAGCTGCACGCTGAGTGCCAGTCTTCTGCAGCTTCTTTCTTCACGTTTCAGCAGCTAGCACGCTCTCCGTGTGCTGGAGAAGCGGCAGAGGCTTCCTTGCCGGAGAAGCGGCACCTTCGCCGGCAGAGAGCATCCTGCCGGCCGCGGTGCGCTCCGGAGCGGGGGCTTGTGCCGAAAGAGGCCGGCAACAGGCGCTTACCTTCGGACAGCTCCGGATCGCCGTCTAATGCGTCTCTTGTCGCCTACACGGCAGGGAAAAGCTTTTCCACTCTGTCTAGGAAGGAGAAAGTGTGCCAGCACAGCAAATGCCTCCCGGACTTTCCCTGCAATTCAGCAAGTGCTTTGCAGCTTGAAATTGGAAGGAAAGCCTCAGATTTAGCAGCCAGAGCTTCAGGAGGAGCAGCAGCGAGCACAGCATCGGTTTTGCAGCAGCTCCTTCCATGTGCATGTTTTTGGGAGTGGAGAGGCTTGCAGAGTGTTAAAGTAGCTTTTTCTCTCCGCTGGAAAGCTGCACGCTGAGTGCCAGTCTTCTGCAGCTTCTTTCTTCACGTTTCAGCAGCTAGCACGCTCTCCGTGTGCTGGAGAAGCGGCAGAGGCTTCCTTGCCGGAGAAGCGGCACCTTCGCCGGCAGAGAGCATCCTGCCGGCCGCGGTGCGCTCCGGAGCGGGGGCTTGTGCCGAAAGAGGCCGGCAACAGGCGCTTACCTTCGGACAGCTCCGGATCGCCGTCTAATGCGTCTCTTGTCGCCTACACGGCAGGGAAAAGCTTTTCCACTCTGTCTAGGAAGGAGAAAGTGTGCCAGCACAGCAAATGCCTCCCGGACTTTCCCTGCAATTCAGCAAGTGCTTTGCAGCTTGAAATTGGAAGGAAAGCCTCAGATTTAGCAGCCAGAGCTTCAGGAGGAGCAGCAGCGAGCACAGCATCGGTTTTGCAGCAGCTCCTTCCATGTGCATGTTTTTGGGAGTGGAGAGGCTTGCAGAGTGTTAAAGTAGCTTTTTCTCTCCGCTGGAAAGCTGCACGCTCAGTGCCAGTCTTCTGCAGCTTCTTTCTTCACGTTTCAGCAGCTAGCACGCTCTCCGTGTGCTGGAGAAGCGGCAGAGGCTTCCTTGCCGGAGAAGCGGCACCTTCGCCGGCAGAGAGCATCCTGCCGGCCGCGGTGCGCTCCGGAGCGGGGGCTTGTGCCGAAAGAGGCCGGCAACAGGCGCTTACCTTCGGACAGCTCCGGATCGCCGTCTAATGCGTCTCTTGTCGCCTACACGGCAGGGAAAAGCTTTTCCACTCTGTCTAGGAAGGAGAAAGTGTGCCAGCACAGCAAATGCCTCCCGGACTTTCCCTGCAATTCAGCAAGTGCTTTGCAGCTTGAAATTGGAAGGAAAGCCTCAGATTTAGCAGCCAGAGCTTCAGGAGGAGCAGCAGCGAGCACAGCATCGGTTTTGCAGCAGCTCCTTCCATGTGCATGTTTTTGGGAGTGGAAAGGCTTGCAGAGTGTTAAAGTAGCTTTTTCTCTCCGCTGGAAAGCTGCACGCTCAGTGCCAGTCTTCTGCAGCTTCTTTCTTCACGTTTCAGCAGCTAGCACGCTCTCCGTGTGCTGGAGAAGCGGCAGAGGCTTCCTTGCCGGAGAAGCGGCACCTTCGCCGGCAGAGAGCATCCTGCCGGCCGCGGTGCGCTCCGGAGCGGGGGCTTGTGCCGAAAGAGGCCGGCAACAGGCGCTTACCTTCGGACAGCTCCGGATCGCCGTCTAATGCGTCTCTTGTCGCCTACACGGCAGGGAAAAGCTTTTCCACTCTGTCTAGGAAGGAGAAAGTGTGCCAGCACAGCAAATGCCTCCCGGACTTTCCCTGCAATTCAGCAAGTGCTTTGCAGCTTGAAATTGGAAGGAAAGCCTCAGATTTAGCAGCCAGAGCTTCAGGAGGAGCAGCAGCGAGCACAGCATCGGTTTTGCAGCAGCTCCTTCCATGTGCATGTTTTTGGGAGTGGAAAGGCTTGCAGAGTGTTAAAGTAGCTTTTTCTCTCCGCTGGAAAGCTGCACGCTCAGTGCCAGTGTTCTGCAGCTTCTTTCTTCACGTTTCAGCAGCTAGCACGCTCTCCGTGTGCTGGAGAAGCGGCAGAGGCTTCCTTGCCGGAGAAGCGGCACCTTCGCCGGCAGAGAGCATCCTGCCGGCCGCGGTGCGCTCCGGAGCGGGGACTTGTGCCGAAAGAGGCCGGCAACAGGCGCTTACCTTCGGACAGCTCCGGATCGCCGTCTAATGCGTCTCTTGTCGCCTACACGGCAGGGAAAAGCTTTTCCACTCTGTCTAGGAAGGAGAAAGTGTGCCAGCACAGCAAATGCCTCCCGGACTTTCCCTGCAATTCAGCAAGTGCTTTGCAGCTTGAAATTGGAAGGAAAGCCTCAGATTTAGCAGCCAGAGCTTCAGGAGGAGCAGCAGCGAGCACAGCATCGGTTTTGCAGCAGCTCCTTCCATGTGCATGTTTTTGGGAGTGGAAAGGCTTGCAGAGTGTTAAAGTAGCTTTTTCTCTCCGCTGGAAAGCTGCACGCTCAGTGCCAGTGTTCTGCAGCTTCTTTCTTCACGTTTCAGCAGCTAGCACGCTCTCCGTGTGCTGGAGAAGCGGCAGAGGCTTCCTTGCCGGAGAAGCGGCACCTTCGCCGGCAGAGAGCATCCTGCCGGCCGCGGTGCGCTCCGGAGCGGGGGCTTGTGCCGAAAGAGGCCGGCAACAGGCGCTTACCTTCGGACAGCTCCGGATCGCCGTCTAATGCGTCTCTTGTCGCCTACACGGCAGGGAAAAGCTTTTCCACTCTGTCTAGGAAGGAGAAAGTGTGCCAGCACAGCAAATGCCTCCCGGACTTTCCCTGCAATTCAGCAAGTGCTTTGCAGCTTGAAATTGGAAGGAAAGCCTCAGATTTAGCAGCCAGAGCTTCAGGAGGAGCAGCAGCGAGCACAGCATCGGTTTTGCAGCAGGTCCTTCCATGTGCATGTTTTTGGGAGTGGAAAGGCTTGCAGAGTGTTAAAGTAGCTTTTTCTCTCCGCTGGAAAGCTGCACGCTCAGTGCCAGTGTTCTGCAGCTTTTCCCTGCCGTGTAGGCGACAAGAGACGCATTAGACGGCGATCCGGAGCTGTCCGAAGGTAAGCGCCTGTTGCCGGCCTCTTTCGGCACAAGCCCCCGCTCCGGAGCGCACCGCGGCCGGCAGGATGCTCTCTGCCGGCGAAGGTGCCGCTTCTCCGGCAAGGAAGCCTCTGCCGCTTCTCCAGCACACGGAGAGCGTGCTAGCTGCTGAAACGTGAAGAAAGAAGCTGCAGAACACTGGCACTGAGCGTGCAGCTTTCCAGCGGAGAGAAAAAGCTACTTTAACACTCTGCAAGCCTTTCCACTCCCAAAAACATGCACATGGAAGGAGCTGCTGCAAAACCGATGCTGTGCTCGCTGCTGCTCCTCCTGAAGCTCTGGCTGCTAAATCTGAGGCTTTCCTTCCAATTTCAAGCTGCAAAGCACTTGCTGAATTGCAGGGAAAGTCCGGGAGGCATTTGCTGTGCTGGCACACTTTCTCCTTCCTAGACAGAGTGGAAAAGCTTTTCCCTGCCGTGTAGGCGACAAGAGACGCATTAGACGGCGATCCGGAGCTGTCCGAAGGTAAGCGCCTGTTGCCGGCCTCTTTCGGCACAAGCCCCCGCTCCGGAGCGCACCGCGGCCGGCAGGATGCTCTCTGCCGGCGAAGGTGCCGCTTCTCCGGCAAGGAAGCCTCTGCCGCTTCTCCAGCACACGGAGAGCGTGCTAGCTGCTGAAACGTGAAGAAAGAAGCTGCAGAAGACTGGCACTGAGCGTGCAGCTTTCCAGCGGAGAGAAAAAGCTACTTTAACACTCTGCAAGCCTTTCCACTCCCAAAAACATGCACATGGAAGGAGCTGCTGCAAAACCGATGCTGTGCTCGCTGCTGCTCCTCCTGAAGCTCTGGCTGCTAAATCTGAGGCTTTCCTTCCAATTTCAAGCTGCAAAGCACTTGCTGAATTCCAGGGAAAGTCCGGGAGGCATTTGCTGTGCTGGCACACTTTCTCTTTCCTAGACAGAGTGGAAAAGCTTTTCCCTGCCGTGTAGGCGACAAGAGACGCATTAGACGGCGATCCGGAGCTGTCCGAAGGTAAGCGCCTGTTGCCGGCCTCTTTCGGCACAAGCCCCCGCTCCGGAGCGCACCGCGGCCGGCAGGATGCTCTCTGCCGGCGAAGGTGCCGCTTCTCCGGCAAGGAAGCCTCTGCCGCTTCTCCAGCACACGGAGAGCGTGCTAGCTGCTGAAACGTGAAGAAAGAAGCTGCAGAAGACTGGCACTGAGCGTGCAGCTTTCCAGCGGAGAGAAAAAGCTACTTTAACACTCTGCAAGCCTTTCAACTCCCAAAAACATGCACATGGAAGGAGCTGCTGCAAAACCGATGCTGTGCTCGCTGCTGCTCCTCCTGAAGCTCTGGCTGCTAAATCTGAGGCTTTCCTTCCAATTTCAAGCTGCAAAGCACTTGCTGAATTGCAGGGAAAGTCCGGGAGGCATTTGCTGTGCTGGCACACTTTCTCCTTCCTAGACAGAGTGGAAAAGCTTTTCCCTGCCGTGTAGGCGACAAGAGACGCATTAGACGGCGATCCGGAGCTGTCCGAAGGTAAGCGCCTGTTGCCGGCCTCTTTCGGCACAAGCCCCCGCTCCGGAGCGCACCGCGGCCGGCAGGATGCTCTCTGCCGGCGAAGGTGCCGCTTCTCCGGCAAGGAAGCCTCTGCCGCTTCTCCAGCACACGGAGAGCGTGCTAGCTGCTGAAACGTGAAGAAAGAAGCTGCAGAAGACTGGCACTGAGCGTGCAGCTTTCCAGCGGAGAGAAAAAGCTACTTTAACACTCTGCAAGCCTTTCCACTCCCAAAAACATGCACATGGAAGGAGCTGCTGCAAAACCGATGCTGTGCTCGCTGCTGCTCCTCCTGAAGCTCTGGCTGCTAAATCTGAGGCTTTCCTTCCAATTTCAAGCTGCAAAGCACTTGCTGAATTGCAGGGAAAGTCCGGGAGGCATTTGCTGTGCTGGCACACTTTCTCCTTCCTAGACAGAGTGGAAAAGCTTTTCCCTGCCGTGTAGGCGACAAGAGACGCATTAGACGGCGATCCGGAGCTGTCCGAAGGTAAGCGCCTGTTGCCGGCCTCTTTCGGCACAAGCCCCCGCTCCGGAGCGCACCGCGGCCGGCAGGATGCTCTCTGCCGGCGAAGGTGCCCCTTCTCCGGCAAGGAAGCCTCTGCCGCTTCTCCAGCACACGGAGAGCGTGCTAGCTGCTGAAACGTGAAGAAAGAAGCTGCAGAAGACTGGCACTGAGCGTGCAGCTTTCCAGCGGAGAGAAAAAGCTACTTTAACACTCTGCAAGCCTTTCAACTCCCAAAAACATGCACATGGAAGGAGCTGCTGCAAAACCGATACTGTGCTCGCTGCTGCTCCTCCTGAAGCTCTGGCTGCTAAATCTGAGGCTTTCCTTCCAATTTCAAGCTGCAAAGCACTTGCTGAATTCCAGGGAAAGTCCGGGAGGCATTTGCTGTGCTGGCACACTTTCTCCTTCCTAGACAGAGTGGAAAAGCTTTTCCCTGCCGTGTAGGCGACAAGAGACGCATTAGACGGCGATCCGGAGCTGTCCGAAGGTAAGCGCCTGTTGCCGGCCTCTTTCGGCACAAGCCCCCGCTCCGGAGCGCACCGCGGCCGGCAGGATGCTCTCTGCCGGCGAAGGTGCCGCTTCTCCGGCAAGGAAGCCTCTGCCGCTTCTCCAGCACACGGAGAGCGTGCTAGCTGCTGAAACGTGAAGAAAGAAGCTGCAGAAGACTGGCACTGAGCGTGCAGCTTTCCAGCGGAGAGAAAAAGCTACTTTAACACTCTGCAAGCCTTTCCACTCCCAAAAACATGCACATGGAAGGAGCTGCTGCAAAACCGATGCTGTGCTCGCTGCTGCTCCTCCTGAAGCTCTGGCTGCTAAATCTGAGGCTTTCCTTCCAATTTCAAGCTGCAAAGCACTTGCTGAATTGCAGGGAAAGTCCGGGAGGCATTTGCTGTGCTGGCACACTTTCTCCTTCCTAGACAGAGTGGAAAAGCTTTTCCCTGCCGTGTAGGCGACAAGAGACGCATTAGACGGCGATCCGGAGCTGTCCGAAGGTAAGCGCCTGTTGCCGGCCTCTTTCGGCACAAGCCCCCGCTCCGGAGCGCACCGCGGCCGGCAGGATGCTCTCTGCCGGCGAAGGTGCCGCTTCTCCGGCAAGGAAGCCTCTGCCGCTTCTCCAGCACACGGAGAGCGTGCTAGCTGCTGAAACGTGAAGAAAGAAGCTGCAGAACACTGGCACTGAGCGTGCAGCTTTCCAGCGGAGAGAAAAAGCTACTTTAACACTCTGCAAGCCTTTCCACTCCCAAAAACATGCACATGGAAGGAGCTGCTGCAAAACCGATGCTGTGCTCGCTGCTGCTCCTCCTGAAGCTCTGGCTGCTAAATCTGAGGCTTTCCTTCCAATTTCAAGCTGCAAAGCACTTGCTGAATTGCAGGGAAAGTCCGGGAGGCATTTGCTGTGCTGGCACACTTTCTCCTTCCTAGACAGAGTGGAAAAGCTTTTCCCTGCCGTGTAGGCGACAAGAGACGCATTAGACTGCGATCCGGAGCTGTCCGAAGGTAAGCGCCTGTTGCCGGCCTCTTTCGGCACAAGCCCCCGCTCCGGAGCGCACCGCGGCCGGCAGGATGCTCTCTGCCGGCGAAGGTGCCGCTTCTCCGGCAAGGAAGCCTCTGCCGCTTCTCCAGCACACGGAGAGCGTGCTAGCTGCTGAAACGTGAAGAAAGAAGCTGCAGAAGACTGGCACTGAGCGTGCAGCTTTCCAGCGGAGAGAAAAAGCTACTTTAACACTCTGCAAGCCTTTCCACTCCCAAAAACATGCACATGGAAGGAGCTGCTGCAAAACCGATGCTGTGCTCGCTGCTGCTCCTCCTGAAGCTCTGGCTGCTAAATCTGAGGCTTTCCTTCCAATTTCAAGCTGCAAAGCACTTGCTGAATTGCAGGGAAAGTCCGGGAGGCATTTGCTGTGCTGGCACACTTTCTCCTTCCTAGACAGAGTGGAAAAGCTTTTCCCTGCCGTGTAGGCGACAAGAGACGCATTAGACGGCGATCCGGAGCTGTCCGAAGGTAAGCGCCTGTTGCCGGCCTCTTTCGGCACAAGCCCCCGCTCCGGAGCGCACCGCGGCCGGCAGGATGCTCTCTGCCGGCGAAGGTGCCGCTTCTCCGGCAAGGAAGCCTCTGCCGCTTCTCCAGCACACGGAGAGCGTGCTAGCTGCTGAAACGTGAAGAAAGAAGCTGCAGAAGACTGGCACTGAGCGTGCAGCTTTCCAGCGGAGAGAAAAAGCTACTTTAACACTCTGCAAGCCTTTCCACTCCCAAAAACATGCACATGGAAGGAGCTGCTGCAAAACCGATGCTGTGCTCGCTGCTGCTCCTCCTGAAGCTCTGGCTGCTAAATCTGAGGCTTTCCTTCCAATTTCAAGCTGCAAAGCACTTGCTGAATTCCAGGGAAAGTCCGGGAGGCATTTGCTGTGCTGGCACACTTTCTCCTTCCTAGACAGAGTGGAAAAGCTTTTCCCTGCCGTGTAGGCGACAAGAGACGCATTAGACGGCGATCCGGAGCTGTCCGAAGGTAAGCGCCTGTTGCCGGCCTCTTTCGGCACAAGCCCCCGCTCCGGAGCGCACCGCGGCCGTCAGGATGCTCTCTGCCGGCGAAGGTGCCGCTTCTCCGGCAAGGAAGCCTCTGCCGCTTCTCCAGCACACGGAGAGCGTGCTAGCTGCTGAAACGTGAAGAAAGAAGCTGCAGAAGACTGGCACTGAGCGTGCAGCTTTCCAGCGGAGAGAAAAAGCTACTTTAACACTCTGCAAGCCTTTCCACTCCCAAAAACATGCACATGGAAGGAGCTGCTGCAAAAGCGATGCTGTGCTCGCTGCTGCTCCTCCTGAAGCTCTGGCTGCTAAATCTGAGGCTTTCCTTCCAATTTCAAGCTGCAAAGCACTTGCTGAATTGCAGGGAAAGTCCGGGAGGCATTTGCTGTGCTGGCACACTTTCTCCTTCCTAGACAGAGTGGAAAAGCTTTTCCCTGCCGTGTAGGCGACAAGAGACGCATTAGACGGCGATCCGGAGCTGTCCGAAGGTAAGCGCCTGTTGCCGGCCTCTTTCGGCACAAGCCCCCGCTCCGGAGCGCACCGCGGCCGGCAGGATGCTCTCTGCCGGCGAAGGTGCCGCTTCTCCGGCAAGGAAGCCTCTGCCGCTTCTCCAGCACACGGAGAGCGTGCTAGCTGCTGAAACGTGAAGAAAGAAGCTGCAGAAGACTGGCACTGAGCGTGCAGCTTTCCAGCGGAGAGAAAAAGCTACTTTAACACTCTGCAAGCCTTTCCACTCCCAAAAACATGCACATGGAAGGAGCTGCTGCAAAAGCGATGCTGTGCTCGCTGCTGCTCCTCCTGAAGCTCTGGCTGCTAAATCTGAGGCTTTCCTTCCAATTTCAAGCTGCAAAGCACTTGCTGAATTGCAGGGAAAGTCCGGGAGGCATTTGCTGTGCTGGCACACTTTCTCCTTCCTAGACAGAGTGGAAAAGCTTTTCCCTGCCGTGTAGGCGACAAGAGACGCATTAGACGGCGATCCGGAGCTGTCCGAAGGTAAGCGCCTGTTGCCGGCCTCTTTCGGCACAAGCCCCCGCTCCGGAGCGCACCGCGGCCGGCAGGATGCTCTCTGCCGGCGAAGGTGCCGCTTCTCCGGCAAGGAAGCCTCTGCCGCTTCTCCAGCACACGGAGAGCGTGCTAGCTGCTGAAACGTGAAGAAAGAAGCTGCAGAAGACTGGCACTGAGCGTGCAGCTTTCCAGCGGAGAGAAAAAGCTACTTTAACACTCTGCAAGCCTTTCCACTCCCAAAAACATGCACATGGAAGGAGCTGCTGCAAAAGCGATGCTGTGCTCGCTGCTGCTCCTCCTGAAGCTCTGGCTGCTAAATCTGAGGCTTTCCTTCCAATTTCAAGCTGCAAAGCACTTGCTGAATTGCAGGGAAAGTCCGGGAGGCATTTGCTGTGCTGGCACACTTTCTCCTTCCTAGACAGAGTGGAAAAGCTTTTCCCTGCCGTGTAGGCGACAAGAGACGCATTAGACGGCGATCCGGAGCTGTCCGAAGGTAAGCGCCTGTTGCCGGCCTCTTTCGGCACAAGCCCCCGCTCCGGAGCGCACCGCGGCCGGCAGGATGCTCTCTGCCGGCGAAGGTGCCGCTTCTCCGGCAAGGAAGCCTCTGCCGCTTCTCCAGCACACGGAGAGCGTGCTAGCTGCTGAAACGTGAAGAAAGAAGCTGCAGAAGACTGGCACTGAGCGTGCAGCTTTCCAGCGGAGAGAAAAAGCTACTTTAACACTCTGCAAGCCTTTCCACTCCCAAAAACATGCACATGGAAGGAGCTGCTGCAAAACCGATGCTGTGCTCGCTGCTGCTCCTCCTGAAGCTCTGGCTGCTAAATCTGAGGCTTTCCTTCCAATTTCAAGCTGCAAAGCACTTGCTGAATTGCAGGGAAAGTCCGGGAGGCATTTGCTGTGCTGGCACACTTTCTCCTTCCTAGACAGAGTGGAAAAGCTTTTCCCTGCCGTGTAGGCGACAAGAGACGCATTAGACGGCGATCCGGAGCTGTCCGAAGGTAAGCGCCTGTTGCCGGCCTCTTTCGGCACAAGCCCCCGCTCCGGAGCGCACCGCGGCCGGCAGGATGCTCTCTGCCGGCGAAGGTGCCGCTTCTCCGGCAAGGAAGCCTCTGCCGCTTCTCCAGCACACGGAGAGCGTGCTAGCTGCTGAAACGTGAAGAAAGAAGCTGCAGAAGACTGGCACTGAGCGTGCAGCTTTCCAGCGGAGAGAAAAAGCTACTTTAACACTCTGCAAGCCTTTCCACTCCCAAAAACATGCACATGGAAGGAGCTGCTGCAAAAGCGATGCTGTGCTCGCTGCTGCTCCTCCTGAAGCTCTGGCTGCTAAATCTGAGGCTTTCCTTCCAATTTCAAGCTGCAA
This sequence comes from Fringilla coelebs, assembly GCF_963513975.1. NCBI lineage: Eukaryota > Metazoa > Chordata > Aves > Passeriformes > Fringillidae > Fringilla > Fringilla coelebs. The sequence continues at coordinate 56,552 of NW_028167588.1, read as the reverse complement.
AGCACTTGCTGAATTGCAGGGAAAGTCCGGGAGGCATTTGCTGTGCTGGCACACTTTCTCCTTCCTAGACAGAGTGGAAAAGCTTTTCCCTGCCGTGTAGGCGACAAGAGACGCATTAGACGGCGATCCGGAGCTGTCCGAAGGTAAGCGCCTGTTGCCGGCCTCTTTCGGCACAAGCCCCCGCTCCGGAGCGCACCGCGGCCGGCAGGATGCTCTCTGCCGGCGAAGGTGCCGCTTCTCCGGCAAGGAAGCCTCTGCCGCTTCTCCAGCACACGGAGAGCGTGCTAGCTGCTGAAACGTGAAGAAAGAAGCTGCAGAAGACTGGCACTGAGCGTGCAGCTTTCCAGCGGAGAGAAAAAGCTACTTTAACACTCTGCAAGCCTTTCCACTCCCAAAAACATGCACATGGAAGGAGCTGCTGCAAAACCGATGCTGTGCTCGCTGCTGCTCCTCCTGAAGCTCTGGCTGCTAAATCTGAGGCTTTCCTTCCAATTTCAAGCTGCAAAGCACTTGCTGAATTGCAGGGAAAGTCCGGGAGGCATTTGCTGTGCTGGCACACTTTCTCCTTCCTAGACAGAGTGGAAAAGCTTTTCCCTGCCGTGTAGGCGACAAGAGACGCATTAGACGGCGATCCGGAGCTGTCCGAAGGTAAGCGCCTGTTGCCGGCCTCTTTCGGCACAAGCCCCCGCTCCGGAGCGCACCGCGGCCGGCAGGATGCTCTCTGCCGGCGAAGGTGCCGCTTCTCCGGCAAGGAAGCCTCTGCCGCTTCTCCAGCACACGGAGAGCGTGCTAGCTGCTGAAACGTGAAGAAAGAAGCTGCAGAAGACTGGCACTGAGCGTGCAGCTTTCCAGCGGAGAGAAAAAGCTACTTTAACACTCTGCAAGCCTCTCCACTCCCAAAAACATGCACATGGAAGGAGCTGCTGCAAAACCGATGCTGTGCTCGCTGCTGCTCCTCCTGAAGCTCTGGCTGCTAAATCTGAGGCTTTCCTTCCAATTTCAAGCTGCAAAGCACTTGCTGAATTGCAGGGAAAGTCCGGGAGGCATTTGCTGTGCTGGCACACTTTCTCCTTCCTAGACAGAGTGGAAAAGCTTTTCCCTGCCGTGTAGGCGACAAGAGACGCATTAGACGGCGATCCGGAGCTGTCCGAAGGTAAGCGCCTGTTGCCGGCCTCTTTCGGCACAAGCCCCCGCTCCGGAGCGCACCGCGGCCGGCAGGATGCTCTCTGCCGGCAAAGGTGCCGCTTCTCCGGCAAGGAAGCCTCTGCCGCTTCTCCAGCACACGGAGAGCGTGCTAGCTGCTGAAACGTGAAGAAAGAAGCTGCAGAAGACTGGCACTGAGCGTGCAGCTTTCCAGCGGAGAGAAAAAGCTACTTTAACACTCTGCAAGCCTTTCCACTCCCAAAAACATGCACATGGAAGGAGCTGCTGCAAAACCGATGCTGTGCTCGCTGCTGCTCCTCCTGAAGCTCTGGCTGCTAAATCTGAGGCTTTCCTTCCAATTTCAAGCTGCAAAGCACTTGCTGAATTGCAGGGAAAGTCCGGGAGGCATTTGCTGTGCTGGCACACTTTCTCCTTCCTAGACAGAGTGGAAAAGCTTTTCCCTGCCGTGTAGGCGACAAGAGACGCATTAGACGGCGATCCGGAGCTGTCCGAAGGTAAGCGCCTGTTGCCGGCCTCTTTCGGCACAAGCCCCCGCTCCGGAGCGCACCGCGGCCGGCAGGATGCTCTCTGCCGGCGAAGGTGCCGCTTCTCCGGCAAGGAAGCCTCCGCCGCTTCTCCAGCACACGGAGAGCGTGCTAGCTGCTGAAACGTGAAGAAAGAAGCTGCAGAACACTGGCACTGAGCGTGCAGCTTTCCAGCGGAGAGAAAAAGCTACTTTAACACTCTGCAAGCCTTTCCACTCCCAAAAACATGCACATGGAAGGAGCTGCTGCAAAACCGATGCTGTGCTCGCTGCTGCTCCTCCTGAAGCTCTGGCTGCTAAATCTGAGGCTTTCCTTCCAATTTCAAGCTGCAAAGCACTTGCTGAATTGCAGGGAAAGTCCGGGAGGCATTTGCTGTGCTGGCACACTTTCTCCTTCCTAGACAGAGTGGAAAAGCTTTTCCCTGCCGTGTAGGCGACAAGAGACGCATTAGACGGCGATCCGGAGCTGTCCGAAGGTAAGCGCCTGTTGCCGGCCTCTTTCGGCACAAGCCCCCGCTCCGGAGCGCACCGCGGCCGGCAGGATGCTCTCTGCCGGCGAAGGTGCCGCTTCTCCGGCAAGGAAGCCTCTGCCGCTTCTCCAGCACACGGAGAGCGTGCTAGCTGCTGAAACGTGAAGAAAGAAGCTGCAGAAGACTGGCACTGAGCGTGCAGCTTTCCAGCGGAGAGAAAAAGCTACTTTAACACTCTGCAAGCCTCTCCACTCCCAAAAACATGCACATGGAAGGAGCTGCTGCAAAACCGATGCTGTGCTCGCTGCTGCTCCTCCTGAAGCTCTGGCTGCTAAATCTGAGGCTTTCCTTCCAATTTCAAGCTGCAAAGCACTTGCTGAATTGCAGGGAAAGTCCGGGAGGCATTTGCTGTGCTGGCACACTTTCTCCTTCCTAGACAGAGTGGAAAAGCTTTTCCCTGCCGTGTAGGCGACAAGAGACGCATTAGACGGCGATCCGGAGCTGTCCGAAGGTAAGCGCCTGTTGCCGGCCTCTTTCGGCACAAGCCCCCGCTCCGGTGCGCACCGCGGCCGGCAGGATGCTCTCTGCCGGCAAAGGTGCCGCTTCTCCGGCAAGGAAGCCTCTGCCGCTTCTCCAGCACACGGAGAGCGTGCTAGCTGCTGAAACGTGAAGAAAGAAGCTGCAGAAGACTGGCACTGAGCGTGCAGCTTTCCAGCGGAGAGAAAAAGCTACTTTAACACTCTGCAAGCCTTTCCACTCCCAAAAACATGCACATGGAAGGAGCTGCTGCAAAACCGATGCTGTGCTCGCTGCTGCTCCTCCTGAAGCTCTGGCTGCTAAATCTGAGGCTTTCCTTCCAATTTCAAGCTGCAAAGCACTTGCTGAATTGCAGGGAAAGTCCGGGAGGCATTTGCTGTGCTGGCACACTTTCTCCTTCCTAGACAGAGTGGAAAAGCTTTTCCCTGCCGTGTAGGCGACAAGAGACGCATTAGACGGCGATCCGGAGCTGTCCGAAGGTAAGCGCCTGTTGCCGGCCTCTTTCGGCACAAGCCCCCGCTCCGGAGCGCACCGCGGCCGGCAGGATGCTCTCTGCCGGCGAAGGTGCCGCTTCTCCGGCAAGGAAGCCTCTGCCGCTTCTCCAGCACACGGAGAGCGTGCTAGCTGCTGAAACGTGAAGAAAGAAGCTGCAGAAGACTGGCACTGAGCGTGCAGCTTTCCAGCGGAGAGAAAAAGCTACTTTAACACTCTGCAAGCCTTTCCACTCCCAAAAACATGCACATGGAAGGAGCTGCTGCAAAACCGATGCTGTGCTCGCTGCTGCTCCTCCTGAAGCTCTGGCTGCTAAATCTGAGGCTTTCCTTCCAATTTCAAGCTGCAAAGCACTTGCTGAATTGCAGGGAAAGTCCGGGAGGCATTTGCTGTGCTGGCACACTTTCTCCTTCCTAGACAGAGTGGAAAAGCTTTTCCCTGCCGTGTAGGCGACAAGAGACGCATTAGACGGCGATCCGGAGCTGTCCGAAGGTAAGCGCCTGTTGCCGGCCTCTTTCGGCACAAGCCCCCGCTCCGGAGCGCACCGCGGCCGGCAGGATGCTCTCTGCCGGCGAAGGTGCCGCTTCTCCGGCAAGGAAGCCTCTGCCGCTTCTCCAGCACACGGAGAGCGTGCTAGCTGCTGAAACGTGAAGAAAGAAGCTGCAGAACACTGGCACTGAGCGTGCAGCTTTCCAGCGGAGAGAAAAAGCTACTTTAACACTCTGCAAGCCTCTCCACTCCCAAAAACATGCACATGGAAGGAGCTGCTGCAAAACCGATGCTGTGCTCGCTGCTGCTCCTCCTGAAGCTCTGGCTGCTAAATCTGAGGCTTTCCTTCCAATTTCAAGCTGCAAAGCACTTGCTGAATTGCAGGGAAAGTCCGGGAGGCATTTGCTGTGCTGGCACACTTTCTCCTTCCTAGACAGAGTGGAAAAGCTTTTCCCTGCCGTGTAGGCGACAAGAGACGCATTAGACGGCGATCCGGAGCTGTCCGAAGGTAAGCGCCTGTTGCCGGCCTCTTTCGGCACAAGCCCCCGCTCCGGAGCGCACCGCGGCCGGCAGGATGCTCTCTGCCGGCGAAGGTGCCGCTTCTCCGGCAAGGAAGCCTCTGCCGCTTCTCCAGCACACGGAGAGCGTGCTAGCTGCTGAAACGTGAAGAAAGAAGCTGCAGAAGACTGGCACTGAGCGTGCAGCTTTCCAGCGGAGAGAAAAAGCTACTTTAACACTCTGCAAGCCTCTCCACTCCCAAAAACATGCACATGGAAGGAGCTGCTGCAAAACCGATGCTGTGCTCGCTGCTGCTCCTCCTGAAGCTCTGGCTGCTAAATCTGAGGCTTTCCTTCCAATTTCAAGCTGCAAAGCACTTGCTGAATTCCAGGGAAAGTCCGGGAGGCATTTGCTGTGCTGGCACACTTTCTCCTTCCTAGACAGAGTGGAAAAGCTTTTCCCTGCCGTGTAGGCGACAAGAGACGCATTAGACGGCGATCCGGAGCTGTCCGAAGGTAAGCGCCTGTTGCCGGCCTCTTTCGGCACAAGCCCCCGCTCCGGAGCGCACCGCGGCCGGCAGGATGCTCTCTGCCGGCGAAGGTGCCGCTTCTCCGGCAAGGAAGCCTCTGCCGCTTCTCCAGCACACGGAGAGCGTGCTAGCTGCTGAAACGTGAAGAAAGAAGCTGCAGAACACTGGCACTGAGCGTGCAGCTTTCCAGCGGAGAGAAAAAGCTACTTTAACACTCTGCAAGCCTCTCCACTCCCAAAAACATGCACATGGAAGGAGCTGCTGCAAAACCGATGCTGTGCTCGCTGCTGCTCCTCCTGAAGCTCTGGCTGCTAAATCTGAGGCTTTCCTTCCAATTTCAAGCTGCAAAGCACTTGCTGAATTGCAGGGAAAGTCCGGGAGGCATTTGCTGTGCTGGCACACTTTCTCCTTCCTAGACAGAGTGGAAAAGCTTTTCCCTGCCGTGTAGGCGACAAGAGACGCATTAGACGGCGATCCGGAGCTGTCCGAAGGTAAGCGCCTGTTGCCGGCCTCTTTCGGCACAAGCCCCCGCTCCGGAGCGCACCGCGGCCGGCAGGATGCTCTCTGCCGGCGAAGGTGCCGCTTCTCCGGCAAGGAAGCCTCTGCCGCTTCTCCAGCACACGGAGAGCGTGCTAGCTGCTGAAACGTGAAGAAAGAAGCTGCAGAACACTGGCACTGAGCGTGCAGCTTTCCAGCGGAGAGAAAAAGCTACTTTAACACTCTGCAAGCCTTTCCACTCCCAAAAACATGCACATGGAAGGAGCTGCTGCAAAACCGATGCTGTGCTCGCTGCTGCTCCTCCTGAAGCTCTGGCTGCTAAATCTGAGGCTTTCCTTCCAATTTCAAGCTGCAAAGCACTTGCTGAATTGCAGGGAAAGTCCGGGAGGCATTTGCTGTGCTGGCACACTTTCTCCTTCCTAGACAGAGTGGAAAAGCTTTTCCCTGCCGTGTAGGCGACAAGAGACGCATTAGACGGCGATCCGGAGCTGTCCGAAGGTAAGCGCCTGTTGCCGGCCTCTTTCGGCACAAGCCCCCGCTCCGGAGCGCACCGCGGCCGGCAGGATGCTCTCTGCCGGCGAAGGTGCCGCTTCTCCGGCAAGGAAGCCTCTGCCGCTTCTCCAGCACACGGAGAGCGTGCTAGCTGCTGAAACGTGAAGAAAGAAGCTGCAGAAGACTGGCACTGAGCGTGCAGCTTTCCAGCGGAGAGAAAAAGCTACTTTAACACTCTGCAAGCCTTTCCACTCCCAAAAACATGCACATGGAAGGAGCTGCTGCAAAACCGATGCTGTGCTCGCTGCTGCTCCTCCTGAAGCTCTGGCTGCTAAATCTGAGGCTTTCCTTCCAATTTCAAGCTGCAAAGCACTTGCTGAATTGCAGGGAAAGTCCGGGAGGCATTTGCTGTGCTGGCACACTTTCTCCTTCCTAGACAGAGTGGAAAAGCTTTTCCCTGCCGTGTAGGCGACAAGAGACGCATTAGACGGCGATCCGGAGCTGTCCGAAGGTAAGCGCCTGTTGCCGGCCTCTTTCGGCACAAGCCCCCGCTCCGGAGCGCACCGCGGCCGGCAGGATGCTCTCTGCCGGCGAAGGTGCCGCTTCTCCGGCAAGGAAGCCTCCGCCGCTTCTCCAGCACACGGAGAGCGTGCTAGCTGCTGAAACGTGAAGAAAGAAGCTGCAGAACACTGGCACTGAGCGTGCAGCTTTCCAGCGGAGAGAAAAAGCTACTTTAACACTCTGCAAGCCTTTCCACTCCCAAAAACATGCACATGGAAGGAGCTGCTGCAAAACCGATGCTGTGCTCGCTGCTGCTCCTCCTGAAGCTCTGGCTGCTAAATCTGAGGCTTTCCTTCCAATTTCAAGCTTCAAAGCACTTGCTGAATTGCAGGGAAAGTCCGGGAGGCATTTGCTGTGCTGGCACACTTTCTCCTTCCTAGACAGAGTGGAAAAGCTTTTCCCTGCCGTGTAGGCGACAAGAGACGCATTAGACGGCGATCCGGAGCTGTCCGAAGGTAAGCGCCTGTTGCCGGCCTCTTTCGGCACAAGCCCCCGCTCCGGAGCGCACCGCGGCCGGCAGGATGCTCTCTGCCGGCGAAGGTGCCGCTTCTCCGGCAAGGAAGCCTCTGCCGCTTCTCCAGCACACGGAGAGCGTGCTAGCTGCTGAAACGTGAAGAAAGAAGCTGCAGAAGACTGGCACTGAGCGTGCAGCTTTCCAGCGGAGAGAAAAAGCTACTTTAACACTCTGCAAGCCTCTCCACTCCCAAAAACATGCACATGGAAGGAGCTGCTGCAAAACCGATGCTGTGCTCGCTGCTGCTCCTCCTGAAGCTCTGGCTGCTAAATCTGAGGCTTTCCTTCCAATTTCAAGCTGCAAAGCACTTGCTGAATTCCAGGGAAAGTCCGGGAGGCATTTGCTGTGCTGGCACACTTTCTCCTTCCTAGACAGAGTGGAAAAGCTTTTCCCTGCCGTGTAGGCGACAAGAGACGCATTAGACGGCGATCCGGAGCTGTCCGAAGGTAAGCGCCTGTTGCCGGCCTCTTTCGGCACAAGCCCCCGCTCCGGAGCGCACCGCGGCCGGCAGGATGCTCTCTGCCGGCAAAGGTGCCGCTTCTCCGGCAAGGAAGCCTCTGCCGCTTCTCCAGCACACGGAGAGCGTGCTAGCTGCTGAAACGTGAAGAAAGAAGCTGCAGAAGACTGGCACTGAGCGTGCAGCTTTCCAGCGGAGAGAAAAAGCTACTTTAACACTCTGCAAGCCTTTCCACTCCCAAAAACATGCACATGGAAGGAGCTGCTGCAAAACCGATGCTGTGCTCGCTGCTGCTCCTCCTGAAGCTCTGGCTGCTAAATCTGAGGCTTTCCTTCCAATTTCAAGCTGCAAAGCACTTGCTGAATTGCAGGGAAAGTCCGGGAGGCATTTGCTGTGCTGGCACACTTTCTCCTTCCTAGACAGAGTGGAAAAGCTTTTCCCTGCCGTGTAGGCGACAAGAGACGCATTAGACGGCGATCCGGAGCTGTCCGAAGGTAAGCGCCTGTTGCCGGCCTCTTTCGGCACAAGCCCCCGCTCCGGAGCGCACCGCGGCCGGCAGGATGCTCTCTGCCGGCGAAGGTGCCGCTTCTCCGGCAAGGAAGCCTCTGCCGCTTCTCCAGCACACGGAGAGCGTGCTAGCTGCTGAAACGTGAAGAAAGAAGCTGCAGAAGACTGGCACTGAGCGTGCAGCTTTCCAGCGGAGAGAAAAAGCTACTTTAACACTCTGCAAGCCTTTCCACTCCCAAAAACATGCACATGGAAGGAGCTGCTGCAAAACCGATGCTGTGCTCGCTGCTGCTCCTCCTGAAGCTCTGGCTGCTAAATCTGAGGCTTTCCTTCCAATTTCAAGCTGCAAAGCACTTGCTGAATTGCAGGGAAAGTCCGGGAGGCATTTGCTGTGCTGGCACACTTTCTCCTTCCTAGACAGAGTGGAAAAGCTTTTCCCTGCCGTGTAGGCGACAAGAGACGCATTAGACGGCGATCCGGAGCTGTCCGAAGGTAAGCGCCTGTTGCCGGCCTCTTTCGGCACAAGCCCCCGCTCCGGAGCGCACCGCGGCCGGCAGGATGCTCTCTGCCGGCGAAGGTGCCGCTTCTCCGGCAAGGAAGCCTCTGCCGCTTCTCCAGCACACGGAGAGCGTGCTAGCTGCTGAAACGTGAAGAAAGAAGCTGCAGAACACTGGCACTGAGCGTGCAGCTTTCCAGCGGAGAGAAAAAGCTACTTTAACACTCTGCAAGCCTTTCCACTCCCAAAAACATGCACATGGAAGGAGCTGCTGCAAAAGCGATGCTGTGCTCGCTGCTGCTCCTCCTGAAGCTCTGGCTGCTAAATCTGAGGCTTTCCTTCCAATTTCAAGCTGCAAAGCACTTGCTGAATTGCAGGGAAAGTCCGGGAGGCATTTGCTGTGCTGGCACACTTTCTCCTTCCTAGACAGAGTGGAAAAGCTTTTCCCTGCCGTGTAGGCGACAAGAGACGCATTAGACGGCGATCCGGAGCTGTCCGAAGGTAAGCGCCTGTTGCCGGCCTCTTTCGGCACAAGCCCCCGCTCCGGAGCGCACCGCGGCCGGCAGGATGCTCTCTGCCGGCGAAGGTGCCGCTTCTCCGGCAAGGAAGCCTCTGCCGCTTCTCCAGCACACGGAGAGCGTGCTAGCTGCTGAAACGTGAAGAAAGAAGCTGCAGAAGACTGGCACTGAGCGTGCAGCTTTCCAGCGGAGAGAAAAAGCTACTTTAACACTCTGCAAGCCTTTCCACTCCCAAAAACATGCACATGGAAGGAGCTGCTGCAAAACCGATGCTGTGCTCGCTGCTGCTCCTCCTGAAGCTCTGGCTGCTAAATCTGAGGCTTTCCTTCCAATTTCAAGCTGCAAAGCACTTGCTGAATTGCAGGGAAAGTCCGGGAGGCATTTGCTGTGCTGGCACACTTTCTCCTTCCTAGACAGAGTGGAAAAGCTTTTCCCTGCCGTGTAGGCGACAAGAGACGCATTAGACGGCGATCCGGAGCTGTCCGAAGGTAAGCGCCTGTTGCCGGCCTCTTTCGGCACAAGCCCCCGCTCCGGAGCGCACCGCGGCCGGCAGGATGCTCTCTGCCGGCGAAGGTGCCGCTTCTCCGGCAAGGAAGCCTCTGCCGCTTCTCCAGCACACGGAGAGCGTGCTAGCTGCTGAAACGTGAAGAAAGAAGCTGCAGAAGACTGGCACTGAGCGTGCAGCTTTCCAGCGGAGAGAAAAAGCTACTTTAACACTCTGCAAGCCTCTCCACTCCCAAAAACATGCACATGGAAGGAGCTGCTGCAAAACCGATGCTGTGCTCGCTGCTGCTCCTCCTGAAGCTCTGGCTGCTAAATCTGAGGCTTTCCTTCCAATTTCAAGCTGCAAAGCACTTGCTGAATTCCAGGGAAAGTCCGGGAGGCATTTGCTGTGCTGGCACACTTTCTCCTTCCTAGACAGAGTGGAAAAGCTTTTCCCTGCCGTGTAGGCGACAAGAGACGCATTAGACGGCGATCCGGAGCTGTCCGAAGGTAAGCGCCTGTTGCCGGCCTCTTTCGGCACAAGCCCCCGCTCCGGAGCGCACCGCGGCCGGCAGGATGCTCTCTGCCGGCAAAGGTGCCGCTTCTCCGGCAAGGAAGCCTCTGCCGCTTCTCCAGCACACGGAGAGCGTGCTAGCTGCTGAAACGTGAAGAAAGAAGCTGCAGAAGACTGGCACTGAGCGTGCAGCTTTCCAGCGGAGAGAAAAAGCTACTTTAACACTCTGCAAGCCTTTCCACTCCCAAAAACATGCACATGGAAGGAGCTGCTGCAAAACCGATGCTGTGCTCGCTGCTGCTCCTCCTGAAGCTCTGGCTGCTAAATCTGAGGCTTTCCTTCCAATTTCAAGCTGCAAAGCACTTGCTGAATTGCAGGGAAAGTCCGGGAGGCATTTGCTGTGCTGGCACACTTTCTCCTTCCTAGACAGAGTGGAAAAGCTTTTCCCTGCCGTGTAGGCGACAAGAGACGCATTAGACGGCGATCCGGAGCTGTCCGAAGGTAAGCGCCTGTTGCCGGCCTCTTTCGGCACAAGCCCCCGCTCCGGAGCGCACCGCGGCCGGCAGGATGCTCTCTGCCGGCGAAGGTGCCGCTTCTCCGGCAAGGAAGCCTCTGCCGCTTCTCCAGCACACGGAGAGCGTGCTAGCTGCTGAAACGTGAAGAAAGAAGCTGCAGAAGACTGGCACTGAGCGTGCAGCTTTCCAGCGGAGAGAAAAAGCTACTTTAACACTCTGCAAGCCTTTCCACTCCCAAAAACATGCACATGGAAGGAGCTGCTGCAAAACCGATGCTGTGCTCGCTGCTGCTCCTCCTGAAGCTCTGGCTGCTAAATCTGAGGCTTTCCTTCCAATTTCAAGCTGCAAAGCACTTGCTGAATTGCAGGGAAAGTCCGGGAGGCATTTGCTGTGCTGGCACACTTTCTCCTTCCTAGACAGAGTGGAAAAGCTTTTCCCTGCCGTGTAGGCGACAAGAGACGCATTAGACGGCGATCCGGAGCTGTCCGAAGGTAAGCGCCTGTTGCCGGCCTCTTTCGGCACAAGCCCCCGCTCCGGAGCGCACCGCGGCCGGCAGGATGCTCTCTGCCGGCGAAGGTGCCGCTTCTCCGGCAAGGAAGCCTCTGCCGCTTCTCCAGCACACGGAGAGCGTGCTAGCTGCTGAAACGTGAAGAAAGAAGCTGCAGAAGACTGGCACTGAGCGTGCAGCTTTCCAGCGGAGAGAAAAAGCTACTTTAACACTCTGCAAGCCTTTCCACTCCCAAAAACATGCACATGGAAGGAGCTGCTGCAAAACCGATGCTGTGCTCGCTGCTGCTCCTCCTGAAGCTCTGGCTGCTAAATCTGAGGCTTTCCTTCCAATTTCAAGCTGCAAAGCACTTGCTGAATTGCAGGGAAAGTCCGGGAGGCATTTGCTGTGCTGGCACACTTTCTCCTTCCTAGACAGAGTGGAAAAGCTTTTCCCTGCCGTGTAGGCGACAAGAGACGCATTAGACGGCGATCCGGAGCTGTCCGAAGGTAAGCGCCTGTTGCCGGCCTCTTTCGGCACAAGCCCCCGCTCCGGAGCGCACCGCGGCCGGCAGGATGCTCTCTGCCGGCGAAGGTGCCGCTTCTCCGGCAAGGAAGCCTCTGCCGCTTCTCCAGCACACGGAGAGCGTGCTAGCTGCTGAAACGTGAAGAAAGAAGCTGCAGAACACTGGCACTGAGCGTGCAGCTTTCCAGCGGAGAGAAAAAGCTACTTTAACACTCTGCAAGCCTTTCCACTCCCAAAAACATGCACATGGAAGGAGCTGCTGCAAAACCGATGCTGTGCTCGCTGCTGCTCCTCCTGAAGCTCTGGCTGCTAAATCTGAGGCTTTCCTTCCAATTTCAAGCTGCAAAGCACTTGCTGAATTGCAGGGAAAGTCCGGGAGGCATTTGCTGTGCTGGCACACTTTCTCCTTCCTAGACAGAGTGGAAAAGCTTTTCCCTGCCGTGTAGGCGACAAGAGACGCATTAGACGGCGATCCGGAGCTGTCCGAAGGTAAGCGCCTGTTGCCGGCCTCTTTCGGCACAAGCCCCCGCTCCGGAGCGCACCGCGGCCGGCAGGATGCTCTCTGCCGGCGAAGGTGCCGCTTCTCCGGCAAGGAAGCCTCTGCCGCTTCTCCAGCACACGGAGAGCGTGCTAGCTGCTGAAACGTGAAGAAAGAAGCTGCAGAAGACTGGCACTGAGCGTGCAGCTTTCCAGCGGAGAGAAAAAGCTACTTTAACACTCTGCAAGCCTTTCCACTCCCAAAAACATGCACATGGAAGGAGCTGCTGCAAAACCGATGCTGTGCTCGCTGCTGCTCCTCCTGAAGCTCTGGCTGCTAAATCTGAGGCTTTCCTTCCAATTTCAAGCTGCAAAGCACTTGCTGAATTGCAGGGAAAGTCCGGGAGGCATTTGCTGTGCTGGCACACTTTCTCCTTCCTAGACAGAGTGGAAAAGCTTTTCCCTGCCGTGTAGGCGACAAGAGACGCATTAGACGGCGATCCGGAGCTGTCCGAAGGTAAGCGCCTGTTGCCGGCCTCTTTCGGCACAAGCCCCCGCTCCGGAGCGCACCGCGGCCGGCAGGATGCTCTCTGCCGGCGAAGGTGCCGCTTCTCCGGCAAGGAAGCCTCCGCCGCTTCTCCAGCACACGGAGAGCGTGCTAGCTGCTGAAACGTGAAGAAAGAAGCTGCAGAACACTGGCACTGAGCGTGCAGCTTTCCAGCGGAGAGAAAAAGCTACTTTAACACTCTGCAAGCCTCTCCACTCCCAAAAACATGCACATGGAAGGAGCTGCTGCAAAACCGATGCTGTGCTCGCTGCTGCTCCTCCTGAAGCTCTGGCTGCTAAATCTGAGGCTTTCCTTCCAATTTCAAGCTGCAAAGCACTTGCTGAATTGCAGGGAAAGTCCGGGAGGCATTTGCTGTGCTGGCACACTTTCTCCTTCCTAGACAGAGTGGAAAAGCTTTTCCCTGCCGTGTAGGCGACAAGAGACGCATTAGACGGCGATCCGGAGCTGTCCGAAGGTAAGCGCCTGTTGCCGGCCTCTTTCGGCACAAGCCCCCGCTCCGGTGCGCACCGCGGCCGGCAGGATGCTCTCTGCCGGCAAAGGTGCCGCTTCTCCGGCAAGGAAGCCTCTGCCGCTTCTCCAGCACACGGAGAGCGTGCTAGCTGCTGAAACGTGAAGAAAGAAGCTGCAGAAGACTGGCACTGAGCGTGCAGCTTTCCAGCGGAGAGAAAAAGCTACTTTAACACTCTGCAAGCCTTTCCACTCCCAAAAACATGCACATGGAAGGAGCTGCTGCAAAACCGATGCTGTGCTCGCTGCTGCTCCTCCTGAAGCTCTGGCTGCTAAATCTGAGGCTTTCCTTCCAATTTCAAGCTGCAAAGCACTTGCTGAATTGCAGGGAAAGTCCGGGAGGCATTTGCTGTGCTGGCACACTTTCTCCTTCCTAGACAGAGTGGAAAAGCTTTTCCCTGCCGTGTAGGCGACAAGAGACGCATTAGACGGCGATCCGGAGCTGTCCGAAGGTAAGCGCCTGTTGCCGGCCTCTTTCGGCACAAGCCCCCGCTCCGGAGCGCACCGCGGCCGGCAGGATGCTCTCTGCCGGCGAAGGTGCCGCTTCTCCGGCAAGGAAGCCTCTGCCGCTTCTCCAGCACACGGAGAGCGTGCTAGCTGCTGAAACGTGAAGAAAGAAGCTGCAGAAGACTGGCACTGAGCGTGCAGCTTTCCAGCGGAGAGAAAAAGCTACTTTAACACTCTGCAAGCCTTTCCACTCCCAAAAACATGCACATGGAAGGAGCTGCTGCAAAACCGATGCTGTGCTCGCTGCTGCTCCTCCTGAAGCTCTGGCTGCTAAATCTGAGGCTTTCCTTCCAATTTCAAGCTGCAAAGCACTTGCTGAATTGCAGGGAAAGTCCGGGAGGCATTTGCTGTGCTGGCACACTTTCTCCTTCCTAGACAGAGTGGAAAAGCTTTTCCCTGCCGTGTAGGCGACAAGAGACGCATTAGACGGCGATCCGGAGCTGTCCGAAGGTAAGCGCCTGTTGCCGGCCTCTTTCGGCACAAGCCCCCGCTCCGGAGCGCACCGCGGCCGGCAGGATGCTCTCTGCCGGCGAAGGTGCCGCTTCTCCGGCAAGGAAGCCTCTGCCGCTTCTCCAGCACACGGAGAGCGTGCTAGCTGCTGAAACGTGAAGAAAGAAGCTGCAGAACACTGGCACTGAGCGTGCAGCTTTCCAGCGGAGAGAAAAAGCTACTTTAACACTCTGCAAGCCTCTCCACTCCCAAAAACATGCACATGGAAGGAGCTGCTGCAAAACCGATGCTGTGCTCGCTGCTGCTCCTCCTGAAGCTCTGGCTGCTAAATCTGAGGCTTTCCTTCCAATTTCAAGCTGCAAAGCACTTGCTGAATTGCAGGGAAAGTCCGGGAGGCATTTGCTGTGCTGGCACACTTTCTCCTTCCTAGACAGAGTGGAAAAGCTTTTCCCTGCCGTGTAGGCGACAAGAGACGCATTAGACGGCGATCCGGAGCTGTCCGAAGGTAAGCGCCTGTTGCCGGCCTCTTTCGGCACAAGCCCCCGCTCCGGAGCGCACCGCGGCCGGCAGGATGCTCTCTGCCGGCGAAGGTGCCGCTTCTCCGGCAAGGAAGCCTCTGCCGCTTCTCCAGCACACGGAGAGCGTGCTAGCTGCTGAAACGTGAAGAAAGAAGCTGCAGAAGACTGGCACTGAGCGTGCAGCTTTCCAGCGGAGAGAAAAAGCTACTTTAACACTCTGCAAGCCTCTCCACTCCCAAAAACATGCACATGGAAGGAGCTGCTGCAAAACCGATGCTGTGCTCGCTGCTGCTCCTCCTGAAGCTCTGGCTGCTAAATCTGAGGCTTTCCTTCCAATTTCAAGCTGCAAAGCACTTGCTGAATTGCAGGGAAAGTCCGGGAGGCATTTGCTGTGCTGGCACACTTTCTCCTTCCTAGACAGAGTGGAAAAGCTTTTCCCTGCCGTGTAGGCGACAAGAGACGCATTAGACGGCGATCCGGAGCTGTCCGAAGGTAAGCGCCTGTTGCCGGCCTCTTTCGGCACAAGCCCCCGCTCCGGAGCGCACCGCGGCCGGCAGGATGCTCTCTGCCGGCGAAGGTGCCGCTTCTCCGGCAAGGAAGCCTCTGCCGCTTCTCCAGCACACGGAGAGCGTGCTAGCTGCTGAAACGTGAAGAAAGAAGCTGCAGAAGACTGGCACTGAGCGTGCAGCTTTCCAGCGGAGAGAAAAAGCTACTTTAACACTCTGCAAGCCTCTCCACTCCCAAAAACATGCACATGGAAGGAGCTGCTGCAAAACCGATGCTGTGCTCGCTGCTGCTCCTCCTGAAGCTCTGGCTGCTAAATCTGAGGCTTTCCTTCCAATTTCAAGCTGCAAAGCACTTGCTGAATTCCAGGGAAAGTCCGGGAGGCATTTGCTGTGCTGGCACACTTTCTCCTTCCTAGACAGAGTGGAAAAGCTTTTCCCTGCCGTGTAGGCGACAAGAGACGCATTAGACGGCGATCCGGAGCTGTCCGAAGGTAAGCGCCTGTTGCCGGCCTCTTTCGGCACAAGCCCCCGCTCCGGAGCGCACCGCGGCCGGCAGGATGCTCTCTGCCGGCGAAGGTGCCGCTTCTCCGGCAAGGAAGCCTCTGCCGCTTCTCCAGCACACGGAGAGCGTGCTAGCTGCTGAAACGTGAAGAAAGAAGCTGCAGAACACTGGCACTGAGCGTGCAGCTTTCCAGCGGAGAGAAAAAGCTACTTTAACACTCTGCAAGCCTCTCCACTCCCAAAAACATGCACATGGAAGGAGCTGCTGCAAAACCGATGCTGTGCTCGCTGCTGCTCCTCCTGAAGCTCTGGCTGCTAAATCTGAGGCTTTCCTTCCAATTTCAAGCTGCAAAGCACTTGCTGAATTGCAGGGAAAGTCCGGGAGGCATTTGCTGTGCTGGCACACTTTCTCCTTCCTAGACAGAGTGGAAAAGCTTTTCCCTGCCGTGTAGGCGACAAGAGACGCATTAGACGGCGATCCGGAGCTGTCCGAAGGTAAGCGCCTGTTGCCGGCCTCTTTCGGCACAAGCCCCCGCTCCGGAGCGCACCGCGGCCGGCAGGATGCTCTCTGCCGGCGAAGGTGCCGCTTCTCCGGCAAGGAAGCCTCTGCCGCTTCTCCAGCACACGGAGAGCGTGCTAGCTGCTGAAACGTGAAGAAAGAAGCTGCAGAACACTGGCACTGAGCGTGCAGCTTTCCAGCGGAGAGAAAAAGCTACTTTAACACTCTGCAAGCCTTTCCACTCCCAAAAACATGCACATGGAAGGAGCTGCTGCAAAACCGATGCTGTGCTCGCTGCTGCTCCTCCTGAAGCTCTGGCTGCTAAATCTGAGGCTTTCCTTCCAATTTCAAGCTGCAAAGCACTTGCTGAATTGCAGGGAAAGTCCGGGAGGCATTTGCTGTGCTGGCACACTTTCTCCTTCCTAGACAGAGTGGAAAAGCTTTTCCCTGCCGTGTAGGCGACAAGAGACGCATTAGACGGCGATCCGGAGCTGTCCGAAGGTAAGCGCCTGTTGCCGGCCTCTTTCGGCACAAGCCCCCGCTCCGGAGCGCACCGCGGCCGGCAGGATGCTCTCTGCCGGCGAAGGTGCCGCTTCTCCGGCAAGGAAGCCTCTGCCGCTTCTCCAGCACACGGAGAGCGTGCTAGCTGCTGAAACGTGAAGAAAGAAGCTGCAGAAGACTGGCACTGAGCGTGCAGCTTTCCAGCGGAGAGAAAAAGCTACTTTAACACTCTGCAAGCCTTTCCACTCCCAAAAACATGCACATGGAAGGAGCTGCTGCAAAACCGATGCTGTGCTCGCTGCTGCTCCTCCTGAAGCTCTGGCTGCTAAATCTGAGGCTTTCCTTCCAATTTCAAGCTGCAAAGCACTTGCTGAATTGCAGGGAAAGTCCGGGAGGCATTTGCTGTGCTGGCACACTTTCTCCTTCCTAGACAGAGTGGAAAAGCTTTTCCCTGCCGTGTAGGCGACAAGAGACGCATTAGACGGCGATCCGGAGCTGTCCGAAGGTAAGCGCCTGTTGCCGGCCTCTTTCGGCACAAGCCCCCGCTCCGGAGCGCACCGCGGCCGGCAGGATGCTCTCTGCCGGCGAAGGTGCCGCTTCTCCGGCAAGGAAGCCTCCGCCGCTTCTCCAGCACACGGAGAGCGTGCTAGCTGCTGAAACGTGAAGAAAGAAGCTGCAGAACACTGGCACTGAGCGTGCAGCTTTCCAGCGGAGAGAAAAAGCTACTTTAACACTCTGCAAGCCTTTCCACTCCCAAAAACATGCACATGGAAGGAGCTGCTGCAAAACCGATGCTGTGCTCGCTGCTGCTCCTCCTGAAGCTCTGGCTGCTAAATCTGAGGCTTTCCTTCCAATTTCAAGCTTCAAAGCACTTGCTGAATTGCAGGGAAAGTCCGGGAGGCATTTGCTGTGCTGGCACACTTTCTCCTTCCTAGACAGAGTGGAAAAGCTTTTCCCTGCCGTGTAGGCGACAAGAGACGCATTAGACGGCGATCCGGAGCTGTCCGAAGGTAAGCGCCTGTTGCCGGCCTCTTTCGGCACAAGCCCCCGCTCCGGAGCGCACCGCGGCCGGCAGGATGCTCTCTGCCGGCGAAGGTGCCGCTTCTCCGGCAAGGAAGCCTCTGCCGCTTCTCCAGCACACGGAGAGCGTGCTAGCTGCTGAAACGTGAAGAAAGAAGCTGCAGAAGACTGGCACTGAGCGTGCAGCTTTCCAGCGGAGAGAAAAAGCTACTTTAACACTCTGCAAGCCTCTCCACTCCCAAAAACATGCACATGGAAGGAGCTGCTGCAAAACCGATGCTGTGCTCGCTGCTGCTCCTCCTGAAGCTCTGGCTGCTAAATCTGAGGCTTTCCTTCCAATTTCAAGCTGCAAAGCACTTGCTGAATTCCAGGGAAAGTCCGGGAGGCATTTGCTGTGCTGGCACACTTTCTCCTTCCTAGACAGAGTGGAAAAGCTTTTCCCTGCCGTGTAGGCGACAAGAGACGCATTAGACGGCGATCCGGAGCTGTCCGAAGGTAAGCGCCTGTTGCCGGCCTCTTTCGGCACAAGCCCCCGCTCCGGAGCGCACCGCGGCCGGCAGGATGCTCTCTGCCGGCAAAGGTGCCGCTTCTCCGGCAAGGAAGCCTCTGCCGCTTCTCCAGCACACGGAGAGCGTGCTAGCTGCTGAAACGTGAAGAAAGAAGCTGCAGAAGACTGGCACTGAGCGTGCAGCTTTCCAGCGGAGAGAAAAAGCTACTTTAACACTCTGCAAGCCTTTCCACTCCCAAAAACATGCACATGGAAGGAGCTGCTGCAAAACCGATGCTGTGCTCGCTGCTGCTCCTCCTGAAGCTCTGGCTGCTAAATCTGAGGCTTTCCTTCCAATTTCAAGCTGCAAAGCACTTGCTGAATTGCAGGGAAAGTCCGGGAGGCATTTGCTGTGCTGGCACACTTTCTCCTTCCTAGACAGAGTGGAAAAGCTTTTCCCTGCCGTGTAGGCGACAAGAGACGCATTAGACGGCGATCCGGAGCTGTCCGAAGGTAAGCGCCTGTTGCCGGCCTCTTTCGGCACAAGCCCCCGCTCCGGAGCGCACCGCGGCCGGCAGGATGCTCTCTGCCGGCGAAGGTGCCGCTTCTCCGGCAAGGAAGCCTCTGCCGCTTCTCCAGCACACGGAGAGCGTGCTAGCTGCTGAAACGTGAAGAAAGAAGCTGCAGAAGACTGGCACTGAGCGTGCAGCTTTCCAGCGGAGAGAAAAAGCTACTTTAACACTCTGCAAGCCTTTCCACTCCCAAAAACATGCACATGGAAGGAGCTGCTGCAAAACCGATGCTGTGCTCGCTGCTGCTCCTCCTGAAGCTCTGGCTGCTAAATCTGAGGCTTTCCTTCCAATTTCAAGCTGCAAAGCACTTGCTGAATTGCAGGGAAAGTCCGGGAGGCATTTGCTGTGCTGGCACACTTTCTCCTTCCTAGACAGAGTGGAAAAGCTTTTCCCTGCCGTGTAGGCGACAAGAGACGCATTAGACGGCGATCCGGAGCTGTCCGAAGGTAAGCGCCTGTTGCCGGCCTCTTTCGGCACAAGCCCCCGCTCCGGAGCGCACCGCGGCCGGCAGGATGCTCTCTGCCGGCGAAGGTGCCGCTTCTCCGGCAAGGAAGCCTCTGCCGCTTCTCCAGCACACGGAGAGCGTGCTAGCTGCTGAAACGTGAAGAAAGAAGCTGCAGAACACTGGCACTGAGCGTGCAGCTTTCCAGCGGAGAGAAAAAGCTACTTTAACACTCTGCAAGCCTTTCCACTCCCAAAAACATGCACATGGAAGGAGCTGCTGCAAAACCGATGCTGTGCTCGCTGCTGCTCCTCCTGAAGCTCTGGCTGCTAAATCTGAGGCTTTCCTTCCAATTTCAAGCTGCAAAGCACTTGCTGAATTGCAGGGAAAGTCCGGGAGGCATTTGCTGTGCTGGCACACTTTCTCCTTCCTAGACAGAGTGGAAAAGCTTTTCCCTGCCGTGTAGGCGACAAGAGACGCATTAGACGGCGATCCGGAGCTGTCCGAAGGTAAGCGCCTGTTGCCGGCCTCTTTCGGCACAAGCCCCCGCTCCGGAGCGCACCGCGGCCGGCAGGATGCTCTCTGCCGGCGAAGGTGCCGCTTCTCCGGCAAGGAAGCCTCTGCCGCTTCTCCAGCACACGGAGAGCGTGCTAGCTGCTGAAACGTGAAGAAAGAAGCTGCAGAAGACTGGCACTGAGCGTGCAGCTTTCCAGCGGAGAGAAAAAGCTACTTTAACACTCTGCAAGCCTTTCCACTCCCAAAAACATGCACATGGAAGGAGCTGCTGCAAAACCGATGCTGTGCTCGCTGCTGCTCCTCCTGAAGCTCTGGCTGCTAAATCTGAGGCTTTCCTTCCAATTTCAAGCTGCAAAGCACTTGCTGAATTGCAGGGAAAGTCCGGGAGGCATTTGCTGTGCTGGCACACTTTCTCCTTCCTAGACAGAGTGGAAAAGCTTTTCCCTGCCGTGTAGGCGACAAGAGACGCATTAGACGGCGATCCGGAGCTGTCCGAAGGTAAGCGCCTGTTGCCGGCCTCTTTCGGCACAAGCCCCCGCTCCGGAGCGCACCGCGGCCGGCAGGATGCTCTCTGCCGGCGAAGGTGCCGCTTCTCCGGCAAGGAAGCCTCTGCCGCTTCTCCAGCACACGGAGAGCGTGCTAGCTGCTGAAACGTGAAGAAAGAAGCTGCAGAAGACTGGCACTGAGCGTGCAGCTTTCCAGCGGAGAGAAAAAGCTACTTTAACACTCTGCAAGCCTCTCCACTCCCAAAAACATGCACATGGAAGGAGCTGCTGCAAAACCGATGCTGTGCTCGCTGCTGCTCCTCCTGAAGCTCTGGCTGCTAAATCTGAGGCTTTCCTTCCAATTTCAAGCTGCAAAGCACTTGCTGAATTCCAGGGAAAGTCCGGGAGGCATTTGCTGTGCTGGCACACTTTCTCCTTCCTAGACAGAGTGGAAAAGCTTTTCCCTGCCGTGTAGGCGACAAGAGACGCATTAGACGGCGATCCGGAGCTGTCCGAAGGTAAGCGCCTGTTGCCGGCCTCTTTCGGCACAAGCCCCCGCTCCGGAGCGCACCGCGGCCGGCAGGATGCTCTCTGCCGGCAAAGGTGCCGCTTCTCCGGCAAGGAAGCCTCTGCCGCTTCTCCAGCACACGGAGAGCGTGCTAGCTGCTGAAACGTGAAGAAAGAAGCTGCAGAAGACTGGCACTGAGCGTGCAGCTTTCCAGCGGAGAGAAAAAGCTACTTTAACACTCTGCAAGCCTTTCCACTCCCAAAAACATGCACATGGAAGGAGCTGCTGCAAAACCGATGCTGTGCTCGCTGCTGCTCCTCCTGAAGCTCTGGCTGCTAAATCTGAGGCTTTCCTTCCAATTTCAAGCTGCAAAGCACTTGCTGAATTGCAGGGAAAGTCCGGGAGGCATTTGCTGTGCTGGCACACTTTCTCCTTCCTAGACAGAGTGGAAAAGCTTTTCCCTGCCGTGTAGGCGACAAGAGACGCATTAGACGGCGATCCGGAGCTGTCCGAAGGTAAGCGCCTGTTGCCGGCCTCTTTCGGCACAAGCCCCCGCTCCGGAGCGCACCGCGGCCGGCAGGATGCTCTCTGCCGGCGAAGGTGCCGCTTCTCCGGCAAGGAAGCCTCTGCCGCTTCTCCAGCACACGGAGAGCGTGCTAGCTGCTGAAACGTGAAGAAAGAAGCTGCAGAAGACTGGCACTGAGCGTGCAGCTTTCCAGCGGAGAGAAAAAGCTACTTTAACACTCTGCAAGCCTTTCCACTCCCAAAAACATGCACATGGAAGGAGCTGCTGCAAAACCGATGCTGTGCTCGCTGCTGCTCCTCCTGAAGCTCTGGCTGCTAAATCTGAGGCTTTCCTTCCAATTTCAAGCTGCAAAGCACTTGCTGAATTGCAGGGAAAGTCCGGGAGGCATTTGCTGTGCTGGCACACTTTCTCCTTCCTAGACAGAGTGGAAAAGCTTTTCCCTGCCGTGTAGGCGACAAGAGACGCATTAGACGGCGATCCGGAGCTGTCCGAAGGTAAGCGCCTGTTGCCGGCCTCTTTCGGCACAAGCCCCCGCTCCGGAGCGCACCGCGGCCGGCAGGATGCTCTCTGCCGGCGAAGGTGCCGCTTCTCCGGCAAGGAAGCCTCTGCCGCTTCTCCAGCACACGGAGAGCGTGCTAGCTGCTGAAACGTGAAGAAAGAAGCTGCAGAAGACTGGCACTGAGCGTGCAGCTTTCCAGCGGAGAGAAAAAGCTACTTTAACACTCTGCAAGCCTTTCCACTCCCAAAAACATGCACATGGAAGGAGCTGCTGCAAAACCGATGCTGTGCTCGCTGCTGCTCCTCCTGAAGCTCTGGCTGCTAAATCTGAGGCTTTCCTTCCAATTTCAAGCTGCAAAGCACTTGCTGAATTGCAGGGAAAGTCCGGGAGGCATTTGCTGTGCTGGCACACTTTCTCCTTCCTAGACAGAGTGGAAAAGCTTTTCCCTGCCGTGTAGGCGACAAGAGACGCATTAGACGGCGATCCGGAGCTGTCCGAAGGTAAGCGCCTGTTGCCGGCCTCTTTCGGCACAAGCCCCCGCTCCGGAGCGCACCGCGGCCGGCAGGATGCTCTCTGCCGGCGAAGGTGCCGCTTCTCCGGCAAGGAAGCCTCTGCCGCTTCTCCAGCACACGGAGAGCGTGCTAGCTGCTGAAACGTGAAGAAAGAAGCTGCAGAACACTGGCACTGAGCGTGCAGCTTTCCAGCGGAGAGAAAAAGCTACTTTAACACTCTGCAAGCCTTTCCACTCCCAAAAACATGCACATGGAAGGAGCTGCTGCAAAACCGATGCTGTGCTCGCTGCTGCTCCTCCTGAAGCTCTGGCTGCTAAATCTGAGGCTTTCCTTCCAATTTCAAGCTGCAAAGCACTTGCTGAATTGCAGGGAAAGTCCGGGAGGCATTTGCTGTGCTGGCACACTTTCTCCTTCCTAGACAGAGTGGAAAAGCTTTTCCCTGCCGTGTAGGCGACAAGAGACGCATTAGACGGCGATCCGGAGCTGTCCGAAGGTAAGCGCCTGTTGCCGGCCTCTTTCGGCACAAGCCCCCGCTCCGGAGCGCACCGCGGCCGGCAGGATGCTCTCTGCCGGCGAAGGTGCCGCTTCTCCGGCAAGGAAGCCTCTGCCGCTTCTCCAGCACACGGAGAGCGTGCTAGCTGCTGAAACGTGAAGAAAGAAGCTGCAGAAGACTGGCACTGAGCGTGCAGCTTTCCAGCGGAGAGAAAAAGCTACTTTAACACTCTGCAAGCCTCTCCACTCCCAAAAACATGCACATGGAAGGAGCTGCTGCAAAACCGATGCTGTGCTCGCTGCTGCTCCTCCTGAAGCTCTGGCTGCTAAATCTGAGGCTTTCCTTCCAATTTCAAGCTGCAAAGCACTTGCTGAATTGCAGGGAAAGTCCGGGAGGCATTTGCTGTGCTGGCACACTTTCTCCTTCCTAGACAGAGTGGAAAAGCTTTTCCCTGCCGTGTAGGCGACAAGAGACGCATTAGACGGCGATCCGGAGCTGTCCGAAGGTAAGCGCCTGTTGCCGGCCTCTTTCGGCACAAGCCCCCGCTCCGGAGCGCACCGCGGCCGGCAGGATGCTCTCTGCCGGCGAAGGTGCCGCTTCTCCGGCAAGGAAGCCTCTGCCGCTTCTCCAGCACACGGAGAGCGTGCTAGCTGCTGAAACGTGAAGAAAGAAGCTGCAGAACACTGGCACTGAGCGTGCAGCTTTCCAGCGGAGAGAAAAAGCTACTTTAACACTCTGCAAGCCTTTCCACTCCCAAAAACATGCACATGGAAGGAGCTGCTGCAAAACCGATGCTGTGCTCGCTGCTGCTCCTCCTGAAGCTCTGGCTGCTAAATCTGAGGCTTTCCTTCCAATTTCAAGCTGCAAAGCACTTGCTGAATTGCAGGGAAAGTCCGGGAGGCATTTGCTGTGCTGGCACACTTTCTCCTTCCTAGACAGAGTGGAAAAGCTTTTCCCTGCCGTGTAGGCGACAAGAGACGCATTAGACGGCGATCCGGAGCTGTCCGAAGGTAAGCGCCTGTTGCCGGCCTCTTTCGGCACAAGCCCCCGCTCCGGAGCGCACCGCGGCCGGCAGGATGCTCTCTGCCGGCGAAGGTGCCGCTTCTCCGGCAAGGAAGCCTCTGCCGCTTCTCCAGCACACGGAGAGCGTGCTAGCTGCTGAAACGTGAAGAAAGAAGCTGCAGAAGACTGGCACTGAGCGTGCAGCTTTCCAGCGGAGAGAAAAAGCTACTTTAACACTCTGCAAGCCTCTCCACTCCCAAAAACATGCACATGGAAGGAGCTGCTGCAAAACCGATGCTGTGCTCGCTGCTGCTCCTCCTGAAGCTCTGGCTGCTAAATCTGAGGCTTTCCTTCCAATTTCAAGCTGCAAAGCACTTGCTGAATTCCAGGGAAAGTCCGGGAGGCATTTGCTGTGCTGGCACACTTTCTCCTTCCTAGACAGAGTGGAAAAGCTTTTCCCTGCCGTGTAGGCGACAAGAGACGCATTAGACGGCGATCCGGAGCTGTCCGAAGGTAAGCGCCTGTTGCCGGCCTCTTTCGGCACAAGCCCCCGCTCCGGAGCGCACCGCGGCCGGCAGGATGCTCTCTGCCGGCGAAGGTGCCGCTTCTCCGGCAAGGAAGCCTCTGCCGCTTCTCCAGCACACGGAGAGCGTGCTAGCTGCTGAAACGTGAAGAAAGAAGCTGCAGAAGACTGGCACTGAGCGTGCAGCTTTCCAGCGGAGAGAAAAAGCTACTTTAACACTCTGCAAGCCTCTCCACTCCCAAAAACATGCACATGGAAGGAGCTGCTGCAAAACCGATGCTGTGCTCGCTGCTGCTCCTCCTGAAGCTCTGGCTGCTAAATCTGAGGCTTTCCTTCCAATTTCAAGCTGCAAAGCACTTGCTGAATTCCAGGGAAAGTCCGGGAGGCATTTGCTGTGCTGGCACACTTTCTCCTTCCTAGACAGAGTGGAAAAGCTTTTCCCTGCCGTGTAGGCGACAAGAGACGCATTAGACGGCGATCCGGAGCTGTCCGAAGGTAAGCGCCTGTTGCCGGCCTCTTTCGGCACAAGCCCCCGCTCCGGAGCGCACCGCGGCCGGCAGGATGCTCTCTGCCGGCGAAGGTGCCGCTTCTCCGGCAAGGAAGCCTCTGCCGCTTCTCCAGCACACGGAGAGCGTGCTAGCTGCTGAAACGTGAAGAAAGAAGCTGCAGAACACTGGCACTGAGCGTGCAGCTTTCCAGCGGAGAGAAAAAGCTACTTTAACACTCTGCAAGCCTCTCCACTCCCAAAAACATGCACATGGAAGGAGCTGCTGCAAAACCGATGCTGTGCTCGCTGCTGCTCCTCCTGAAGCTCTGGCTGCTAAATCTGAGGCTTTCCTTCCAATTTCAAGCTGCAAAGCACTTGCTGAATTGCAGGGAAAGTCCGGGAGGCATTTGCTGTGCTGGCACACTTTCTCCTTCCTAGACAGAGTGGAAAAGCTTTTCCCTGCCGTGTAGGCGACAAGAGACGCATTAGACGGCGATCCGGAGCTGTCCGAAGGTAAGCGCCTGTTGCCGGCCTCTTTCGGCACAAGCCCCCGCTCCGGAGCGCACCGCGGCCGGCAGGATGCTCTCTGCCGGCGAAGGTGCCGCTTCTCCGGCAAGGAAGCCTCTGCCGCTTCTCCAGCACACGGAGAGCGTGCTAGCTGCTGAAACGTGAAGAAAGAAGCTGCAGAAGACTGGCACTGAGCGTGCAGCTTTCCAGCGGAGAGAAAAAGCTACTTTAACACTCTGCAAGCCTTTCCACTCCCAAAAACATGCACATGGAAGGAGCTGCTGCAAAACCGATGCTGTGCTCGCTGCTGCTCCTCCTGAAGCTCTGGCTGCTAAATCTGAGGCTTTCCTTCCAATTTCAAGCTGCAAAGCACTTGCTGAATTGCAGGGAAAGTCCGGGAGGCATTTGCTGTGCTGGCACACTTTCTCCTTCCTAGACAGAGTGGAAAAGCTTTTCCCTGCCGTGTAGGCGACAAGAGACGCATTAGACGGCGATCCGGAGCTGTCCGAAGGTAAGCGCCTGTTGCCGGCCTCTTTCGGCACAAGCCCCCGCTCCGGAGCGCACCGCGGCCGGCAGGATGCTCTCTGCCGGCGAAGGTGCCGCTTCTCCGGCAAGGAAGCCTCTGCCGCTTCTCCAGCACACGGAGAGCGTGCTAGCTGCTGAAACGTGAAGAAAGAAGCTGCAGAAGACTGGCACTGAGCGTGCAGCTTTCCAGCGGAGAGAAAAAGCTACTTTAACACTCTGCAAGCCTTTCCACTCCCAAAAACATGCACATGGAAGGAGCTGCTGCAAAACCGATGCTGTGCTCGCTGCTGCTCCTCCTGAAGCTCTGGCTGCTAAATCTGAGGCTTTCCTTCCAATTTCAAGCTGCAAAGCACTTGCTGAATTGCAGGGAAAGTCCGGGAGGCATTTGCTGTGCTGGCACACTTTCTCCTTCCTAGACAGAGTGGAAAAGCTTTTCCCTGCCGTGTAGGCGACAAGAGACGCATTAGACGGCGATCCGGAGCTGTCCGAAGGTAAGCGCCTGTTGCCGGCCTCTTTCGGCACAAGCCCCCGCTCCGGAGCGCACCGCGGCCGGCAGGATGCTCTCTGCCGGCGAAGGTGCCGCTTCTCCGGCAAGGAAGCCTCCGCCGCTTCTCCAGCACACGGAGAGCGTGCTAGCTGCTGAAACGTGAAGAAAGAAGCTGCAGAACACTGGCACTGAGCGTGCAGCTTTCCAGCGGAGAGAAAAAGCTACTTTAACACTCTGCAAGCCTTTCCACTCCCAAAAACATGCACATGGAAGGAGCTGCTGCAAAACCGATGCTGTGCTCGCTGCTGCTCCTCCTGAAGCTCTGGCTGCTAAATCTGAGGCTTTCCTTCCAATTTCAAGCTTCAAAGCACTTGCTGAATTGCAGGGAAAGTCCGGGAGGCATTTGCTGTGCTGGCACACTTTCTCCTTCCTAGACAGAGTGGAAAAGCTTTTCCCTGCCGTGTAGGCGACAAGAGACGCATTAGACGGCGATCCGGAGCTGTCCGAAGGTAAGCGCCTGTTGCCGGCCTCTTTCGGCACAAGCCCCCGCTCCGGAGCGCACCGCGGCCGGCAGGATGCTCTCTGCCGGCGAAGGTGCCGCTTCTCCGGCAAGGAAGCCTCTGCCGCTTCTCCAGCACACGGAGAGCGTGCTAGCTGCTGAAACGTGAAGAAAGAAGCTGCAGAAGACTGGCACTGAGCGTGCAGCTTTCCAGCGGAGAGAAAAAGCTACTTTAACACTCTGCAAGCCTCTCCACTCCCAAAAACATGCACATGGAAGGAGCTGCTGCAAAACCGATGCTGTGCTCGCTGCTGCTCCTCCTGAAGCTCTGGCTGCTAAATCTGAGGCTTTCCTTCCAATTTCAAGCTGCAAAGCACTTGCTGAATTCCAGGGAAAGTCCGGGAGGCATTTGCTGTGCTGGCACACTTTCTCCTTCCTAGACAGAGTGGAAAAGCTTTTCCCTGCCGTGTAGGCGACAAGAGACGCATTAGACGGCGATCCGGAGCTGTCCGAAGGTAAGCGCCTGTTGCCGGCCTCTTTCGGCACAAGCCCCCGCTCCGGAGCGCACCGCGGCCGGCAGGATGCTCTCTGCCGGCAAAGGTGCCGCTTCTCCGGCAAGGAAGCCTCTGCCGCTTCTCCAGCACACGGAGAGCGTGCTAGCTGCTGAAACGTGAAGAAAGAAGCTGCAGAAGACTGGCACTGAGCGTGCAGCTTTCCAGCGGAGAGAAAAAGCTACTTTAACACTCTGCAAGCCTTTCCACTCCCAAAAACATGCACATGGAAGGAGCTGCTGCAAAACCGATGCTGTGCTCGCTGCTGCTCCTCCTGAAGCTCTGGCTGCTAAATCTGAGGCTTTCCTTCCAATTTCAAGCTGCAAAGCACTTGCTGAATTGCAGGGAAAGTCCGGGAGGCATTTGCTGTGCTGGCACACTTTCTCCTTCCTAGACAGAGTGGAAAAGCTTTTCCCTGCCGTGTAGGCGACAAGAGACGCATTAGACGGCGATCCGGAGCTGTCCGAAGGTAAGCGCCTGTTGCCGGCCTCTTTCGGCACAAGCCCCCGCTCCGGAGCGCACCGCGGCCGGCAGGATGCTCTCTGCCGGCGAAGGTGCCGCTTCTCCGGCAAGGAAGCCTCTGCCGCTTCTCCAGCACACGGAGAGCGTGCTAGCTGCTGAAACGTGAAGAAAGAAGCTGCAGAAGACTGGCACTGAGCGTGCAGCTTTCCAGCGGAGAGAAAAAGCTACTTTAACACTCTGCAAGCCTTTCCACTCCCAAAAACATGCACATGGAAGGAGCTGCTGCAAAACCGATGCTGTGCTCGCTGCTGCTCCTCCTGAAGCTCTGGCTGCTAAATCTGAGGCTTTCCTTCCAATTTCAAGCTGCAAAGCACTTGCTGAATTGCAGGGAAAGTCCGGGAGGCATTTGCTGTGCTGGCACACTTTCTCCTTCCTAGACAGAGTGGAAAAGCTTTTCCCTGCCGTGTAGGCGACAAGAGACGCATTAGACGGCGATCCGGAGCTGTCCGAAGGTAAGCGCCTGTTGCCGGCCTCTTTCGGCACAAGCCCCCGCTCCGGAGCGCACCGCGGCCGGCAGGATGCTCTCTGCCGGCGAAGGTGCCGCTTCTCCGGCAAGGAAGCCTCTGCCGCTTCTCCAGCACACGGAGAGCGTGCTAGCTGCTGAAACGTGAAGAAAGAAGCTGCAGAAGACTGGCACTGAGCGTGCAGCTTTCCAGCGGAGAGAAAAAGCTACTTTAACACTCTGCAAGCCTCTCCACTCCCAAAAACATGCACATGGAAGGAGCTGCTGCAAAACCGATGCTGTGCTCGCTGCTGCTCCTCCTGAAGCTCTGGCTGCTAAATCTGAGGCTTTCCTTCCAATTTCAAGCTGCAAAGCACTTGCTGAATTCCAGGGAAAGTCCGGGAGGCATTTGCTGTGCTGGCACACTTTCTCCTTCCTAGACAGAGTGGAAAAGCTTTTCCCTGCCGTGTAGGCGACAAGAGACGCATTAGACGGCGATCCGGAGCTGTCCGAAGGTAAGCGCCTGTTGCCGGCCTCTTTCGGCACAAGCCCCCGCTCCGGAGCGCACCGCGGCCGGCAGGATGCTCTCTGCCGGCAAAGGTGCCGCTTCTCCGGCAAGGAAGCCTCTGCCGCTTCTCCAGCACACGGAGAGCGTGCTAGCTGCTGAAACGTGAAGAAAGAAGCTGCAGAAGACTGGCACTGAGCGTGCAGCTTTCCAGCGGAGAGAAAAAGCTACTTTAACACTCTGCAAGCCTTTCCACTCCCAAAAACATGCACATGGAAGGAGCTGCTGCAAAACCGATGCTGTGCTCGCTGCTGCTCCTCCTGAAGCTCTGGCTGCTAAATCTGAGGCTTTCCTTCCAATTTCAAGCTGCAAAGCACTTGCTGAATTGCAGGGAAAGTCCGGGAGGCATTTGCTGTGCTGGCACACTTTCTCCTTCCTAGACAGAGTGGAAAAGCTTTTCCCTGCCGTGTAGGCGACAAGAGACGCATTAGACGGCGATCCGGAGCTGTCCGAAGGTAAGCGCCTGTTGCCGGCCTCTTTCGGCACAAGCCCCCGCTCCGGAGCGCACCGCGGCCGGCAGGATGCTCTCTGCCGGCGAAGGTGCCGCTTCTCCGGCAAGGAAGCCTCTGCCGCTTCTCCAGCACACGGAGAGCGTGCTAGCTGCTGAAACGTGAAGAAAGAAGCTGCAGAAGACTGGCACTGAGCGTGCAGCTTTCCAGCGGAGAGAAAAAGCTACTTTAACACTCTGCAAGCCTTTCCACTCCCAAAAACATGCACATGGAAGGAGCTGCTGCAAAACCGATGCTGTGCTCGCTGCTGCTCCTCCTGAAGCTCTGGCTGCTAAATCTGAGGCTTTCCTTCCAATTTCAAGCTGCAAAGCACTTGCTGAATTGCAGGGAAAGTCCGGGAGGCATTTGCTGTGCTGGCACACTTTCTCCTTCCTAGACAGAGTGGAAAAGCTTTTCCCTGCCGTGTAGGCGACAAGAGACGCATTAGACGGCGATCCGGAGCTGTCCGAAGGTAAGCGCCTGTTGCCGGCCTCTTTCGGCACAAGCCCCCGCTCCGGAGCGCACCGCGGCCGGCAGGATGCTCTCTGCCGGCGAAGGTGCCGCTTCTCCGGCAAGGAAGCCTCTGCCGCTTCTCCAGCACACGGAGAGCGTGCTAGCTGCTGAAACGTGAAGAAAGAAGCTGCAGAAGACTGGCACTGAGCGTGCAGCTTTCCAGCGGAGAGAAAAAGCTACTTTAACACTCTGCAAGCCTTTCCACTCCCAAAAACATGCACATGGAAGGAGCTGCTGCAAAACCGATGCTGTGCTCGCTGCTGCTCCTCCTGAAGCTCTGGCTGCTAAATCTGAGGCTTTCCTTCCAATTTCAAGCTGCAAAGCACTTGCTGAATTGCAGGGAAAGTCCGGGAGGCATTTGCTGTGCTGGCACACTTTCTCCTTCCTAGACAGAGTGGAAAAGCTTTTCCCTGCCGTGTAGGCGACAAGAGACGCATTAGACGGCGATCCGGAGCTGTCCGAAGGTAAGCGCCTGTTGCCGGCCTCTTTCGGCACAAGCCCCCGCTCCGGAGCGCACCGCGGCCGGCAGGATGCTCTCTGCCGGCGAAGGTGCCGCTTCTCCGGCAAGGAAGCCTCTGCCGCTTCTCCAGCACACGGAGAGCGTGCTAGCTGCTGAAACGTGAAGAAAGAAGCTGCAGAAGACTGGCACTGAGCGTGCAGCTTTCCAGCGGAGAGAAAAAGCTACTTTAACACTCTGCAAGCCTCTCCACTCCCAAAAACATGCACATGGAAGGAGCTGCTGCAAAACCGATGCTGTGCTCGCTGCTGCTCCTCCTGAAGCTCTGGCTGCTAAATCTGAGGCTTTCCTTCCAATTTCAAGCTGCAAAGCACTTGCTGAATTCCAGGGAAAGTCCGGGAGGCATTTGCTGTGCTGGCACACTTTCTCCTTCCTAGACAGAGTGGAAAAGCTTTTCCCTGCCGTGTAGGCGACAAGAGACGCATTAGACGGCGATCCGGAGCTGTCCGAAGGTAAGCGCCTGTTGCCGGCCTCTTTCGGCACAAGCCCCCGCTCCGGAGCGCACCGCGGCCGGCAGGATGCTCTCTGCCGGCAAAGGTGCCGCTTCTCCGGCAAGGAAGCCTCTGCCGCTTCTCCAGCACACGGAGAGCGTGCTAGCTGCTGAAACGTGAAGAAAGAAGCTGCAGAAGACTGGCACTGAGCGTGCAGCTTTCCAGCGGAGAGAAAAAGCTACTTTAACACTCTGCAAGCCTTTCCACTCCCAAAAACATGCACATGGAAGGAGCTGCTGCAAAACCGATGCTGTGCTCGCTGCTGCTCCTCCTGAAGCTCTGGCTGCTAAATCTGAGGCTTTCCTTCCAATTTCAAGCTGCAAAGCACTTGCTGAATTGCAGGGAAAGTCCGGGAGGCATTTGCTGTGCTGGCACACTTTCTCCTTCCTAGACAGAGTGGAAAAGCTTTTCCCTGCCGTGTAGGCGACAAGAGACGCATTAGACGGCGATCCGGAGCTGTCCGAAGGTAAGCGCCTGTTGCCGGCCTCTTTCGGCACAAGCCCCCGCTCCGGAGCGCACCGCGGCCGGCAGGATGCTCTCTGCCGGCGAAGGTGCCGCTTCTCCGGCAAGGAAGCCTCTGCCGCTTCTCCAGCACACGGAGAGCGTGCTAGCTGCTGAAACGTGAAGAAAGAAGCTGCAGAAGACTGGCACTGAGCGTGCAGCTTTCCAGCGGAGAGAAAAAGCTACTTTAACACTCTGCAAGCCTTTCCACTCCCAAAAACATGCACATGGAAGGAGCTGCTGCAAAACCGATGCTGTGCTCGCTGCTGCTCCTCCTGAAGCTCTGGCTGCTAAATCTGAGGCTTTCCTTCCAATTTCAAGCTGCAAAGCACTTGCTGAATTGCAGGGAAAGTCCGGGAGGCATTTGCTGTGCTGGCACACTTTCTCCTTCCTAGACAGAGTGGAAAAGCTTTTCCCTGCCGTGTAGGCGACAAGAGACGCATTAGACGGCGATCCGGAGCTGTCCGAAGGTAAGCGCCTGTTGCCGGCCTCTTTCGGCACAAGCCCCCGCTCCGGAGCGCACCGCGGCCGGCAGGATGCTCTCTGCCGGCGAAGGTGCCGCTTCTCCGGCAAGGAAGCCTCTGCCGCTTCTCCAGCACACGGAGAGCGTGCTAGCTGCTGAAACGTGAAGAAAGAAGCTGCAGAAGACTGGCACTGAGCGTGCAGCTTTCCAGCGGAGAGAAAAAGCTACTTTAACACTCTGCAAGCCTTTCCACTCCCAAAAACATGCACATGGAAGGAGCTGCTGCAAAACCGATGCTGTGCTCGCTGCTGCTCCTCCTGAAGCTCTGGCTGCTAAATCTGAGGCTTTCCTTCCAATTTCAAGCTGCAAAGCACTTGCTGAATTGCAGGGAAAGTCCGGGAGGCATTTGCTGTGCTGGCACACTTTCTCCTTCCTAGACAGAGTGGAAAAGCTTTTCCCTGCCGTGTAGGCGACAAGAGACGCATTAGACGGCGATCCGGAGCTGTCCGAAGGTAAGCGCCTGTTGCCGGCCTCTTTCGGCACAAGCCCCCGCTCCGGAGCGCACCGCGGCCGGCAGGATGCTCTCTGCCGGCGAAGGTGCCGCTTCTCCGGCAAGGAAGCCTCTGCCGCTTCTCCAGCACACGGAGAGCGTGCTAGCTGCTGAAACGTGAAGAAAGAAGCTGCAGAACACTGGCACTGAGCGTGCAGCTTTCCAGCGGAGAGAAAAAGCTACTTTAACACTCTGCAAGCCTTTCCACTCCCAAAAACATGCACATGGAAGGAGCTGCTGCAAAACCGATGCTGTGCTCGCTGCTGCTCCTCCTGAAGCTCTGGCTGCTAAATCTGAGGCTTTCCTTCCAATTTCAAGCTGCAAAGCACTTGCTGAATTGCAGGGAAAGTCCGGGAGGCATTTGCTGTGCTGGCACACTTTCTCCTTCCTAGACAGAGTGGAAAAGCTTTTCCCTGCCGTGTAGGCGACAAGAGACGCATTAGACGGCGATCCGGAGCTGTCCGAAGGTAAGCGCCTGTTGCCGGCCTCTTTCGGCACAAGCCCCCGCTCCGGAGCGCACCGCGGCCGGCAGGATGCTCTCTGCCGGCGAAGGTGCCGCTTCTCCGGCAAGGAAGCCTCTGCCGCTTCTCCAGCACACGGAGAGCGTGCTAGCTGCTGAAACGTGAAGAAAGAAGCTGCAGAAGACTGGCACTGAGCGTGCAGCTTTCCAGCGGAGAGAAAAAGCTACTTTAACACTCTGCAAGCCTCTCCACTCCCAAAAACATGCACATGGAAGGAGCTGCTGCAAAACCGATGCTGTGCTCGCTGCTGCTCCTCCTGAAGCTCTGGCTGCTAAATCTGAGGCTTTCCTTCCAATTTCAAGCTGCAAAGCACTTGCTGAATTGCAGGGAAAGTCCGGGAGGCATTTGCTGTGCTGGCACACTTTCTCCTTCCTAGACAGAGTGGAAAAGCTTTTCCCTGCCGTGTAGGCGACAAGAGACGCATTAGACGGCGATCCGGAGCTGTCCGAAGGTAAGCGCCTGTTGCCGGCCTCTTTCGGCACAAGCCCCCGCTCCGGAGCGCACCGCGGCCGGCAGGATGCTCTCTGCCGGCGAAGGTGCCGCTTCTCCGGCAAGGAAGCCTCTGCCGCTTCTCCAGCACACGGAGAGCGTGCTAGCTGCTGAAACGTGAAGAAAGAAGCTGCAGAACACTGGCACTGAGCGTGCAGCTTTCCAGCGGAGAGAAAAGCTACTTTAACACTCTGCAAGCCTTTCCACTCCCAAAAACATGCACATGGAAGGAGCTGCTGCAAAACCGATGCTGTGCTCGCTGCTGCTCCTCCTGAAGCTCTGGCTGCTAAATCTGAGGCTTTCCTTCCAATTTCAAGCTGCAAAGCACTTGCTGAATTGCAGGGAAAGTCCGGGAGGCATTTGCTGTGCTGGCACACTTTCTCCTTCCTAGACAGAGTGGAAAAGCTTTTCCCTGCCGTGTAGGCGACAAGAGACGCATTAGACGGCGATCCGGAGCTGTCCGAAGGTAAGCGCCTGTTGCCGGCCTCTTTCGGCACAAGCCCCCGCTCCGGAGCGCACCGCGGCCGGCAGGATGCTCTCTGCCGGCGAAGGTGCCGCTTCTCCGGCAAGGAAGCCTCTGCCGCTTCTCCAGCACACGGAGAGCGTGCTAGCTGCTGAAACGTGAAGAAAGAAGCTGCAGAAGACTGGCACTGAGCGTGCAGCTTTCCAGCGGAGAGAAAAAGCTACTTTAACACTCTGCAAGCCTCTCCACTCCCAAAAACATGCACATGGAAGGAGCTGCTGCAAAACCGATGCTGTGCTCGCTGCTGCTCCTCCTGAAGCTCTGGCTGCTAAATCTGAGGCTTTCCTTCCAATTTCAAGCTGCAAAGCACTTGCTGAATTGCAGGGAAAGTCCGGGAGGCATTTGCTGTGCTGGCACACTTTCTCCTTCCTAGACAGAGTGGAAAAGCTTTTCCCTGCCGTGTAGGCGACAAGAGACGCATTAGACGGCGATCCGGAGCTGTCCGAAGGTAAGCGCCTGTTGCCGGCCTCTTTCGGCACAAGCCCCCGCTCCGGAGCGCACCGCGGCCGGCAGGATGCTCTCTGCCGGCGAAGGTGCCGCTTCTCCGGCAAGGAAGCCTCTGCCGCTTCTCCAGCACACGGAGAGCGTGCTAGCTGCTGAAACGTGAAGAAAGAAGCTGCAGAAGACTGGCACTGAGCGTGCAGCTTTCCAGCGGAGAGAAAAAGCTACTTTAACACTCTGCAAGCCTCTCCACTCCCAAAAACATGCACATGGAAGGAGCTGCTGCAAAACCGATGCTGTGCTCGCTGCTGCTCCTCCTGAAGCTCTGGCTGCTAAATCTGAGGCTTTCCTTCCAATTTCAAGCTGCAAAGCACTTGCTGAATTCCAGGGAAAGTCCGGGAGGCATTTGCTGTGCTGGCACACTTTCTCCTTCCTAGACAGAGTGGAAAAGCTTTTCCCTGCCGTGTAGGCGACAAGAGACGCATTAGACGGCGATCCGGAGCTGTCCGAAGGTAAGCGCCTGTTGCCGGCCTCTTTCGGCACAAGCCCCCGCTCCGGAGCGCACCGCGGCCGGCAGGATGCTCTCTGCCGGCGAAGGTGCCGCTTCTCCGGCAAGGAAGCCTCTGCCGCTTCTCCAGCACACGGAGAGCGTGCTAGCTGCTGAAACGTGAAGAAAGAAGCTGCAGAACACTGGCACTGAGCGTGCAGCTTTCCAGCGGAGAGAAAAAGCTACTTTAACACTCTGCAAGCCTCTCCACTCCCAAAAACATGCACATGGAAGGAGCTGCTGCAAAACCGATGCTGTGCTCGCTGCTGCTCCTCCTGAAGCTCTGGCTGCTAAATCTGAGGCTTTCCTTCCAATTTCAAGCTGCAAAGCACTTGCTGAATTGCAGGGAAAGTCCGGGAGGCATTTGCTGTGCTGGCACACTTTCTCCTTCCTAGACAGAGTGGAAAAGCTTTTCCCTGCCGTGTAGGCGACAAGAGACGCATTAGACGGCGATCCGGAGCTGTCCGAAGGTAAGCGCCTGTTGCCGGCCTCTTTCGGCACAAGCCCCCGCTCCGGAGCGCACCGCGGCCGGCAGGATGCTCTCTGCCGGCGAAGGTGCCGCTTCTCCGGCAAGGAAGCCTCTGCCGCTTCTCCAGCACACGGAGAGCGTGCTAGCTGCTGAAACGTGAAGAAAGAAGCTGCAGAAGACTGGCACTGAGCGTGCAGCTTTCCAGCGGAGAGAAAAAGCTACTTTAACACTCTGCAAGCCTTTCCACTCCCAAAAACATGCACATGGAAGGAGCTGCTGCAAAACCGATGCTGTGCTCGCTGCTGCTCCTCCTGAAGCTCTGGCTGCTAAATCTGAGGCTTTCCTTCCAATTTCAAGCTGCAAAGCACTTGCTGAATTGCAGGGAAAGTCCGGGAGGCATTTGCTGTGCTGGCACACTTTCTCCTTCCTAGACAGAGTGGAAAAGCTTTTCCCTGCCGTGTAGGCGACAAGAGACGCATTAGACGGCGATCCGGAGCTGTCCGAAGGTAAGCGCCTGTTGCCGGCCTCTTTCGGCACAAGCCCCCGCTCCGGAGCGCACCGCGGCCGGCAGGATGCTCTCTGCCGGCGAAGGTGCCGCTTCTCCGGCAAGGAAGCCTCTGCCGCTTCTCCAGCACACGGAGAGCGTGCTAGCTGCTGAAACGTGAAGAAAGAAGCTGCAGAAGACTGGCACTGAGCGTGCAGCTTTCCAGCGGAGAGAAAAAGCTACTTTAACACTCTGCAAGCCTTTCCACTCCCAAAAACATGCACATGGAAGGAGCTGCTGCAAAACCGATGCTGTGCTCGCTGCTGCTCCTCCTGAAGCTCTGGCTGCTAAATCTGAGGCTTTCCTTCCAATTTCAAGCTGCAAAGCACTTGCTGAATTGCAGGGAAAGTCCGGGAGGCATTTGCTGTGCTGGCACACTTTCTCCTTCCTAGACAGAGTGGAAAAGCTTTTCCCTGCCGTGTAGGCGACAAGAGACGCATTAGACGGCGATCCGGAGCTGTCCGAAGGTAAGCGCCTGTTGCCGGCCTCTTTCGGCACAAGCCCCCGCTCCGGAGCGCACCGCGGCCGGCAGGATGCTCTCTGCCGGCGAAGGTGCCGCTTCTCCGGCAAGGAAGCCTCCGCCGCTTCTCCAGCACACGGAGAGCGTGCTAGCTGCTGAAACGTGAAGAAAGAAGCTGCAGAACACTGGCACTGAGCGTGCAGCTTTCCAGCGGAGAGAAAAAGCTACTTTAACACTCTGCAAGCCTTTCCACTCCCAAAAACATGCACATGGAAGGAGCTGCTGCAAAACCGATGCTGTGCTCGCTGCTGCTCCTCCTGAAGCTCTGGCTGCTAAATCTGAGGCTTTCCTTCCAATTTCAAGCTTCAAAGCACTTGCTGAATTGCAGGGAAAGTCCGGGAGGCATTTGCTGTGCTGGCACACTTTCTCCTTCCTAGACAGAGTGGAAAAGCTTTTCCCTGCCGTGTAGGCGACAAGAGACGCATTAGACGGCGATCCGGAGCTGTCCGAAGGTAAGCGCCTGTTGCCGGCCTCTTTCGGCACAAGCCCCCGCTCCGGAGCGCACCGCGGCCGGCAGGATGCTCTCTGCCGGCGAAGGTGCCGCTTCTCCGGCAAGGAAGCCTCTGCCGCTTCTCCAGCACACGGAGAGCGTGCTAGCTGCTGAAACGTGAAGAAAGAAGCTGCAGAAGACTGGCACTGAGCGTGCAGCTTTCCAGCGGAGAGAAAAAGCTACTTTAACACTCTGCAAGCCTCTCCACTCCCAAAAACATGCACATGGAAGGAGCTGCTGCAAAACCGATGCTGTGCTCGCTGCTGCTCCTCCTGAAGCTCTGGCTGCTAAATCTGAGGCTTTCCTTCCAATTTCAAGCTGCAAAGCACTTGCTGAATTCCAGGGAAAGTCCGGGAGGCATTTGCTGTGCTGGCACACTTTCTCCTTCCTAGACAGAGTGGAAAAGCTTTTCCCTGCCGTGTAGGCGACAAGAGACGCATTAGACGGCGATCCGGAGCTGTCCGAAGGTAAGCGCCTGTTGCCGGCCTCTTTCGGCACAAGCCCCCGCTCCGGAGCGCACCGCGGCCGGCAGGATGCTCTCTGCCGGCAAAGGTGCCGCTTCTCCGGCAAGGAAGCCTCTGCCGCTTCTCCAGCACACGGAGAGCGTGCTAGCTGCTGAAACGTGAAGAAAGAAGCTGCAGAAGACTGGCACTGAGCGTGCAGCTTTCCAGCGGAGAGAAAAAGCTACTTTAACACTCTGCAAGCCTTTCCACTCCCAAAAACATGCACATGGAAGGAGCTGCTGCAAAACCGATGCTGTGCTCGCTGCTGCTCCTCCTGAAGCTCTGGCTGCTAAATCTGAGGCTTTCCTTCCAATTTCAAGCTGCAAAGCACTTGCTGAATTGCAGGGAAAGTCCGGGAGGCATTTGCTGTGCTGGCACACTTTCTCCTTCCTAGACAGAGTGGAAAAGCTTTTCCCTGCCGTGTAGGCGACAAGAGACGCATTAGACGGCGATCCGGAGCTGTCCGAAGGTAAGCGCCTGTTGCCGGCCTCTTTCGGCACAAGCCCCCGCTCCGGAGCGCACCGCGGCCGGCAGGATGCTCTCTGCCGGCGAAGGTGCCGCTTCTCCGGCAAGGAAGCCTCTGCCGCTTCTCCAGCACACGGAGAGCGTGCTAGCTGCTGAAACGTGAAGAAAGAAGCTGCAGAAGACTGGCACTGAGCGTGCAGCTTTCCAGCGGAGAGAAAAAGCTACTTTAACACTCTGCAAGCCTTTCCACTCCCAAAAACATGCACATGGAAGGAGCTGCTGCAAAACCGATGCTGTGCTCGCTGCTGCTCCTCCTGAAGCTCTGGCTGCTAAATCTGAGGCTTTCCTTCCAATTTCAAGCTGCAAAGCACTTGCTGAATTGCAGGGAAAGTCCGGGAGGCATTTGCTGTGCTGGCACACTTTCTCCTTCCTAGACAGAGTGGAAAAGCTTTTCCCTGCCGTGTAGGCGACAAGAGACGCATTAGACGGCGATCCGGAGCTGTCCGAAGGTAAGCGCCTGTTGCCGGCCTCTTTCGGCACAAGCCCCCGCTCCGGAGCGCACCGCGGCCGGCAGGATGCTCTCTGCCGGCGAAGGTGCCGCTTCTCCGGCAAGGAAGCCTCTGCCGCTTCTCCAGCACACGGAGAGCGTGCTAGCTGCTGAAACGTGAAGAAAGAAGCTGCAGAACACTGGCACTGAGCGTGCAGCTTTCCAGCGGAGAGAAAAAGCTACTTTAACACTCTGCAAGCCTTTCCACTCCCAAAAACATGCACATGGAAGGAGCTGCTGCAAAAGCGATGCTGTGCTCGCTGCTGCTCCTCCTGAAGCTCTGGCTGCTAAATCTGAGGCTTTCCTTCCAATTTCAAGCTGCAAAGCACTTGCTGAATTGCAGGGAAAGTCCGGGAGGCATTTGCTGTGCTGGCACACTTTCTCCTTCCTAGACAGAGTGGAAAAGCTTTTCCCTGCCGTGTAGGCGACAAGAGACGCATTAGACGGCGATCCGGAGCTGTCCGAAGGTAAGCGCCTGTTGCCGGCCTCTTTCGGCACAAGCCCCCGCTCCGGAGCGCACCGCGGCCGGCAGGATGCTCTCTGCCGGCGAAGGTGCCGCTTCTCCGGCAAGGAAGCCTCTGCCGCTTCTCCAGCACACGGAGAGCGTGCTAGCTGCTGAAACGTGAAGAAAGAAGCTGCAGAAGACTGGCACTGAGCGTGCAGCTTTCCAGCGGAGAGAAAAAGCTACTTTAACACTCTGCAAGCCTTTCCACTCCCAAAAACATGCACATGGAAGGAGCTGCTGCAAAACCGATGCTGTGCTCGCTGCTGCTCCTCCTGAAGCTCTGGCTGCTAAATCTGAGGCTTTCCTTCCAATTTCAAGCTGCAAAGCACTTGCTGAATTGCAGGGAAAGTCCGGGAGGCATTTGCTGTGCTGGCACACTTTCTCCTTCCTAGACAGAGTGGAAAAGCTTTTCCCTGCCGTGTAGGCGACAAGAGACGCATTAGACGGCGATCCGGAGCTGTCCGAAGGTAAGCGCCTGTTGCCGGCCTCTTTCGGCACAAGCCCCCGCTCCGGAGCGCACCGCGGCCGGCAGGATGCTCTCTGCCGGCGAAGGTGCCGCTTCTCCGGCAAGGAAGCCTCTGCCGCTTCTCCAGCACACGGAGAGCGTGCTAGCTGCTGAAACGTGAAGAAAGAAGCTGCAGAAGACTGGCACTGAGCGTGCAGCTTTCCAGCGGAGAGAAAAAGCTACTTTAACACTCTGCAAGCCTCTCCACTCCCAAAAACATGCACATGGAAGGAGCTGCTGCAAAACCGATGCTGTGCTCGCTGCTGCTCCTCCTGA
Source organism: Fringilla coelebs (assembly GCF_963513975.1). Classification (NCBI taxonomy): domain Eukaryota; kingdom Metazoa; phylum Chordata; class Aves; order Passeriformes; family Fringillidae; genus Fringilla; species Fringilla coelebs. The sequence goes on along the minus strand of NW_028167588.1, from coordinate 17,211 downwards.
AGCTCTGGCTGCTAAATCTGAGGCTTTCCTTCCAATTTCAAGCTGCAAAGCACTTGCTGAATTCCAGGGAAAGTCCGGGAGGCATTTGCTGTGCTGGCACACTTTCTCCTTCCTAGACAGAGTGGAAAAGCTTTTCCCTGCCGTGTAGGCGACAAGAGACGCATTAGACGGCGATCCGGAGCTGTCCGAAGGTAAGCGCCTGTTGCCGGCCTCTTTCGGCACAAGCCCCCGCTCCGGAGCGCACCGCGGCCGGCAGGATGCTCTCTGCCGGCAAAGGTGCCGCTTCTCCGGCAAGGAAGCCTCTGCCGCTTCTCCAGCACACGGAGAGCGTGCTAGCTGCTGAAACGTGAAGAAAGAAGCTGCAGAAGACTGGCACTGAGCGTGCAGCTTTCCAGCGGAGAGAAAAAGCTACTTTAACACTCTGCAAGCCTTTCCACTCCCAAAAACATGCACATGGAAGGAGCTGCTGCAAAACCGATGCTGTGCTCGCTGCTGCTCCTCCTGAAGCTCTGGCTGCTAAATCTGAGGCTTTCCTTCCAATTTCAAGCTGCAAAGCACTTGCTGAATTGCAGGGAAAGTCCGGGAGGCATTTGCTGTGCTGGCACACTTTCTCCTTCCTAGACAGAGTGGAAAAGCTTTTCCCTGCCGTGTAGGCGACAAGAGACGCATTAGACGGCGATCCGGAGCTGTCCGAAGGTAAGCGCCTGTTGCCGGCCTCTTTCGGCACAAGCCCCCGCTCCGGAGCGCACCGCGGCCGGCAGGATGCTCTCTGCCGGCGAAGGTGCCGCTTCTCCGGCAAGGAAGCCTCTGCCGCTTCTCCAGCACACGGAGAGCGTGCTAGCTGCTGAAACGTGAAGAAAGAAGCTGCAGAAGACTGGCACTGAGCGTGCAGCTTTCCAGCGGAGAGAAAAAGCTACTTTAACACTCTGCAAGCCTTTCCACTCCCAAAAACATGCACATGGAAGGAGCTGCTGCAAAACCGATGCTGTGCTCGCTGCTGCTCCTCCTGAAGCTCTGGCTGCTAAATCTGAGGCTTTCCTTCCAATTTCAAGCTGCAAAGCACTTGCTGAATTGCAGGGAAAGTCCGGGAGGCATTTGCTGTGCTGGCACACTTTCTCCTTCCTAGACAGAGTGGAAAAGCTTTTCCCTGCCGTGTAGGCGACAAGAGACGCATTAGACGGCGATCCGGAGCTGTCCGAAGGTAAGCGCCTGTTGCCGGCCTCTTTCGGCACAAGCCCCCGCTCCGGAGCGCACCGCGGCCGGCAGGATGCTCTCTGCCGGCGAAGGTGCCGCTTCTCCGGCAAGGAAGCCTCTGCCGCTTCTCCAGCACACGGAGAGCGTGCTAGCTGCTGAAACGTGAAGAAAGAAGCTGCAGAAGACTGGCACTGAGCGTGCAGCTTTCCAGCGGAGAGAAAAAGCTACTTTAACACTCTGCAAGCCTTTCCACTCCCAAAAACATGCACATGGAAGGAGCTGCTGCAAAACCGATGCTGTGCTCGCTGCTGCTCCTCCTGAAGCTCTGGCTGCTAAATCTGAGGCTTTCCTTCCAATTTCAAGCTGCAAAGCACTTGCTGAATTGCAGGGAAAGTCCGGGAGGCATTTGCTGTGCTGGCACACTTTCTCCTTCCTAGACAGAGTGGAAAAGCTTTTCCCTGCCGTGTAGGCGACAAGAGACGCATTAGACGGCGATCCGGAGCTGTCCGAAGGTAAGCGCCTGTTGCCGGCCTCTTTCGGCACAAGCCCCCGCTCCGGAGCGCACCGCGGCCGGCAGGATGCTCTCTGCCGGCGAAGGTGCCGCTTCTCCGGCAAGGAAGCCTCTGCCGCTTCTCCAGCACACGGAGAGCGTGCTAGCTGCTGAAACGTGAAGAAAGAAGCTGCAGAACACTGGCACTGAGCGTGCAGCTTTCCAGCGGAGAGAAAAAGCTACTTTAACACTCTGCAAGCCTTTCCACTCCCAAAAACATGCACATGGAAGGAGCTGCTGCAAAACCGATGCTGTGCTCGCTGCTGCTCCTCCTGAAGCTCTGGCTGCTAAATCTGAGGCTTTCCTTCCAATTTCAAGCTGCAAAGCACTTGCTGAATTGCAGGGAAAGTCCGGGAGGCATTTGCTGTGCTGGCACACTTTCTCCTTCCTAGACAGAGTGGAAAAGCTTTTCCCTGCCGTGTAGGCGACAAGAGACGCATTAGACGGCGATCCGGAGCTGTCCGAAGGTAAGCGCCTGTTGCCGGCCTCTTTCGGCACAAGCCCCCGCTCCGGAGCGCACCGCGGCCGGCAGGATGCTCTCTGCCGGCGAAGGTGCCGCTTCTCCGGCAAGGAAGCCTCTGCCGCTTCTCCAGCACACGGAGAGCGTGCTAGCTGCTGAAACGTGAAGAAAGAAGCTGCAGAAGACTGGCACTGAGCGTGCAGCTTTCCAGCGGAGAGAAAAAGCTACTTTAACACTCTGCAAGCCTTTCCACTCCCAAAAACATGCACATGGAAGGAGCTGCTGCAAAACCGATGCTGTGCTCGCTGCTGCTCCTCCTGAAGCTCTGGCTGCTAAATCTGAGGCTTTCCTTCCAATTTCAAGCTGCAAAGCACTTGCTGAATTGCAGGGAAAGTCCGGGAGGCATTTGCTGTGCTGGCACACTTTCTCCTTCCTAGACAGAGTGGAAAAGCTTTTCCCTGCCGTGTAGGCGACAAGAGACGCATTAGACGGCGATCCGGAGCTGTCCGAAGGTAAGCGCCTGTTGCCGGCCTCTTTCGGCACAAGCCCCCGCTCCGGAGCGCACCGCGGCCGGCAGGATGCTCTCTGCCGGCGAAGGTGCCGCTTCTCCGGCAAGGAAGCCTCCGCCGCTTCTCCAGCACACGGAGAGCGTGCTAGCTGCTGAAACGTGAAGAAAGAAGCTGCAGAACACTGGCACTGAGCGTGCAGCTTTCCAGCGGAGAGAAAAAGCTACTTTAACACTCTGCAAGCCTCTCCACTCCCAAAAACATGCACATGGAAGGAGCTGCTGCAAAACCGATGCTGTGCTCGCTGCTGCTCCTCCTGAAGCTCTGGCTGCTAAATCTGAGGCTTTCCTTCCAATTTCAAGCTGCAAAGCACTTGCTGAATTGCAGGGAAAGTCCGGGAGGCATTTGCTGTGCTGGCACACTTTCTCCTTCCTAGACAGAGTGGAAAAGCTTTTCCCTGCCGTGTAGGCGACAAGAGACGCATTAGACGGCGATCCGGAGCTGTCCGAAGGTAAGCGCCTGTTGCCGGCCTCTTTCGGCACAAGCCCCCGCTCCGGTGCGCACCGCGGCCGGCAGGATGCTCTCTGCCGGCAAAGGTGCCGCTTCTCCGGCAAGGAAGCCTCTGCCGCTTCTCCAGCACACGGAGAGCGTGCTAGCTGCTGAAACGTGAAGAAAGAAGCTGCAGAAGACTGGCACTGAGCGTGCAGCTTTCCAGCGGAGAGAAAAAGCTACTTTAACACTCTGCAAGCCTTTCCACTCCCAAAAACATGCACATGGAAGGAGCTGCTGCAAAACCGATGCTGTGCTCGCTGCTGCTCCTCCTGAAGCTCTGGCTGCTAAATCTGAGGCTTTCCTTCCAATTTCAAGCTGCAAAGCACTTGCTGAATTGCAGGGAAAGTCCGGGAGGCATTTGCTGTGCTGGCACACTTTCTCCTTCCTAGACAGAGTGGAAAAGCTTTTCCCTGCCGTGTAGGCGACAAGAGACGCATTAGACGGCGATCCGGAGCTGTCCGAAGGTAAGCGCCTGTTGCCGGCCTCTTTCGGCACAAGCCCCCGCTCCGGAGCGCACCGCGGCCGGCAGGATGCTCTCTGCCGGCGAAGGTGCCGCTTCTCCGGCAAGGAAGCCTCTGCCGCTTCTCCAGCACACGGAGAGCGTGCTAGCTGCTGAAACGTGAAGAAAGAAGCTGCAGAAGACTGGCACTGAGCGTGCAGCTTTCCAGCGGAGAGAAAAAGCTACTTTAACACTCTGCAAGCCTTTCCACTCCCAAAAACATGCACATGGAAGGAGCTGCTGCAAAACCGATGCTGTGCTCGCTGCTGCTCCTCCTGAAGCTCTGGCTGCTAAATCTGAGGCTTTCCTTCCAATTTCAAGCTGCAAAGCACTTGCTGAATTGCAGGGAAAGTCCGGGAGGCATTTGCTGTGCTGGCACACTTTCTCCTTCCTAGACAGAGTGGAAAAGCTTTTCCCTGCCGTGTAGGCGACAAGAGACGCATTAGACGGCGATCCGGAGCTGTCCGAAGGTAAGCGCCTGTTGCCGGCCTCTTTCGGCACAAGCCCCCGCTCCGGAGCGCACCGCGGCCGGCAGGATGCTCTCTGCCGGCGAAGGTGCCGCTTCTCCGGCAAGGAAGCCTCTGCCGCTTCTCCAGCACACGGAGAGCGTGCTAGCTGCTGAAACGTGAAGAAAGAAGCTGCAGAACACTGGCACTGAGCGTGCAGCTTTCCAGCGGAGAGAAAAAGCTACTTTAACACTCTGCAAGCCTCTCCACTCCCAAAAACATGCACATGGAAGGAGCTGCTGCAAAACCGATGCTGTGCTCGCTGCTGCTCCTCCTGAAGCTCTGGCTGCTAAATCTGAGGCTTTCCTTCCAATTTCAAGCTGCAAAGCACTTGCTGAATTGCAGGGAAAGTCCGGGAGGCATTTGCTGTGCTGGCACACTTTCTCCTTCCTAGACAGAGTGGAAAAGCTTTTCCCTGCCGTGTAGGCGACAAGAGACGCATTAGACGGCGATCCGGAGCTGTCCGAAGGTAAGCGCCTGTTGCCGGCCTCTTTCGGCACAAGCCCCCGCTCCGGAGCGCACCGCGGCCGGCAGGATGCTCTCTGCCGGCGAAGGTGCCGCTTCTCCGGCAAGGAAGCCTCTGCCGCTTCTCCAGCACACGGAGAGCGTGCTAGCTGCTGAAACGTGAAGAAAGAAGCTGCAGAAGACTGGCACTGAGCGTGCAGCTTTCCAGCGGAGAGAAAAAGCTACTTTAACACTCTGCAAGCCTCTCCACTCCCAAAAACATGCACATGGAAGGAGCTGCTGCAAAACCGATGCTGTGCTCGCTGCTGCTCCTCCTGAAGCTCTGGCTGCTAAATCTGAGGCTTTCCTTCCAATTTCAAGCTGCAAAGCACTTGCTGAATTGCAGGGAAAGTCCGGGAGGCATTTGCTGTGCTGGCACACTTTCTCCTTCCTAGACAGAGTGGAAAAGCTTTTCCCTGCCGTGTAGGCGACAAGAGACGCATTAGACGGCGATCCGGAGCTGTCCGAAGGTAAGCGCCTGTTGCCGGCCTCTTTCGGCACAAGCCCCCGCTCCGGAGCGCACCGCGGCCGGCAGGATGCTCTCTGCCGGCGAAGGTGCCGCTTCTCCGGCAAGGAAGCCTCTGCCGCTTCTCCAGCACACGGAGAGCGTGCTAGCTGCTGAAACGTGAAGAAAGAAGCTGCAGAAGACTGGCACTGAGCGTGCAGCTTTCCAGCGGAGAGAAAAAGCTACTTTAACACTCTGCAAGCCTCTCCACTCCCAAAAACATGCACATGGAAGGAGCTGCTGCAAAACCGATGCTGTGCTCGCTGCTGCTCCTCCTGAAGCTCTGGCTGCTAAATCTGAGGCTTTCCTTCCAATTTCAAGCTGCAAAGCACTTGCTGAATTCCAGGGAAAGTCCGGGAGGCATTTGCTGTGCTGGCACACTTTCTCCTTCCTAGACAGAGTGGAAAAGCTTTTCCCTGCCGTGTAGGCGACAAGAGACGCATTAGACGGCGATCCGGAGCTGTCCGAAGGTAAGCGCCTGTTGCCGGCCTCTTTCGGCACAAGCCCCCGCTCCGGAGCGCACCGCGGCCGGCAGGATGCTCTCTGCCGGCGAAGGTGCCGCTTCTCCGGCAAGGAAGCCTCTGCCGCTTCTCCAGCACACGGAGAGCGTGCTAGCTGCTGAAACGTGAAGAAAGAAGCTGCAGAACACTGGCACTGAGCGTGCAGCTTTCCAGCGGAGAGAAAAAGCTACTTTAACACTCTGCAAGCCTCTCCACTCCCAAAAACATGCACATGGAAGGAGCTGCTGCAAAACCGATGCTGTGCTCGCTGCTGCTCCTCCTGAAGCTCTGGCTGCTAAATCTGAGGCTTTCCTTCCAATTTCAAGCTGCAAAGCACTTGCTGAATTGCAGGGAAAGTCCGGGAGGCATTTGCTGTGCTGGCACACTTTCTCCTTCCTAGACAGAGTGGAAAAGCTTTTCCCTGCCGTGTAGGCGACAAGAGACGCATTAGACGGCGATCCGGAGCTGTCCGAAGGTAAGCGCCTGTTGCCGGCCTCTTTCGGCACAAGCCCCCGCTCCGGAGCGCACCGCGGCCGGCAGGATGCTCTCTGCCGGCGAAGGTGCCGCTTCTCCGGCAAGGAAGCCTCTGCCGCTTCTCCAGCACACGGAGAGCGTGCTAGCTGCTGAAACGTGAAGAAAGAAGCTGCAGAACACTGGCACTGAGCGTGCAGCTTTCCAGCGGAGAGAAAAAGCTACTTTAACACTCTGCAAGCCTTTCCACTCCCAAAAACATGCACATGGAAGGAGCTGCTGCAAAACCGATGCTGTGCTCGCTGCTGCTCCTCCTGAAGCTCTGGCTGCTAAATCTGAGGCTTTCCTTCCAATTTCAAGCTGCAAAGCACTTGCTGAATTGCAGGGAAAGTCCGGGAGGCATTTGCTGTGCTGGCACACTTTCTCCTTCCTAGACAGAGTGGAAAAGCTTTTCCCTGCCGTGTAGGCGACAAGAGACGCATTAGACGGCGATCCGGAGCTGTCCGAAGGTAAGCGCCTGTTGCCGGCCTCTTTCGGCACAAGCCCCCGCTCCGGAGCGCACCGCGGCCGGCAGGATGCTCTCTGCCGGCGAAGGTGCCGCTTCTCCGGCAAGGAAGCCTCTGCCGCTTCTCCAGCACACGGAGAGCGTGCTAGCTGCTGAAACGTGAAGAAAGAAGCTGCAGAAGACTGGCACTGAGCGTGCAGCTTTCCAGCGGAGAGAAAAAGCTACTTTAACACTCTGCAAGCCTTTCCACTCCCAAAAACATGCACATGGAAGGAGCTGCTGCAAAACCGATGCTGTGCTCGCTGCTGCTCCTCCTGAAGCTCTGGCTGCTAAATCTGAGGCTTTCCTTCCAATTTCAAGCTGCAAAGCACTTGCTGAATTGCAGGGAAAGTCCGGGAGGCATTTGCTGTGCTGGCACACTTTCTCCTTCCTAGACAGAGTGGAAAAGCTTTTCCCTGCCGTGTAGGCGACAAGAGACGCATTAGACGGCGATCCGGAGCTGTCCGAAGGTAAGCGCCTGTTGCCGGCCTCTTTCGGCACAAGCCCCCGCTCCGGAGCGCACCGCGGCCGGCAGGATGCTCTCTGCCGGCGAAGGTGCCGCTTCTCCGGCAAGGAAGCCTCCGCCGCTTCTCCAGCACACGGAGAGCGTGCTAGCTGCTGAAACGTGAAGAAAGAAGCTGCAGAACACTGGCACTGAGCGTGCAGCTTTCCAGCGGAGAGAAAAAGCTACTTTAACACTCTGCAAGCCTTTCCACTCCCAAAAACATGCACATGGAAGGAGCTGCTGCAAAACCGATGCTGTGCTCGCTGCTGCTCCTCCTGAAGCTCTGGCTGCTAAATCTGAGGCTTTCCTTCCAATTTCAAGCTTCAAAGCACTTGCTGAATTGCAGGGAAAGTCCGGGAGGCATTTGCTGTGCTGGCACACTTTCTCCTTCCTAGACAGAGTGGAAAAGCTTTTCCCTGCCGTGTAGGCGACAAGAGACGCATTAGACGGCGATCCGGAGCTGTCCGAAGGTAAGCGCCTGTTGCCGGCCTCTTTCGGCACAAGCCCCCGCTCCGGAGCGCACCGCGGCCGGCAGGATGCTCTCTGCCGGCGAAGGTGCCGCTTCTCCGGCAAGGAAGCCTCTGCCGCTTCTCCAGCACACGGAGAGCGTGCTAGCTGCTGAAACGTGAAGAAAGAAGCTGCAGAAGACTGGCACTGAGCGTGCAGCTTTCCAGCGGAGAGAAAAAGCTACTTTAACACTCTGCAAGCCTCTCCACTCCCAAAAACATGCACATGGAAGGAGCTGCTGCAAAACCGATGCTGTGCTCGCTGCTGCTCCTCCTGAAGCTCTGGCTGCTAAATCTGAGGCTTTCCTTCCAATTTCAAGCTGCAAAGCACTTGCTGAATTCCAGGGAAAGTCCGGGAGGCATTTGCTGTGCTGGCACACTTTCTCCTTCCTAGACAGAGTGGAAAAGCTTTTCCCTGCCGTGTAGGCGACAAGAGACGCATTAGACGGCGATCCGGAGCTGTCCGAAGGTAAGCGCCTGTTGCCGGCCTCTTTCGGCACAAGCCCCCGCTCCGGAGCGCACCGCGGCCGGCAGGATGCTCTCTGCCGGCAAAGGTGCCGCTTCTCCGGCAAGGAAGCCTCTGCCGCTTCTCCAGCACACGGAGAGCGTGCTAGCTGCTGAAACGTGAAGAAAGAAGCTGCAGAAGACTGGCACTGAGCGTGCAGCTTTCCAGCGGAGAGAAAAAGCTACTTTAACACTCTGCAAGCCTTTCCACTCCCAAAAACATGCACATGGAAGGAGCTGCTGCAAAACCGATGCTGTGCTCGCTGCTGCTCCTCCTGAAGCTCTGGCTGCTAAATCTGAGGCTTTCCTTCCAATTTCAAGCTGCAAAGCACTTGCTGAATTGCAGGGAAAGTCCGGGAGGCATTTGCTGTGCTGGCACACTTTCTCCTTCCTAGACAGAGTGGAAAAGCTTTTCCCTGCCGTGTAGGCGACAAGAGACGCATTAGACGGCGATCCGGAGCTGTCCGAAGGTAAGCGCCTGTTGCCGGCCTCTTTCGGCACAAGCCCCCGCTCCGGAGCGCACCGCGGCCGGCAGGATGCTCTCTGCCGGCGAAGGTGCCGCTTCTCCGGCAAGGAAGCCTCTGCCGCTTCTCCAGCACACGGAGAGCGTGCTAGCTGCTGAAACGTGAAGAAAGAAGCTGCAGAAGACTGGCACTGAGCGTGCAGCTTTCCAGCGGAGAGAAAAAGCTACTTTAACACTCTGCAAGCCTTTCCACTCCCAAAAACATGCACATGGAAGGAGCTGCTGCAAAACCGATGCTGTGCTCGCTGCTGCTCCTCCTGAAGCTCTGGCTGCTAAATCTGAGGCTTTCCTTCCAATTTCAAGCTGCAAAGCACTTGCTGAATTGCAGGGAAAGTCCGGGAGGCATTTGCTGTGCTGGCACACTTTCTCCTTCCTAGACAGAGTGGAAAAGCTTTTCCCTGCCGTGTAGGCGACAAGAGACGCATTAGACGGCGATCCGGAGCTGTCCGAAGGTAAGCGCCTGTTGCCGGCCTCTTTCGGCACAAGCCCCCGCTCCGGAGCGCACCGCGGCCGGCAGGATGCTCTCTGCCGGCGAAGGTGCCGCTTCTCCGGCAAGGAAGCCTCTGCCGCTTCTCCAGCACACGGAGAGCGTGCTAGCTGCTGAAACGTGAAGAAAGAAGCTGCAGAACACTGGCACTGAGCGTGCAGCTTTCCAGCGGAGAGAAAAAGCTACTTTAACACTCTGCAAGCCTTTCCACTCCCAAAAACATGCACATGGAAGGAGCTGCTGCAAAACCGATGCTGTGCTCGCTGCTGCTCCTCCTGAAGCTCTGGCTGCTAAATCTGAGGCTTTCCTTCCAATTTCAAGCTGCAAAGCACTTGCTGAATTGCAGGGAAAGTCCGGGAGGCATTTGCTGTGCTGGCACACTTTCTCCTTCCTAGACAGAGTGGAAAAGCTTTTCCCTGCCGTGTAGGCGACAAGAGACGCATTAGACGGCGATCCGGAGCTGTCCGAAGGTAAGCGCCTGTTGCCGGCCTCTTTCGGCACAAGCCCCCGCTCCGGAGCGCACCGCGGCCGGCAGGATGCTCTCTGCCGGCGAAGGTGCCGCTTCTCCGGCAAGGAAGCCTCTGCCGCTTCTCCAGCACACGGAGAGCGTGCTAGCTGCTGAAACGTGAAGAAAGAAGCTGCAGAAGACTGGCACTGAGCGTGCAGCTTTCCAGCGGAGAGAAAAAGCTACTTTAACACTCTGCAAGCCTTTCCACTCCCAAAAACATGCACATGGAAGGAGCTGCTGCAAAACCGATGCTGTGCTCGCTGCTGCTCCTCCTGAAGCTCTGGCTGCTAAATCTGAGGCTTTCCTTCCAATTTCAAGCTGCAAAGCACTTGCTGAATTGCAGGGAAAGTCCGGGAGGCATTTGCTGTGCTGGCACACTTTCTCCTTCCTAGACAGAGTGGAAAAGCTTTTCCCTGCCGTGTAGGCGACAAGAGACGCATTAGACGGCGATCCGGAGCTGTCCGAAGGTAAGCGCCTGTTGCCGGCCTCTTTCGGCACAAGCCCCCGCTCCGGAGCGCACCGCGGCCGGCAGGATGCTCTCTGCCGGCGAAGGTGCCGCTTCTCCGGCAAGGAAGCCTCTGCCGCTTCTCCAGCACACGGAGAGCGTGCTAGCTGCTGAAACGTGAAGAAAGAAGCTGCAGAAGACTGGCACTGAGCGTGCAGCTTTCCAGCGGAGAGAAAAAGCTACTTTAACACTCTGCAAGCCTCTCCACTCCCAAAAACATGCACATGGAAGGAGCTGCTGCAAAACCGATGCTGTGCTCGCTGCTGCTCCTCCTGAAGCTCTGGCTGCTAAATCTGAGGCTTTCCTTCCAATTTCAAGCTGCAAAGCACTTGCTGAATTCCAGGGAAAGTCCGGGAGGCATTTGCTGTGCTGGCACACTTTCTCCTTCCTAGACAGAGTGGAAAAGCTTTTCCCTGCCGTGTAGGCGACAAGAGACGCATTAGACGGCGATCCGGAGCTGTCCGAAGGTAAGCGCCTGTTGCCGGCCTCTTTCGGCACAAGCCCCCGCTCCGGAGCGCACCGCGGCCGGCAGGATGCTCTCTGCCGGCAAAGGTGCCGCTTCTCCGGCAAGGAAGCCTCTGCCGCTTCTCCAGCACACGGAGAGCGTGCTAGCTGCTGAAACGTGAAGAAAGAAGCTGCAGAAGACTGGCACTGAGCGTGCAGCTTTCCAGCGGAGAGAAAAAGCTACTTTAACACTCTGCAAGCCTTTCCACTCCCAAAAACATGCACATGGAAGGAGCTGCTGCAAAACCGATGCTGTGCTCGCTGCTGCTCCTCCTGAAGCTCTGGCTGCTAAATCTGAGGCTTTCCTTCCAATTTCAAGCTGCAAAGCACTTGCTGAATTGCAGGGAAAGTCCGGGAGGCATTTGCTGTGCTGGCACACTTTCTCCTTCCTAGACAGAGTGGAAAAGCTTTTCCCTGCCGTGTAGGCGACAAGAGACGCATTAGACGGCGATCCGGAGCTGTCCGAAGGTAAGCGCCTGTTGCCGGCCTCTTTCGGCACAAGCCCCCGCTCCGGAGCGCACCGCGGCCGGCAGGATGCTCTCTGCCGGCGAAGGTGCCGCTTCTCCGGCAAGGAAGCCTCTGCCGCTTCTCCAGCACACGGAGAGCGTGCTAGCTGCTGAAACGTGAAGAAAGAAGCTGCAGAAGACTGGCACTGAGCGTGCAGCTTTCCAGCGGAGAGAAAAAGCTACTTTAACACTCTGCAAGCCTTTCCACTCCCAAAAACATGCACATGGAAGGAGCTGCTGCAAAACCGATGCTGTGCTCGCTGCTGCTCCTCCTGAAGCTCTGGCTGCTAAATCTGAGGCTTTCCTTCCAATTTCAAGCTGCAAAGCACTTGCTGAATTGCAGGGAAAGTCCGGGAGGCATTTGCTGTGCTGGCACACTTTCTCCTTCCTAGACAGAGTGGAAAAGCTTTTCCCTGCCGTGTAGGCGACAAGAGACGCATTAGACGGCGATCCGGAGCTGTCCGAAGGTAAGCGCCTGTTGCCGGCCTCTTTCGGCACAAGCCCCCGCTCCGGAGCGCACCGCGGCCGGCAGGATGCTCTCTGCCGGCGAAGGTGCCGCTTCTCCGGCAAGGAAGCCTCTGCCGCTTCTCCAGCACACGGAGAGCGTGCTAGCTGCTGAAACGTGAAGAAAGAAGCTGCAGAAGACTGGCACTGAGCGTGCAGCTTTCCAGCGGAGAGAAAAAGCTACTTTAACACTCTGCAAGCCTTTCCACTCCCAAAAACATGCACATGGAAGGAGCTGCTGCAAAACCGATGCTGTGCTCGCTGCTGCTCCTCCTGAAGCTCTGGCTGCTAAATCTGAGGCTTTCCTTCCAATTTCAAGCTGCAAAGCACTTGCTGAATTGCAGGGAAAGTCCGGGAGGCATTTGCTGTGCTGGCACACTTTCTCCTTCCTAGACAGAGTGGAAAAGCTTTTCCCTGCCGTGTAGGCGACAAGAGACGCATTAGACGGCGATCCGGAGCTGTCCGAAGGTAAGCGCCTGTTGCCGGCCTCTTTCGGCACAAGCCCCCGCTCCGGAGCGCACCGCGGCCGGCAGGATGCTCTCTGCCGGCGAAGGTGCCGCTTCTCCGGCAAGGAAGCCTCTGCCGCTTCTCCAGCACACGGAGAGCGTGCTAGCTGCTGAAACGTGAAGAAAGAAGCTGCAGAACACTGGCACTGAGCGTGCAGCTTTCCAGCGGAGAGAAAAAGCTACTTTAACACTCTGCAAGCCTTTCCACTCCCAAAAACATGCACATGGAAGGAGCTGCTGCAAAACCGATGCTGTGCTCGCTGCTGCTCCTCCTGAAGCTCTGGCTGCTAAATCTGAGGCTTTCCTTCCAATTTCAAGCTGCAAAGCACTTGCTGAATTGCAGGGAAAGTCCGGGAGGCATTTGCTGTGCTGGCACACTTTCTCCTTCCTAGACAGAGTGGAAAAGCTTTTCCCTGCCGTGTAGGCGACAAGAGACGCATTAGACGGCGATCCGGAGCTGTCCGAAGGTAAGCGCCTGTTGCCGGCCTCTTTCGGCACAAGCCCCCGCTCCGGAGCGCACCGCGGCCGGCAGGATGCTCTCTGCCGGCGAAGGTGCCGCTTCTCCGGCAAGGAAGCCTCTGCCGCTTCTCCAGCACACGGAGAGCGTGCTAGCTGCTGAAACGTGAAGAAAGAAGCTGCAGAAGACTGGCACTGAGCGTGCAGCTTTCCAGCGGAGAGAAAAAGCTACTTTAACACTCTGCAAGCCTCTCCACTCCCAAAAACATGCACATGGAAGGAGCTGCTGCAAAACCGATGCTGTGCTCGCTGCTGCTCCTCCTGAAGCTCTGGCTGCTAAATCTGAGGCTTTCCTTCCAATTTCAAGCTGCAAAGCACTTGCTGAATTGCAGGGAAAGTCCGGGAGGCATTTGCTGTGCTGGCACACTTTCTCCTTCCTAGACAGAGTGGAAAAGCTTTTCCCTGCCGTGTAGGCGACAAGAGACGCATTAGACGGCGATCCGGAGCTGTCCGAAGGTAAGCGCCTGTTGCCGGCCTCTTTCGGCACAAGCCCCCGCTCCGGAGCGCACCGCGGCCGGCAGGATGCTCTCTGCCGGCGAAGGTGCCGCTTCTCCGGCAAGGAAGCCTCTGCCGCTTCTCCAGCACACGGAGAGCGTGCTAGCTGCTGAAACGTGAAGAAAGAAGCTGCAGAACACTGGCACTGAGCGTGCAGCTTTCCAGCGGAGAGAAAAAGCTACTTTAACACTCTGCAAGCCTTTCCACTCCCAAAAACATGCACATGGAAGGAGCTGCTGCAAAACCGATGCTGTGCTCGCTGCTGCTCCTCCTGAAGCTCTGGCTGCTAAATCTGAGGCTTTCCTTCCAATTTCAAGCTGCAAAGCACTTGCTGAATTGCAGGGAAAGTCCGGGAGGCATTTGCTGTGCTGGCACACTTTCTCCTTCCTAGACAGAGTGGAAAAGCTTTTCCCTGCCGTGTAGGCGACAAGAGACGCATTAGACGGCGATCCGGAGCTGTCCGAAGGTAAGCGCCTGTTGCCGGCCTCTTTCGGCACAAGCCCCCGCTCCGGAGCGCACCGCGGCCGGCAGGATGCTCTCTGCCGGCGAAGGTGCCGCTTCTCCGGCAAGGAAGCCTCTGCCGCTTCTCCAGCACACGGAGAGCGTGCTAGCTGCTGAAACGTGAAGAAAGAAGCTGCAGAAGACTGGCACTGAGCGTGCAGCTTTCCAGCGGAGAGAAAAAGCTACTTTAACACTCTGCAAGCCTCTCCACTCCCAAAAACATGCACATGGAAGGAGCTGCTGCAAAACCGATGCTGTGCTCGCTGCTGCTCCTCCTGAAGCTCTGGCTGCTAAATCTGAGGCTTTCCTTCCAATTTCAAGCTGCAAAGCACTTGCTGAATTCCAGGGAAAGTCCGGGAGGCATTTGCTGTGCTGGCACACTTTCTCCTTCCTAGACAGAGTGGAAAAGCTTTTCCCTGCCGTGTAGGCGACAAGAGACGCATTAGACGGCGATCCGGAGCTGTCCGAAGGTAAGCGCCTGTTGCCGGCCTCTTTCGGCACAAGCCCCCGCTCCGGAGCGCACCGCGGCCGGCAGGATGCTCTCTGCCGGCGAAGGTGCCGCTTCTCCGGCAAGGAAGCCTCTGCCGCTTCTCCAGCACACGGAGAGCGTGCTAGCTGCTGAAACGTGAAGAAAGAAGCTGCAGAAGACTGGCACTGAGCGTGCAGCTTTCCAGCGGAGAGAAAAAGCTACTTTAACACTCTGCAAGCCTCTCCACTCCCAAAAACATGCACATGGAAGGAGCTGCTGCAAAACCGATGCTGTGCTCGCTGCTGCTCCTCCTGAAGCTCTGGCTGCTAAATCTGAGGCTTTCCTTCCAATTTCAAGCTGCAAAGCACTTGCTGAATTCCAGGGAAAGTCCGGGAGGCATTTGCTGTGCTGGCACACTTTCTCCTTCCTAGACAGAGTGGAAAAGCTTTTCCCTGCCGTGTAGGCGACAAGAGACGCATTAGACGGCGATCCGGAGCTGTCCGAAGGTAAGCGCCTGTTGCCGGCCTCTTTCGGCACAAGCCCCCGCTCCGGAGCGCACCGCGGCCGGCAGGATGCTCTCTGCCGGCGAAGGTGCCGCTTCTCCGGCAAGGAAGCCTCTGCCGCTTCTCCAGCACACGGAGAGCGTGCTAGCTGCTGAAACGTGAAGAAAGAAGCTGCAGAACACTGGCACTGAGCGTGCAGCTTTCCAGCGGAGAGAAAAAGCTACTTTAACACTCTGCAAGCCTCTCCACTCCCAAAAACATGCACATGGAAGGAGCTGCTGCAAAACCGATGCTGTGCTCGCTGCTGCTCCTCCTGAAGCTCTGGCTGCTAAATCTGAGGCTTTCCTTCCAATTTCAAGCTGCAAAGCACTTGCTGAATTGCAGGGAAAGTCCGGGAGGCATTTGCTGTGCTGGCACACTTTCTCCTTCCTAGACAGAGTGGAAAAGCTTTTCCCTGCCGTGTAGGCGACAAGAGACGCATTAGACGGCGATCCGGAGCTGTCCGAAGGTAAGCGCCTGTTGCCGGCCTCTTTCGGCACAAGCCCCCGCTCCGGAGCGCACCGCGGCCGGCAGGATGCTCTCTGCCGGCGAAGGTGCCGCTTCTCCGGCAAGGAAGCCTCTGCCGCTTCTCCAGCACACGGAGAGCGTGCTAGCTGCTGAAACGTGAAGAAAGAAGCTGCAGAAGACTGGCACTGAGCGTGCAGCTTTCCAGCGGAGAGAAAAAGCTACTTTAACACTCTGCAAGCCTTTCCACTCCCAAAAACATGCACATGGAAGGAGCTGCTGCAAAACCGATGCTGTGCTCGCTGCTGCTCCTCCTGAAGCTCTGGCTGCTAAATCTGAGGCTTTCCTTCCAATTTCAAGCTGCAAAGCACTTGCTGAATTGCAGGGAAAGTCCGGGAGGCATTTGCTGTGCTGGCACACTTTCTCCTTCCTAGACAGAGTGGAAAAGCTTTTCCCTGCCGTGTAGGCGACAAGAGACGCATTAGACGGCGATCCGGAGCTGTCCGAAGGTAAGCGCCTGTTGCCGGCCTCTTTCGGCACAAGCCCCCGCTCCGGAGCGCACCGCGGCCGGCAGGATGCTCTCTGCCGGCGAAGGTGCCGCTTCTCCGGCAAGGAAGCCTCTGCCGCTTCTCCAGCACACGGAGAGCGTGCTAGCTGCTGAAACGTGAAGAAAGAAGCTGCAGAAGACTGGCACTGAGCGTGCAGCTTTCCAGCGGAGAGAAAAAGCTACTTTAACACTCTGCAAGCCTTTCCACTCCCAAAAACATGCACATGGAAGGAGCTGCTGCAAAACCGATGCTGTGCTCGCTGCTGCTCCTCCTGAAGCTCTGGCTGCTAAATCTGAGGCTTTCCTTCCAATTTCAAGCTGCAAAGCACTTGCTGAATTGCAGGGAAAGTCCGGGAGGCATTTGCTGTGCTGGCACACTTTCTCCTTCCTAGACAGAGTGGAAAAGCTTTTCCCTGCCGTGTAGGCGACAAGAGACGCATTAGACGGCGATCCGGAGCTGTCCGAAGGTAAGCGCCTGTTGCCGGCCTCTTTCGGCACAAGCCCCCGCTCCGGAGCGCACCGCGGCCGGCAGGATGCTCTCTGCCGGCGAAGGTGCCGCTTCTCCGGCAAGGAAGCCTCCGCCGCTTCTCCAGCACACGGAGAGCGTGCTAGCTGCTGAAACGTGAAGAAAGAAGCTGCAGAACACTGGCACTGAGCGTGCAGCTTTCCAGCGGAGAGAAAAAGCTACTTTAACACTCTGCAAGCCTTTCCACTCCCAAAAACATGCACATGGAAGGAGCTGCTGCAAAACCGATGCTGTGCTCGCTGCTGCTCCTCCTGAAGCTCTGGCTGCTAAATCTGAGGCTTTCCTTCCAATTTCAAGCTTCAAAGCACTTGCTGAATTGCAGGGAAAGTCCGGGAGGCATTTGCTGTGCTGGCACACTTTCTCCTTCCTAGACAGAGTGGAAAAGCTTTTCCCTGCCGTGTAGGCGACAAGAGACGCATTAGACGGCGATCCGGAGCTGTCCGAAGGTAAGCGCCTGTTGCCGGCCTCTTTCGGCACAAGCCCCCGCTCCGGAGCGCACCGCGGCCGGCAGGATGCTCTCTGCCGGCGAAGGTGCCGCTTCTCCGGCAAGGAAGCCTCTGCCGCTTCTCCAGCACACGGAGAGCGTGCTAGCTGCTGAAACGTGAAGAAAGAAGCTGCAGAAGACTGGCACTGAGCGTGCAGCTTTCCAGCGGAGAGAAAAAGCTACTTTAACACTCTGCAAGCCTCTCCACTCCCAAAAACATGCACATGGAAGGAGCTGCTGCAAAACCGATGCTGTGCTCGCTGCTGCTCCTCCTGAAGCTCTGGCTGCTAAATCTGAGGCTTTCCTTCCAATTTCAA